>NC_053145.1:24456000-25056000 GCF_016808335.1 Panicum virgatum | reverse complement strand
CGCCCAGTGCGATGATCGGGAGAGAGTTCTGTACGCAGCAGGACAGCTGCGAGGGGAAGCTTTGGACTGGTGGGAGTCCCACCCAGTTCACGACCGCGAGTCTCTTACTTGGCTCCAGTTCAGGGAGCGTTTCCGCAGCCACAACGTCCCCGCGGGCGTTATGAAGATGAAGCAGAAGGAGTTCCTTGCACTGAAGCAGGTAACCTTAAATATAATCATTCAGCGGTTTCTTTTGAGCTAATGCCCCTTGTTCTATCCTTATGAATCTTGAGATAACCTTCCGATATCTATCTGTCTTTGTGAATTCAGGGGACTATGTCGGTCACGGAGTATCGTGATCGCTTTCTTTAGCTGGCTCGCTACGCCCCTGCCGATGTTGCGGATGACCGCAAGAAGCAGGAGCACTTCATGGAGGGCCTTGAGGACTACCTCCAGTACGCGCTGCTCAACCTCCGCTTCGACGACTTCAACCACCTGGTTGACAGCGCGCTCAACACTGAGCGCAAGCACCTGGAGATGGAGGACAAGAAGAGGAAGGTTGTCCCCGTTGCTTCCGGCAGCAACACTCGTCCACGCCTCCAGCCGCCCCAGCAGTACCAGCAGCAGTACCGGCCTCCTCAGCAGTACCAGCAGAGGCCACCGCAGCGATACCCGCCTCGACAGCAGCAGGCAGGTCAGGGCCAGAGGTTACCGGCACCTCCGGCTCGTACTGCTCTACCAGCTCCACCGGCACCGCAGGCTCCACGTCCGGCAGCTCCTACCGGACAGCAGGCTCAGGGACCTCCTCGCACCTGCTTTCACTGCGGCCAGCCGGGGCACTACGCCAACGCTTGCCCCCGGAAGGCGCAGGCGGGACAGCAGGGGCGCCCAGCTCAGCCCAGGGCGCCACTTCAGGGCAGAGTGAACCACGTGACGGCCGAGTCAGCGGCCGAGGCTCCCAACGCGGTTATTGGTACGTTCATGGTTAATTCATATCCAGCTACAGTGCTTTTTGATACTGGTGCTACGCATTCCTTCATTACTCAGTCTTTTGTCGAGCATCATGGTATTCATACTAGCACATTAAAGAGGTGCCTGTTAGTATCTTCACCGGGAGGATAGTTGAGGTCTCACACTTACTGCCCGAGAGTCAGTGTTTCTTTGAGGGGAGTAGAGTTCTGTACTGATCTGATGGTGCTAGACACCAAGGGCATTGATGTCATTCTGGGAATGGAGACTCTGGCCAAATGGGGAGTTCGGATAGATTGTGCTCAGAGGACAGTCTTGCTATCAGCTTCCAGTGGCCAAGAGGTTGTTATCAGTGCAGTAGAGCCTTCGGGATTTCTTCATCAGATGGAGGCTAGACCCACGGACGGTATTCGCGTGGTGTCTGAATTCCCGGATGTCTTCCCGGATGATCTGCCAGGTATGCCGCCTGAACGCGCCATTGAGTTTTGTATTGATCTCTTACCTGGCACAGCTCTTATTGCAAAGTGGCCCTACCGTATGGCACCTATAGAGCATGAAGAGGTCAAGAAAAACTATTGATGAGTTGCTAGCCAAGGGCTATATCCGTCGCAGCTTCTCTCCTTGGGCTTTCCCATTGTTGCTGGTAGATAAGAAGGATGGCTCGAAGAGGATGTGTGTGGATTATCGGGAGCTGAATGCAGTTACTATCAAGAACAAGCATCCACTGCCCCGTATTGAGGATCTCTTCGATCTGCTTCGAGGTGCTCGTATATTCTCGAAGATTGATCTTCGCTCGGGCTATTTTCAGCTGAGGATCTGTCCTGGGGATATTCCGAAGACGGCATTCACCTGCAAGTACGGGCTATATGAGTATACGGTCATGTCCTTCGGCTTGACTAATGCCCCGGCTTACTTCATGCATCTGATGAACATGGTCTTCATGGATTATCTGGATGTTTTTGTGGTGATTTTCATTGATGATATTCTGATCTTCTCCAAGACAGAAGAAGAGCATGAGGAGCATCTGAGACTCGTATTGCAGAGATTGAGAGAGCATCAGCTGTATGCTAAGTTCAGCAAGTGCGAGTTCTGGATTGACGAGGTTCCATTCCTCGGTCATGTTATCTCTCAGGGAGGCATTGCTGTTGATCCGAGCAAGGTGAAGGATGTGCTAGAGTGGGAGACACCGCAGACGGTGAAGGAAGTCAGATCATTCTTGGGCTTAGCTGGATATTATCGGAGGTTCATTGAGAATTTCTCCAAGATCGCGAAGCCTTTGACTTCTTTGCTAGAGAAGAATGTGGCTTTTGTATGGACTGATGAGCGTCAGATGGCCTTTGACGAGCTGAAGAAAAGGTTGACTACGGCGCCAGTCCTGACTCTGCCAGACCAGACGAAGAGGTTCACGGTATATTGTGATGCTTCGAAGGATGGTCTTGGGTGTGTTCTGATGCAGGAGGGCAGAGTGATTGCTTATGCTTCACGGCAGCTACGCCGGCATGAGCTGAACTATCCTACTCATGATCTTGAGTTAGCCGCAGTTGTGCATGCTCTGAAGATTTGGAGGCATTACTTGTATGGGCAGCGGTGTGATATCTACACTGATCACAAGAGCCTCAAGTACATTTTCACGCAGAATGAGCTGAACATGCGGCAGAGGAGATGGTTAGAGTTGGTCAAGGACTATGACCTGGAGATTCACTATCATCCGGGCAAGGCCAATGTTGTAGCAGATGCTCTGAGCAGAAGAAGTTATGTCAACATGGCCGTGGCTTTCCAGATGCCTCCAGAGTTATGTGAGGAGTTCGAGCAGTTGAGTCTGGGCTTCTTGCATCATACTTCCAGTGCAGCATTTGAGGCAGTACCGACTCTAGAGTTAGAGATCAGGCAGCATCAGAAAGATGATGAGAAGCTGCAGGAGATTCGTGAGTTGCTCAAGAAGGGCAAGGCTCCTCATTTCAGAGAGGATGATCAGGGTACTTTGTGGTACAAGAACCGGATATGTGTGCCAGATGTGAAGGATCTCCGGAAGTTGATTCTGAGTGAGGCCCATGGTACAGCTTACTCTATTCATCCGGGCAGCACGAAGATGTATTATGATCTGAAGGAACGTTTCTGGTGGTATGGGATGAAGCGTTCAGTGGCAGAGTACGTGGCTATTTGTGACACCTGTCAGCGTGTCAAGGCTGAGCACCAGAGGCCAGCAGGTCTATTACAGCCTTTGAAGATTCCAGAGTGGAAATGGGAGGAAATCACTATGGACTTCATTGTTGGATTGCCTCGTACTCAGAAAGGGTACAACTCCATTTGGGTAGTAGTGGATCGACTGACGAAAGTTGCTCACTTCATTCCGGTGAACACTACTTACTCCGGCGCTAGACTTGCAGAGTTGTACATCTCTCGGATTGTCTGCTTGCATGGTGTGCCCAAGAAGATTATATCTGACAGAGGGTCTCAGTTCACTTCTCGATTCTGGGAGCAGCTCCATGATTTGTTGGATACGAAGCTGCGCTTCAGTACGGCTTATCACCCTCAGACAGATGGGCAGACAGAGAGAACCAACCAAGTGTTGGAGGATATGCTGAGAGCTTGTGCTATTCAGTACGGTACTAGTTGGGATAAGTGCCTGTCATATGCTGAGTTCTCATATAACAACAGCTATCAGGCCAGTCTGAAGAAGTCTCCCTTTGAGGCATTGTATGGCAGAAAATGCAGGACTCCTCTCTATTGGGATCAGATTGGTGAGAAGCAGCTCTTCGGTCCTGAGATCATCGATGATGCAGAGCAGATGGTTCAGGCTGTGCGAGAAAATCTGAGGATTGCACAGAGCAGACAGAAGAGCTATGCAGATGGCAAACGGAGAGACCTGACTTTCAGTGTTGGTGATTATGTGTACCTGAAGGTGTCTCCGATGAGAGGAATCCGCAGATTTAATGTCAAAGGGAAGTTAGCACCTCGGTATGTGGGGCCATTCAAGGTGCTAGAGCGGAAAGGCGAAGTTACTTATCGCCTGGAGTTACCTCTCAGCCTCTCAGGAGTTCATGATGTCTTCCATATATCTCAGCTGAAGAGGTGTTTGCGAGTACCCGAGGAGCAGGCACCCCTGGATGGAGTCGATGTCCAGGAAGATCTGACTTATACTGAGCATCCGGTGAAGATTCTGGAGACGTCAGAGAGGGTTACTCGGAACAAGCGCATCAAGATGTGCAGGGTTCAGTGGAGTCATCACAGTGAAGCTGAGGCTACATGGGAGCGAGAAGATGAGCTGAAGAAGACATATCCAGATCTCTTTGCTAGCCAGCCCAGCAAAATCTCGGGGACGAGATTTCTTTAAGGGGGTAGGGTCTGTAACACCCTAATTTAAATTTCAGCATTTAGTAATAAATTTAATTGGCTTCATTTAAATTTCTAAGGTTTATTGTGTTTAGTAGGGCATTTAATTCAATTTTGTTCCTTAATGATTAAAATTTATCATAGGTTTAAAAATTTGTGTTGCATTCATGCTGGTGCATATTTTTATTTGAGTGTGGTTCGAATTCAAATTTGAATTTGAATTCAAACCCTGTTTGAATTAGGAATAGAGAGAGAGGAGTAGAAATAGAAATAGAAATAGAAAGGAAAATAAACCCAAAACCCAGCACCTCAAGCCGTCCGGCCCACCCTTCCACCGGCCCAGTTCGGCCCACTCCTTTCCTTCCCTCCAGCGCGCGGCCCGTTTTCTCTCCCTGGGCCTGCCCATACCGCGCAGCGCGAGGCCCAACTCCGCCCTCTCCTCCCGATCAGCCCGAGCCGCCGCACTGCTCGCGTTTCGCTCGCTGACCAGCGGGGCCCGCTTGTCGGCCCTGTCTTCTCCCCCGCGCAGCGCTCGCAACAACTGCGCGGCATCCCCGGCCGTGATCCCCGGGATCCCCTTCCGTAATGCTGAGCCGAAATCCCTGGGCTCCGGCTCTATTTGACCCCCCGTGACCCTCCCTGCGCCCTCATCCGCAGCCGCCTCCCTAACCCTAGCCCGCCGCCCTGCGCCGCCGTGCCGAGCCACAGCGCCGTCGCTGCTCCGCCACATCAACCCACCCCAACACACCGGAGCCGAGCAGAAGCCCCACATCGACTCCAGGGGCGCCCCGCACCGACCCAAGGAGTCCAGGAGCCCAGCGCGCCCCTGCTTCGACCCTTCCCCCGAGCGCCGCTGCGACTCGCCGCCGGTCCGCGACGCCAAGCACCCTGCGCGACGTCTCCGGCCACCAGAAACCCCGGTGAGAACCCACAGCCCTCCCCGGTCCTTTTGACGTTAGAATTCGTGGTCCGTAGCCCCTGGCGTCGCCCAGAACGCTCGAGCCAGCGAACTCCGCCGCGTTCGCCCGCCATCGCCGCCGCTCACAGCGTCCCGCGCCCCAATCCTCTCCCCAGAGTGCCCCAGTGGCTTGCGCGTGCCACGGACAAGCTCCCGAGCCAAGCCGCAGCCCGAATCGGCCACGGGGACGCCGGATTGGCCAACCCCGGCGACCCCCCGCCGCGGAGCAGAGCTCCGGCGACCTATCGCCGCCGCTCCCGCGCGCGAATCGTGTCAGCCGTCCGATCATAGATCTGCGGCCCTGATTTGATCCAGCGCCCTTAAAACCCAGACCATCAGATCTGGATCCAACGATCCAGATCGGCGCGTACCGCTTCGCCTGTCATTTTTGCATAAGAGCCCCTGACCCTTGTCAATATCAACCCGCGGTCCACAGCCATTCAAAAATAATTACTCAGAGGTCCTGATTTTAATGCGTAGCCCCCTGAGTTTTACCAGTTTTGAACCCGCCGTCCAGCCCTGGCTCTTTTGCGCGTTAGACCCTGGAGCTAATGGATAATTATGTTTTAGCCCTCGGTTTTAGCAGAAAAGCCACTGAAACTTCAGTTTTCTTACAAATAAGCCCCTAGAACTTGTTTTTAGCCTATAAAATGCGTTTTAGCTCCGTTTTTAGCGTTCTTTATATCCACACGATCGTTGTAACGCGTAGAATAGTTTTAGCTTAGTTTTTCTTGCTGTTTTTATGTATTGATGTATTGTTCTTTAGCTTTTGTTAGAGTTTGCTTGTCTGCTTATTATCATGCTTTGTTTTGGCCATGTGTTCGTGAGTAGACGTTGATCCCTCTGAGGAGCCCCAGTACCAGTACCAGGAGCAGCCGTCTTCCGAGCAGTTTGAGCAGCAGCCAGAGCAGTACGAGGAAGGCAAGTATAACATGAACAACCCATCACTTTTAAATACATTTTCATACTGCATTTTAATATTGTATGCCTTTAAGGATTTCCTAGCCAGTTTATATCCTTTAAATATACCTTTGGGTTGCATTTTGGTTAGTTGTGCTAGGTTGCTGCGCTATAACACACTTTGGTCCTTTTTAATTAAATTGATTAATGGTTTACTTGAACTTAATTCTGAGAGTGGCACTCTGTGTGGCTTGAGTGGCTCACGTCTCGTTAAAAGATGGTTTTTGTAGAAACATGGTTTAGGGGGCCAGCACGGTGCTTACTGCTGGGTTGGCCACTCTCCATAAGGACCGGTTCATAGAGCGACAACCTGGGACAACAGCGCTACCACAAGGCTAGAATGGGATAGACTTGGCTTATTAATTAGGTCTTTTTGGTTTGGAGTAACTTACCTGCGGGGCAAGAGTAGTAAGCTTCAATGGTCCCTGCTCCTCCGGCTTGGTCTGTGCTTGGATTGCGCTCCTGTGCTTGTACCCCCGGAGGTGGGCCCCATCGTCGCTGACCTATCTCTCGCGGTTACGCCTTACCAACGAGATTCTTTGTAACGGCCTCGTAGTGAGTCGCTAGTCATCTCACCTAAGGAAGTGTGATGAACCTCTGGCGTAGCTCACGACTTGTGGGTAAAGATGTGCAACCTCTGCAGAGTGTAAAACTGGTATACTAGCCGTGCTCACGGTTATGAGCGGCCCAGATCCTCCTTTTGATTAGTGGAGTTATCTCCTTCCGACGAGGGAGGTGCTTCTCGGGGTTACCTTGGTGGCTTGGTTTTGGTTTTGGTTTCTCAGTAGTTGCATGATTAAACTTGATTAATAACTATGTAACTGGGTAATGGTAAATCATCAACTCGTAGTAAATAGCTTAAATAAAATCTTGCCAACACTTAAAAGCTAAGGCAGTTGAGTCAGCCAGCCTAGAGCCTCATAGTTTGTGTTATACTTGTTGAGTACAAGTTGTGTACTCACTCTTGCCTCTTCTCTACTTTTTCCTCTTGGCTACGCTACTGCTGCTCAGTTCCTGCCGACTCGAGGGAGTTCGTCCAGCGCTACCAGGACTACGAGGGACTTCTAGGTGTTCGTCTCCCAGTCGACGTCCCTGTGGCGCCCCTGCTTCAGCTTCGGAGAGCTTTTATCGTATTTTTGTACTTCGCTTCCGTTGTATCAGACATTTTGTCATTAATGTAATAAATAACATTCGTATTCGCTTTATTATGTCTTTTTACGTGATATGTGCTATGATATACTGTTCATTCTGTTTGTATATACGTGTGACTTGATCCTGGCACGTATATGATTGCTCGGTTTATGTTCTTTTATAAACCGGGTGTTACATGAACTGGGTGGGACTCCCACCAGTCCAAAGCTGCCCCTCGTAGCTGTCCTGCTGCGTACAGAACTCGCTCCCGATCATCGCACTGGGCGATGTCCAGCTGACGCTCCACTGCACGGAGCCAGTCGTCAGCCTGAAGAGGGTCGGACGTGTGAGAGAACGTCGGCGGGTGACCCCTCAGGAACTCTGCACGCCTGTCGCGAGGCTGCGGTGGTGGAGGAGGCGGAGGCTGAGTGTGAGCCTGCTGAAGAGCCTGAACAGTGTTGTTCAGGGTGGCCATCATCTGCATCTGGAGCTGGAAGTACTGCTCCGGAGTCAAAGGCGGCGGCATCGGGATCCCGGTCCCCTGGGTGTTCTGACCCTGGTTGTTCTGCCCCTGCTGGTTAGAACCACGCCTGGTGTTCACCATCTGATTTTGGACAAAAGATTTCACGAGTAAGGATATAGCAGGAATAAATTCAGATGGATATGATAACTCTTTGCGGAAAAAGAGTCAGTCATGATAAAGTAGACAGGATAGAGTGGACTGTTTTACCCCCAACGATCTGACTCATTTTATTAATTAGTTAACTTTAACATAAGAGTGATTTTCTTTAAACAAATTTAAACTACTAAGCTATGCAATCAGTCAAAAATCCAAATCAAACATGTAGCATAATAACAAGCAGACATTTTTTTTTTCACAACTTAGCCGAGTTTAACAAAAGACTCGACTAACACATCGCGTTGCAGAACGTGCTATCGTATTATTATAAAAGGGTCACCTAGCTAATACTCATGGTGGTCAGATGACTGATTCAGGCCAAAATCTACGAAAACTATTCTTCAGAGAGAAAAATCAAGGCAAGACGGGTAAAAAGTCATAGAAGTCAAGGGGTATAATAGTAAAATAGTTTCAGCAGGGAAGGATTGGAGAGAAGAAGTCCTAAAACTCGACCAGTTCTATCTAGGCTTCGTCCTACAGTCGATACGGCTCTGATACCACTCTGTAACACCTGGTTTATAAAAGAACATAAACCGAGCAATCATATACGTGCCAGGATCAAGTCACACGTATATACAACAGAATGAACAGTATATCATAGCACATATCACGTAAAAAGATATAATAAAGCGAATACGAATGTTATTTATTACATTAATGACAAAAATGTCTGATACAGCGGAAGCGAAGTACAAAAAACGATAAAGCTCTCCGAAGATGAAGCAGGGCGCCACAGGGACGTCGACTGGGAGACGAACACCTAGAAGTCCTCGTAGTCCTGGTAGCGCTGGACGAACTCCCTCGTGTCGGCAGGAACTGAGCAGCAGTAGCGTATCCAAGAGGAAAAAGTAGAGAAGAGGCAAGAGTGAGTACACAACTTGTACTCAACAAGTATAACACAAACTATGAGGCTCTAGGCTGGCTGACTCAACTGCATTAGCTTTTAAGTGTTGGCAAAATTTTATTAAAGCTATTTACTACGAGTTGATGAATTACCATTAACCCAGTTACATAGTAATTAATCAAGATTAACCATGTTACTACTGAGAACCAAACCAAAACCAAGCCACCAAGGTAACCCCGAGAAGCACCTCCCTCATCGGAAGGAGATAACTCCACTAATCAAAATGAGGATCTGGGCCGCTCATAACCGTGAGCACGGCTAGTATACCAGTTTTACACTCTGCAGAGGTTGCACATCTTTACCCACAAGTCGTGAGCTACGCCAGTTGTTCATCACACTTCCTTAGGTGAGATGACTAGCGACTCACTACGAGGCCGTTACAAAGAATCTCGTTGGTAAGGCGTAACCGCGAGAGATAGGTCAGCGACGATGGGGCCCACCTCCGGGGGTACAAGCACAGGAGCGCAATCCAAGCACAGACCAAGCCGGAGGAGCAGGGACCATTGAAGCTTACTACTCTTGCCCCGCAGGTAAGTTACTCCAAACCAAAAAGACCTAATTAATAAGCCAAGTCTATCCCATTCTAGCCTTGTGGTAGCGCTGTTGTCCCAGGTTGTCGCTCTATGAACCGGTCCTTATGGAGAGTGGCCAACCAGGCAGTAAGCACCATGCTGGCCCCCTAAACCATGTTTCTACAAAAACCATCTTTTAACAAGACGTGAGCCACTCAAGCCACACAGAGTGCCACTCTCAGAATTAAGTTCAAGTAAACCATTAATCAATTTAATTAAAAAGGACCAAAGTGTGTTATAGCGCAGCAACCTAGCACAACTAACCAAAATGCAACCCAAAGGTATATTTAAAGGATATAAACTGGCTAGGAAATCCTTAAAGGCATACAATATTAAAATGCAGTATGAAAATGTATTTAAAAGTGATGGGTTGTTCATGTTATACTTGCCTTCCTCGTACTGCTCTGGCTGCTGTTCAAACTGCTCCGAAGACGGCTGCTCCGGGTACTGGTACTGGGGCTCCTCAGATGGATCAACGTCTACTCACGAACACATGGCCCAAAACAATGCACAATAATAAGCATACAAGCAAACACTAGCAAAAACTAAGAAACAGTACAACAATACATAAAAACAGCAAGAAAAACTAAGCTAAAACTATTCTACGCGTTACAACGATGGCGTGGACATAAAGAATGCTAAAAACGGAGCTAAAACGCGTATTCTAGGCCAAAAACAAGTTCTAGGGGCTTATTTGTAAGAAAAATAGGGTTCCAGGGGCTTTTCTGCTAAAACCGAGGGCTAAAACGTAATTATCCATTAACTCCAGGGTCTAACTCGCAAAAAGACTAAGCCTGGATGGCGGGTTCAATTTCCAAAGAGCTCAGGGGGCTAAGTGTTAAAACCTGGACCTAAACCTAATTATTTTTCAACGCGCTAGGAGTGCGGGTTTATTTCAATAAAACCCAGGGGGTCTTTAACAAAATGAGCAGGGCGAAGCGGTACGCTCAGATCTGGACCATCAGATCCAGATCTGATGGCTAGGATCAAAACGGACACCGTTCTAATCTTGGACGTTGGTACCGAATCGGGCGGCATCAGGGCCATCGCGGCCTACGGCGGCGGCGGGGATCGCCGGGAGCAGGGCTCCGCGGCGGCGGGCTCGCCGGGGACGCCAAACCCGGCGCTCCAGGGGTCAATTAGGCCCGGACTTGGGTCTGAGGTGGGCTTCGGGGTATGCGTAATACACCTAGAGCATTGGCGGGGCACGGTGGTGCTCGGAGTTGCGCACGCGTGGACGGCGGCGGCCCTGAGCGGACAGGCTCGCCGGCGTGCGCACGTTCTAGCGCCTAGGATGCGCCTTGGCTACGGGAAATAGCGCATAAGCAGGAGGGGGTCGGGGCGCGGCTCACCGAGGGGTCGAGGCGTCGGATTTTGCAGCGGAGCGGGGTCGACGTCGAGGTCCGGCGGCGGCGGTGGCGTGGATCTCGCGGTCCAGAATTTGGGGTGGTCCTCCGGGCTCCCGGATCCCGCGGATCGGAGCGTGGAGGTGCTGCGGAGGTATATCGTGGGTCAGGGAGGCCGGAGCTTCCATGGCGGCGTGAAATTGCACCGGTGGGATGACTTACCGGTGGCGGTGCCGGGCCGAAATTCGGCGCAGGTGCGGCTCGAATCGGGGCAAGCAAGCTCGGGCTTGCTCTTGGGCGCGGGGCGGAGCTCCAACGGTGCTTGGTGAGGGCGGGGAGGTGGTGAAGCGGCGTGGCCGCGGCTGCGGGGTGCTCTGCGCTGCAGAACAAGGTGAGCGGCGGCGGCTAGGGTTGGAGGGAGCAGGGGAGGTCCGCGGGCGGTATTTATAGGGCAGCGGAGCGCCCTTGGCGTGCGCGCCCGGGCGGGGAATCACGGCGGGGACTTCGCCGAGGATCGCGGGCGGTTCCCGTTGCGCGGGTGAGCGACTCGGGAGGAAGGCGACGGCCCTGGCGCGTGGGGCCGGGCTGGCAGCGGGAAGACACGGGCGCTGGCGGAGCGGGGCCCTCGGTCAGCGGAATGGGTGCGCGCGAGCGCGCTGAGGCGAGGGGGAGTGAGCGCACGCTGGCAGGCGGGCCCGGGCGAGTGCGGGGTGAGAGGCGGGCGCGCTGGCGTGGGCTTGGTGACGCGGCTAAGCGAGCGTGCTGGGCTGGGCGAGTGCGCTCGCGCGGGCTGAGGCGAGCTGGACGTGGCGTGCGCCGCGGGGGGGAGAGCGGGACGGGCCGCTGCGAGCTGGGCCGAAGCGGAACGCGGGAAGGGAGAGGGAGGAGTGGGCTTGGGCTGAGGGAGAAGGAGTGGGCTGCCTGTAGGGAAGGGAGAGAGGGGTGCGGATTGGGCTGCGAAGAGGGTTTGGGCCGGGTTTTGGGTTCATTGATCCAAACCTCTTTCCTTTTCTAATTCTATTTCCTATCACTTTTCTATTTCTAAATCAAACAAAGTTTGAATTCAAATCAAAATTTGGATTCAAACCAGACTCAAATAAAAGTATGCACCAGCATGAATGCAACAACAAAAATTAAACCTATGATAAATTTTAATTTATTGAGGAACAAAATTGGATTAAATGCCAGCTAAACACAATAAACCTTAGAAAATTAAATAAAGCCAATTAAATTTATTATTAAATGCTGGAATTTAAATTAGGGTGTTACAATTCGATAAGTTAAGAATGGTTAGAATTTATCGACTAGATATTATATGGAGAGACGTATCTATATTATGCCACCGTACTAACCGCATAAGCCCAACAATAGTTGGCAATTGTTTATCTTGAGAGGGCGAATAGATCGTGCATGCATAGTTTAATGATGTTTGATTTGATTCCTAGAATTTGAATTTGTTACATGAGCCTTTCTATGGAATTTCTAGCGTGAATCGTCATGAAGATGTCTTAGTATGCTTAAACAATAAGTTGAGTTAAAACTTGATATTAAGAGCATGTTTGTTGAAACACTTAGATTTTCTTAGATGTAAAAGATGGAATTGAGTCATGCCTTCATCCTTAGCCCCATCTTGATGTCATAATGATCTTTTCATTCCATAGAATCTCAAATGATGAACCATTACCAATTGTAGTTTGTTCACTTCCTAAGTCTTGTGAAACCATATAATCTTTTGAATCAGAATCACATTTTTCCGCAGTCTTCTTAAAATCTTTATTTGAGAAGTCTTGAGATAATCATATAACTCACATTTGAATCTTTTTGATTCATATGGCAGACCTTCCGAGTATCTTCTAGGATGATGATGGATATGCTCATACTGATTGCCTGTACTTTGAGGGCTTTCCTAGGATTTTGTGGGATGCGCTTCGTATTTTCCACTACCCAGAACCACCCCGGTACAAGGGACGATAGTTTTCTGAGGATGGAGTTCAGAAGTGCTATGCCACCATGACCATTCCTCAGCACCCCACTTTGGCTTGGCCGTCTATTGAGATTGAGGTGGTTGGATATTGTCTTGTGGATGCTTTTGAGATAGCAGCCCTCAAAGCTATTACCACCTTCTGTGAGTACCATCCGAATGAAGTGGCCGCTTATCCTATTGGCTTGTTTCCGGCAGTCAATGCTGGCAGCACAGAGTGGCTTTTCAGGACCACACACTTTGGTCACCTATCTGGAGATGTGGCTAATGAGACTATTCAGGCGGGGATTAGGTATATGAATGCCCAGTACCGCTATCAGGTCCTTCAGCAGAGGCACATGGATCAGGTGATGGACTTGACCTAGACTTTTCAGCGAGGTCTTAGCCAGAGAGACACCCAGATTCAGGGGCTTAATGAGGCTGTTGCTGGGAGAGATAATGCCATCGCACAGTACGAGCTTCAGGTTTTGGAGCATGGAGCTGAAATAGTGCAGCGCAACACGGTGATTGCTTTTCTTCAGGAGCAGGTTCACGAGCTCCAAATGGAACTGGGTGATGCTATGGACCATATTGGTATGCTCCATGAGCAGCCAATACCCCTAGTTGTTCCAGCCGAGCCTGCAGCAGAAGAAGAAGACCCACAGGAGATTGAGGGAGTTTCAGAGATAGATTCCGAGCACGCGCCTGCCGAGCCTAACCCTCAGCCGGACGACTCTTCCTCTGGCAGTGCTTCCTCTGTGGGAAACCTCGACGACTTCTAGGCATCTCAGGATTGTCCTAGATAGCATGTGATCTTCCTTGTTGTAGTATATGTAAATAGGGCATGAAATTTTGTAAAATAGCCCTAGGAAGGAGTACCACTTGTTGTAGCATATGTGGTAAGGAAGTGTGATGCTAGGTTTGTAATATAAAGACTACCTTGAATGTTATATAAGCAGTGACTACTAGTTTGGAAATCACGACCTTTCTACTTGCCGATTTTTTCTTATCTCTTCATCCGTGCTTTTTTATGCTGTGTGATGAATACCAAAGTTGTTGCAAATTTTGTAACCTAGGTGTTCACCAAATTTTAGCCTATTTGGATCTGTGTAGCTATATTTATAGTCAAAACACTACCATGATCTCTGTTGAAAAATAACATAGCACAGAATGACGAAAAGTGATTTTTTAAGTTACCTTTCCTACTGTTTTGCTTTGGGAGTTGAATACCGAAATCGTAGAGTATGAAGTTATCTAACAGCTGACCAATTTTGAGCTATGTTGGTTGAGCAAATGTGTGTTATGCATAATGTGTTACACTGCATTTTGTTAAATTCTCCTGATTTTATTTTGCTATCTAATGTATGATCATTGCACATACCATAGATTTTGGGAGCAAGGATAATGTATCTAATGGATGTCTTCCATAATTACAGATAGTTGGTCATACCCGTGGAATGCCCGAAGGTTTCGGCCGGGAAAATGGCAGTGGATCTCAGCAGCCACCACCACCACCGCCGAATCTTGCCGAGCTAATGGCTATGCAAACTGAATTGCTTCGTCAGCTGGTGCAAGGGCAGCAGAATCCACCACGCCAACAGTAGCGTGGAGGACGTGATGAGCAACCAGCAGGTTACTAGGAATTCTTTGGTACCCAACCTCCGCTGTTCAGCCGGACTGATGAACCATTGGACGCCGATGCTTGGCTCCGTACTATTGAGTCCAAGTTCGCCTTGCTAGCAGTACCTTGTGCTGATGCGAACAAGGCTCATTTCGCCGCCCAACAGCTTCGTGGCACCGCTCGCATTTGGTGGGATCACTATTGTGCTATGCAGTCTGCTGGACATGTTATCTCTTGGGATGAATTCCGGAATGCCTTTAGGACACATCACATTCCCGAGGGACTGATTGAGAGGAAGTTGAATGAATTCTTGGCTTTGATTCAAGGGACCCGCACTATTCTTCAGTATGCACAGGCCTTCAATCATTTGTGCCAGTACGCGGGCCATCATGCGGATACTGACGCCAAGAAGCGCGACCATTTTCGTCGTGGCCTCAACACCAAGCTCAAGGACGCCTGAACCTTGTTCAGCCAGATACTTATAATGAGCTGGTCAACATGGCCATTACTCAAGAAGATTGTATCACCGCACACCGTATCGAGAAGAAGCGAAAGGCACCAACAGGACCCTCGAGTGCTCAGCCACCAAGGTATCGTCTGGTGCAGAATACTCCACTAAGAGCTCCATTGAGAAATGCCCCAACGGGCAGGTTTGTTTTTAAGCCGCCTCAGCAACAAGGAGGATTCAGACCTCCAGTCTTTCAGCAGCCATAGCAGTTTGTCCCAAGGCCAAATGCCCCACAGTTCAATAGCGGGAACGGCAACAATCGATGTTTCAATTGCGGCAGTACTTCCCATTTCGCCAAGAATTGCCCGCAACCCAAGAAGTCTTATCCAGGGCAAAACTCCAACCAGAACAACAAGGGCAAGGGCAAGAAGCAAATGGTGCAAGTCCAATAGGGGTGAGTTAATTTCACTACTCTTGCAGAGCTTCCCGAAGGAGCACCAGTCATGTCGCGTACTTTCTCTATCCACAATAAACCCACAGTCATATTATTTGATTCTGGTGCAACTCATAGCTTTATAAGTGCCAAATTTGGAGCAAGGTTAGGATTGGATTTTTGTCATACCAAGAGGTCTTGCATGATAGCAACCCCTGGTGGAAAGATAGCTTCCAATCAAATCATTAGACATGTGCCAATTAAGTTGGGTAGCAAATTGATAAAGACAGATTTGATCTTGTTGAACTTAGAAGGCATGGATGCTATTTTGGGCATGGATTGAATGACTAGACATAAAGTACTGTTAGATATCTCTTCCCGAGCTATCGAGATAGATTCACCTTATCAAGGAGCCACCATACTCTATCTGCCATAACGAGTGTGCCTCAACTCTTGTGCCTATGCCATAAAAGAAATTAAACTTGAAGATATTCCTGTTGTGTGTGAGTATGCGAATGTATTTCCAGATGACTTGCCTGGAATGCCCCCTGATAGAGATATCGAATTCATTATCGAGCTTCAACCCGGTACAGCCCCTATTTCTAAGAGGTCGTACCGTATGCCTCCAAATGAGTTGGCAGAATTGAAAATCCAACTTCAAGACCTTTTTGACACAAGGGTTTTATACGTCCGAGTGCTTCACCATGGGGATGTCCAGCCCTGTTTGTGAAGAAGAAGGACAAGAGTTTGAGGCTATGTGTTGACTATCGACCACTCAATGCGGTTACTATTAAAAACAAGTATCCTCTTCCCCGCATTGATATCCTGTTTGATCTGTTAGCTGGAGTCAAGATTTTCTCTAAGATCGATCTTCGTTCTGGCTATCATCAAATAAAGATCAAGCCCTATGACATTCCGAAAACAGCTTTCTCGACCAGATATGGACTCTATGAGTATCTGGTTATGTCTTTTGGTCTTACCAATGCCCCGCATACTTTATGTACCTGATGAATTCAGTCTTCATGCCGGAGCTTGATAAATTTGTCGTGGTATTCAACGACGATATTTTGATCTACTCCAAGAATGAAGAAGATCATGCTCAGCATTTACGCATTGTTCTTCAGTGATTACGAGATCATCACCTTTACGCCAAATTCTCCAAGTGTGAATTTTGGCTAGATAGTGTGAAATTTTTGGGTCATACTATCTCCAGTGAAGGTATATCGGTTGATCCAACTAAAATGCAAGAAGTGATGGATTGGGAACCTCCTAATTCAGTTCATCAGATTTGCAGTTTTCTCGGTTTAGCTGGATACTATCGTCGATTCATTTCCGATTTCTCTAGAATAGCCAAGCCCATGATGGAGTTGTTAAAGAAAGGAGTGAAATTTATTTGGAATGATAAATGTGAAGAAGCCTTTCAAACTCTCAAAGCGCGACTAACTACTGCTCCAGTGCTGGCTACACCGGACAGTACCAAATCTTTTGATGTCTATTGTGATGCTTCTGGTATGGGAATTGGTTGTGTGCTTATGCAAGACAACCGGGTGATTGCTTATGCATCAAGAGCTCTCTGGAATCATGAGAAGAACTATCCAACACATGATCTGGAGTTAGCAGCTGTCATACATGCTCTTAAGATTTGGAGACATCATCTTATGGGAACTCATTGTAATATTTACACTGACCATAAGAGCCTCAAGTATATCTTCACCCAAGCTGATCTCAACATGAGACAGAGACGCTGGCTAGAATTGATAAAGGACTATGATCTAGAAGTGCACTATCATCTAGGAAAGGCTAATGTGGTTGCGGATGCACTCAGCCGCAAGTCACAATGCCATTGTCTATCTGTAGAGCCATTCAATGAAACTCTATGCCAAGAAATGATGAAACTAAACCTAGAAATGGTATCGCAAGCAAGTCTGAACCATATAGCTGTCGAGCCTACACTTCATGATAGCATCATCATGGCACAATTACATGATGAAGGTATCAAAATCATCAAGGAAAAGCTATCCCAGGGAGAAGCAAAGTACAAATGTTTCCGAGTGGATCATAAAGGAGTTTTGTGGTTTGAATTTCGTCTTGTTGTACCCAAGAATCACCGGCTTAGAAAGCAAATCCTTGATGAGGCACATCTATAGAAGTTTTCTATTCATCCCGGTAGTACCAAGATGTACCAGGATCTTAAACAGAATTTCTGGTGGACTCGAATGAAAAGAGAAATCGCCAAATATGTTTCTGAGTGTGATGTTGTAAGGATCGATGGACCAAGAGGGGGGGTGAATTGGGCCTTTTTCAAATTTCTAAAACAATTAAAGCAACCTTAACCTATGCAATGCTAGTAAGGCTCAATTCACCAACCGGCTAACTAAGCAAACTACACAAGCTACCAAAGATACAACAAGATATGAAACTAAGCAAGGTAGGGCTAAGTTATGATCTCTAAGGTCAAGCACATGAATAATTGTATGAAAGTAAATGCTTGAAATGAAAGAGTGGGCAAGAGACAACCGGATTTTTTCCCGTGGTGTCGATGTGTTGGCACACACCCCTAATCCACGTTGTGACACTCACTAAGAGTCTTGTCACCTCCCATGTCACCGAGACTTGGGTGCTCACTAAGAGTCTCCATTCACCATCCTGGCGTGGTGGAGCTCAAGCCACATACAAACTTCTTCGGGCTCCCACAATCATTGGCAAGCTCCGGAAGAAACACCTTCAATCACCAAGATCGCCTAGGTGCTGCCAATCACCAAGAGTAACAAGCTAGGGCCTTCACTTGAGCAAGAACTGATCACCAAGAATGGATGCACACAAGCTTCTCTCTACTCAAGTCCTTAGTCATGCTTCTTGAATGATTGAATGAACAAATGTGTGAAAGATGAAGCTCAAGGTGGCTCTCAACAATAGTATAGTGTATGAATGTTTCCTTGTGTCAAGAGAGAGCAAAATGACCCATTGGAGGGGTATATATAGGCAGCTTACACGAACAGAGCCGTTGGAGAAAAGCTGCCAGAAAACTGCTTAGCGCCGGTTAATCCGACAAACCTCCAATAGCCAGCTTCGGTTTAACCGATGAATGTAAACTACCCACTTGAAAAACTAGCCGTTATACCTTGGGCAGATTAACCGATGTATCATCGGTTTAACCAGTGAGTGTAGTTGTCCACTGATCAACTGAAAAACCAACTCTCTGGACAATTGCACCGACGTTATCTCAAATCCATCGTCGGTTTAACCGGTGAGTACAACTTCTGAAATCCCTGGAAAAACCATCTCACTGGTCAATTGCACCGACGTTTGATTTCAAACATCGTCGGTTTAACCGGTGTATAGAACCTGTCCAGACTCTGACAACTGCGTTTAACTGACGTATAGAAAAGTTGAGTCGTCGGTTAAACCGGTGTATAGACTTTTTCTGATTTTGCCTTTTCTGATTTGAGTCTTTGAATGAAATCCAAATATTCTTGAGATATAAGTTGAAAACTACTTATTTGAACTTCTTAGAACCTGAGTGACCATAGTGTGCATCCATTTTTAATTGACCATGTCCATGCTCAAGTTACTTGGCCTTAACCCCTCTTAATAGTGCGATCACTACAAAACTATAAAACCTATACTAACCTAAGTGTCCTTCTCAACCTTACGACACTTAGGACTAGAAAGATTATTAGTCTTGATATATATTTGAGTTGCATACCGAGATCACCTTTTTGAATAACTGAATTGAGGGGCCTCTTTAACAAATGACCAAATGAGCGATAATGATTCATTAAGCTGCACACACTCATTAGTCACAATAACGGTTGTCATTAATCACCGAAACATACCTAGAGGGCCTAGATCCTTACAATCTCCCCCTTTTTGGTGATTGATGACAACATAAACATAAACATAAATAACGAGAGAGCGAGAAAGATAAACAGGATAAACACAAGCAAACTCGAAAAAGGACCAAAGAGCTCAACGGCTCAAACGAAATCCATAGATATGTCTCAAACCACAGCATACTCAAGAGTCAAATGTACATATCCATGAACTAACATCAAATGATAATAAAACATCAAGGTCCTGCAACTACGAGCTCTCTCTATCTCTACCCTCCCCATGACTCCAACTCCCCCTAACTCTCCCCCTTTGGCATCAAAGCACAAAAAAGGCGAGCTACTGGTCCGGCTGTCGCGGTACAGCGAGGAAGCGGTCCGGGTCATCATCATCATCGTCGTCGGACAGTGAACCCTCGGTAACGGATGGGAGCTGCTGGTCTGAGCTGACTGGGGCTGTAGCTGTCGTAGAGGCTCTCGTACTAGCACTGCCTAGGAGAGGGTCCGTAGAAGTGGTAACCGGCTCAGCAGAAGATGTGTCAACATCTGAAGTCGTGAGTGCTGAAGCTGCCAGCTGTGTCGACTGCTGAAGTATAGACTCCTCTCCTCCTCCCCCTGAAGGTAGTGTCTGTGGTACAACGGGGAGAATGACTGACTGAACTGCCGACGGTGAGTCCTGGAAGAGTGTAGTCGCTGGCAGTGGTGAGAAGAGCGGACGACCGGCAGACCCAAGGAGTGCAGACATCGAGAACGTGGTCTCCGGTGTCGCCGAAGTAGCTGGAGCTGCAGTGGGCACTAGAGCTGGAGTGACTGCAAGCTGAGGTGCTCCAACTCCCTAAAGGCCTGGCTGCTGCGGGCCGAGTCCGGTGTGAGTGTACAGCTATGTGATCATCCCAAACATCGCCATCATGCCCTGCTGCATCTGCTGGAACTGAGCATCTGTCCTCTGTGATACTCGGTCAATGAGCCTAACAAAACGCTCCTCGGCTACAGCACGCTCTCGAGCAGCCTCTCTCTGAATGGCTGCTAGCTGGGCCTCATGGGCTCTCCTGGCCTCCTCCTGTGCTATCCGATCCTCTCTCTACTGAGTGACCAGCTGCTGAAGAAGAGAGGTGAGCTCGGATGGCTGAGTCACCTGGGACTCTGTGACTGTAGCTGCTGCTGGTGACTCTGGAGCTGGCTCTCTGGAACCTCCTGCCTCGTGGTCGTGAGTAGCTGGGCTGCAGGAAAGTACTCGTCGTCCTCGGAGGAGTCTGACTCAAGCTCAGACCAGTGTATCTCATCATCTCCTCCGGGAAGCTGTGCCTCAGCAGCTAGCAGTGCCTCATCCTCCTGTGCCACTCGGGCCTGCACCTCAGGTGACAGTCGTGCCATAGCATCTCTCTCGGCCTGTCTGCCCCTCCTCCGGTCCTGGGGAGCTATCGGACGGTAAACTGGGAACCGGGGAGCCTCATCCTGACGGTAGACACTGCTAACAGGTGACTCTGCTGATACAATCATAGAACAAATATAGCTGATCCAGTGTGCATAAGGGAACTGCCTCACGACCCCCATCCCGTCAGTGATCACTGTGGCGGAACCACCCACAACTAACTGGGCCCGGGTGCACTGATCTTTCTTGCTAAGCAACTCTGACCCAAATTGGCACTCACCGGTAGTTCCTCGAGTGAAGCCTCGATAAAAGCCACGCTATTCCAGGAACAGCAGACAACACTCACACGAAGGTGAGCCCAGAGATTACAACACAGATCATCTCATACATCTCAGAGTTTGCAGCGGAAAAGAAATTTATTACAAACCATGTTTAGAGTAGCAAAGTACTACAAAATTCCATCTACTCAAATTATTCAAGTGTCATAGTCTCAGCGGAAGCAATAAAACATCTAACGAAAGGGAGTGACATATCGATAAAGCCCATACGAAACACGTCACTCAGCGGGAGGGTGGTCAGCACCAGCTGAAGGGCCATCCCACTCAACAGACCAGCCCGGAGGCAAGGTACACGGCCAAGAAAGACTCGCAACCAGATCTTCAAAGTTAGTACCTGAAAAACAGTGCCACAAGCAAGGCTGATTATACTAATACTCAGCAAGACTGACCCGTCACCGGATATAACATAGTCCGATAACTAGACATGCAAGGCTTTTTGGTTGGTGGGGTTTGTTTTGCCAAAAATGCCACTAAGAGTAGATCCTTATTTTTAGATTTTATTTAGCCATCTTCCAGTTGGATTAACCATTCTAAGTTTGCATCTAACTCTACACAAACATGGTAGAGCAATCATTTAATCAACCAGCAGTATTATCATCATCATGTTCCACTTGTTACTCTGTGTGACCGAAAACATTAAGCAATCTCATGCCGTGAGAGGCGGACGATTCTGAATCGAATTTCAACCTAGCCAGGGGAACCTAGACCACACGTATGGGAACCAAGTCACCCACACAACATTTCCCCTTTCTTTCCGGTCCGTGGATCCGAGGCACCCTCCCCAACTACACAGCCCGACGTCTCTGCACCCGTACGTCCGGACAAAAATAAACCTACTTCTACCAAGAGGGTGCAAGGTCGTTCCACTCACCGGTCCAATCAGGTACTTCAGCTTACTGATTACCATATTTCTCGGCATGTGGCTAGTACTTTCAAACGCTTAACGAAATGAGCCACACACCACGACCTTAGCCATTTTGCCTACACCAGCGGGGTATCACAACTACACAACCCCGCCCGTTGTCCTTATATTTTAGCAGGAATTAAAGTCAGTCAACTCCTATAATCACGCGAAAGGCAAGAAACCTCTCGATTTTTACCGTACCAAGTTAGCGGGGCAACTAGTCGATAAAAAGATCCGGGTATCAAACATAGGTACCTAGGGATCATGCACCTAAGGTTTTCGATCAACTCCTAGAAAACATAAATGCGCAATAAAATTATTACAACATATACAAATAGTAATATAATGCGTAAAATAATGGGATTATGCATCAGGGCTTGCCTTCTTGGGCACTGTTCAAAAGTAGCCTTGGGCTCTTCCGAACATTGGTTCGGGTCTTGATTCAAGTCAGTATAATTAAGAGGGTCACTCTCCGGAGTGGTAGTATTTGCGGGCACCAACTCGTAATCACCGTCGAGTAGATTTACCGTTTCTATATGCATGCAGAAATGATATTGTTACAACATGATATAAACATATTTCTTTCCTTCACTATAAAGTTGTAGACCAGTATAGCACGTGTTTGTTGTAGTGGTCTTAGTTAACTTTATTTTCTGGGCAATCGTTTATAGAGTCGTTCTTAATTTCACTTTACTTCATAAAAGAGCTGTGTGGTTTGGATTTCATTTTTATCATTAAAACATAGCATGCTTTCACTATTTCATAGAAACCAAATTTACTCATGAGTTAGTGATGAAAAACTAAAGTAACTCAGATCCCAAACTTTAACATCTATGGTATAAAATTCAGCATCTAACCATAAAGCAATTTAACATAACTATTCATGCAAGTAGATTACTCTAGTTGCTTCACCTTTTTGTACAAAACGTTTGACATGGTTGGTGGTGCTACAAATTTTATGGGAGCATCTACAAAGCATCTACTCAGTACTGTAATTTTTCTAGATTTTATTCACTTATACAGCAGAGGTGACAAAATGAACAAATTTAGCAAACCATTAACTAAGATTAATTCTACAGAGAGTTATACTAGAGATATAGTTCTCAAAATTTGACCAGAGCCTAAGCATTGACCAAATATGCTTCTGTAAATTTTTCAGGCATTATTTCTAGAAGATGGATAACTCATGCATTAAACTAGATATGAACATGCATATTCATTTGGACTTTAATAGGACTAGTACTGCATGTGAAACTTTTAGAATAGCTAGTCCTCAATCTAACTAGTAACATAACCAAATATGAAGACCAGATATGACAGATTTCTTCCAGAACAAAAATAGCAAAACTAAACATGATATAACATGCATATTTTACATCTACAGTTATGTTCATCAAATGAAGCTCAAACTTTACAGACACAAGTATTTGAATAAAATAGAGTTCCACAAATATTATTAGATTTTTCTAAGGAAGGTAACTATTTATCATAATTAAAGTTTACTTAACAAGCATTAAATCAAATATATAGTTAGACTGATCTAAAATTTCTCAACCTTTCGTAACAGTAAGGTTTTAGTGAAATACATACAAGGAAAAAGTTTCATACAAATAACCTCATTATTTCTACCAGCATTAATACATGAGCAATACTAGTAGATTTAGGAATCTTGGAACTTTGACCTAGTTAATGGTGTCACAGGTCAATCAAATTTTTACCAGGTTCTTCCAACAGTACTAAATTCAACATATCCAAAAATAAAGCATAGTTACTAAACCAAACTCCCAGAACATTTATGTGCCATTTAAACTAGTCTTTTTCTTAGATTAAAATAAAAGCAAAATATGAACATGTGATTGTAACAAAAGTTGTAGTTCTTGTTCTAAGGATTCCATAACAGTTGAGTTTATATTTTTCTGATGTTTCTACGATTTTATATGGAATTTACAAGTTTGCAGCTTTTGATTCTAGTGTTCATGTATGTTTTTCACTTAGGCCCCTGGGTTTTTGTTTCTTCTCAGGGGAAGTCCCTGGCGGAAGTTCAGAACAGAACAGGGAACGGGCGCGGTGTTTCCCAGCGAGGAGGTTGGCCGGCGGCTAGGGGAAAGTGGGGGAAAATGGAGAGGGGTTCACGCCGCACCTAATGGTGGTCTTGGCTCGCCGGGAGGTGGACGGAGTTGGGCTGTCCGCGGTGAGGGGCGGAGCTCGAGTTCGGTGACCGCCGGTGAGGGGGTTCTGGTGGCTCAGGGTGGTGGTTCTTGGGTCCTTGAGCACCACCAGTCAACAAGGAGCGCGAGGACGGGTCGGGGGAGGCAATGCGGGGCGGTGGAGGCGGCTCCACGGCGAGCTTGAGCTCGCCGGCACCAATGGCCGCGGTGGATGGGGTCTGGGCGCGCGAGGGTGCTTGAGGCTCGTTTTATAGGTGGCAAGGAGAGGGAGGGCGAACTGGGATGCAGCAGCCTGGGGGAGGACGGTGCTGGGGGAGGCACGCAGCTAGGGGAGGACGCGGACTCGGCGCGTGGCTCGGCCATGGCGACGGCGTGGCGAGAAGGGGTGTGTGGCGAGGTCGGGAGCTGCCAGGGAAGGCCGGGTTCAAGCAAACCATGGGCGCGGGGCTGGTTTTGGGCGGAGGCGCGACGCGTGGGCGGCCAGGTGGCGGCGCCGCCGTACGGCTCCGGCCGTAGGCACGGTTCAGGGAAGCGAGAGGTTGAAGAAGCTGTCAGTGGCAGTTCTGTAATTTTCTCGAAGTTCAAAAATCCAGTTATGTAAACTCTAATTTTCTCCTCCATATTGGCCTCAAATGAAAAAGTGTTGAATACCACTTTTGCTCAGTTTTTTGAGATCTACAACTTTCGTGTTATGCACTTTTTCATTCGAGCAATGGTTTGAGAGTTATTTAACTATTTCAAAAACTGCCATTTAAAGTACTTATCATTTCATGTGAATTTTGGCACTTTTACTCCTAGGCTTCAACTAGGTTTTTGTTTAACATGACATGGTGAATATGTAGATTCATTTTCCTATGCATAAGTGCATTGGTTTGAAGTTATTTTTAACTTCCTTATTACTAGAAATTGAACTCTTGTTGATTTAATTTGTTTGAATTAGTAGCTCTTCACAAATCAAAGAGTGGTTCCATTAATCATTTCATGTGATGGTTTTCCAGTTTGAATTTGATTTGCATAGAAAGTTTATAGCTCATTATGAAAGATGTATTTTATTGCCTTATTACCACACATGTTAAGCCTAGTTTAAAAGTGTACCAAAAATTGTTTTTCAAGCACATTGCACTCAAACACATGCACACATACATCTACACACAAGTTTGCAAAAACTAGACATAGGGTTCTTATTTAAGTTTTCTTAGCTCATTCGTGTGTGAAGTTTTGTTAATTGCCTGGCTTTGGTTAAACTGACACCAGAGGTGTCACAGCCTACCCCCTTAAAAAGAATCTCGTCCCGAGATTCAGGTGAATATCCTAAGTGTGGAAAGTGTGTGTACCTTTGGTTGGGGAAACCAGAAGGTAGACATTATTACCGACTTCGAGTTGCAAAGATTTTCTTCTTTTTATCCAAATAACTCATTTGGCTAGAGTGGTCAGCTTTATGATTTTCTTGTATTATCTTTGGTTGTTATTTAGCCTAATGATCAAGTTTGGTCCAAATATTTAGTGGTCTTCGGTTTGCGACAAACTCAGTGGAGTTTGACACCTTTGATCATACGATGCTTTAAATAGTGCCATTTTCAAGCTTGCTTGATAGCTGGGTGAGAACTCTGCTAAAAAAAACGGGCATTTGTCTTCATAGTTGTCATAATGAATGTTGTAAGATCTTAGCATGTCTTTTAAGATTCGGTCCACTTTTCAGTTTGGCCGTCGGTTCGAGGATGATAAACTGAACTTCGGATCAGTTTGGTGACAGGAGAAGATTGCAAGGAATTTCCCAAAAAGTGTGCTAGGAGTTGAGCACCACTATTGAATTTAATTGTATGTGGTGTGATATGTAGACCACAATATGATCAAGAGGAATACCGGTACACTTCTTGGTAGTATGAATAGTGTGTAATTGAAGAAAAGGTGTCGGTTGTCGATAATGATCCATATGGAATCAGGCCTTGGAGGGGTGCTTGGCAAATCAATCATGAAATCCATAATCGGCAAAAATTGGAGTGTAACGGGTATTTATAAGTGGTCTCGGTATAGCATTATGAGACATATTTAGCGAGAAATTTTGCCTAGGATCTTGATATACTTTGTTAATACCCAAGTGATTGAAAAGCTTTGGAGAGAGATGACCTATCAAGAATTGGTTTTCAGAGATCATGATCCATTTTATCCACTATGGAGATTCGAACGATAAAATTATATCCTTATCGTAGTAAAACATTTAGGCTTCTCCATTATTTAGAAGAGCTTGTGCTTGACAATTTTCTCAGGACAGATTCTGGGTAGTTGATAGAATTGATCATAACTGAGGAATCCAAGGTCGAAAAATTCTCAAATTGTTACTGGGGGTGCCTAAGATAATTGTGATCATTTACCCTAGTTAACTCCAACTCGGAAACAGAGCTTAAGATAGTCAAATCATTCAGTGTTTGCAGGAAGGTTGATCCAGATTTCAGACTGAACAGAGGGCTAGTATTTTGACTGTAAGTACCAAATATAATGACTAAAAATTCTCTAAATTTTACAGTAGGTTCCATACTCAGTTATATACAACCTTCATGTTGAACGTTTTCTCAGGAGAAGCTTTTAAGTGGGTCGAAAAATTCATGTAGCCAGACTGCTACAAGTTGATAGGATCATAGGGGTTTACCAAAAGACTGAATTTTTTGGGTTACACTTTTGTAAAAAATTTCATATTTTTACAACAGTAAATAGATTTGTTTTACTACATTTGGTTCCACAGGCTCAACTTATTTTGAGGTAGTTGATCAGGTCTAAAAAATTTGGGTTTCTCTTCTGTACCTGCCGGTCCACTTATATCTGACAACTTTCTAGTATGGAGATCTTATTCTTCGGCAGCAGCAAACTTTTCTCAAGACATTCTTGTGCAAGGTGGATTTTATTTGATTGAGTTGGTACTTGATTTGAGAGAGATGCACCATTGTTCAAAGTCATGACGTATTGTGGAAATACCAACATATCATGAATTTGATTTTTTTTTCTGGTGCAATGTGGCAATGCAGATATGTGGTTAAATGAGTTAAAGCACCTATGGGAGATAAGTTTGTGTCGATGTAATATACGGATACAATGACCCATTTGAGCAAGAAGGGCAATGAGAATTCCTTCAACTCGTCCAAGTAATTTCAGTCATTCCTTGTGTCATTCTTCTTTTTGTTCAGCTATTGATAACCAGCATCCTGAGGTTGGAGAACATTGCACTTCAACAATATGGAAGGGTTAACACCAGTAATATGGTCCCTAACATTGGTATGCTTCGAAGGATAGATGGGCAGATGAGTAGAACTCGAAAGGCATGGTTAACCGAACGTACCGGAAGCTGCAGGTTACGAGAAAACTCATAACTCGCGTTCCGTTCATCAAAATGCCTTGAAATTTTGATAGGAGTTAGATACTTTCATGTGCTACAGCTTTGGTAGTCAACTCAGAGGCTAATTCTAAGAGTAAGATGGTCGAAATTGTCCATTACTACTCATCTGGTTTTCTGAACAGAGTCTCTGTATTTAGGCCATAACTCCTATTATATACATCTAATGAAGTTGAAATTTTGTAGGCATGTATCTTAGAAAATTTGGAACAACTTTGGTATTCAACCCCAAGGCTAAAACAATGGTTAAGATGGTTGAAATATTCAGTCTTTGCTTCTCTATTCTGGCTGTTTTTCAGCAGACCGGGCGATAGTGTTTTGTCTATAGCTTGGAGTATACTAGTCCTAAGAAGTTGAAAATTTGTGAGAACCTAGATCATGTAATTTGTGACCACTTTGGTATTCAACTCATATCCAAGAAGAGTCATCTACAAGGGTGAAAATTTTAGCAATATCCCGTAGGATATAAATTGGACAATGAGATTTCAATTGTACCGGAAGCAACCTTAGAGTTTCATAACTCAAAATTTAGGGGTCCAAAAATTTTTGAATTTTTTTTCTAGGACATGTATTAAGTAATTGTGAACAACTTTTCTAGTCAAGACTAAGTCTAATTAAAACCTTATGATGGTCTTTTCCTTAAAAGTTTTCCTCACTGGATGTCCAAGAAATTCAGCAAACAGAGAGCTAGTCTTTTCTTCACCAAGGACAATATACTTGGTCAAAAATTCTCAAAATTTTACAGAAGATGCCAAAGGTAGTGAGGAACATTTCATCTAGTCAACACTAAGGCCAGTTCAGAACCTAACAAGGTTTAATGCTCAAGGATTTGAAGTGATGTCAAACCAGAAAAACAGGTGGTCCAGAGAGTCAGTAATTTGACCATAGCTACCAAACCACTTGACAAAGATAATTAAAAATTTTACAGTGAGTTCTATATTAAGTTACCTACAACTTTTGTGTTGAACGATTTTTCAGATGAGCAACTTAAGATTGTCGAAAAATTCAGTTTAGACAGACTGTTCCAACTTGACAGATTTGCAGAGGGTTACTATAAATTCGAAAACACTAAGGTAGAGAACTTCAAAAATTCTTAAATTTTTACAGAAGGTTGGAAATGTATTTAGCTACATTTCTTCTTACAGCCTGAACTTGATTCGATTTTATTTTCATATTTTAAAAATTCGAGGAAATAAAAATTTCCAGAATTCACAGACTATCTTGATGATCCTTAAGATCGTGTTTTAAACTTTTCGATTTTGATTTCTTTCAAAAGTTTCTTTGCTGATGATTTGAGAATGAATGCAGAACCTATCCGTCCTCACTAAGGAAAAGAATTGCCAAGTAACCTTGGTCTTACGCATATGACTTTGGTGGCATACATAATACGTCTCTCACTATGTAGCTACTCGATATAGCTAGATAGCCTAGAATTCGATTTCGAGTTAGCGTACCTGCAGAAAATTGATAATACATAAATTGAACCTTCCGTGCCAGCACTCACGAAAGTGTTCCCATTCATTACCGATCACTATAGAACCGGCATCCATACAATTACCGCCGTATGGACAACGTTAAGCATACGTTATCAAAACAACGTATTGACTGAGTACCGTCTTTGACGGGGAATTGAATTCCAATTTCGAACCATTACTCCCCATATAATCAACCGAAGTTGGTATATGGGCAGCAGCTCAAGTAGGCCACTGCTTGAGCTCCAGCATTCGGCTCGCATCACCGACGAGAAGGTCAGACTCCCTCAGCTGACTGAGTAAGCATACCTCCGCGGCGACGATGTTGTTGCAGAATTTAAATTGCGGAATTTAAATACTGAAATGTAATGTGCTGGAAGTTAGCCATACAAAATAAACCACCTGATTATACCCATAAGATCCCCTAGGGCTTTACGTTCTAGACTTGTCCTTGGAGATCCTAAACTCTTTCAAAAACTTTAGTAGTTTTGAAGTCAAGTTTTAATTTGTTTTGAAAACCGAGGCTGTCATCTCTGGTAGGCTGTCTGCGAGCTCTGATGCCAGCTGTGGCGGAACCACCCACAACTAACTGGGCCCGGGTGCACTGATATTTGTTGCTAAGCAACTCTGACCCAAATTGGCACTCACCGGTAGTTCCTCGAGTGAAACCTCGATAAAAGCCACGCTATTCAAGGATCAGCAGACAACACTCACACAAAGGTGAGTCCAGAGATTACAACACAGATCATCTCATACATCTCAGAGTTTGCAGCGAAAAAGAAATTTATTACAAACCATGTTTAGAGTAGTAAAGTACTACAGAATTCCATCTACTCAAATTATTCGAGTGTCATAGTCTCAGCGGAAGCAATAAAACATCTAACGAAAGGGAGTGACATATCGATAAAGCCCATACGAAACACGTCACTCAGCGGGAGGGTGGTCAGCACCAGCTGAAGGGCCATCCCACTCAACAGACCAGCCCGGAGGCAAGGTACACGGCCAAGAAAGACTCGCAACCAGATCTTCAAAGTTAGTACCTGAAAAACAGTGCCACAAGCAAGGCTGAGTATACTAATACTCAGCAAGACTGACCCGTCACCGGATATAACATAGTCCGATAACTAGACATGCAAGGCTTTTTGGTTGGTGGGGTTTGTTTTGCCAAAAATGCCACTAAGAGTTGATCCTTATTTTTAGATTTTATTTAGCCATCTTCCAGTTGGATTAACCATTCTAAGTTTGCATCTGACTCTACACAAACATGGTAGAGCAATCATTTAATCAACTAGCAGTATTATCATCATCATGTTCCACTTGTTACTCTGTGTGACCGAAAACATTAAGCAATCTCATGCCGTGAGAGGCGGACGATTCTGAATCGAATTTCAACCTGGCCAGGGGAACCTAGACCACACGTATGGGAACCAAGTCACCCACACAACATTTCCCCTTTCTTTCCAGTGCTTGGATCCGGGGCACCCTCCCCAACTACAGAGCCCGACGTCTCTGCACCCGTACGTCCGGACAAAAATAAACCTACTTCTACCAAGAGGGTGCAAGGTCGTTCCACTCGCCGGTCCAATCAGGTACTTCAGCTTACCAATTATCATATTTCTCGGCATGTGGCTAGTACTTTCAAACGCTTAACGAAATGAGCCACACACCGCGACCTTAGCCATTTTGCCTACACCAGCGGGGTATCACAACTACACAACCCCGCCCGTTGTCCTTATATTTTAGCAGGAATTAAAGTCAGTCAACTCCTATAATCTCGCGAAAGGCAGGAAACCTCTCGACTTTTACCGTACCTAGTTAGCGGGGCAACTAGTCGATAAAAAGATCCGGGTATCAAAGATAGGTACCTAGGGATCATGCACCTAAGGTTTTCGATCAACTCCTAGAAAACGTAAATGCGCAATAAAATTATTACAACATATACAAATAGTAATATAATGCGTAAAATAATGGGATTATGCACCGGGGCTTGCCTTCTTGGGCACTGTTCAAAAGTAGCCTTGGGCTCTTCCGAACATTAGTTCGGGTCTGATTCAAGTCAGTATAATTAAGAGGGTCACTCTCCGGAGTGGTAGTATTCGCGGGCACCAACTCGTAATCACCGTCGAGTAGATTTACCGTTTCTATATGCATGTAGAAATGATATTGTTACAACATGATATAAACATATTTCTTTTCCTTCACTATAAAGTTGTAGACCAGTATAGCACGTGTTTGTTGTAGTGGTCTTAGTTAACTTTATTTTCTGGGCAATCGTTTATAGAGTAATTCTTAATTTCACTTTACTTCATAAAAGAGCTGTGTGGTTTGGTTTTCATTTTTATCATTAAAACATAACATGCTTTCACTATTTCATAGCCAACAAATTTACTCATGAGTTAGTGATGAAAAACTAAAGTAACTCAGATCCCAAACTTTAACATCTATGGTATAAAATTCAGCATCTAACCATAAAGCAATTTAACATAACTATTCATGCAAGTAGATTACCCTAGTTGCTTCACCTTTTTTCACAGAACGTTTGATGTGGTTTCTGATGCTAAAAATTTTACAGGAGCATCTACAAAGCATCTACTCAGTACTGTAATTTTTCCAGATTTTATTCACCTATACAGCAGAGGTGACAAAATGAACAAATTTAGCAAACCATTAAATAAGATTAATTCTACAGAGAGTTATACTAAAGATATAGTTCTTAAAATTTGACCAGAGCCTAAACATGGACCAAACATGCTTCAATAAATTTTTCAGGAATTATTTCAAGAAGATGAATTACTCATGCATTAAACTAGATATGAACATGCATATTCATTTGGAATTTAATAGGACCAGTACTGCATGTGAATCTTTTAGCATAGCTAGTCCTCAATCTAACTAGTAACATAACCAGAGATGCAGACCAGATATGACAGATTTCTTCCAGAACAAAAATAGCAAAACTAAACATGATATAACATGCATATTTACATCTACAGTTATGTTCTTCACATGAAGCTCAAACTTTACAGACATAAGTATATGACTAAAAGAGAGTTCCACAAATATTATTATATTTTTCTAAGAAAGGTAACTATTTATCATAATTAAAGCTTACTTAACAAGCATTAAATCAAATATATAGTTAGACTGATCTAAAATTTTTCAAACTTTCGCAACAGTAAGGTTTTAGTGAAATACATAAAAGGAAAAAGTTTCATACAAATAACCTCATTATTTCTACCAGCATTAATACATGAGCAATACTAGTAGATTTAGGAATCTTGGAACTTTGACCTAGTTAATGGTGTCACAAGTCATTCAAATTTTTACCAGGTTCTTCTAACAGTACTAGGTTCAACATATCAAAAAATCAAGCATAGTTACTGAACCAAACTCCCAGAATATTTATGTGCCATTTAAACTAGTCTTTTTCTTAGATTAAAATAAAAGCAAAATATGAACATGTGATTGTAACAAAAGTTGTAGTTCTTGTTCTAGGGATTCCAGAACAGATGAGTTTATATTTTTATGATTTTTCTACGATTTTATATGGAATTTACAAGTTTGCAGCTTTTGATTCTAGTGTTCATGTACGTTTTTCACTTAGGCCCCTGGGTTTTGTTTCTTCTCAGGGGAAGTCCCTGGCGGAAGTTCAGAACAGAGCAGGGAACGAGCGCGGCGTTTCCCAGCGAGGAGGTTGGCCGGCGGCGAGGGGAAAGTGGGGGAAAATGGAGAGGGGTTCACGCCGCACCTAATGGTGGTCTTGGCTCGCCGGGAGGTGGACGGAGTTGGGCTGTCCGTGGTGAGGGGCGGAGCTCGAGTTCGGTGGCCGCCGGTGAGGGGGTTCTGGTGGCTCAGGGTGGCGGTTCTTGGGTCCTTGAGCACCACCAGTCAACAAGGAGCGCGAGGACGGGGTCGGGGGAGGCAATGCGGGGCGGTGGAGGAGGCTCCACGGCGAGCTTGAGCTCGCCGGCGCCAATGGCCGCGGTGGATGGGGTCTGGGCGCGCGAGGATGCTTGAGGCTCGTTTTATAGGTGGCAAGGAGAGGGAAGGCAAACTGGGATGCAGCAGCCTGGGGGAGGACGGTGCTGGGGGAGGCACGCAGCTAGGGGAGGACGCGGACTCGGCGCGTAGCTCGACCATGGCGACGGCGAGGCGAGAAGGGGCGCGTGGCGAGGTCGGGAGCTGCCAGGGAAGGCCGGGTTCAAGCAAACCAGGGGCGCGGGGCTGGTTTTGGGCGGAGGCACGACGCGTGGGCGGCCAGGTGGCGGCGCCGGCGTACGGCTCCGGCCGTAGGCACGATTCAGGGAAGCGAGAGGTTGAAGAAGCTGTCAGTGGCAGTTCTGTAATTTTCTCGAAGTTCAAAAATCCAGTTATGTAAACTCTAATTTTCTCCTCCATATTGGCCTCAAATGAAAAAGTGTTGAATACCACTTTTGCTCAGTTTTTTGAGATCTACAACTTTCGTGTTATGCACTTTTTCATTCGAGCAATGGTTTGAGAGTTATTTAATTATTTCAAAAACTGTCATTTAAAGTACTTATCATTTCATGTGAATTTTGGCACTTTTACTCCTAGGCTTCAACTAGGTTTTTGTTTAACATGACATGGTGAATATGTAGATTTATTTTCCTATGCATAAGTGCATTGGTTTGAAGTTATTTTTAACTTCCTTATTACTAGAAATTGAACTCTTGTGGATTTAATTTGTTTGAATTAGTAGCTCTTCACAAATCAAAGAGTGGTTCCATTAATCATTTCATGTGATGGTTTTCCAGTTTGAATTTGATTTGCATAGAAAGTTTATAGCTCATTATGAAAGATGTATTTTATTGCCTTATTACCACACATGTTAAGCCTAGTTTAAAAGTGTACCAAAAATTGTTTTTCAAGCACATTGCACTCAAACACATGCACACATACATCTACACACAAGTTTGCAAAAACTAGACATAGGGTTCTTATTTAAGTTTTCTTAGTTCATTCGTGTGTGAAGTTTTGTTAATTGCCTGGCTTTGGTTAAACTGACACCAGAGGTGTCACAATCACATCCTCGATCTCAGCTATAATGAAGTCAACTATATCAAACGGCTCGTGAGTGAGGATGTGAAGTAGTAGCAGCTGCTGCAAGCCAGTGAACCCCTCTGGGTAGCCACTCCTCGGTAACAGAGTCCTCCGGAGTGCCATGTGAACAGCGTACACCTCTGGGGTCAGCAAGCTGGGTACTCTGGCATACGACGCTGGAAACGGCCGGTGGAAGCACTGAGAGATCGCCTCGTGAGAAGGTGCAATCCCGCCAATCATCGCTCTGCGCGGTGGATCTGCGTCTCCGTATACCAAGAATGCCTGCAATGGTCGCCCTAGACAAACCAAAAACCTGGCCTCCAAACACGAAGTGTACGGCTCTGCGCTCGGGAGCGATCCAGGCAGTGGCATAGAACACTCTGACCCAGTCCTCGATATATCTATTCTGCTCCATTTGAAGCAGCCTGGGTAGACCTCTGAAGTGTGCAAAATACTCTCTAACATCTGCTCCCCCTGTAGCTGTCCTCAGAGAAACCTAGTCAAGCACCCTGTGCGGAAAGATCCTGTGCCCTCGCCTCTGGTAGGTCTCGTAGAAGCTGGCCTGAAGAAGTGTCCAGAATCTACGGTCGACCCTGCTGTCACGGGTCACGGGGAACCAGTCCTCCTCTCCAACACTCCACCTGAGCCTCTTGACCTTCGCCGCATTGGCCTTGGTCAAGTTCTAGAGCAGCACACCTGGCTCCAGACGCACAACAGTGTCCATACGGAACACTGCGCGCTCGGCCTCTAGGGCCTCGGCTCTACGGGCTGCTGCGGACCCGCGAGGCTCCTGTGGCTGGTGACCTCCTCGCATCCTCGGTCCAGTGCAATGCTCGGTCGCTGGTGAAGACTCTCCTGCTGGGGACGTCTGCCGAGTGCGGCCAGAACGTCGTAGAGTCAGTGATCCCTGAGTGCTCTGCCCCTAAGACTGCTCTGACTGTGCTGCCTCTGAATCTGCATCTGACTCTGCAGCTGTATCTGAGTGATCTGACTCTGCTGCTGCCTCAGTCGTGGCTCTAGTGGCCCTGGCACCTCTGACCCTGCCCATACCTCGGCCTCTGCCTCTGCCCCTGGCTGGCTGCTCCCTGATCGCGAACGGTCGAGCACGGCCTGATGCCTGCTCGTCGACGGCCTTGGCCACCATCTCGGCCCTCTCGGCCTATCTCTCTGCGCGAGTCCGCTTGCGGACGGGCTTCTCGACCACAACTTCCTTTCCCTTCCTCTTTTCGCGACCCATCTCGATCAGGCAATCTGTCGAACACTTGGCGAGCACTACTACGGCTTGGAGCCGAGAAGTCATGAAGGGTCATGGAGTCCATGGGAAAGGTGGATGATACAAGGATAAACTCGAATCGATACTAGTACAACTACCGTTACCCAACAACGGCACCAGAGAGCTTGTTGGCAGTCCTTAGCCTAACAGAATAAATCCGCAAGTGTAAGGATACCGATGTAGATTTCACCCGGGAGTATTCCAGGGTATCGAATCCATGAGGAACGAGAAGTGTACTGAGTAGTGATTCTTGTTTATCCCGGGGGTATGACAGGAGTGATGAAGTCCAGGTAAGATAGGCAGAGGTAGTCTAACGTCGTACTACTAACTACTCCTGTCAAGAATACTTGACTTATACTCTAGTTGCTTCGGCGGACTAAGCGAAGGGCACAGACAGGGGTGAGAAGGGGCCCAACATACTTTCAGCAATCCTACTGCTATGAAAACACCCGAACGTGGTGGACTACGAGGGACGACAAGTCATTTATCCCGGGGTGTCACCACTTGCCGCCTACCACTGCGGTACCGTGGGTTGGAACACAACCTAAGGTAACTAACCAAGTCTAGGTACCACACCTACACTATCGAGTCACTGACTTCCGCCTCACGTTAAGGCAAGAAGAAACCCCAAATGGATAGAACGTGCCACCCACGCGGACAAGGGATCCCGCAACTAGAGAGATCAAGTATTCAAGTACTAATAAAGTAAAGGAGAGAAAGTAATACTAATGAAAGAAGAGGAAATTACTCAAATCGAAGCTTCATTCCTCGGAGGCACCAAGTTGGAGAGGGGCCGACACTCCAGCTCCTCTCCGGACTCTCACCTCGCCTCTCTCCCTATTTCTAAAGATATGTGGAGCGCTGCGCTTCACCTTGGACTTGCTCCAATTCACCGTGTCTTGAATGAGGGGTGAGGGTCCCTTTTATAGTGCTCCAGGGTTGGTTCTCGACAGGTATTTTAGTTAGCGCCGATTGTACGCTAGTGTAGAGGCGGTGCTTGACTTCCACGCGAAGGGGCGACGTGAGGGGCTGCAAAGTGGGGCCGGCCGGCCTCCCCTAGGCCGGCCGGCCTTGGATCCTCCGATATTCAAAGATGCCCCCGATATTCCTTCTTGCAACGTCGGTTGAAGCAACCTCCAATTGGATTTGGTCCAAACGGTGAAAAAGTGGGGCCGGCCGGCCTCACCTAGGCCGGCCGGCCTCACCTAGGCCGGCCGGCCTGGGATTTCGGCCATTCGGCCACCGCCTTCTCGTGGACGCTCCAAATGCTCTCTGGAGGTCGGTGCAAAAGGGGGCTTCCTCAACCGACGTAGTTTGGGCCGGGCGGCCTAAACTTAGGCCGGGCAGCTTGGCTCTGGAAGCCTTTCGGCTCTCCGTTGCACCGACACGATCCTCAACGACTGGAGATCACTCCTGGATGGGTGGTTATCTTGTGCTCTGATCATGGCACAGAATTCCTCCGCTTCGCCTGCGAGTTCAAGCCTTCCGATTCCAGCTCGTGTATTCTGGGAAACCACCCATTGGAATGGCTTGATTTCTCCCTTTGGATGATACTGGTAAAATCTCATGCCAAGATTCCTGTTGGTATTTTGTAACATCACGAATAAAATTCGCAAGTGCACGGATACCGCTGTAGCTTTCACCCAAGAGTATTCCAGGGTATCGTATCCACTAGGGAACGTGAGTACACTACCTACGGGTTCAGGCTGTCCAAGGACACACACACTGGTGTAGGAGGATAGGAAAGAGAGGACTTTCTATATCTAGAATCTATGCCTAGAAGAAGAGATCACGTCGCCGTTATACTTCGAGCTAAAGGTATCGACCGACTTATACAAGCCGATAGTTCCAATATGATGCTCTATCCAATATCCGAACATGGAGGATTACTAAAATGCTCGAACAGGGTTGTCACCACCTTCCGGCTACCTCTACAAACCGTGGGACTATCAGACATCTGAGTGCTATAGTCCAGCCAAGACACCACGTCTACACATTTCCCTACTAACTCTAGAGGCGATCAGGGTTATCCTTTTCTATCCATAGCCCACTCTAGAGTCAAATGCTACTCGCTAGCATACACATCAACAAATATAAGGCAGAGATGACAACTTGCGATCTAAAATCTAATTCTAAATAAACAAAGAAAGTCACGAACACTTACAACCGAATAAGAATCCGTCGAGGCACAAGCGGAGAAGAGTGCCGACAAGCCCGGCACGTGCCCCGACTATCTCCCTCACTCTCATAGAGGTACAATTTGGAGAAGAGCGCCGTTGCCGGCACCCCTCCTGAGTACCTCTACTCCTAAACTCCCTAAGACTACTCTCACTCAAGTGAGAACTCAAGAGAAGAGATGGTGTGGTGTGTGTTGTGTGTTGCTATTCTCACCCCTCCCCTTGTATTTATAGGTGGGAACCACCAGCCTCTTGCCCGGGAATCGAGCCAAACCGCCATGGAGCACCAACCACACACTGCCACGCGTCATCTGAGAGTCGGTGGGGCCCGTGGGCCATCGCCACTGGGTCGGGCGACCTAGAGGTCGGCCGACCGTGGGCTGGGCCCGTTTGGCCCGGTTTTCGGTCAGGTGGCTACTAGGTGGACCCCCATGTGATATACATGTGCAAGGGCCTGTCTTGAGGTGGTTTGGTAGCTCTGGTAGGCCCGTAAATCCTCGTGAACGCGTCTGATTCGTCGAGAAGGTGTTGCCTCGGATCGATGACGTGTCGCCTTGCTTATGGGCTGCGTCTCTCTCTCATGTGCAGCTACCACATGGGCCCTTTTGGCCTTTGGGCTTGCTTGTGCTTGGCCCAAGAATTTATGCCTTGGATAATATGCTCATTACCTGCAGTTTTGGCCCAAATTCACCTACACACATTCCCAGACCAGCATCTGTGGAATTCGTCAAATAATCATCCTATGCCAACATTTATTCCTTCTGATGATCGACTTTTGCACGATAGTTGACGGTCAAAATGGGTCGTTAGTGACCGTCAACAAGATCCCCCACACTTAGTTCTTTGCTCGTCCTCGAGTAAAGGCAAGAACTAAGGCGGACCTGACTTCATATGATATGACACTTGCATACAGATTATTCTAAACTTCACCCTTACCTGTGAATTTTGATGTGTCTACCATGAATTGTTTGGGAAATTGAAGACCGGAACGGTATTGACTTCAGTCTCCTCCACTTTCCTGCTATATGACTGGGGTTTTGGAAATATTTTTGCAAAGACCAACCATAGCTTTACTTCTCCATAGGATCTCTCATGTCACTCATTGTGTATATATATCCTTACCAAGGCATTGCTTGTTTTCATCCTACTTCTAAATATGGCTTATGTGGAGCTCATGGTAGGAGAAGTGGAAGCATGCACTTGTGTCACATATATTGCAAAATCAAACAAAGGACCCATGGAGATAACAAATCAAACAAGCTGATCAAGATCGTGCACATATGTGGAAGGTGGATGGTGAAAATGGAATACTCCTTTTATGAATCTCTCTCCCCTTTATTTGGATAACATGAGGACATGGCTATATATATATTTTTTTCTCTTCTTTTTTTTCATGGACATCGATGTGTCCATTTTTCTTTCTTTTTTTTGGGTCATGCTTCTTGGGCATGCCATCTTTTTTTTTGAATAGCCCATGCCTCATTTGAAGGATACTAGAGAGAGAGAGAGAGATCATTAAACATGGAGTTTTATTTTTTGGATGGATGGAATGGCATAGCTGACTTCCAGTGTAGAAGTTCAGCTGGTGGAGTGCACGTGATGTTGATCAAACATGTATGAAAGACATCTCACTAGGGTCACAAGGTTTGATGAAGCTCAATGTAACAACAAGGCACATATGTGTAAGATTTGTATCATGAAAGGTCAACATATGGCTTTGGTAGGACAAGCACGTGGAGTTGTAAAGCTATGGAGTTTTTCTTTTTGATAAAAATTTCCTAGACACATAAGCAGATAAAGCAAGAATTCTTCCATCAAACCATATCTCACTAGTCAACAACTTAACAATTATGGGTTCCCTAAGATATGATTCATAAGCTTTGGCTTAGCAAAGAATAAAAAGTATGCAAGCCAATCATAGAGAAGCACAGAACCAGAGGATACCTTGAGTTTAATTTTCATGATTGATCAAGATTTCATTTAAACTCATAGGTTAGGGAGAGTATGAGGGGTAGAGTGCACAAACCGTCGCGATGAAGAATGAACAGTGGTAGTATCGGTTGGCCAAACCTTGTAGCACTAGTTCGTGTTGGGCTTTTTGCATGCCGTTTCATTCGGTGTTGTGCACGTGTTGTGGGAGATCTTGAGTGTATATGCATGAGAGTTCCGAGAGATCTCCCCCACACTTGTTCTTGTACCTGGTGCTTATTCAAAAACAAAACTACGGAAACAAACTAATGGCTCTATCGGTTTTAAGAACTAGGGAGCTCCTAAAATTTATTGAAACTAAAATTTAATCTCACCAAGATACTTACTCAAGCAAGGTTGGATTAAGATTGCATCAACATGAGTATGTTGTGCAACATTAATCCAAAGCCTTGGCTTACCTTCCCATTTGAATTCAGCTCAATGACTCACCCAATTGGATTTGATTTTCCTGCAGGGGTTAATCCACATATGCAACCAACATCTATACAAGTATTAACTCTAGAACATCAATCAAACTTGACACCATGTCAGTTTGACTGAAGAAGACATTTTAACCCAAACACCATGCTTGATTTAAAATGCCTATGAATGTACTTGCTGCGTCATACATTCAAACCAAAGCATACAAGAACAGATAAAGAGAGCAAGGAAGCATGGTTGAACTTTATTCAAAGAGAGATAAGCATGAGCACGAATCTGGTGATCCTTGGGTGACCTCCCAGCAGGGCTTTGTTTAATGTCGAAAGCAGGACATTGAGAGTACTTACCATGGCGTTTTGTTGATGAAGACTCAATGTTGTCACCATGGCAATTCCTCTCTTTTTTATTTTTTTATTTTTTTTATAGAGCAAGATGCGAGGACATACACCAATTCCAAGACAAGATATGAATTGAGAAAAGAACTTAATTTGGGGTACTCACATACCTCCCCCACACTTGGAGTTTGCAAAACTTCAAGTGTATGGAGTTCAAGTCTTCTTCTGTAGTTGTTCCTTCATCAAGGCATTTCGAGGTGTTGTAGTCGGTGTAGCTCTCATGTTCGTAGGTGTCATTTGTCCGCCGTTCTCTTTGATCTTCCCCTGGACAGGTTAGCGACCAAAAATACCCGAAGGAAACTATATCCTAGAACATGCTCTTGCTTTTTATTGAAAGGGAAATAAATAAATAGATAAATAAAAGATAGTCCGGGCTATATCCCAGCAGTGCTTTGTTTCTGGTCATAAGCTCGACCATGATAAATCTTGCAGCCATCATTGGTGATAGGTCATTGTTTCACCACCAATTGTTGAAGCTAGCTGCAAGGTTAGTGCCATGGTGCACTCATGAAATCTGCAATGTTTATGATAAACATATACATCTACAACCAACCTTCTAAAATTTTTGCAGAAGAGGACTATAAGGTGGTTATAGTCCTCGTGTGTGCACAGTGCACTAAGCATGCTTGACTCTGGAGTTGCATTGAATGAGCATGGTTTGTGCAGTATATCCAGAGTAAAGTTCTCATGCTCATTTGAGGAATCCTTTTCATTGGACTCCAGAGTCGGTGCCTCACAAAGTTCCATGGCCCATTGATTCTCCATCTCAAGAGATTCATCGTGAAAGCTTAATGTTGATTCTCGATCATTGTTGAGAACAATATTTTCTGGGCCAGCAAGAAGAGGCTCAAACTCGGTCAAGGATGATGATGATCATTCATCTTCATGAGAGTGAAGGCTATCTTCCGAGTCGTATTCTTCAGAGGATTCTAGAACTCCCAAGAGAACGGGCTCGGATGATACGAACGGGGATGCATGCATCATCTCCTTGAATGGGTTCTACTCGGGAAGGGGTTTTGCCAAAAGATTTTCTGAGCAAGAAGTAATAGTGGCAAAAGCAGTTTCCCTAAGCAGTTCAGCTAGGCTCCCTTGAAGAAATGTGAGTGAATTTTCAAGTGAGTAGCCTATGAGAAGATCAAAATCGAGGACATCGAAGATATGAAAGTCTAAGTGCACCTCGATTTTGTCTAAGGTTAGCAGCACAGCACTTGCGACCCCCCGACATTCAATAATGTGTCCAAATGGACAACATTTGAGTAGCTTGTCCAAATGGAGAGGCACAAGCGGAGAAGAGCGCCGACAAGCCCGGCACTTCCCCCGACTATCTCCCTCACTCTCGTAGAGGTACAATTTGGAGAAGAGCGCTGTTGCTGGTGCCCCTCCTGAGTACCTCTACTCCTAAACTCCCTAAGACTACTCTCACTCAAGTGAGAACTCAAGAGAAGAGATGGTGTGGTGTGTGGTCTGTGTTGTGTGTTTCTATTCTCAATCCCTCCCCTTGTATTTATAGGAGGGAACCACCAGCCTCTTGCCTGGGAATCGAGCCAAACCGCCAGGGAGCACCAACCACACACTAGCACGCGTCATCTGAGAGTTGGTGGGGCCCGTGGGCCGTCGCCACTGGGTCGAGCGATCTAGAGGTCGGCCGACCGTGGGCTGGGCCCGTTTGGCCCGATTTTCGGTCAGGTGGCTGCTAGGTGGACCCCCATGTGATATATATGTGCAAGGGCCTGTCTTAAGGTGGTTTGGTAGCTCTGGTAGGCCCGTAGATCCTCGTGAATGCGTCGGATTCGTTGAGAAGGTGTTGCCTCGGATCGATGATGTGTCTTCTTGCTTATGGGCTACGTCTCTCTCTCATGTGCAGCTGCCAAATGGGCCCTTTTGGCCTTTGGGCTTGCGTGTGCTTGGCCCAGGAATTTATGCCTTGGATAATATGCTCGTTACCTACAGTTTTGGCCCAAATTCACCTGCACATATTCTCAGACCAGCATCTATGGAATTCGTCAAATAATCATCCTATGCTAACATTTATTCCTTCTGATGATCGACTTTTGCACAATAGTTGACGGTCAAAATGGGTCATTAGTGGCCGTCAACAATTCCACAGAAAGTATGCCGGTCGGCCGGGTTCGGGCCTTCTGGTCTAAACAGTGTTTTTTTTGGTTAATTTTGGATATGTTGTTCCTGAGATCAAATATGCACCAAAACTTGTGGAACTCATTAGTAATAATAGTTATGGCATGGTTATGGCCTATATTTCATGAAATCAGGCGGAGCGTTGGCGGCGAAAATCATCGATATCGACCGCCAACACTTGTCCAAGACGACAGGAATGCCGTGGAGTTATTTGAGGCAGAACTATCCAAGATATGATGGCACTATGTAACACCCGGTTTATAAAAGGACATAAACCGAGCAATCATATACGTGCCAGGATCAAGTCACACGTATATACAACAGAATGAACAGTATATCATAGCACATATCACGTAAAAAGATATAATAAGGCGAATACGAATGTTATTTATTACATTAATGACTAAAATGTCTGATACAGCGGAAGCGAAGTACAAATACGAATAAAACTCTCCGAAGCTGAGCAGGGCGCCACAGGGACGTCGACTGGGAGACGAACACCTAGAAGTCCTCGTAGTCCTGGTAGCGCTGAGCGAACTCCCTCGCGTCGTCAGGAACTGAGCAGCAGTAGCGTATCCAAGAGGAAAAAGTAGAGAAGAGGCAAGGGTGAGTACACAACTTGTACTCAACAAGTATAACACAAACTATGAGGCTCTAAGGTTGGCTGACTCAACTGCATTAGCTTTTAAGTCTTGGCAAAATTTTATTACAGCTATTTACTACGAGTTGATGAATTACCATTAACCCAGTTACATAGTAATTAATCAGAATTAATCATGTTGCTACTGAGAACCAAACCACAACCATACCAAACCCCGAGAGGCACCCCCTCGTCGGAAGGAGCTAACCCCACTAATCAAAAGGAGGATCTGGGCCGCTCATGACCGTGAGCACGGTTAGTATACCAGTTTTACACTCTGCAGAGGTTGCACATCTTTACCTACAAGTCGTGAGCTACGCCAGTTGTTCATCACACTTCCTTAGGTGAGATGACTAGCAAACTCACTACGAGGCCGTTACAAAGGACACGTTGGTAAGGTGTAACCGCTAAGGATTCAGGCAATGCAACGATGGTACCCACCTCGAGGGGTACGCACACCAAGCCTCGTAGCCTGGGCACCATTGAGGCTCGACTCCCCTCTTGCCCCGTCGGTAAGTTACTCCTGAACCAAAATGGCCTAATTAGTAAGCCAAGACCGTCCCATTCCAGTCTTGTGGTAGCGCTGTTGTCCCAGGTTATCGCTCTATGAACCGGTCCTTATGGAGAGTGGCCAACCAGGCAGTAAGCACCGTGCTGGCCCCCTAAACCATGTTTCTAACAAAACCAATTTTAATGAGAAGTGAGCCACTCAAGCCACACAGAGGGCCACTCTCAGGATTAAGTTGCATAAACCATTAATCAAATTAATTAAAAAGGACCATTATGTGTTATAGCGCGGCACCTAGCACAACTAACCAAAATGCAACCCAACGGATATATATAAAGGATATAAAGTGGCTAGGAAAGTCCTTATAGGCATACAATATTAAAATGCAGTATGAAATTGTATTTAAAAGTGATAGGTTGTTCATGTTATACTTTCCTTCCTCAAAGTTCTCCTGTTGCTGCTCAAACTGGTCAGAAGATGGCTGCTCCGGGTACTGGTACTGGGGCTCCTCAGATGGATCAACGTCTACTCACGAACACATGGCAAAAAACAATGCACAACAATAAGCATACAAGCAAATACTAACAAAAACTAAGAAACAGTACATCAATACATAAAACAGCACACTAAACTAGTCTAAAACTATTCTACGCGTTACAACGATCGCGTGGATATAAAGAACACCTAAAACGGAGCTAAAACGCATGATCTAGGCCAAAAACAAGTTCTAGGGGCTTAACTGTAAGAAAAACAGAGTTCCAGGGGGTTTTCTGCAAAAACCGAGGACTAAAACATAATTAACCGTTAACTCCAGGGTCTAACTCGTAACAGAACAAGTGCTGGACCGCGGGTTCGATATTCGATAAACTCAGGGGGTTCCTTGCAAGAAAACAGGACTGATCTGCAGATATTTCTGAGTAAAGATAGACCGCGGGTTGATTGTGGAAAACCTGAGGGGTTCTTTAGCAAAAATCCAAGGCCGAACCGGTATCCTAGGATATTGGCCGTTGGATCGCGATCTGGCGGTCTGGATCAAACTGTTACGGCGTTCTAATCTTGAGCGTCGGAAATGGATCGGGCGGCCAGGAACAAATCGCGCGAGGGGCGGCGACGGGGCTCGCCGGAGCAGAGCTCCCGCGGCGGAGCACTGCCGGAGGTGGCCAATCTCGGTCCTCTCGGGGCTAATTCGAGCGGGAGAAAGGCTAGGGAGGCTCAGTACGGCACGCGTAACCCACTTGTGCCAAGCGCGGGGAGCAGGGACGCTCTGGGCGCGCGGGTGCTGTGCGGGCGACGGGGCTCGCCGGCGTGCGGCGTGCTGGCTACTAGAGGGTGCCACTGCCTACGGGATCTTGCGCAAAGGAAGTGGGGAGTAGAGAGGGTGCTCACCGTGTACGGAATCGGGCAGAGGAGTCGCACAGCAGCGCCGGCGTCGAGGTCCTGCGGCGTTGGTGCGGTGGCGATCACGGAGGGGGCGCCGGGGTGCAGCTCCGGGAGTCAGGACCCCAGGGTTCGACTCCTGGATGCACGAGGATACTCCTACGGTGGCTCTGGTGGGTTGGAAGGCGGTGGAACGGTGGGTCAGCGCCGGTGCAGAGGCACAGCGCGGCGGCGCACGGCGAAGTGGGGTGGAGGCGGCGCTAGGGTTTGGGTGGGGCGGCAGGAGGAAGGTGGGATGCGGGGAGGTCTAGGGCGCGTTTAAAAGGGGGGAGGCAGGGCCTCACGTGCGGGTCCAGGAGGGGTTCTCGCCGGAGATCGCGGCGCGACGGGTGAGCGAGAGACGCGGGGAGGAGAGGGATGACAGGCGGGGCCCGGGTTGCAGTGAGACAGGAGAGGGAGCGGGCGAACGGGGTGCGTGGGAGTGTGCTGTCGTGCGGGCCCAGGTGGCCGTGGTGGGCGTGTCGCGCGGGCTGCGGATGAACGCGGCTGAGCGCGAGCGGGAGACCGAGCTGGGTCGGGCGCGTGAAGAGCGGGGGCGTGCGCTGGGCTTCGGCGTGTGGGGGAAGGCTGGGCCGAGCTGGGGGAGCGGGCCGCGGGGTGAGGGAGAAGGAGGGAAAGGGCTGGGCCGTTTCGGTTTGATGGGCTGAAGAGAGAAAAGGGAAACTGGGCCGGGTTTTGGGACTGGGCTGGGATGTTGGGTTTTGTTATGGGTTTTCCTTTTCTATTTCCTATTTCTTTTTTCAAACACTACTCAAATCTAATTGAATTCAAATTCAAATTTGAATTCAACCCTATCACTCAAACAAATAAAAAAGATGCTCCAGCATGAATGCACAAATATTTTAACCCTATGATAAATTTTAATTACTTGAGGATCAAAATTAGATTAAATGCAAACCTAAGCACAATAAATCTTAGAAATTTGAATAAAGCCAATTAAATTTATTATTAAATACTGAAATTTGAATTAGGATGTTACACACTACCGGCAATTTTATGCCAATTACCAACATAGCTGCAAGGCTGCTGGAGGCTGTTCGGAGAACACAACGCGATGCCACCGGCTACCAGAAACAACGGTAATAGGGGAGTCATAACCCGTTGTCAGAGCTGACGCGATATGTCGAGAGGCCGGCATCCATCGTCTCCAAGTCGGCCGTGCTTTTCACAACGACTTTGACGAATCACCGCTCGCTGTTGTTCCCTAAAGCTGGCTAGGCAAGCAAGTGGGAAGGAAGACATGACTTTCGTGTTGAGAGATGCGAGCAGCGAAGGAGCCAGATTATGACATCAGGGAATTGCTAGGCATCCTGGAGATGGCGCTGATAATATCTACGCTAAGGGCTGCCGGGGATGTCCTGGAAGGCAGTAATGCTGCCATGCAGACCGGCTGGAGCGTACTTATTGATATGCAAGCAAGAAGATGCACAAGGCCATGTACATACATGCTTTATGCTGGGGTTGAATAAGAGGATGGCGCCATTGTTGACGACGACGAGGCCGTGTAGCCGATGAAAGCAGCAATCCGTCGACAAGGCAACGACATAAAGCGGCCGATGAGATGTCGTAAGGGGAGGCGCGGACCTTTATTATACTGGTTGCCAAAGACATTTTAATTTATTGGTATGGCTACAAGATTGAAGTCCAATGAGCAAGTCTCTACCTGTGCGATGACACTTACATGTGAACCACAAGCATGAGGCGTTGTGGCCAGTTGCTTGCTTTGGCCAGATCGGATAGGCGGACGGGGTTACCTGGTGGACCAAGGCTTGTCATTCGGCTAATTGATCATATTATTGTACGAATCCAGGGTCGACGATTATAACTCAAGAAGGAGTCCGAAGTTCAGACGTCAGCCAACAGGTTCAGACATGAGAAGCCGATGATCTCCATACTTCAAATTACATCGGCTCATATCAAGGCCATAACCAGGATCTCCAAAAGATGCCGATGGTGAAAGCCGGTGAGATGTATCCATCGGCTACATAGAGGAAAAGTATAGTCAACGGATGAGGTGGAGGGTAGCAATCTTATCCAAGATTAGTGGCTGCTTAAATATTCAAGTTTGTACATGGAGGCTGCAGTTAGAAGAACGGTTTATCGGCTGTCTACGTTTTGGCCATCGGCTGCGTCCAGAGAAGGCGGTCGGTTGAAATCAAATATAGGAAGACTAGATATCATTAACATATTGGTTGGAAGATTGCTCACATCAAAGGAGAAGAGGCAATACGATATTTTGATCTAATGGCTCATCGAAGAATACAAATTTACTGTTGACGGAGTTGGTTTTCAATAAAAAGGGGGTTAATTAACTTGGAGGATATCTTTGCCCCGTTAATGATTGATAGCTGATAAAAGTAATTATCGGTTATAGGAATTTCTGCTCTTCCAGACTTAATACAGGCCAAACCGATGACGATGGCCAAACGTTATCGATGTCAGCGGCAGAAACCGTAGTGCTACTTGACAGGAAGACGAATCCGATATTGCGAGGTCGCTGGCCGAATGCAAGAATGAAGAATAATACTGCAAGACCATCAATGATGAGAGCATCTGTAGAAGAGTTGTTTTTACGAGATGCAAGGAAGACAGGTGGAGGGCTTGGCCGGTGTGTACATTGGAATATTTTAATTGGCTAGCTATTTATTCTTTTGCTTGACAACCGATGGTGATGATGAAAGAAGATTGCATAACCAGCGAAGAAGGAATCGGCCCAATTGAATGTGCATGCATCGCATGGAAAAAAGGTACGTTGCAATAAAATTCGATGCTTATGCTGCTGCACCTTGTATCACATATGTGACCAAATCACCAATCGATCGGCTATAGAAGAAGCATCGGATGAAGCGGATGGTAGTCAAGCCGATGGGCACATTAGATCGATCGGCTACTGAAGTAAGGAAAAGCCGATAACTTTGCCAGGGATACAAGCTCGCATATACAACAGATGTCTGGGCTATAATGCATGTACAATCTCAAAAGTTGGCGTGCCTTACACTTTGTCTGTTCCTGAGCGTCATCATTGAATCACGTCATCTCTTCAAAGACAAGAAGTGAAGCTAATAATTGGCCAGTGATCTAGTTATGTTGCAACCGATGAGCAACAAGGATTGGCAATCTCAGGACTATGATGCTGCTGCCCTGCTGCCGATGTGGTATGATTACAGAAACCTTACTTCTTACTACAAAATTACTTGGGGATTTTATTTTATTAAAAATAAAAATAGCTTAGCTCCTCAATAACATGAAATTCCTACTAGAGCCATATGTTAACATCTTTGAAAATGTCATACATATGCTACTTGTTCTTGCATTGAGTGTTGTCAAATTGTTTGTGACCCTTATGAGATTCATTTCATGCTTTTAAGATCAAGATCACGTACAATCCACATATGTTTCCATTGCTGGGTATTCTAGATATTGATTTCCATGGCTGATGTTTTATCTAGATTCACCTACCTAGCCACTCATATGCTGGCTTCTGTATTGGAAGTTCCGCAAAAACATGCTTTCCATCTATACAAAATGCTCCATCCCTTTGACATGACTCTTCGTGTGCTAAAAGATATGGGCTATATAAAAAAAAGTGTCCGTGCCCAGAAGCATAAAAAAAGGAAAGAAAAAAAGGAAATATAGCCCATATCTCAAAATAAATGATAGAGTCATGCAGAAAGAGGTGTGAGTTCCATCCAGAAAAACTCCACACACATGCACATCTTGATCTGATTGTATGACCTGTTTTCTCTATTTGCGTCCGATTTTTGACTTTGCAATATATGCGAAACATGTATTCTTCTTTTCATTTCCTACTCTGAGCTCCACCAAAAAACCTTATTAGAACTAGGGAGGAAAGAGGCGATCCAGTGCCTTGGTAAGGAATCATATACATTGAGCGATCTGAGAGAGTTATTTGAGGAGCAAGGTTATATTTTGATTTAAAAATATTTCAAAAACCCAAGTTATTTAGCAGGAGGAGTCAAGTGGACTTGATTCTTTACATCGGTTTAAAAGATTGTGATAAAAAAGCCTGAAGAAGATCTTCGGCCATAAAAAGGGTTGTGCCAAAAAAGTTTATTACAATCTCTAGTTTGCTATGGTCTTCGTCTGTTCAGTGTTCTAGGCCTTAATTCCTGGGCGCATTGTTGTCGTTTTGTCTAGATTCATTTGTCAGTTATTGAAATTAATGGCATACTGGAGACATCAGCTAAATTCTGGTAAGGAACTTTGAGACATCGGCTATGAAAGAGTAGCACAAGAAAGGCCGAGGTATCAAGTCCAGAGGTGATCAAGCAAATTGAGGTGTTGGATGTACAGAGTTTCGAAGCATGAAGCCTTCACACTCCGAAACTGGGGGGGCTTGTGTTGACACCAGATTTTGGTAAATCTGTTGTAATCTGAAGTATGGAGATCATCGGTTACTAGCATGCGTCCACAAGAGGCTGCAGGCAATGAGAGGGGCTAGGAATGTGTACAGATGGCGACCAAGACGTACAAGCATAGCCTGCAGAGCCGCATGAACGTGTGCAGATGCTGCGTGCAACAAAAAGATTGTTTACTGCTTGGAAGGAAATTAAATGTATAGTGGTCGGTTTGATTAATTAAAGAGCATGCATGCGTGGCGTGTTGCCTATGAAGAGGAAATAACCAGAATAAAGAAAGTGTATGCGGGGAGGCATGTCCATTACCTGTACGTGAGGATGATAAGAATAAAGAAGCCTATTTATGGTAATGTGTGCTAAAAGGGTCCGCATATTCGTGAAGGGGAAAAGCAACGACATAATAATATTCGGCCTGTTGGAGATAAAATGTTTCCTAATCCAAATTCCTCGGCCGAAACAGATATAAGACGAAAGCTTCATCGACCAGGATTCTACAGAAAGGGAGTTAGAGTCCATATATCTTGGTATTTCCTTTTATTTAGTTTTTTCTTCTTTAGCAAGTTGTGGGTGCCGTGACCGGCTAGGTGTAGGCTATAAATATGTACCTCATTCATTGTGTAAAGGTTTTGTCACACGACCAATCAACAAACTCTAATTTTTCCTAGTAATTTACTTTTTTGTCGGCGACTTTGCTATTTTCTTTTTCTGCGAGTTCTTTCGAGTTGATCAAGGACGCATCATATTCGAGCGACTTAATCTGCTGGTAAGTTTTCGTTTACTGAGTAAATCTGAGCTTTAGCTTCCGGGCGCATCACTGTTGCTTCGTTCAGATCTATTCAAAAGTTATCGAATTCATCTAGACTTTGATCTCTGGCGCATCGCTGTTTTCTCGTCTAGATTTATTCACAATACATTTGTTGTAGCGTTAGATCTTGAAAATCTGATTAGATCGGTTGTAAGCTTAGCTTTGCTCAGATCCATACATTCGTGGGTTTGTGCATTGTTATCTGGCACGTGCCGGCTTTAGATATAGCCGTCTGTTGCTACCTATATCGGCAGTTTCTTGTCGATCTCCCACAGATCGCTTTCAATACTTGTTTATCCCATTCGATCTGTCATTTTCTGTATCGGCAGCTCCTTGCCGATACGCAGCGTGATGGTTATTCGGAAATCTAGCCAATACACCCTCGAATTTAATGTTTACCCTGTTTCCTTGTTAATCAACAGGTCATATTGACTAGCACGCTTGGTTTGTATTCTGAAGCTTGGCGAACAGTGCCTTCAGATTCCAGTGTGTTGATTTTTGCGTCAACAATCCTGCCACATCTTGAGCAGCATCCCTGAGTTCTTCAAGTTCTCGCTGTAGGAATATGGGGTAGCAAAAACAAAAATTTTCTACCGCATAAACCAGAATTACTGCCATTATAGATCACGAGACTACCACTAGACGCGCGGTTGCAGAACTTTTGTAGCGCGTCGGTGTAATGCAGATGAAAGTCAGCAGTGCAGTTGCGTAAACCACCTCACGAACTGCTCGTCCTTGTGCAGCAAGTGCAGCACCTCCACGAAGTCCATACATAGGGGAAGAAGCGTCGCACTCCGAATTGCTAGATCCGCGAGAACAACTAGGGTTTGATGCACGAGAGAGAGGGCGGTGGCCAACAAAAGGGGCTAGGGTTGGGTTATGGAGCCCCCTCCCCTTGCTTATATAGCCTTGGGGGCGCCCCCTAGGTGGGCCTTAATGGGCCCCACCTTGGGCGCCTGGGTGGGCTGCCCTAGCTCCCACCTTGGGCACCCCCTAGGTGGGCTGTCTTGGGCCCCACCAAAGGTCCAACCCTATGGGCCTCTCAAGGCCCATTACTGCATCAAAGCCCAGTCTAATTTGGATCTCATCCTCATTAGGCTTCTGGCCCTTAAGTGTGTGACCCTATGGGCTCACGAGTGAATAGACATGGCCCAGTACTCCTACTCGCCAATAGTTGATAGCGGTCTCTAGCAAGACGTGTCAACTCCCAAGCACGCGCGAATCATATCTGTCGAGCCGTCACAATCTTATACATGATGTTCCCTTTGCCTCAAAATATTTGGTCTAGCTTGAAGCCAACCATCTTTCTCGATCCTGTGATTCGGTCCATGGTTAACTCTTAACCCTAGCATGGTGTTGACGCTCACTAACGATCATTTCTAGGTGTCAACTTGATCAGAAAATCATGAGAGTTTGCATTTCTTACACGTACTTATATTCAATAAAGTCCCTAAACAACACTTTACCTTCTAGAATATGCAAGTTGTGTTTTTGAGCTAATATGCAGGTTGCAAGCACATTTTCGCCCAGCAAAAAATCATAGAAAATATCAGAGTACCGATTTAGGCTCAAATGGACCAAGTGTAGCCCAAGAACCGAAGCAAAACAAGTCAAGACAGGCCAACCCCAATGTGGATCAGACAAGGAGGCCCAGACAAGCCCAACCCTTAGCAGTTGGGGGCGATTGGCGGCCAGGGCAGGCCGGCCGAGCTATAGGTCGGCCGCCCAGGCCCATGGGCCCCACCGCCTCAACTTTGCCACGTGGCGCCTCCCTGTTGCTCCTTTAGGTCGGTTTGGGGTGCTGCGGCCGGTGGCTCCCTCCTATAAATACAAGGGAGGGGGTAGAGAATAGGACACACACACACAACTCACTTCACTCACCTCTCAAGTTCCTTCTTGCATAGTCTTTAGGCTTAGTGGAGTTTAGGAGAAGTCTAGGAGTCATCGAGTCGCCGGAGTTACTCGAGAGTCTAGTATGGGTTTATCTCTAGCTCTCTCTTGTAATATTCGGTCATTTGTAATAGAATTAGACTATGGTTACCGATATCCGCTTGAAGTATATTCTGAGTTATCGAGTATATGCTTCTTGTCATGGTTGCATTATTATTCAATGATCTCATTGCATAATTGCCCTGTGCTGGAGATAGTTAGTCTTTTGTTCCTAGAACTCTATCAACTGTTCCAATATTCGTATGATTGCTCTAGTGTGATGTCTGTCCATCCGGAGGGTGGGGGCTCCGCGCGGGACACTAGAGTATCCCTTACTAGTGTAGACATGGTGTCTAGATTAGCTAAGTGTTGCTGGATGTCAACTATACCCATGGTTTGTAGAGATAGCCGGCAGGTGGTGACAGCCCTGTCCGAGCCTTTTAGTAATCCTCCACGTTCGGTATGGGGGGTAGGAGTACATAAAGTCGCCGAGGTGTACGGGCTCCTCCCGTTACTTCGATAGCGATCTCCCTGTTGTGTAGTTTAATGTCTGACAAGCTAACTAATGAGAAAGTGTAGATATAGCTAGCCTAGCACAGCTGACTCGAGCTCTGACTTTTACCTTGCTCCCGGCCTAAAGCAATCTTTATCTTTTATTTTTCCGAGAGGGTAGTGTCACACTACCTCCTACCATGTTATTATCTTACCCCTGTTTATACATAAGAATATCCAATCTAGATAGCGCTCATGAACTAATCTATATATTCTCTCACTCATCACCTTCCCTGCGGAAATATAAATGACACCACGGTTTACTACTGGGTAAAATGCTATAGCGGTATTCCGTGCACTTGCGGATTTATTCGTGGTTCATGAAATACTGCCACCCCAAATTGGCGTCTGCGGGCAGAATCGCTGGTGACATTGGTAGGCGCCAACAAGCATTTTTGGCGCCGTTGTCGGGGAAGGCACAGAGTGAAATATATAGATAAAAGTTGTGAACAAAATCGAAATTGGTATTCGCTTGCTAAACAGGCTAACTTGGCTTGTTTTCTTGTCATTCATTCCGATCCAGAGTCACTTTTGAGGAGGGCGCGAGCTCGTCTCGTATCACCTCGGAGATCACTCTCGGCAGTCGATCCAGGCATCGCATCATCGTCAGCTCCTAGAGCTATGGCCCAGAAGACACTCCGTGATTACTCTGCTCCATCTGCTAACTAGGTCCCTACTAGGCCCGAGGTTAACACTGGAGGAGAACATTTCGAGATTAAGACGGGTCTCATTACGATGGTGCAGGCCAGCCCATTCTGTGGCAAGGCCAATGAGGATGCCAGTGCTCATCTCCAGCTGTTCCTGGGGCTCTGCAGTACTTTTGTTATCAAGGGTGTATCACAAGATGCTATCCGGCTCCGTCTGTTTCCATTCTCTCTCTTGGGGAGAGCGAAGCAATGGTTTTATGCTAACAATGCTGCTGTGGATACTTGGGACAAATGTGCCATGGCGTTCCTCTCGAAGTTCTTCCCGACGGGCAAAACCAATGCTCTTCGTGGTCGGATTTCGAACTTCCAGCAGGCATCAAATGAGTCAATTCCGGAAGCTTGGGAGAGGCTTCAGGAGTACATTCTGGCGTGTCCGCATCATGGAATGGACAATTGGATCATTCTACAGAACTTCTACAACGGGTTGACACACTCATCCCGTGATCATGTGGATGCCGCTGCGGGTGGAGCTTTCTTCTCGCTAACCATTGAAAGAGCTACATCATTGATCGAGAAGATGGTTTCCAACCAAGGTTGTAGCGATGATCGCCTCCAACCGCGCCAGCGAGGTATGCACTCCGTCAAGGAGTCTGACATGCTCGCTATGAAGATTGATCTCCTCCTCAAGAAATTTGAGGATTATTCCCAAGATAAGGCTCAATTGCAAACACTTCAAGCCTTGGAGACTCGCATGACGTGCGAGGTCTGCGGAAATGTTGGACATTCGGGCGATAATTGCCCAGAAACCCAAGAAGAAGCTCTATTCGTCAATGGAAGCAATGGGTTTCGTCGACAAGGAGGTCAGGGGTGGAATCAACCACGCCCATACTACCAAGGAGGTAATGGGAATTCGAATTCTTTCGGTCCTAACCAGCCTACCGTGAGAGATCTTGTCTACGGCCAAGTGAAGATCAATTTGTCCCTTCAGAAGAAGTTGGCCATTATAGACAAATCTATGGAGACTATCCATGCCAAGATGGACGGATTCTCCATGGCTATGAAGAACTAGCTGAGTTTCGATAAGGCGCTAGAAACTCAATTGGCTCAACTAGCTGCTGCTACGCCTGTTGCTGAACTAGGGAAGATTCCGGGGCAACCCGAGTCTACTCTAGAAAGCGTGAATGTCGTTAATGCTATGTGGAAAGAGCCCCTTAGCAGGACACCCCTCAGCTACGCAGAGAAGCTCACACGCCCAAGAAGAGGTGCGTAGGGCGAGTTAGCAGCCACAATACGAGAAGATCCCGGAACCCTAGTGATCAGCTGCTCAATCTTTGATTATGAATTCGATCACACCCTTTGTGACCTTGGAGCCAGCATCAACATTATGCCCAAGGTAACTTTCGAGAAGTTAGGCTATCCATCAATTTCCCCTACCACTATGTTTGTTCAGCTGGCAGACTCCACGATAAGATATCCAGAAGGAGTTGTGGAAAGGTTAATGGTAAAGGTCAAGAATACCTACATATTGGTGGACTTCGTAGTCCTTGATATGGAAGGAGATCTTGGAATTCCGCTTATATTTGGGCGACCATTCCTCAAGGATACAAATACCAGAATTGATGTGGGGAGAGAGAGAATCAGTCTCCGAATCATGGGAAAGACCATGAAATTCAAGTTCCAGAACAAAAAGGAGGTATTCCTGATTCACGAGGATAGTGAGAAACAAGGGCTATGGGCAGAGCCAGGTTGGGATGATCAACATTATCATCCCCCTTCCAAGCCATCTTAGGAGGATTGGGAAATTCATACTCCACCAACCGAACCAGTGGAAGACGACCAGAAGATCCCTGACTTCATCACCAACACAGTATGGGGAGATCTGGAAATTGTCTATCCTGCATCCGAGGATCATGTTCCTGCGCCGCCTACTCCACCAAAGAAGACCAAGAAGGTGTGGCGCAAGAAGAACAAGACGTCATGGACCGCTACTACTTCTCCAGGTACGGACGAAACGACATCAACCTAATCAGGTATGGAGAAAGGTCCTGCTTTTCGACCCTAACCAAGAGCTAGCTTGGGGGAGGTCCCCTCCATTAAGTCAACTGTATCCCTTTTATTTGCTTTCAATAAAATTTGATAAAAACTTCTAAAAAACAAAATAAAAATTTACTGCTTTATTTCCCTTTTTTCCATGATGCGCTGTAAGAATGTTTTAACTCCCCTTGATAAGTTGAAAGGATGAGTTTTGCTTTGCTTTATCATGTCTGTTGTGCCTAGTCTTGAAAATAAGAATTCTCTTGAGTTTATATTCGTTGGTTATGCAAGTATCTTGCCAATAAACCTGAAAGTTCCATGGGTTGCATACGCTTGATCTGAGTCTAAGTTGTTGTGAGTTTAGATATGGTAAATAAGGTTCTGCAAGCTTGTTCTAGTAATGCTTGAAGTCTGGAGTTGTTTTCAAAAATAAAATTTAAAAAGGCAAGTTCCCCAGCGATATGCAATGTCCTACCAGAGCCATATGTCATATTCCATGAAAAAACCCTTTGCACATATGCTGCTTGATATTCTATTGAGTTTTGTCAAATTGTGAGACCCTAGAGAGATGCTTTTCATGCTTTCTCGATCATAAGCACGTACACGTCCAATCCAATTGCTACATTCCTACACTGGGAATTGGCACCACCACCCATTCATTCCACATTATAAGTGCTCCATGTCTTGGTGATCTCTCTCGTAGAACATCCCTGAAATAAAATAAAGTCAGATTATGGTTGCCCCAAAAAGAGAAAAGATGGCATGCCAAAAAGCATGACCCAAGAAAAAAGGGGTAGCCATGTCTCAAAAAAAAAGAAGAAAGAGACATAGGGATGATTCGAGAGAGAAAAGCCATTACCTTAAGGAGTAAGCCATATTCATCCATCCATCCATCCACTCTTACACTTGCACCTTTTGATCGAGATTGCATGACTTGTTTCTTCTTGGATCCTCTCTTTGACTTTACAATAAATAGAATACAAGTGTGCCATGTTTTTATCCTACCTTGAGCTCCACAAAGGCTTGTAGTAGTAGGGAAGATCAAAGGCAGATATTGCCCTGGTAAGGAAATACAAGATGAGTGCCTCGAGAGAGTTATCCTGGGAGCTTTGTCATGTCTTCAAAAATCTTTCAAAAAGGTATCTCCAGATGGATTGCAGATCTAGAAACAAGTAAGTATTACTTTATGCACCGTTCTAACTCTCAACATCCCAAGACAAGGAGACAGCTAAAAAGCCCCATGAGAGAGTAAGGTAATTGAGCAAGGTATGCTAACCGACTTATTTAAGCTTATAGATGAATCCCTTTGCTTCAGACTATGACATGATAGGTAAGGTACGAGTCAAAGTGATTTTCTGATCAACAACCTGATTTGACCTACTTTGCTCGAGACGAGCAAAGGACAGCTTGGGGGATCTTGTTGACGCTGACTAACGATCATTTCTAGGCGTCAACTTGATCAGAAAATCATGTGAGTTTGCATTTCTTACACATACTTATATTCAACAAAGTCCCTAAACAACACTTTACCTTCTAGAATATGCAAGTTGTGTTTTTGAGCTAATATGCAGGTTGCAAGCACACTTTGGCCCAGCAGAAAATCACAGAAAATATTAGATTACCGATTCAGGCTCAAATGGACCAAGTGTAGCCCAAGAACCAAAGCAAAACAAGTCAAGACAGGCCAACCCCAGCGTGGATCATACAAGGAGGCCCAGACAAGCCCAACCCCCAGCAGTTGGGGCGGTTGGCGGCCAGGGCAGGCTGGCCGACCAGGCCCATGGGCCGCACCGCCTCAACTTTGCCACGTGGGGCCTCCCTGTTGCTCCTTTAGGTCGGTTTGAGGTGCTGTGGCCGGTGGCTCCCTCCTATAAATACAAGGGAGGGGGTAGAGAATAGGACACACACACACACCTCTCAAGTTCCTTCTTGCATAGTCTTTAGGCTTAGTGGAGTTTAGGAGAAGTCTAGGAGTCATCGAGTCGCCGGAGTTGCTTGAGAGTCTGGTATGGGTTTATCTCTAGCTCTCTATTGTAATATTCGGTCGTTTGTAATAGAATTAGACTATGGTTACCGATATCTGCTTGAAGTATATTCTGAGTTATCGAGTATATGCTTCTTGTCATGGTTGCATTATTATTCAATGATCTCATTGCATAATTGCCCTGTGTTGGAGATAGTTAGTCTTTTGTTCCTAGAACTCTATCAACTGTTCCAATATTCGTATGATTGCTCTTGTGTGATGTCTGTCCATCCGGAGGGTGGGGGCTCCGTGCGGGACACTAGAGTATCCCTTACTAGTGTAGACATGGTATTTAGATTAGTTAAGTGTTGCTGGATGTCAACTATACCCACGGTTGGTAGAGGTAGCCGGCAGGTGGTGATAGCCCTGTCGGAGCCTTTTAGTAATCCTCCACGTTCCGTATGAGGGGTAGGAGGTACATAAAGTCGCCGGGGTGTACGGGGCTCCTCCCGTTACTTCGATAGCGATCTCCCTGTTGTGTAGTTTAATCTCTGACAAGCTAACTAATGAGAAAGTGTAGATATAGCTTGCCTAGCACAGCTAACTCGAGCTCTGACTTTTACCTTGCTCCCGGCCTAAAGCAATCTTTATCTTTTATTTATCCGAGAGGGTAGTTTGTGTGTGTGTCACATTACCTCCTACCATGTTATTATCTTACCTCTGTTTATGCATGAGAATATCCAATCTAGATAGCGCTCATGAACTAATCTATATATTCTCTCACTCATCGCCTTCCCTGCGGAAATATAAATGACACCCCGGTTTACTCCCGGGTAAAATGCTACAACGGTATTCCGTGCACTTGCGGATCTATTCGTGGTTCATGAAATACTGCCACGCCAAATTGTCATCGCTGGTGATGTTGGTAGGCGCCAACACATGGCCATGCATTTCTTGATCCGAATCACTCGAGGGGCCCAGAGATATCTCTCTCTTGTAGAGAGGGGCAAATCCCATCTTGACCGACTATGTCTCATAGCATGCTTCTTGACAGACCCGAAAGCCACCTTTATGACTACCCTGTTACGGTGCAGCGTTTGATGGCTCCTAAGTAAGTCGGTTCACATCTTGAGTACATACGACGATCTCAGGTTTTAGGACACAGCGTACATATTGTGTAATGAGAAGTCATCATCTCGTGTTGGGTCAGTTCAATCTCATGTCTCACATGAGCCCACATTATCAGTTTGACATCTCCATGTCCGTGACTTGTGAAACGTAGTCAATCAACTAATACATGTGCTATTATAATATTCATGTGTGTCCTCACATGAACTCCGACTAGGAACACTTTAGAATATTCATACAAGTAAAGAGTTTCACAAATACTTCACATAAGCCTTAATCAATACAAGTTGTCATCCATGAATATTCAAGGAACACTTTATTAATCATGAATACAAGGAAATATGATTGCCTCTTGGGCATATTTCCAACAGTCTCCCACTTGCACTAGAGTCAATCTAGAATGTATCTAATACCCATTGCCCTTGTGTGCCTCTCATGCTTGGGCTATGGAAAGGGTTTTGTCAACGGATCTGAAATGTTCAGGTCTGTGTGTATTTTGCATATCTTGATCTCACCACGATCGATGAATTCTCGAATGAGATGAAATCGACGCATAATGTGTTTGCTCTTCTGGTGATTCCTTGGCTCCTTGGCTTGCGCAATAGCTCCACTATTGTCACAGTACAAATCCAACGGGCTAGAGGCATTAGGGAACACACCAAGCTCAATAAGAAACTTCCTTATCCAAACACCTTCCTTCGCAGCTTCCGAAGCTGTGATGTACTTGGCTTCTATTGTAGAATCAGCCACCGTCTCCTGCTTGGAACTCTTCCAGCTAACCGCACCACCATTTACTTTGAACACAAAACCGGACTGAGACTTTGAATCATCTTTGTTGGTTTGGAAGCTAGCATTAGTGTAACTAGTTACAACGAGCTTCTCCTCACCTCCATAGACTAGAAACACATCCTTAGTTCTTCTCAAGTACTTAAGAATGTTTTTCACAGCTGTCCAGTGACTCTCACCTGGATCAGACTGGTACCTGCTCATAACACTTAGAGCATAAGAAACATCTGGGCGTGTACTTATCATTGCATACATGATAGATCCAATTACTGAGGCATATGGAACTTTGCTCATGCGCTCTTGCTCATCAGTCGTCATAGGACACTGAGTCTTGCTAAGATGTATGCCATGTGACATAGGCAAGAACCCTTTCTTTGCCTCTTCCTTGTTGAACCGCTTCAACACTTTGTCAATGTAAGTATCTTGGCTTAATCCTATAAGCCTTTTTGATCTATCTCTATAGATCTTGATGCCCAGTATGTATGCTGCTTCTCCTAAATCCTTCATCGAAAAATTATTTTTCAGTGAAGTCTTTACGGACTCAAGCATAGGAATATTATTTCCAATCAGCAGTATGTCATCTACATACAGGATTAGAAATGCAACAGAGCTCCCACTTTCCTTCTTGTAAACACAAGCTTCTTCTTCATTTTTAATGAAGCCAAACCCTTTGACTACTTCATCAAAATGAAGATTCCAACTCCGAGATGTTTGCTTTAATCCATAAATGGATTTTTGAAGATTGCATATCTTTCCAGCATTGGTCGGATCAACAAAACTTTCGGGCTGCATCATATACACGTCCTCGGTCAGATTTCCATTAAGGAAAGCTGTTTTGACATCCATCTGCCATATTTCATAATCGAAATATGCAGCAATAGCTAGAATAATCCGAACAGATTTAAGCATCGCTACGGGAGAGAAAGTCTCATCATAGTCAACTCCTTGAACTTCTCAAAAACCTTTTGCAACAAGTTGAGCTTTATAGATGTGAACATTTCCATCCATATATTTCTTCTTCTTATAGATCCATTTGCACTCTATGGTTCCCACACCATCAGGCGGGTCTATCAAGTTCCAAACTTGATTTTCCTTCATGGATTCTATTTCAGATTTCATGGCATCTTGCCATCTCTCGGAGTCAGGGTCTGCCATCGCCTCTGCATATGTCGCAGGCTCATCATTGTCTAACAATAATAATTCCCACGCTACGCGGAGCCTTGTTGACCTTCATGGTTGCGGAGGTCCTTCTGTTGCCATATGCATCTCAACTTGTTTAGCTACATTAGCGTCACTTGTAGAGTCTTGTTATATTGGCTCATCTCGAACTTCTTCGAGTTGCATCGTTCTTCCACTTTTCTCTCCCTTGAGAAACTCTTTCTCTAGAAAACCCCTGTTCTGAGCGACAAACACTTTTCCCTCAGATCGATTGTAGAAGTAATACCCTAAGGTCTCCTTTGGGTATCCCACAAATATGCACTTATCCGATTTGGGTGCAAGCTTGTCAAACTGGAGTCATTCGACAAATGCGTCACAACCCCAAATTTTTAGAAAAGACAAACTGGGAATCTTGCCAGTCCATATCTCATATGGTGTCTTGTCTACGGATTTTGACGGCACCCTGTTCAGTGTGAAAGCTGTTGTTTCTAGAGCGTAACCCCAAAATGACAATTGTAAGTCTGACTGGCTCATCATTGATGGAACCATGTCCAACAGAGTTTGATTACGTCACTCAGAAACCCCATTCCTTTGAGGTGTTTCTAGCGGCGTTAGTTGTGGAACAATTCCGCAACTCTTCAAATGATCGCTAAATTCATGGCTCAGATATTCACCTCCACGATCTGATCGCAGGGCCTTAATCTTCTTGCCACGTTGATTTTCTACTTCATTCAAAAATTCCTAGAACTTTTCAAAGGTTTTAGACTTATGCCTCATCAAGTGGACATAGCCATATCTACTGAAGTCATCAGTAAAAGTAATGAAGTACTGGAATAATCCTCTAGCAGTCGAGCTCATTGGTCCGCACACATCATTATGTATGAGTTCCAGCAAATCTGATACTCTCTCTGAAAAACCTGTGAACGGCGTCTTGGTCATCTTGACCAGCAAATAAGCTTCGCATGTCTCACATGATTCAAAATCAAACGAACTTAGAAGTCCATCCTCATGGAGTGTAACACCCGGTTTATAAAAGGACATAAACCGAGCAATCATATACGTGCCAGGATCAAGTCACACGTATATACAACAGAATGAATAGAATATCATAGCACATATCATGTAAAAAGACATAATAAAGTGAATACGAAATTTATTTATTACATTATTGACAAAAATGTCTGATACAGCGGAAGCGAAGTACAAATACGGTAAAAACTCTCCGGAGCTGAGCAGGGCGCCACAGGGACGTCGACTGAGAGACGAACGCCTAGAAGTCCTCGTAGTCCTGGTAGCGCTGAGCAAACTCCCTCGTGTCGGCAGGAACTGAGCAGCAGTAGCGTAGCCAAGAGGAAAAAGTAGAGAAGAGGCAAGAGTGAGTACACAACTTGTACTCAACAAGTATAACACAAACTAATAGGCTCTAAGGTTGGCTGACTCAACTGCATAAGCTTTTAAGTGTTGGCAAGATTTTATTAAAGCTATTTACTACGAGTTGATGAATTACCTTTAACCCAGTTACATAGTAATTAATCAGAATTAATCATGTTACTACTAGAACTAAACCAAGACCAAGCCACCAAGGTAACCCCGAGAGGCACCTCCCTCGTCGGAAGGAGACAACCCCACTAATCAAAAGGAGGATCTGGGCCGCTCATAACCATGAGCACGGCTAGTATACCAGTTTTACACTCTGCAGAGGTTGCAAATCTTTACCCACAAGTCGTGAGCTACGCTAGAGGTTCATCACACTTCCTTAGGTGAGATGACTAGCGACTCACTATGAGGCCGTTACAAAGAATCTCGTTGGTAAGGCGTAACCGCGAGAGTTAGGTCAGCGACGATGGGGCCCACCTCCGGGGGTACAAGCACAGGAGCGCAATCCAAGCACAGACCAAGCCGGAGGAGCAGGGACCATTGAAGCTTACTACTCTTGCCTCGCAGGTAAGTTACTCCAAACCAAAAAGACCTAATTAGTAAGCCAAGTCTATCCCATTCTAGCCTTGTGGTAGCGCTGTTGTCCCAGGTTGTCGCTCTATGAACCGGTCCTTATGGAGAGTGGCCAACCAAGCACTAAGCACCGTGCCGGCCCCCTAAACCATGTTTCTACAAAAACCATCTTTTAACGAGACGTGAGCCACTCATCCACACAAAGGGCCACTCTCATAATTAAGTTCAAGTAAACCATTAATCAATTTAATTAAAAAGGACCAGAATGAGTTATAGCGCAGCAACCTAGCACAGCTAACCAAGATGCAACCCAAAGGTATATATAAAGGATATAAAGTGGCTAGGAAAGTCCTTATAGGCATACAGTATTAAAATGCAGTATGTAAATGTATTTAAAAGTGATGGGTTGTTCATGTTATACTTGCCTTCCTCGTACTGCTCCTGCTGCTGCTCAAAGTGCTTGCAAGACGGCTGCTCCTGGTACTGGTACTGGGGCTCCTCCGGTAGCTCGACGTCTACTCACGAACACATGGCCAAAACGAGGCACAACAATAAGCATACAAGCAAACTCTAACAAAAACTAAGAAATAGTACATCAATACATAAAAACAGCAAGAAAAACTAAGCTAAGACTATTCTTCGCGTTACAACGATCGCGTGGACATAAAGAACGCCTAAAACGGAGCTAAAACGCATAATCTAGGCTAAAAACAAGGTTTAGGGGCTAAACTGCAAGAAATCTAAGTTTCCAGGGGCTTTTCTGCAAAAACCGAGGGCCTAAACGTAATTAAACCTTAGTTCCAGGGTTTAACGTGCAAAAATGGCAGGCCTGGACGGCGGGTTCTCATAGGGAAAAACTCAGGGGTCCGGGTGTTAAAAACAGGACCTAAATCTAATTGTTTTTGAACTACCAGAACCGCGGGTTGATTCTCAAGAAGTTGAAGGACTTAAACGAAAAAGCAGCAGCGCTGACCGTTACTTAACTGGTTTGACTCCGGGCCTGGGTTAACTTGGCCCGTCTGATCTGGATCCTGCGGCCAGGATGGCTTGGGCGCATGTGGTGGCGGCGCTGGGTCGCGCCGACGTGCTTCTACGGCGGCGCCGCGCTGGGCCTCGCCGGACTTGGCCAAAATTGGTCGTCCGGGGGTCGAATCGAGCGGGGCTTGGCCTAGGAGGGAGTGTGCGTGGAGCTGAAAGCAACTGGGTGCTTGGGAGAGCAAGAGAAGGGTCTAGGCGTGCAGCGCAACGGCAAAAGCGGCACTGGGTCGCCGGCGCTCACACTCCCAGTCGTCGCCGGGGTAGATCCTGGACATTAACTGGGCAGGGAGTTTGTGGGGGACGCTAAGAAGCTACTGAGCTCTAGATGGGGCTTCGGCGCAGGGGAAAAAGTGGAGGCTGCGGAGCAAACCAAGGGGTCATGATGGCCTGAGCTTCGCTGGCAGCGAGCAATTTCTCGTGATTGGACTCACCTGCGGCGGCGACTTCGCGAGCAATCCAGGCGCGTACCCGGCTTGGATTGGGGACAGCGGGCTTGGTGAGACTCCTGGAGTCAAGGCGAAACCACGGCGGGCTTTGCAGGGGCCGGGGGGCAGTGGCGCAGCGTAGCCGCGGTGGCGCAGAGTCTAGGCGTGGCGGAGCTGCGGCGGCGCGGTGGTTCCAGGGCTCTAGGCTGCACAGGAGGGCGTGTGCGGCGCAAGGGAGACCAGGGCTGTGTTTAAAGGCTACGCCAAGATTTTGGCGGCCTTGGTATGGAAGGCGACCGCAAGGATCGCGGCGGCGGTTTCGGATGGGCCTGATCGCGGAGGAAACGGATCACGCAACGGCTTTGCGTGATCCCGTGCGCGGGAGTCGACTTCTAGAAGGAGAAGGCGCAGGCGAAGCTGGACGGTGGGCCTGCCGAGGCGAGGTCGTCTGCCAGACAGTGGGGAAAGGAGCTCGGTGCGGGCTGGCGCAGGGAGGAAGAAAGGAAGGTAAGGGGTGGAGCTGACCGGTGGGACCGGCTTGGCAGAGAGAGGGAAGCAAGTGCGCGTCGCGCGTCGGGCTGGAGCGAGTTGGGCCGCGGGGATTTGCTGGGCCGAGCGGGATGAGGGGAGAGGGAGTGGGCTGCCTGTAGGGAAGGGAGAGAGTGGGCCGGGCTGGGTTGAGTTTTGGCTTCGGGTTGGGCTGGGGTTTGGGCCTTCCTTTTTCTTTTTCTTTCCCCTTTTCTAATTCTATTTCCTATCACTTTTCTATTTCTAAATCAAACTACACCCAAACTAAATTGAATTCAAATTCAAATTTGAATTCAATCCTAGCACTCAATCAAATAAAAGAGATGCTCCGGCATGATGCAACAACAAAAGTTAAACCTATGATAAATTTTAATTACTTGAGGAACAAAATTAGATTAAATGCCATACTAAACACAATAAACCTTAGAAATTTAAATCAAGCTAATTAAATTTATTAATAAATGCTAGAATTTAAATTAGGGTGTTACATACCCTACCCCCTTAAAGAAATCTCGTCCCCGAGATTTAGCTGGGCTGGCTAGCAAAGAGATCTGGATACGTCTTCTTTAGCTCATCTTCTCGCTCCCATGTTGCCTCAGCTTTACTGTGATGACTCCACTGAACTCTGCACATCTTGATGCGCTTGTTCCGAGTAACCCTTTCTGATGTCTCTAGAATCTTCACCGGATGCTCAGTATAAGTCAGATCTTCCTGCACATCCACTACATCCAGTGGTGCCTGCTCCTCGGGTACTCGCAAACACCTCTTCAGCTGAGATATATGGAAGACATCGTGAACTCCTGAGAGGCTGAGAGGTAACTCCAGGCGATAAGCAACTTCGCCTTTCCGCTCTAGCACCTTGAATGGCCCCACATACCGAGGTGCTAACTTCCCTTTGACATTGAATCTGCGGATACCTCTCATCGGAGACACCTTCAGGTACACATAATCACCAACGCTGAAGGTCAGGTCTCTCCGTTTGCCATCTGCATAGATCTTTTGTCTGCTCTGTGCAATCCTCATATTTTCTCGCACAGCCTGAACCATCTGCTCTGCATCATCTATGATCTCAGGGCCAAAGAGCTGCTTCTCACCAATCTGATCCCAATAGAGAGGAGTCCTGCATTTTCTGCCATACAATGCCTCGAAGGGGGACTTCTTCAGACTGCCCTGATAGCTGTTGTTATATGAGAACTCAGCATAAGACAGGCACTTATCCCAACTAGTACCGTACTGAATGGCACAAGCTCTCAGCATATCCTCCAACACTTGGTTGGTTCTCTCTGTCTGCCCATCTGTCTGAGGGTGATAAGCCGTACTGAAACGCAGCTTCGTATCCAACGAATCATGGAGCTGCTCCCAGAACTGAGAAGTGAACTGAGACCCTCTGTCGGATATAATCTTCTTGGGCACACCATGTAAGCAGACAATCCGAGAGATGTACAACTCTGCCAGTCTAGCTCCGGAGTAAGTAGTGTTCACTGGAATGAAGTGAGCAACCTTCGTCAATCGATCCACTACTACCCATATAGAGTTGTACCCTTTCTGAGTACGAGGCAACCCAACAATGAAGTCCATAGTGATTTCCTCCCATTTCCACTCTGGAATCTTCAAAGGCTGTAACAGACCTGCTGTCCTCTGATGCTCAGCCTTGACATGCTGACAGGTGTCACAAATAGCCACGTACTCTGCCACTGAACGCTTCATCCCATACCACCAGAAACGTTCCTTCAGATCATAATACATCTTCGTGCTGCCCGGATGAATAGAGTAAGCTGTATCATGGGCCTCACTCAGAATCAACTTCCGGAGATCATGCACATCAGGCACGCAGATCCGGTTCTTGTACCACAAGGTACCCTGATCATCCTCTCTGAAATGAGGAGCCTTGCCCTTCTTGAGCAACTCACGAATCCCCTGCAGCTTCTCATCATCTTTCTGATGCTGCCTGATCTCTGACTCTAGAGTCGGTACTGTCTCAAATGCTGCACTGGAGGTATGATGCAAGAAGCCCAGACTCAACTGCTCAAACTCCTCGCATAACTCTGGAGGCATCTGGAAAGCCACGGCCATGATGACATAACTTCTCCTGCTCAGAGCATCTGCTACAACATTGGCCTTGCCCGGATGATAGTGAATCTCCAGGTCATAGTCCTTGACTAACTCTAGCCACCTTCTCTGCCGCATATTCAGCTCATTCTGCGTGAAAATGTACTTGAGGCTCTTGTGATCAGTGTAGATATCACACCGCTGCCCATACAAGTAATGCCTCCAAATCTTCAGAGCATGCACAACTGCGGCTAACTCAAGATCATGGGTGGGATAATTCAGCTCATGCCGACGTAACTGCCGTGAAGCATAAGCAATCACTCTGCCCTCCTGCATCAGGACACACCCAAGACCATCCTTCGAAGCATCACAATATACCGTGAACCTCTTCGTCTGGTCTGGCAGAGTCAGGACTGGCGCCGTAGTCAACCTCTTCTTCAGTTCATCAAAGGCCCTCTGACGCTCATCAGTCCACACGAACGCCACATTTTTCTCCAGCAAAGAAGTCAAAGGCTTCACGATCTTGGAGAAATTCTCGATGAACCTCCGATAATATCCAGCTAAGCCCAAGAATGACCTGACTTCCTTCACCGTCTGCGGTGTCTCCCACTCTAGCACATCCTTTACCTTGCTCGGATCAACAGCAATGCCTCCCTGAGAGATAACATGACCGAGGAATGGGACCTCGTCAATCTAGAACTCGCACTTGCTGAACTTAGCATACAGCTGATGCTCTCTCAATCTCTGCAATACGAGTCTCAGATGCTCCTCATGCTCTTCTTCTGTCTTGGAGAAGATTAGAATATCATCAATGAAGATCACCACAAAGACATCCAGATAATCCATGAAGACCATGTTCATCAGATGCATGAAGAAAGCTGGGGCATTAGTCAAGCCGAAGGACATGACTGTATACTCATATAGCCCGTACTTGCAGGTGAATGCCGTCTTCGGAATATCCCCAGGACGAATCCTCAGCTGGAAATAACCCGAACGAAGATCAATCTTTGAGAATATACGAGCACCTCGAAGCAGATCGAAGAGATCCTCAATACGGGGCAGTGAATGCTTGTTCTTGATAGTAACTGCATTCAGCTCCCGATAATCCACACACATCCTTTTCGAGCCATCCTTCTTATCTACCAGCAACAATGGAAAAGCCCAAGGAGAGAAGCTGCGACGGATATAGCCCTTGGATAGCAACTCATCAATAGTCTTCTTAACTTCCTCATGCTCTATAGGTGCCATACGGTAGGGCCGCTTTGCAATAGGAGCTGTGCCAGGCAAGAGATCAATACAAAACTCAATGGCGCGTTCAGGCGGCATACCTGGCAGATCATCCGGAAAGACATCCGGGAATTCAGACACCACGCGAATACCGTCCATGGGTCTAGCCTCCATCTGATGAAGAAATCCAGAAGGCTCTACTGCACTGATAACAACCTCTTGGCCACTGGAAGCTGATAGCAAGACTGTCCTCTGAGCACAATCTATCTGGACTCCCCATTTGGCCAGAGTCTCCATTCCCAGAATGACATCAATGCCCTTGGTGTCTGCACCATCAGATCAGTACAGAACTCTACTCCCCTCAAGGAAACACTGACTCTCGGGCAGTAAGTGTGAGACCTCAACTGTCCTCCCGGTGAAGATACTAACAGGCACCTCTTTAATGTGCTAGTATGAATACCATGATGCTCGACAAAAGACTGAGTAATGAAGGAATGCGTAGCACCAGTATCGAAAAGCACTGTAGCTGGATATGAATTAACCATGAACGTACCAATAACCACGTTGGGAGCCTCGACCACTGACTCGGCCGTCACGTGGTTCACTCTGCCTTGAAGTGGCGCCCTGGGCTGAGCTGGGCGCCCCTGCTGTCCCGCCTGCGCCTTCCGGGGGCAAGCGTTGGCGTAGTGCCCCGGCTGGCCGCAGTGAAAGCAGGTGCGAGGGGGTCCCTGAGCCTGCTGTCCGGTAGGAGCTGCCGGACGTGGAGCCTGCGGTGCCGGTGGAGCAGCACGAGCCGGAGGTGCCGGTAACCTCTGGCCCTGCCCCGCCTGCTGCTGCTGTTGAGGCGGGTACTGCTGCGGTGGCCTCTGCTGGTACTGCTGAGGAGGCCGGTACTGCTGCTGGTACTGCTGGGGCGGCTAGAGGCGAGGACGAGTGTTGCTGTCGGAAGCAACGGGGACAATCTTCCTCTTCTTGTCCTCCATCTCCAGGTGCTTGCGCTCAGTGTTGAGCGCATTGTCAACCAGATGGTTGAAGTCGTCGAAGCAGAGGTTGAGCAGCGCGTACTGGAGGCTGTCCTCAAGGCCCTCCATGAAGTGCTCCTGTTTCTTGCGGTCATCCGCAACATCGGCAGGGGCGTAGCGAGCAAGCTGCAGAAAACGATCACGATACTCCGTGACCGACATAGTCCCCTGCTTCAGTGCAAGGAACTCCTTCTGCTTCATCTTCATAACGCCCGCGGGGACGTTGTGGCTGCGGAAACGCTCCCTGAACTGGAGCCAAGTGAGAGCCTCGCGGTCATGAACTGGGTGGGACTCCCACCTGTCCAAAGCTGCCCCTCGCAGCTGTCCTGCTGCGTACAAGACTCTCTCCCGATCATCGCACTGGGCGATGTCCAGCTGACGCTCCACTGCACGGAGCCAGTCGTCAGCCTGAAGAGGGTCGTACGTGTGAGAAAACGTCGGCGGGTGACCCCTCAGAAACTCAGCACGCCTGTCGCAAGGCTGCGGCGGTGGAGGAGGCGGAGACTGAGTGTGAGCCTGCTGAAGAGCCTGAACAGTGTTATTCAGGGTAGCCATCATCTGCATCTGGAGCTGGAAGTACTGCTCCGGAGTCAAAGGTGGCGGCATCGGGATCCCGATCCCCTGGGTGTTCTGACCCTGGTTGTTCTGCCCCTGCTGGTCAGAACCACACCTGGTGTTCACCATCTGATTTTGGACAAAAGATTTCACGAGTAAGGATATTGCAGGAATAAATTCAGATGGATATGATAACTCTTTGCGGAAAAAGACTCAGTCATGATAAAGTAGACAGGATAGAGTGGACTGTTTTACCCCCAACGATCTATCTCATTTTATTAATTAATTAACTTTAACATAAGAGTGATTTTCTTTAAACAGATATAAACTACTAAGCTATGCAATCATTCAAAAATCCAAATCAAACATGTAGCATAATAACAAGCAGACAATTTTCACGACTTAGCTGAGTTTAACACACAACTCGACTAACACAACGCGTCGCAGAGCGTGCTATCGTATTATTATAAAAGGGTTGCCTAGCTAATACTCATGGTGGTCATATGACTGATTCAGGCCAAAGTCTACGAAAACTATTCTTCAGAGTGAGAAATCAAGGCAAGACGGGTAAAAAGTCATAGAAGTCAAGGGGTATAATAGTAAAAGAGTTTCAGCAGGCAAGGATTGGAGAGAAGAAGACCTAAAACTCGACCAGTTCTATCTAGGCTTCGTCCTACAGTCGATATGGCTCTGATACCACTCTGTAACACCCGGTTTATAAAAGGACATAAATCGAGCAATCATATACGTGCCAGGATCAAGTCACACGTATATACAACAGAATGAACAGAATATCATAGCACATATCACGTAAAAAGACATAATAAAGCGAATACGAAAGTTATTTATTACATTATTGACAAAAATGTCTGATATAGCGGAAGCGAAGTACAAATACGGTAAAAACTCTCCAGAGCTGAGCAGGGCGCCACAGGGACGTCGACTGGGAGACGAACGCCTAGAAGTCCTCGTAGTCCTGGTAGCGCGGAGCGAACTCCCTCGTGTCGGCAGGAACTGAGCAGCAGTAGCGTAGCCAAGAGGAAAAAGTAGAGAAGAGGCAAGAGTGAGTACACAACTTGTACTCAACAAGTATAACACAAACTATTAGGCTCTAAGGTTGGCTGACTCAACTGCATAAGCTTTTAAGTGTTGGCAAGATTTTATTAAAGCTATTTACTACGAGTTGATGAATTACTTTTAACCCAGTTACATAGTAATTAATCAGAATTAATCATGTTACTACTGAGAACCAAACCAAGACCGAGCCACCAAGGTAACCCCGAGAGGCACCTCCCTCGTCGGAAGGAGACAACCCCACTAATCAAAAGGAGGATCTGAGCCGCTTATAACTGTGAGCACGGCTAGTATACCAGTTTTACACTCTGCAGAGGTTGCACATCTTTACCCACAAGTCGTGAGCTACGCTAGAGGTTCATCACACTTCCTTAGGTGAGATGACTAGCGACTCACTACGAGGCCGTTACAAAGAATCTCGTTGGTAAGGCGTAACCGCGAGAGTTAGGTCAGCGACGATGGGGCCCACCTCCGGGGGTACAAGCACAGGAGCACAATCCAAGCATAGACCAAGCCGGAGGAGCAGGGACCATTGAAGCTTACTACTCTTGCCTCGCAGGTAAGTTACTCCAAACCAAAAAGACCTAATTAGTAAGCCAAGTCTATCCCATTCTAGCCTTGTGGTAGCGCTGTTGTCCCAGGTTGTCGCTCTATGAACCGGTCCTTATGGAGAGTGGCCAACCAAGCACTAAGCACCGTGCCGGCCCCCTAAACCATGTTTCTACAAAAACCATCTTTTAATGAGACGTGAGCCACTCATCCACACAGAGGGCCACTCTCAGAATTAAGTTCAAGTAAACCATTAATCAATTTAATTAAAAAGGACCAGAATGAGTTATAGCGCAGCAACCTAGCACAGCTAACCAAGATGCAACCCAAAGGTATATATAAAGGATATAAAGTGGCTAGGAAAGTCCTTATAGGCATACAGTATTAAAATGCAGTATGTAAATGTATTTAAAAGTGATGGGTTGTTCATGTTATACTTGCCTTCCTCGTACTGCTCCTGCTGCTGCTCAAAGTGCTCGGAAGACGGCTGATCCTGGTACTAGGTACTGGGGCTCCTCCGGTAGCTCGACGTCTACTCACGAACACATGGCCAAAACGAGGCACAACAATAAGCATACAAGCAAACTCTAACAAAAACTAAGAAACAATACATCAATACATAAAAACAGCAAGAAAAACTAAGCTAAAACTATTCTTCGCGTTACAACGATCGCGTGGACATAAAGAACGCCTAAAACGGAGCTAAAACGCATAATCTAGGCTAAAAACAAGGTTCAGGGGCTAAACTGCAAGAAATCTAAGTTTCCAGGGGCTTTTCTGCAAAAACCGAGGGCCTAAATGTAATTAAACCTTAGTTCCAGGGTCTAACGTGCAAAAATGGTAGGCCTGGACGGCGGGTTCTAATAGGGAAAAACTCAGGGGTCCGGGTGTTAAAAACAGGACCTAAATCTAATTGTTTTTGAACTACCAGAACCGCGGGTTGATTCTCAAGAAGTTGAAGGACTTAAACGAAAAAGCAGTAGCGCTGACCGTTACTTAACTGGTTTGACTCCGGGCCCGGGTTAACTTGGCCCGTCCGATCTGGATCCTGCGGCCATGATGGCTTGGGCGCGTGTGGTGGCGGCGCTGGGTCGCGCCGACGAGCTTCTACGGCGGCGCCGCGCTGGGCCTCGCCGGACTTGGCCAAAATTGGTCGTCCGGGGGTCGAATCGAGCGGGGCTTGGCCTAGGAGGGAGTGCACGCGGCGCTGAAAGCAACTGGGTGCTTGGGAGAGCAAGAGAAGGGTCTAGGCGTGCAGCGCAACGGCAAAAGCGGCACTGGGTCGCCGGCGCTCACACGCCCAGTCGTCGCCGGGGTAGATCCTGGACATTAACTGGGCAGGGAGTTTGTGGGGGACGCTAAGAAGCTACTGAGCTCTACATGGGGCTTCGGTGCAGGGGAAAAAGTGGAGGCTGCGGAGCAAACCAAGGGGTCATGATGGCCTGAGCTTCGCCGGCGGCGAGCAATTTCTCGCGATTGGACTCACCTGCGGCGGCGACTTCACGAGCAATCCAGGCGCGTACCCGGCTTGGATTGGGGACAGCGGGCTTGGTGAGACTCCTGGAGTCAAGGCGAAACCACGGCGGGCTTTGCAGGGGCCGGGGGGCAGTGGCGCAGCAGTGGCCGCGGTGGCGCAGAGTCTAGGCGTGGCGGAGCTTGCGGCGGCGCGGTGGTTCCTGGGCTCTAGGCTGCACAGGAGGGCGTGTGCGGCGCAAGGGAGACCAGGGCTGTGTTTAAAGGCTACGCCAAGATTTTGGCGGCCTTGGTATGGAAGGCGACCGCAAGGATCGCGGCGGCAGGTTTCGGATGGGCCTGATCGCGGAGGAAACGGATCACGCAACGGCTTTGCGTGATCCCGTGCGTGGGACTCGACTTCTAGAAGGAGAAGGCGCAGGCGAAGCTGGACAGTGGGCCTGCCGAGGCGAGGTGGTCCTCCAGACAGCGGGGAAAGGAGCTCGGTGCGGGCCGGCGCAGGGAGGAAGAAAGGAAGGTAAGGGGTGGAGCTGACCGGTGGGACCGGCTTGGCAGAGAGAGGGAAGCAAGTGCGCGTCGCGCGTCGGGCTGGAGCGAGTTGGGCCGCGGGGATTTGCTGGGCCGAGCAGGATGAGGGGAGAGGGAGTGGGCTGCCTGTAGGGAAGGGAGAGAGTGGGCCGGGCTGGGTTGAGTTTTGGCTTCGGGTTGGGCTGGGGTTTGGGCCTTCCTTTTTCTTTTTCTTTCCCCTTTTCTAATTCTATTTCCTATCACTTTTCTATTTCTAAATCAAACTACACCCAAACTAAATTGAATTCAAATTCAAATTTGAATTCAATCCTAGCACTCAATCAAATAAAAGAGATGCTCCGGCATGATGCAACAACAAAAATTAAACCTATGATAAATTTTAATTACTTGAGGAACAAAATTAGATTAAATGCCATACTAAACACAATAAACCTTAGAAATTTAAATAAAGCCAATTAAATTTATTAATAAATGCTAGAATTTAAATTAGGGTGTTACATGGAGCTTCTTCATGTGTTTCTCGCTTATATGACCGAGACGACAATGCCACATGTAGGTAGGACTCAAATCATTTAGCCGAGGCCTTTTAGCACTTATATTACAGACAGGAGAATCATCAAGATTTAAAATAAATAGCCCATTCTTAATGGACGCCAAAGCCACAAACATATTATTCTTAGAGATCACACAACCATTGTTTTCACATGCAAAAGAATAACCATCCTTCATCAAACATGAAGGAGACACAATGTTTCGACTCAAACAAGGAATAAAATAACAATTATTAATCTCCAAGACAAATCCTGACGGTAGGTGTTGTTGCATCCTCCCGATGGTCAAAGCAGCAACTCTTGCATTATTGCCGACGCGGAAGTCAACTTCTCTTCTTTCAACGCTTCTACTCTTTGTCATTCCTTGCATCGAATTGCATATATGAGCAACCGATCCAGCGTCAAATACCCAAGAATTAACATAAGAGTCAGCGAGAAATATTTCTGTAATATGAACAACAAGTGTACCTGAGGTGGAAGAACGATTCTTTAACATGGCTAGGTATAGCTTGCAGTTCCTCTTCCAGTGTTCTGGCTGGTGACAATGAAAGCACTCCTTGTTTGCAGCTGGTCCAGGTTTGGCCTTGGGTGTAGGGTTTGGCTTGAGGTTCGCAACCTTACCCTTGCCCTTCTTCTTCTTCCAAGAAGAACCTTTCTTCTTGAAAGTAGGCTTATTCTGGGCAGCCATCACATGGCCGCCACCTGTGCTTTTCTTGATGTCACTCTCTGCCGTCTTGAGCATGCCGCATAGCTCATTCAAGCCCTTCTCAGCCCCATGCATGTGGTAGTTCGAGACGAAGTTTCCATAGCTCGGAGGTAAAGAGGCAAGAATGAAGTCAGCGGTTAACTCTTGGCCAAGTGGGAAGCCCAGTTTCTCCAACCTCTGTGTGTAACCAACCATCTTGATTACATGTGGCCCTACTGATGCTCCTTCTGCTAGATTAGTTTCAGCAAAGGCCTTGGACACATTGAACCTTTCAGTCCTGGCCTGAGTCTGGAACATGTCCCGTAGTGCCATGATCATATCATGCGCCGCATGGTTATTCTCAAACTGCATTTGCAGCTCGGGTTCCATGCAAGCTAGCATGAGACAGCTCACTTCACGGTCGTTATCAATCGCTCTCCAGTAAGCATTCCTCTCAGCAGCAGGGGCACCTGCAGCAGGCTCTTCTGGCAGTGGGTTATCGAGAACATATTCCTTGTTAGCTGCCCTGTGAACAATTCTCAGGTTACGGATCCAATCCACGTAGTTTGTCTCATTCAATTTGTTGCTCTCAAGTACGGAACGTAAAGCAAATGGTTGGTTTCGAGCCATTGATCTACAACAAAATAAATGCAAAATACTAAGACAAAAGTATTCATGATGGAGTAAACAACATTAAACAATTTAATAGAATTTACTCCCACTAAAATCAATATCCCTCTATTGATTGTTAGTGATTCAAGACCCACAACTAACACGTCCACTAGTGAGGTTTTGCATCACCGCTAGAAGACGAGGTAGATCGGTAAGTAACTCTTGCTAATCATATCTCATATGACTCTTGTTGTTGGGTGACATCTCCATGTCTTGTTCCCAACCTTTATGCCCCAAGGTCCTTAACCGTTAAGATGACCTTGTCAAGCAAACCGACCCTTTATGCGTGCATGTATACGATACAGCCTGTCTAGTCAAGGAAAACCAGTGGCGCCCTAATTTCATAGACCCACCACCAATCGTACAAGACATGGGACAGCGCAAGGTTTAGTTGGTAGGGCATGATTGCTCGAAATTAATGAGGGATCATTCTACTTCTACTATGACGCACGTAGTAGTAAAACATTAAGGACGGCAAGCACATAATTGTGAATCACTATGGCCCTTGTTCTCATGGTGATCTCCATCTCTATAGAATTTGTCCGCCATGTAGATCTCTATCTTCATGGAACTTGTTCACCATGTTGATCTCCATCTCCATGTACATGTGCACCATCCTTCATGTGATGAAAACTCCAAGAACTAGAACTTGCTATTACACCTTATAGCTAGTAAATAAAATTACATTCACAACTTGGATCATCACAGGTTGGCACACAAGCCATTACATCAAATGCAACAATTCATATGGCTCTGGCCGAATTGTTATAATCACAACACGCAGGTTATGAAACAATTACACACATGCATCACATACACATAGGGGCCATACCGATCACAGAACCTGCAAAACAGAGTTATGCGATTCCGACGTCCGAACTTAAAACGCAAAAAACTCTATCTTCTAGGCCCAATTTCGCAAATATAAATTTCGCGAAAATAGCAAATCGATACAACTTTTTATGGGCCCAAAACAGCTGTTCTGAACCAAGTCTAACTTTTTATGTAGATACAAATCGATATAAAACTAGCCTCAATCCGAGTTCGTATGCAAAAGTTATGAATGTTTTATTGTAAAACACGCTTTTGCAACATAACGGAACTCGCAGTAGATCCAATCTACTTTCCTATGAATCTCATGCATCTGGCTTATGCCCTAAATTTCGATTCGACCAATCACATTGATTTCCAACCGCAGCAACCTGGTTTATGTGCATCACTTAACTCCGATGGCGGAAAACCGACCGGTTGGAGTATGTCGTTGCATAACCTTTGCAGCAAGTTTATGAAACTAGGTCATAGATTGATCTGAAACTACGCATATCTCCATATGCACATATCCGAAACTATAACAAGACAACACTAGCTCTGATACCACTGTAGGAATATGGGATAGCAGAAACAAAAATTTTCTACCGCATAAACCAGGATTACTGCAGTTATAGATCACGGGATTACCAATAGACGCGCGGTTGCGGAACTTCTGTAGCGCGTCGGTGTAGTGCAGATGGAATCCGGCAGAGCAGTTGCGTGAACTAGCTCACGAATGGCTCGTCCTTGTGCAGCAAGCGCAGCACCTCCATGAAGTCCACACGTACAGGAAGAAGCGTCGCACTCCGGATTGCTAGATCCGCGAGAACAACTAGGGTTTGATGCACAAGAGAGAGGGCGGCGGCCAGCAAAGGGGGCTAGGGTTGGGTTATGGCGCCCCCCTCCCCTTGCTTATATAACCCTGGGGCGCCCCCCTAGGTTGTCCTTAATGGGCCCCGCCTTGGGCGCTTAGGTGGGCTGCCCTGGCTCCCACCTTGGGCACCCCCTAGGTGGGCTGCCTTGTGACCCACCAAGGGTCCAACCCTATGGGCCTCTCTGTAACACCCTAATTTAAATTTCAGCATTTATTAATAAATTTAATTGGCTTTATTTAAATTTCTAAGGTTTATTGTGTTAGACTTGCATTTAATCTAAATTTTTGTTCTATAAGTAATTAAAATTTATCATAGGGTTAAAAATGTTTGTTGCATTCATGCTGGAGCATCTCTTTTATTGGTTTGAGTGCTAAGGTTTGAATTCAAATTTGAATTTGGATTCAAATAGTTTGGTTTGGTTTGTATTAGAAATAGAAAAGGAAAAGGGATTAGAAAAGAAACCAAACCCGGTTTAGGCCCAACTCCCTCAACCCAGCCCGCGGGGCACAGCAGCCCAACATCCAAACCCGCGGCCCAGCTCCCGCATCATCCCGGCCCGACTTCACCTCAGCACGCCGCTCAGCCCGACCCCGCGCGCTCGTGCCCGCTCCCACCGACGCCCCTGGCCCACCTGTCGGCGCCTGCCTCCGCAGCCCCCGCAGAGCGCCCGCCCCTGTCTCGCTGCGCCCCCGGGCCCGCTTGTCGGCCCCGTCGTCTCCCCCGCCTCTCCCGGCTGCGCAACGGCCAGGCGTGATACCCGGCCGGGAATCACGCCGGACTTCCGTCCTGGGCGCGCACGCCAAGGGCGCTCCGCCGCCCTATAAATACCGCCCGTGGCCCTCCGCACCCCATCCGCAGCCGCCTCCCCACAAACCCTAGCCACCACCCCACTCTGCTCCGTCGCCACCGGTGAGTCTCTGCGCCGCCGTGATTCCTCACCTCCGGTGGTTCCCCGACCTCCCTAACCTCCATAGCCTCTCCGCAGGAGCACCGCGAGCCAGCCTGAGGGATCCAGGCGCTCGGAGGAGCCCTGCAACGCCCGGACCGCGAAGCTCCGCCCACGACCCTCCGCCGGAGCTCGCCGTCGGCGCCGCTGCATCACGCCACCGTCCAATCCAGTGCTCGGTGAGCTACACCCTGGCCCCCTCTTCCTTTTGCACGAGTTGTCGTAGCCCGTGACCCACAACAGAGCCCAGGCACCGCACGCCGGCGACCTAGCGCCGCCGCTCCACGCCGTGCACCCTACTCCGTCCCCCGCAGCGCCTTGCTTTCCACTCCAGTGGATTACGCATGCCTCTCTCGTGCCCCACTGCCGAACCGGGGCCCAAACCGAGTCCGGCAGCCCCCCCGTTCCCCTTCTCCGGCCGCCCGCCGCCGCGGAGCAGAGCTCCGGCGAGCCGCGCCGCCGCCCCCACGAGCCCGAACCGCCCTGGCCGCCCGATCTCGGATGGACAGCCACGATTAGATCCATAACCCATCGATTCCTAACCCTCAGATCCAAATCCTACGGCCGAGATCTAAACATACCGCTTCGCACTGGCCTTTTTGCTAAAGAGACCCTGGGTTTCTTTTAAATCAACCCGCAGTCCTGTGCCGTTCAAAACTAATTACAGATCGGCCCAAAACTTCGCACGGACCCCCCTGAGTTTCTTTAAAATCTAACCCGCCGTCCAGCCCTTGCCTTTTTGCGAGTTAGACCCTGGAGTTACATTTAATTACAGTTTTAGTCCTCGGTTTTTGCAGAAAACCCCCTGGAACTTAGTTTTTCATTGCAGTTTAGTCCCTGAACCTTGTTTTTAGCCTAGAAAATGCAGTTTTAGCTCCGTTTTAGGCGTTCTTTATGTCCACGCGATCGTTGTAACTGCGTAGAATAGTTTTAGACTAGTTTAGGGTGCTGTATTTATGTATTGATGTATTGTTTCTTAGTTTTTGTTAGTGTTTGCTTGTATGCTTATTATTGTGCATTGTTTTGGCCATGTGTTCGTGAGTAGACGCTGATCTATCTGAGGAGCCCCAGTACCAGTATCCAGAGCAGCCATCTTCTGAGCATTTTGAGCAGCAGCAGGAGCAGTACGAGGAAGGCAAGTATAACATTGTAACACCCGGTTTATAAAAGAACATAAACCGAGCAATCATATACGTGCCAGGATCAAGTCACACGTATATACAACAGAATGAACAGTATCTCACAGCACATATCACGAATAAGACATAATAAATCGAAATACGAATGTTATTTATTACATTAATGACATAAATGTCTGATACAGCGGAAGCGAAGTACAAGTACGATAAAAACTCTCCGAAGCTGAGCAGGGCGCCACAGGGACGTCGACTAGGAGATGAACACCTAGAAGTCCTCGTAGTCCTGGTAGCGCTGAATGAACTCCCTCGTGTCAGCAGGAACTGAGCAGCAGTAGCGTAGCCAAGAGGAAAAAGTAGAGAAGAGGCAAGAGTGAGTACACAACTTGTACTCAACAAGTATAACACAAACTATGAGGCTCTAAGGTTGGCTGACTCAACTGCATTAGCTTTTAAGTGTTGGCAAGATTTTATTAAAGCTATTTACTACGAGTTGATGATTTACCATTAACCCCGTTACATAGTAATTAGTCAAATTTAAACATGACACTACTGGGAACCAAACCGAAACCAAGCCACCAAGGTAACCCCGAGAGGCACCTCCCTCGTCGGAAGGAGACAACCCCACTAATCAAAAGGAGGATCTGGGCCGCTCATAACCGTGAGCACGGCTAGTATACCAGTTTTACACTCTGCAGAGGTTGCACATCTTTACCCACAAGTCGTGAGCTACGCTAGGGGTTCATCACACTTCCGTAGGTGAGATGACTAGCAAACTCACTACGAGGCCGTTACAAAGGACATGTTGGTAAGGTGTAATCGCTAAGGAATCAGGCTCCGCAACGATGGTAACCACCTCTTGGGGGTACAAGACACACAGACCAGCCTCGTAGCCTGGCCACCATTGAAGCTCACCACCCCCCATGCCCCGTCGGTAAGTTACTCCCGAACCAAAATGGCCTAATTAGTAAGCCAAGACCGTCCCATTCCAGTTTTGTGGTAGCGCTGTTGTCCCAGGTTGTCGCTCTATGAACCGGTCCTTATGGAGAGTGGCCAACCAAGCACTAAGCACCGTGCTGGCCCCCTAAACCATGTTTCTAACAAAACCAATTTTAACGAGAAGTGAGCCACTCAAGCCACACAGAGTGCCACTCTCAGAATTAAATTCAAGTAAACCATTAATCAATTTAATTAAAAAGGACCAGAATGTGTTATAGCGCAGCAACCTAGCACAACTAACCAAAATGCAACCCAAAGGTATATATAAAGGATATAAAGTGGCTAGGAAATCCTTATAGGCATACAGTATTAAATGCAGTATGAAATTGTATTTAAAAGTGATGGGTTGTTCATGTTACACTTGCCTTCCTCAAAAGTTCTCCTGCTGCTCAAACTGCTCAGAAGAAGGCTCCTGGTACTGGTACTGATGCTTCTCCGATAGCTCAACGTCTACTCACGATCGCAACGCCAAAACAAGTCCACAATCATATACAAACATGCAAACAAGAGAAAACACTAAGAAACAGTACATCAATACGTAAAAACAGCACCCTAAACTAGTCTAAAACTATTCTACGCGTTACAACGATCGCGTGGATATAAAGAACGCTTAAAACAGAGCTAAAACGCATATTCTAGGCCAAAAACAAGTTCTAGGGGCTTATCTGCGATAAAAACTAAGGTTCCAGGGGGTTTTCTGCAAAAACCGAGGACTAAAACATAATTAAACTAAAACTATGGGGTCTAACTCACAAAAAGACTAATCCTGGATGGCGGGTTCTATTCTGAGAAAAGCCAGGGGGCTTCGTGCAAGTTTTTGGGCCAAACTGCAATTTCTTTTGACTTCTGTTGGACTGCGGGTTGAATAGCAAAGAGTCCAGGGACTCTTTAACAAAAGTGACAGGAAGAACCGGTACGCGCGATTATCAGCCGTCGGATCAGGATCTGGCGGATCAGATCAAAGTGGCCCACGATCTAATCTGGGCCGTTGCTTCCGAATCGGGCGGCACAGGGGGAAAAGGGGTGCGGGCGGCGGCGCGACTCGCCGGCGGCGCGTTCCCGCGGCGGCGCACGACCGGAGAAAGCCAAAACGGCGCTCTAGTGCATGGTTTGGCCCGGGGTTTGGTCCAGGAGCTCGAGAACGGCACGCATGGTCCACCTATGTGCTCAGGACGGGGGATTGGAGCTCGGGACGGCGTGCGCGGCGGTGGGGCGGATCTCTGCGGCGGCTCTGGGCGGCGGGGTCTCGCCGGTGACCGGTGCTTAGGCTGTCCCGGGCTGCGTCGGCTCCGTTCTTCGGCCAGGGAGCATGGGTAGGGTGCGGTGACCATCGCTGTGGGCTCTAGGGGGGCATGAGAGCTCCGGCAAGATGTGTGATGGAGCAGGGCGGCGTTACTCGCCGTGGTTCGATGGCGTGGCTTGCTGGCGTGCCAAAAACGAAAGGGTCAGAGGCCGGCAAGGGTTCTTACCTCCCCGCGAAGCTCCTGCGGTGGTCCAATTCGACGCGAAAGGAGCGCAGTGGCGGATCCTCGTCGGCGCGGCGGCTCGGTGGAGATCCGGCGAGGAATTCCCGTGCGTGGCGCGGGGTAGAGGGAAGGAGACGCGGCCGGTGATGGTTATGACCCTGCGGCGGTGCTTCTGCAGCAGCTCGCGGTAGCAGAAGCGCTGCGGAGGGGCCGGTCCACGGCGGCGCAGAGGCAGCTCCGAGCTTGGAGCTCCAAGGCGGCGGCGTTAGGGTTAGAGGTGGCGTCTGCTGGGTGGGTTAGGGTTAGGAGGGAGCGGCGCGGCGTGATTTAAAGGGCCAGGGTGATCCTAGGCGTGCATGCCCAGGGGAAGTTCCGGTGGAGATTGCGGGCGGGGCGGTGTTGCGGGAGCGGCGGCTGCGGAAGGAAGGGGAAGGGGAGGCCGCTGACGCGTGGGGCCTGCGGGTCAGACCGCTGACGCGTGGGGCCTGCGGGTCAGCGAGCGTGTGGCACTGCGGAGGAAGTGGGAGCGGGCGTGCGCGCGGCTGGGCCAGAGCGCGTGCAGAGGGAGGCGGGGCGGACCGGGCCGAGTGCTGGGCTGCTGCGCGTCGGGGTGGAGATGGGCCGGACGTGCGGGGTGTTTTGCTGGGCCAGAAAGGTGGGTTCTGGGCCGCGGGAGAGGGGAAAGGGAGTGGGCCAAGCGTAGGAGGAAGCGGGTTGGGTCCTAGTTTGGGCTGCTGGGTTTGGTTTGGGCTGTTTTGCTGGGTTGGTGTGGGTTTTTCTTCTTTTCTATTCTTTTCCTTTTCAAACTAACTCAAACTAAAACCACATGAATTCAAATTTTGAATTTGAATTCGCTCTAGCACTCAAACACATAAAACAATGCTCCTGCATGAATGCAACAACACAATTTAAACTTAGACAAATTTTAATTACTTGAGGAACAAAAATTAGATTAAATGCAAGTCTAAACACAATAAACCTTAGAAATTTAATTAAAGCCAATTAAATTTATTATTAAATACTGAAATTTGAATTAGGGTGTTACAAATCCTACCCCCTTACAGGAATCTCGTCCCGAGATTCTGGGCTGGCTAGCAAAGAGATTAGGATATGTCTTCATCAACTCCTCTTCCTTCTTCTGGCAAGTCTTCCGGAAAGATATCCGAGAATTCAGACACCACGCGAATACCATTCGTGGGTCTAGCCTCCATCTGATGAAGAAAACCAGAAGGCTCTGTAGCACTGACTGTCACCTCTTGGCCATTAGATGCTAACAAGTGAACTGACCGCTGAGCACAATCAATTCTGACTCCCCACTTGGCAAGAGTATCCATTCCCAGAATCACATCAATACCCTTGGTGTCTATCACCATCAGATTTGCACTGAACTTTACTCTCCCTATGGAAACACCGACTCTGGGGCATGAGATATGAGACCTCAATTGTCCTCCAGGTGAAGATACTAACATGCACTTCTTTAATATGTTAGTACGAATACAATGGTGCTCGACAAAAGACTGTGCAATAAAGGAACGCGTAGCACCAGTATCGAACAGCACCGTAGCTGGATATGAGTTGACCATGGACGTACCAATAACCACATTCGGAGACTCGGCCGCTGACTCGGCCATCACGTGGTTCACCTTCCCCTGTCGTGGCGCCCTGGGTTGGGCTGGGCGTCCCTGCTGTCCTACCTGGCGTGGAGCCTGAGGTGCTGGACAACTTTTAGCATAATGACCTTTTTGCCCGCATTTGTAGCACATGCGGTGGCGGTGAGTGGCGCTACTTGGTTGACCTCCATGTGAACTTGGCATCACATATTGCATCGTTTCTGCTGATTGCTCTTTGGACTCCTTGCGACCGCGTGGCTGAATCACATTCATAGTGATAGTCAACCCATCCACGTAATCATGGAGAGCTTGATTCTCGACATGTGTATCTCTAGAGCACCTAGGATCCTTTCTCTTATGGATGGTTTGTAGCTCATCGACTGATGGACTGTCGATGAAAAGGGAATCCACTGCTAGCTACTCTTGATGAGACCTCTTCCTCTTTGTACCGGAGAACAACCTCTAGTTCCTCTTAGTTGTGGCTTCATCTTCAGTCGCACGAACTTGACGACAAGGAACGATATAGAATTGGCAACACGGGCAAGTTTCCTCACCATCACCCATTGCACTGTCTCCAAGGTCTTTTTGTTCTGCCGACATCTGAGCTGGGGCAAAGACGAAAGACAGATTGGTAAGGTCAAGGAAGAGAGAAAAACTCCAGATAGGTGTTACATAAATCCGGGAAAAAGGAACTATAGCATAACTCTTCTGTCTCATCTGAGAGATTCTCAAATTCTTCAGTACTATCTGTAGGCCGGGGTGTCACATCCCTACCCCCTTACAGAAAACGACGTCCTCGTCGGTGAATCTCTGGATATCACCTTCTCTTCGCGCTACCCTTCTTCTCAACAAGACAGAAACCCAAGGCATGATAAGGTAGAGAGGATAGAGTGGATGGTTTTTTTTCCCAACGATCTAACTCATTTTATTATTTAATTATCTTTACTTAAGACTGATTTTCTTTAAACAAATTTTAACTACTAAACTATGCAATCATTCAGAAATCCAAATCAAACATGTAGCATAATAACAAGCAGACAATTTTCACAACTTAGCCGAGTTTAACATACGACTCGACTAACACAGCGCGTCGCGGATCGTGCTATCATATTATTATAAAAGGGTCACCTAGCTAATACTCATGGTGGTTAGATGATTGATTCAGGCCAAAATCTACGAAAACTATTCTTCAGAGAGAGAAATCAAGGCAAGACGGGTAAAAGTCATAGAATTCAAGGGGGTATAATAGTAAAATAGTTTCAGCAGGCAAGGATTGGAGAGAAGAAGTCCTAAAACTCGACCAGTTCTATCTAGGCTTCGTCCTACAGTCGATACGGCTCTGATACCACTCTGTAACACCCGGTTTATAAAAGAACAAAACCGAGCAATCATATACGTGCCAGGATCAAGTCACACGTATATACAACAGAATGAACAGTATATCACAGCACATATCACGAATAAGACATAATAAATCGAAATACGAATGTTATTTATTACATTAATGACATAAATGTCTGATACAGCGGAAGCGAAGTACAAGTACGATAAAAACTCTACGAAGCTGAGCAGGGCGCCACAGGGACGTCGACTGGGAGACGAACACCTAGAAGTTCTCGTAGTCCTGGTAGCGCTGAACGAACTCCCTCGTGTCGGCAGGAACTGAGCAGCAGTAGCGTAGCCAAGAGGAAAAAGTAGAGAAGAGGCAAGAGTGAGTACACAACTTGTACTCAACAAGTATAACACAAACTATGAGGCTCTAAGGTTGGCTGACTCAACTGCATTAGCTTTTAAGTGTTGGCAAGATTTTATTAAAGCTATTTACTACGAGTTGATGATTTACCATTAACCCCGTTACATAGTAATTAGTCAAATTTAAACATGACACTACTGGGAACCAAACCGAAACCAAGCCACCAAGGTAACCCCGAGAGGCACCTCCCTCGTCGGAAGGAGACAACCCCACTAATCAAAAGGAGGATCTGGGCCACTCATAACCGTGAGCACGGCTAGTATACCAGTTTTACACTCTGCAGAGGTTGCACATCTTTACCCACAAGTCGTGAGCTACGCTAGGGGTTCATCACACTTCCGTAGGTGAGATGACTAGCAAACTCACTACGAGGCCGTTACAAAGGACATGTTGGTAAGGTGTAATCGCTAAGGAATCAGGCTCCGCAACGATGGTAACCACCTCTTGGGGGTACAAGACACACAGACCAGCCTCGTAGCCTGGCCACCATTGAAGCTCACCACCCCCCATGCCCCGTCGGTAAGTTACTCCCGAACCAAAATGGCCTAATTAGTAAGCCAAGACCATCCCATTCCAGTTTTGTGGTAGCGCTGTTGTCCCAGGTTGTCGCTCTATGAACCGGTCCTTATGGAGAGTGGCCAACCAAGCACTAAGCACCGTGCTGGCCCCCTAAACCATGTTTCTAACAAAACCAATTTTAACGAGAAGTGAGCCACTCAAGCCACACAGAGTGCCACTCTCAGAATTAAATTCAAGTAAACCATTAATCAATTTAATTAAAAAGGACCAAAATGTGTTATAGCGCAGCAACCTAGCACAACTAACCAAAATGCAACCCAAAGGTATATATAAAGGATATAAAGTGGCTAGGAAATCCTTATAGGCATACAGTATTAAATGCAGTATGAAATTGTATTTAAAAGTGATGGGTTGTTCATGTTACACTTGCCTTCCTCAAAAGTTCTCCTGCTGCTCAAACTGCTCAGAAGAAGGCTCCTGGTACTGGTACTGATGCTTCTCCAATAGCTCAACGTCTACTCACGATCGCAACGCCAAAACAAGTCCACAATCATATACAAACATGCAAACAAGAGAAAACACTAAGAAACAGTACATCAATACGTAAAAACAGCACCCTAAACTAGTCTAAAACTATTCTACGCGTTACAACGATCGCGTGGATATAAAGAACGCTTTAAACGGAGCTAAAACGCATATTCTAGGCCAAAAACAAGTTCTAGGGGCTTATCTGCGATAAAAACTAAGGTTCCAGGGGGTTTTCTGCAAAAACCGAGGACTAAAACATAATTAAACTAAAACTATGGGGTCTAACTCGCAAAAAGACTAATCCTGGACGGCGGGTTCTATTCTGAGAAAAGCCAGGGGGCTTCGTGCAAGTTTTTGGGCCAAACTGCAATTTCTTTTGACTTGTGTTGGACTGCGGGTTGAATAGCAAAGAGTCCAGGGACTCTTTAACAAAAGTGACAGGCCGAACCGGTGCGCGCGATTATCAGCCGTCAGATCAGGATCTGGCGGATCAGATCAAAGTGGCCCACGATCTAATCTAGGCCGCTGCTTCCGAATCGGGCGGCACAGGGGGAAAAGGGGTGCGGGTGGTGGCGCGACTCGCCGGCGGCGCGTTCCCGCGGCGGCGCACGACCGGAGAAAGCCAAAACGGCGCTCCAGTGCATGGTTTGGCCCGGGGTTTGGCCCAGGAGCTCGAGAACGGCACGCATGGTCCACCTATGTGCTCAGGACGGGGGATTGGAGCTCGGGACGGCGTGCGCGGCGGTGGGGCGGATCTCTGCGGCGGCTCTGGGCGGCGGGGTCTCGCCGGTGACCGGTGCTCAGGCTGTCCCGGGCTGCGTCGGCTCCGTTCTTCGGCCAGGGAGCATGGGTAGGGTGCGGTGACCATCGCTGTGGGCTCTAGGAGGGCATGAGAGCTCCAGCGAGGTGTGTGATGGAGCAGGGCAGCGTTACTCGCCGTGGTTCGACGGCGTGGCTTGCTGGCGTGCCAAAAACGAAAGGGTCAGAGGCCGGCGAGGGTTCTTACCTCCCCGCGAAGCTCCTGCGGTGGTCCAATTCGACGCGGAAGGAGCGCAGCGGCGGATCCTTGTCGGCGTGGCGGCTCGGTGGAGATCCGGCGAGGAATTCCCGTGCGTGGCGTGGGGTAGAGGGAAGGAGACGCGGCCGGTGATGGTTATGACCCTGCGGCGGTGCTTCTGCAGCAGCTCGCGGTAGCAGAAGTACTGCGGAGTGGCCGGTCCACGGCGGCGCAGAGGCAGCTCCGAGCTTGGAGCTCCAAGGCGGCGGCGTTAGGGTTAGAGGTGGCGTCTGCTGGGTGGGTTAGGGTTAGGAGGGAGCGGCGCGGCGTGATTTAAAGGGCCAGGGTGATCCTAGGCGTGCGTGCCCAGGGGAAGTTCCGGTGGAGATTGCGGGCGGGGCGGTGTTGCGGGAGCGGCGGCTGCGGAAGGAAGGGGAAGGGGAGGCCGCTGACGCGTGGGGCCTGCGGGTCAGACCGCTGACGCGTGGGGCCTGCGGGTCAGCGAGCGTGCGGCACTGCGGAGGAAGTGGGAGCGGGCGTGCGCGCGGCTGGGCCAGAGCGCGTGCAGAAGGAGGCGGGGCGGACCGGGCCGAGTGCTGGGCTACTGCGCGTCGGGGTGGAGATGGGCCGGACGTGCGGGGTGTTTTGCTGGGCCAGAAAGGTGGGTTCTGGGCCGCGGGAGAGGGGAAAGGGAGTGGGCCAAGCGTAGGAGGAAGCGGGTTGGGTCCTAGTTTGGGCTGCTGGGTTTGGTTTGGGCTGTTTTGCTGGGTTGGTGTGGGTTTTTCTTCTTTTCTATTCTTTTCCTTTTCAAACTAACTCAAACTAAAACCACATGAATTCAAATTTTGAATTTGAATTCGCTCTAGCACTCAAACACATAAAACAATGCTCCTGCATGAATGCAACAACACAATTTAAACTTAGACAAATTTTAATTACTTGAGGAACAAAACTTAGATTAAATGCAAGTCTAAACACAATAAACATTAGAAATTTAATTAAAGCCAATTAAATTTATTATTAAATACTGAAATTTGAATTAGGGTGTTACAAATCCTACCCCCTTACAGGAATCTCGTCCCGAGATTCTGGGCTGGCTAGCAAAGAGATTAGGATATGTCTTCATCAACTCCTCTTCCTTCTTCTGGCAAGTCTTCCGGAAAGACATCCGGGAATTCAGACACCACGCGAATACCATTCGTGGGTCTAGCCTCCATCTGATGATGAAAACCAGAAGGCTCTGTAGCACTGACTGTCACCTCTTGGCCATTAGATGCTAACAAGTGAACTGACCGCTGAGCACAATCAATTCTGACTCCCCACTTGGCAAGAGTATCCATTCCCAGAATCACATCAATACCCTTGGTGTCTATCACCATCAGATTTGCACTGAACTTTACTCTCCCTATGGAAACACCGACTCTGGGGCATGAGATATGAGACCTCAATTGTCCTCCAGGTGAAGATACTAACATGCACTTCTTTAATATGTTAGTACGAATACCATGGTGCTCGACAAAAGACTGTGCAATAAAGGAACGCGTAGCACCAGTATCGAACAGCACCGTAGCTGGATATGAGTTGACCATGGACGTACCAATAACCACATTCGGAGACTCGGCCGCTGACTCGGCCATCACGTGGTTCACCTTCCCCTGTCGTGGCGCCCTGGGTTGGGCTGGGCGTCCCTGCTGTCCTACCTGGCGTGGAGCCTGAGGTGCTGGACAACTTTTAGCATAATGACCTTTTTGCCCGCATTTGTAGCACATGCGGTGGCGGTGAGTGGCGCTACTTGGTTGACCTCCATGTGAACTTGGCATCACATATTGCATCGTTTCTGCTAATTGCTCTTTGGACTCCTTGCGACTGCGTGGCTGAATCACATTCATAGTGATTGTCAACCCATCCACGTAATCATGGAGAGCTTGATTCTCGACATGTGTATCTCTAGAGCACCCAGGATCCTTTCTCTTCTGGATGGTCTGTAGCTCATCGACTGATGGACTGTCGATGAAAAGGGAATCCTCTGCTAGCTGCTCTTGATGAGACCTCTTCCTCTTTGTACCGGAGAACAACCTCTGGTTCCTCTTAGTTGTGGCTTCATCTTCAGTCGCACGAACTTGACGACAAGGAACGCCATAGAATTGGCAACACGGGCAAGTTTCTCACCATCACCCATTGCACTGTCTCCAAGGTCTTTTTGTTCTGCCGACATCTGAGCTGGGGCAAAGAGGAAAGACAGATTGGTAAGGTCAAGGAAGAGAGAAAAACTCCAGATAGGTGTTACATAAATCCGGGAAAAAGGAGCTATAGCATAACTCTTCTGTCTCACCTGAGAGATTCTCAAATTCTTCAGTACTATCTGTAGGCCGGGGTGTCACATCCCTACCCCCTTACAGAAACCGACGTCCTCGTTGGTGAATCTCTGGATATCAACTTCTCTTCGCGCTACCCTTCTTCTCAACAAGACAGAAACCCAAGGCATGATAAGGTAGAGAGGATAGAGTGGATGGTTTTTTTTTCCCAACGATCTAACTCATTTTATTATTTAATTATCTTTAACTTAAGACTGATTTTCTTTAAACAAATTTTAACTACTAAACTATGCAATCATTCAAAAATCCAAATCAAACATGTAGCATAATAACAAGCATACAATTTTCACAACTTAGCCGAGTTTAACATACGACTTGACTAACACAGCGCGTCACGGATCGTGCTATCGTATTATTATAAAAGGGTCACCTAGCTAATACTCATGGTGGTCAGATGATTGATTCAGGCCAAAATCTACGAAAACTATTCTTCAGAGAGAGAAATCAAGGCAAGACGGGTAAAAGTCATAGAATTCAATGGGGTATAATAGTAAAATAGTTTCAGCAGGCAAGGATTGGAGAGAAGAAGTCCTAAAACTCGACCAGTTCTATCTAGGCTTCGTCCTACAGTCGATACGGCTCTGATACCACTCTGTAACACCCGGTTTATAAAAGAACATAAACCGAGCAATCATATACGTGCCAGGATCAAGTCACACGTATATACAACAGAATGAACAGTATATCACAGCACATATCACGAATAAGACATAATAAATCGAAATACGAATGTTATTTATTACATTAATGACATAAATGTCTGATACAGCGGAAGCGAAGTACAAGTACGATAAAAACTCTCCGAAGCTGAGCAGGGCGCCACAGGGACGTCGACTGGGAGACGAACACCTAGAAGTCCTCGTAGTCCTGGTAGCGCTAAACGAACTCCCTCGTGTCGGCAGGAACTGAGCAGTAGTAGCGTAGCCAAGAGGAAAAAGTAGAGAAGAGGCAAGAGTGAGTACACAACTTGTACTCAACAAGTATAACACAAACTATGAGGCTCTAAGGTTGGCTGACTCAACTGCATTAGCTTTTAAGTGTTGGCAAGATTTTATTAAAGCTATTTACTACGAGTTGATGATTTACCATTAACCCCGTTACATAGTAATTAGTCAAATTTAAACATGACACTACTGGGAACCAAACCGAAACCAAGCCACCAAGGTAACCCCGAGAGGCACCTCCCTCGTCGGAAGGAGACAACCCCACTAATCAAAAGGAGGATCTGGGCCGCTCATAACCGTGAGCACGGATAGTATACCAGTTTTACACTCTGCAGAGGTTGCACATCTTTACCCACAAGTCGTGAGCTACGCTAGGGGTTCATCACACTTCCGTAGGTGAGATGACAAGCAAACTCACTACGAGGCCGTTACAAAGGACACGTTGGTAAGGTGTAACCGCTAAGGAATCAGGCTCCGCAACGATGGTAACCACCTCGAGGGGGTACAAGACACACAGACCAGCCTCGTAGCCTGGCCACCATTGAAGCTCACCACCCCCCATGCCCCGTCGGTAAGTTACTCCCGAACCAAAATGGCCTAATTAGTAAGCCAAGACCGTCCCATTCCAGTCTTGTGGTAGCGCTGTTGTCCCAGGTTGTCACTCTATGAACCGGTCCTTATGGAGAGTGGCCAACCAAGCACTAAGCACCGTGCTGGCCCCCTAAACCATGTTTCTAACAAAACCAATTTTAACGAGAAGTGAGCCACTCAAGCCACACAGAGTGCCACTCTCAGAATTAAATTCAAGTAAACCATTAATCAATTTAATTAAAAAGGACCAGAATGTGTTATAGCGCAGCAACCTAGCACAACTAACCAAAATGCAACCCAAAGGTATATATAAAGGATATAAAGTGGCTAGGAAATCCTTATAGGCATACAGTATTAAATGCAGTATGAAATTGTATTTAAAAGTGATGGGTTGTTCATGTTACACTTGCCTTCCTCAAAAGTTCTCCTGCTGCTCAAACTGCTCAGAAGAAGGCTCCTGGTACTGGTACTGATGCTTCTCCGGTAGCTCAACGTCTACTCACGATCGCAACGCCAAAACAAGTCCACAATCATATACAAACATGCAAACAAGAGAAAACACTAAGAAATAGTACATCAATACATAAAAACAGCACCTTAAACTAGTCTAAAACTATTCTACGCGTTACAACGATCGCGTGGATATAAAGAACGCTTAAAACGGAGCTAAAACGCATATTCTAGGCCAAAAACAAGTTCTAGGGGCTTATCTGCGATAAAAACTAAGGTTCCAGGGGGTTTTCTGCAAAAACCAAGGACTAAAACATAATTAAACTAAAACTATGGGGTCTAACTCACAAAAAGACTAATCCTAGACGGCGGGTTCTATTCTGAGAAAAGCCAGGGGGCTTCGTGCAAGTTTTTGGGCCAAACTGCAATTTCTTTTGACTTGTGTTGGACTGCGGGTTGAATAGCAAAGAGTCCAGGGACTCTTTAACAAAAGTGACAGGCCGAACCGGTACGCGCGATTATCAGCCGTCGAATCAGGATCTGGCGGATCAAATCAAAGTGGCCCACGATCAAATCTGGGCCGCTGCTTCCGAATCGGGCGGCACAGGGGGAAAAGGGGTGCGGGCGGCGGCGCGACTCACCGGCGGCGCGTTCCCGCGGCGGCGCACGACCGGAGAAAGCCAAAACGGCGCTCCAGTGCATGGTTTGGCCCGGGGTTTGGCCCAGGAGCTCGAGAATGGCACGCATGGTCCACCTATGTGCTCAGGACGGGGGATTGGAGCTCGGGACGGCGTGCGCGGCGGTTGGGCGGATCTTTGCGGCAGCTCTGGGCGGCGGGGTCTCGCCGGTGACCGGTGCTCAGGCTGTCCCGGGCTGCGTCGGCTCCGTTCTTCGGCCAGGGAGCATGGGTAGGGTGCGGTGACCATCACTGTGGGCTCTAGGGGGGCATGAGAGCTCCGGCGAGGTGTGTGATGGAGCAGGGCGGCGTTACTCGCCGTGGTTCGACGGCGTGGCTTGCTGGCGTGCCAAAAACGAAAGGGTCAGAGGCCGGCGAGGGTTCTTACCTCCCCGCGAAGCTCCTGCGGTGGTCCAATTCGACGCGGAAGGAGCGCAGCGGCGGATCCTCGTCGGCGCGGCGGCTCGGTGGAGATCCGGCGAGGAATTCCCGTGCGTGGCGCGGGGTAGAGGGAAGGAGAAGCGGCCGGTGATGGTTATGACCCTGCGGCGGTGCTTCTGCAGTAGCTCGCGGTAGCAGAAGTGCTGCGGAGCGGCCGGTCCACGGCGGCGCAGAGGCAGCTCCGAGCTTGGAGCTCCAAGGCGGCGGCGTTAGGGTTAGAGGTGGCGTCTGCTGGGTGGGTTAGGGTTAGGAGGGTGCGGCGCGGCGTGATTTAAAGGGCCGGGGTGATCCTAGGCGTGCGTGCCCAGGGGAAGTTCCGGCGGAGATTGCGGGCGGGGCGGTGTTGCGGGATAGGCGGCTGCGGAAGGAAGGGGAAGGGGAGGCCGCTGACGCGTGGGGCCTGCGGGTCAGACCGCTGACGCGTGGGGCCTGCGGGTCAGCGAGCGTGCGGGCTGGGGAGCAGGCGAGCGCGGCACTGCGGGGGAAGTGGGAGCGGGCGTGCGCACGGCTGGGCCAGAGCGCGTGCAGAGGGAGGCGGGGCGGACCGGGCCGAGTGCTGGGCTGCTGCGCGTCAGGGTGGAGATGGGCCGGACGTGCGGGGTGTTTTGCTGGGCCAGAAAGGTGGGTTCTGGGCCGCGGGAGAGGGGAAAGGGAGTGGGCCAAGCGTAGGAGGAAGCGGGTTGGGTCCTAGTTTGGGCTGTTTTGCTGGGTTGGTGTGGGTTTTTCTTCTTTTCTATTCTTTTCCTTTTCAAACTAACTCAAACTAAAACCACATGAATCCAAATTTTGAATTTGAATTCGCTCTAGCACTCAAACACAAAAAACAATGCTCCTGCATGAATGCAACAACACAATTTAAACTTAGACAAATTTTAATTACTTGAGGAACAAAAATTAGATTAAATGCAAGTCTAAACACAATAAACCTTAGAAATTTAATTAAAGCCAATTAAATTTATTATTAAATACTGAAATTTGAATTAGGGTGTTACAAACATGAACACCACCTATCACTTTAAATACATTTTCATACTACATTTTAATACTGTATGCCTATAAGGACTTTCCTAGCCACTTTATACCCTTTATATATATCCTTTTGTTTGCATTTTGGTTAGTTGTGCTAGGTGCCGCGCTATAACACACTCTGGTCCTTTTTAATTAAATTGATTAATGGTTTACTTGAACTTAATTCTGAGAGTGGCCCTCTGTGTGGATGAGTGGCTCACGTCTCGTTAAAAGATGGTTTTTGTAGAAACATGGTTTAGGGGGCCAGCACGGTGCTTAGTGCTTGGTTGGCCACTCTCCATAAGGACCGGTTCATAGAGCGACAACCTGGGACAACAGCGCTACCACAAGGCTAGAATGGGATAGACTTGGCTTACTAATTAGGTCTTTTTGGTTTGGAGTAACTTACCTGCGGGGCAAGAGTAGTAAGCTTCAATGGTCCCTGCTCCTCCGGCTGGTCTGTGCTTGGTTTGCGTACCTGTGCTTGTACCCCCATGAGGTGGGCCCCATCGTCGCTGACCTAACTCTCGCGGTTACGCCTTACCAACGAGATTCTTTGTAACGGCCTCGTAGTGAGTCGCTAGTCATCTCACCTAAGGAAGTGTGATGAACAACTGGCGTAGCTCACGACTTGTGGGTAAAGATGTGCAACCTCTGCAGAGTGTAAAACTGGTATACTAGCCGTGCTCACGGTTATGAGCGGCCCAGATCCTCCTTTTGATTAGTGGGGTTGTCTCCTTCCGACGAGGGAGGTGCCTCTCGGGTTACTTTGGTGGCTTGGTCTTGGTTTGGTTCTTAGTAGTAACATGATTAATTCTAATTAATTACTATGTAACTGGGTTAAAGGTAATTTATCAACTCGTAGTAAATAGCTTTAATAAAATTTTGCCAACACTTAAAAGCTAATGCAGTTGAGTCAGCCAACCTTAGAGCCTCATAGTTTGTGTTATACTTGTTGAGTACAAGTTGTGTACTCACTCTTGCCTCTTCTCTACTTTTTCCTCTTGGCTATGCTACTGCTGCTCAGTTCCTGCCGACACGAGGGAGTTCGTCCAGCGCTACCAGGACTACAAGGACTTCTAGGTGTTCGTCTCCCAGTCGACGTTCCTGTGGCGCCCTGCTCAGCTTCGGAGAGTTTTTATCGTATTTTGTACTTCGCTTCCGCTGTATCAGACATTTTGTCATTAATGTAATAAATAACATTCATATTCGCTTTATTATGTCTTTTTACGTGATATGTGCTATGATATACTGTTCATTCTGTTGTATATACGTGTGACTTGATCCTGGCACGTATATGATTGCTCGGTTTATGTTCTTTTATAATCCGGGTGTTACAGAGTGGTATCAGAGCCGTATCGACTGTAGGACGAAGCCTAGATAGAACTAGTCGAGTTTTAGGACTTCTTCTCTCCAATCCTTGTCTGCTAAAACTATTTTACTATTATACCCCTTGACTTCTATGACTTTTACCCGTCTTGCCTTGTTTTCTCTCTCTGAAGAATAGTTTTCGTAGATTTTGGCCCAAATCAGTCATCTGACCACCATGAGTATTGCTTGGTGACCCTTTTATAATAAATATGATAGTACGTTCTGTGACGCGTTGTGGTTAGTCGAGTCGGATGTTAAACTCGGCTAAGTTGTGAAAATTGTCTGCTTGTTATTATGCTACATGTTTGATTTGGATTTTTGAATGATTGCATAGCTTAGTGGTTTAAATTGTTTAAAGAAAATCACTCTCATGTTAAAGTTAACTAATTAATAAAATGAGTTAGATCGTTGGGGGTAAAACAGTCCACTCTATCCTGTCTACTTTATCATGGCTGAGTCTTTTTCCGCAAAGAGTTATCATATCCATCTGAATTTATTCTTGCAATATCCTTACTCGTGTAATCTTTTGTCCAAAATCAGATGGTGAACACCAGGCGTGGTTCTGACCAGCAGGGGCAGAACAACCAGGGTCAGGACACCCAGGGGACCGGGATCCCGATGCCACCGCCTCTGACTCCGGAGCAGTACTTCCAGCTCCAGATGCAGATGATGGCCACCCTGAACAACACTGTTCAGGCTCTTCAGCAGGCTCACACTCAGCCTCCGCCTCCTCCACCGCCGCAGCCTCGCGACAGGCGTGCTGAGTTCCTGAGGGGTCACCCGCCGACGTTTTCTCACACGTCCGACCCTCTTCAGGCTGACGACTGGCTCCGTGCAGTGGAGCGTCAGCTGGACATCGCCCAGTGCGATGATCGGGAGAGAGTTCTGTACGCAGCAGGACAGCTGCGAGGGGCAGCTTTGGACTAGTGGGAGTCCCACCCAGTTCATGACCGCGAGTCTCTCACTTGGCTCCAGTTCAGGGAGCGTTTCTGCAGCCACAACGTCCCCGCGGGCATTATGAAGATGAAGCAGAAGGAGTTCCTTGCACTGAAGTAGGTAATCTTAAATATAATCATTCAGCGGTTTCTTTTGAGCTAATGCCCCTTGTTCTATCCTTATGAATCTTGAGTTAGTCTTTCGATATCTATCTATCTTTGTCACATCAGGGGACTATGTCGGTCACGGAGTATCGTGATCACTTTCTGCAGCTCGCTCGCTACGCCCCTGCCGATGTTGCGGATGACCGCAAGAAGCAGGAGCACTTCATGGAGGGTCTTCAGGACTACCTCCAGTACGCACTGCTCAACCTCCGCTTCGACGACTTCAACCATCTGGTTGACAGCGCGCTCAACACTGAGCGCATGCACTTGGAGATGGAGGACAAGAAGAGGAAGATTGTCCCCGTTGCTTCCGGCAGCAACACTCGTCCATGCCTCCAGCAGCCTCAGCAGTACCAGCAGCAGTACCGGCCTCCTCAGCAGTACCAGCAGAGGCCACCGCAGCAGTACCCGCCTCGACAGCAGCAGGCTGGTCAGGGCCCGAGGCTACCGGGGCCTCCGGCTCGTGCTCCACCAGCTCCACCGGCACCGCAGGCTCCACGTCCGGCAGCTCCTACCGGACAGCAGGCTCAGGGACCCCCTCGCACCTGCTTTCACTGCGGCCAGCCGAGGCACTACGCCAACGCTTGCCCCCGGAAGGCGCAGGCGGGACAGCAGGGGCACCCAGCTCAGCCCAGGGCGCCACTTCAGGGCAGAGTGAACCACGTGACGGCCGAGTCAGCGGCCGAGGCTCCCAACGTGGTTATTGGTACGTTCATGGTTAATTCATATCCAGCTACAGTGCTTTTCGATACTGGTGCTACGCATTCCTTCATTACTCAGTCTTTTGTCGAGCATCATGGTATTCATACTAGCACATTAAAGAGGTGCCTGTTAGTATCTTCACCGGGAGGACAGTTGAGGTCTCACACTTACTGCCCGAGAGTCAGTGTTTCCTTGAGGGGAGTAGAGTTCTGTACTGATCTGATGGTGCTAGACACCAAGGGCATTGATGTCATTCTGGGAATGGAGACTCTGGCCAAATGGGGAGTCCGGATAGATTGTGCTCAGAGGACAGTCTTGCTATCAGCTTCCAGTGGCCAAGAGGTTGTTATCAGTGCAGTAGAGCCTTCTGGATTTCTTCATCAGATGGAGGCTAGACCCACGGACGGTATTCGCGTGGTGTCTGAATTCCCGGATGTCTTTCCGGATGATCTGCCAGGTATGCCGCCTGAACGCGCCATTGAGTTTTGTATTGATCTCTTGCCTGGCACAGCTCCTATTGCAAAGCGGCCCTACCGTATGGCACCTATAGAGCATGAAGAAGTCAAGAAGACTATTGATGAGTTGCTAGCCAAGGGCTATATCCATCGCGGCTTCTCTCCTTGGGCTTTTCCATTATTGCCGGTAGATAAGAAGGATGGCTCGAAGAGGATGTGTGTGGATTATCGGGAGCTGAATGCAGTTACCATCAAGAACAAGCATCCACTGCCCCGTATTGAGGATCTCTTTGATTTGCTTCGAGGTGCTCGTATATTCTCGAAGATTGATCTTCGTTCGGGTTATTTTCAGCTGAGGATCCTGTGACACCTCAGGTGTCAATACTTTTAAATCCAATCAATACACCTTAGTTAAAGTTAAAAGAAAATTTGGGAAAATAATTCAAGAGAAGGGTTCAAATAAAAGACCAGTTATTGCATAAGAAATGAAAGGAGAAAGAAAAAGGGTGAAAAGCTATTCAAAAGTTAATTCAAAAATATGCACAAAAATTTAGTTGGCTCATGGGAGGTGTTTCAATTGACATGTGCTCAATTGAACTTCAGCAAAAATCAATTCAAAAACTGAATAAAGCTAAAGTCCTTTTGTGCAAATATGCAAATGTACCAATAGTTCAAAATGTGAGTTTCAAATGAAAATTTGCATAACACAAAAGTTGTAGATCTTGAAAAGTTATGCAAAAGTGGTATTCAACACCTTTCCATTTGAGCCCTCCAATTAGGAGATAATTTTAGTTTACCGAGAGGTCCCTGGAATTTCAGAAATCACAAATATGCCCTTATCTCCATCTCTCTCTTTCCCGGCCTGCTCTGTTCGCGCCGCCCGCCGTACGCCGCCGGTGGACTTCGTCCACCGCGCGCCCGCGGCCAAATGGACCCGGGGAAACCTCTCCACGCCACCTGGCCCGCCCCTTGGCGCCCTCCCACGCCCACACGCGTCCCAGGCCGCTCCACGTGCCGCCACGACACCCCCAGCCATGCGCCGCGCCGCTGCCGCTCCGCCCGCTCGCCGTCGACTTGCCCAGGCCAAATCGACCGCCCCCAGTCACTCCATTCCTCACCCAGGAGCTCTTTGGCCTATAAAGACCCCCAGAACCCCACAGTCGCGCCCCTTCTTCCCCTTCTTCCTCCTCCCGCCGCTCCGCCATGGCCGCCGAGATCCAGCTCGCGCGGGCCGGCTAGCCCAGCCCCACATTGCCCCCTCCGACCACCGCAGCAGCTTCGCCACCTCCCAGTTAAGCTCCACGCGCGCGGAATCGAATCCAAACCCCCTCCCGAAGCCGTTCCCCTTTTGCGCCGCCGCCGGCGAGCTCAGGCTCACCGCGGACCGGCCAGCTCCGGGGAAGACCGAGCCCGACAGCTACCCCAGAAGCATCCACGAGCTCACGCGGTGCTCGTGCATGCCCTGTTCCACTACCCCGAGCCCTCCTTCACCTCCAACGCCGGCGTACCGAACAACCGACCCGCCATCAACGCCGACGAGCTTGAACCCGTGCACCAAACGCTCGAACGTCGACCAGGGTAGGTGTTCCTCGAACTTTTCTCTCCCACGCGCCTCCCCGTGGTAGCCCCGGTAAGCCCTGCACCGCAGAACACCACCGGCAAGATGCCACGGCGGAGAAGGCCGGCGAAGGACCCGGTTGTAATTTCTTTTTTTCGTTCAAGGGTGTCTCTGCAAGTTTTACAGTGTATACCAGTGAACTTCTAAAATGCGAAACAAATCACAGAAAAATCAGAAAAATGCAAACTCAACTGATCTGGAATCCTTGTAACAAAATCTACAAATTTTGTAACATTCACATTTGCAGAAACTCAATCGAGTTTAATCTAGGGAAAAGATTAAGAAAACCACCTTATGCATGTTCATGAAGTTCTGCTCATCAAATGACCTTGATTTTTGGATATGTTATCACTAATGGAATTTTAAGATCACAGTGAAAAGATGACACCAACCCAAAACAGTTATCATGTTGGAACAATCCAGATTCTCTAATCTGTTGTTACCTTTCTCGATTTAATTCTGGAAAATATACAAATGACCTTGCTCTGATAATTTTACTACAGACTTGTGCCACTGAATCCCTGCAAATCTCTAAATTTCAAATTTATTAGAGTTCGTGTGCTATATACCATGATTTATGCTGGTTTAATCAACTTAATTCCTCATATGTAGTTCTTGTGCTCAGAAAAATCTATATTTATTTATGGAGTCTCTTTTTAGCTCTATGTTCCTGTCTAAAAATTTTGAGCTGCAGTTACGGAGTTTTGCTTTGTTGAATAATCATGCTTAGCATCTTAGGGCTAGATTTACTATTTTTGTTCTGAGTAATCTATAATGTTTCTGATCTTTATTTTTGGGCATGATCTTGTTTAGAGTATGTTCTACCTGTGATAAAAAGTTCAGATGCAATACTGGTCAAATGCATCTTGAGAAATTTATGCAAACTCATGTTAAGTTAACTAAATAACTAATTTATCATAGTGAGTTAAATCTTGAAAAATTTTATGGAGTATGCTTAACTCAGGACTAGTCTCTGGTAAAAATTTGAGAACCAAATCCTTAGTAAAACTTTCTGTAGAATTAATCTTTGTTAATGGCTTGCTGTTTTTATTCTTTTTATCACCTCTGCTGTATAAGTGTATAAAATCTGGAAAAATTTCAGTGCTGAGTATATGCTGTGAAGTTTCTCCCATAAAATTTGCAGCACCAGAACCCATGTTGAACATTCTGTACAAAAAGATGAAGCAACTAGAGTAATCCATTTGCATGAATAGTTATAGTTTTTGCTCTATGGTAGATGCTGAAATTTATACCATGAATGTTCAAGTTTGGATCTGAGTTACTTTAGTGTTTCATCACTAGCTCTTTAGTAGTTGTGTTGTTAAGAAAGAATGAAAGCATGCTATGTGTTGAAATTAAAAATGAAAACCCAAAACCCCACTCATTCATGAAGAAACGTAGTTAGGTTTACTACTCTATAAATGACTGCCCATGAAATAAACTGTTGAAATCATCACTTAAGTAACTTTTGTTGGACTACAACTTTATCGTGAAGGAAAGAAATTGTTATCCATGAATAACTCATAATCTTGCATGGCATATAGAAACGGTTAATCTCGCGGACGGTGACTACGAACTGGTGCCCGCGGACTCTCGTGCGGATCAGGAGGTCTCCTTGAACTGTACTAACTTGTCTCAAGACCTGGGCCAAGCCCCAGAAGCTTTTCTGCCAGACAGTGCCCAAGAAGGCAAGCCCCGGAGCATAATCCCACTATTTTTCCGAATTATCATTCTGCTATCTATTTATTAATGTATGGTAATAGTTGGTTTTCTACATTTAAGTTCTCTAGGCGTTGATCGAAAACCCTAGATGCATGATCCATAGGAACCTATGTTTGATACCGGATCTCTCTATCGACTAGTTGCCATGCTAAATAGGTACGGTAGAAGTCGAGTGGTTTTCTGCCTCTCGCGAGCAAATAGGAATTGTACTGACTTTAATTCCTGTTGAAATGTAAGGACAACGGGCAGGGTTGTGTAGTTGTGATACCCCGCTGGTGTAGTAAAAAATGGCTAAGGTCGAGGTGTGTGGCTCATTTCGTTAAGCGTTTGAAAGTACTAGCCACATACCGAGAAATATGGTAATCGGTAAGCTTAAGTACCTGATTGGACCGGCGAGTGGAACGATCTCGCACCCTCCTGGTAGAAGTAGGGTTTATTTTTATATCGCGACGTACGGGTGCAGAGTGGTCGGACTCTGTAGTCGGGGAGGGTGTTCCGAATCCACGGACTGGAAAGAAAGGGGAAAAGTAGCGTGGGCGGGAGCGAAGTCAATCCCCATGCGTGTGGTCTAGGTTCCCCTGGCCAGGTTGAAATTCGATTCGGAATCGTCCGCCTCTCACGGCATGAGATTGCTTAATGATTTCGGTCACATAGAGTAACAAGTGGAATACGATGATGATAATACTGCTGGTCGATTAAATGGTTGCTCTACCATGTTTGAGTAGAGTTAGTTGCAAATTTAGAATGGTTAATTCCACTAGAATCTGGCTAAGTGAAACCTGAAAGTAAGGATCAACACTTAGCGGCGTTTTTGGCAAACAAACCCTACCAACCAAAAAGCCTTGCATGTCTAGTTATCGGACTATGTATATCCGGAGACGGGTCAGTCTTGCTGAGTATTAGTATACTCAGCCTTGCTTGTGGCACTGTTTTTCAGGTACTAACTTTGAAGATCTGTTTGCGAGTCTTACTTGGCCTTGTACTCTGCCTCCGGGTTGGTCTGTTGAGTGGGATGGCCCTTCAGCTGGTGCTAATCACCCTCCCGCTGAGTGACGCATTCGTACGGGCTTTACCGATGCGTCACGTTATCTCGCTAGTTATCCTTGCTGCTTCCGTTGAACATGAGACTTAAATAATTGAGTAGTTGGAACTCCGTGGTACTTTGTTACTCTGAACTTGGTTTGTAATAAATTTTCTTTCCGCTGCAATCACTCTGAGATGTATGAAATGGTTTGTGTTGTAATCTCTGGGCTCACCTTCGTGTGAGTGTTGTCTGCTGATCCTGGAATAGCGTGGCTTTTATCGAGGCTTCACTCGAGGAACTACCGGTGAGTGCCACATTGGGTCAGAGTTGCTTAGCAACAAAGATCAGTGCACCCGGGCCCCGTAGTTTTGGGTGGTTCCGCCACAGATCCGTCCTAGGGATATTCCGAAGACGGCATTCACTTGCAAGTACGGGCTATATGAGTACACGGTCATGTCCTTCGGCTTGACTAATGCCCCGGCTTTCTTCATGCATCTGATGAACATGGTCTTCATGGATTATCTGGATGTCTTTGTGGTGATCTTCATTGATGATATTCTGATCTTCTCCAAGACAGAAGAAGAGCATGAGGAGCATTTGAGACTCGTATTGCAGAGACTGAGGGAGCATCAGTTGTATGCCAAGTTCAGCAAGTGCGAGTTCTGGATTGACGAGGTTCCATTCCTCGGTCATGTTATCTCTCAGGGAGGCATTGCTGTTGATCCGAGCAAGGTGAAGGATGTACTAGAGTGGGAGACACCGCAGACAGTCAAGGAAGTCAGGTCATTCTTGGGCTTAGCTGGATATTATCGGAGGTTCATTCAGAATTTCTCCAAGATCGCGAAGCCTTTGACTTCTTTGCTGGAGAAAAATGTGGCTTTCGTGTGGACTGATGAGCGTCAGAGGGCCTTTGATGAGCTGAAGAAAAGGTTGACTACGGCGCCAGTCCTGACTCTGCCAGACCAGACGAAGAGATTCACGGTGTATTGTGATGCTTCGAAGGATGGTCTTGGGTGTGTTCTAATGCAGGAGGGCAGAGTGATTGCTTATGCTTCACGGCAGTTACGTCGGCATGAGCTGAATTATCCCACTCATGATCTTGAGTTAGCCGCAGTTGTGCATGCTCTGAAGATTTGGAGGCATTACTTGTATGGGCAGCGGTGTGATATCTACACTGATCACAAGAGCCTCAAGTACATTTTCACGCAGAATGAGCTGAACATGCGGTAGAGAAGATGGCTAGAGTTGGTCAAGGATTATGATCTGGAGATTCACTATCATCCGGGCAAGGCCAATGTTGTAGCAGATGCTCTGAGCAGAAGAAGTTATGTCAACATGGCCGTGGCTTTCTAGATGCCTCCAGAGTTATGTGAGGAGTTCGAGCAGTTGAGTCTGGGCTTCTTGCATCATACTTCCAGTGCAGCATTCGAGGCAGTACAGACTCTAGAGGCAGAGATCAGGCAGCATCAGAAAGATGATGAGAAGCTGCAGTTATCCTTGCTGCTTCCGTTGAACATGAGACTTAAATAATTGAGTAGTTGGAACTCCGTGGTACTTTGTTACTCTGAACTTGGTTTGTAATAAATTTTCTTTCCGCTGCAATCACTCTGAGATGTATGAAATGGTTTGTGTTGTAATCTCTGGGCTCACCTTCGTATGAGTGTTGTCTGCTGATCCTGGAATAGCGTGGCTTTTATCGAGGCTTCACTCGAGGAACTACCGGTGAGTGCCACATTGGGTCAGAGTTGCTTAGCAACAAAGATCAGTGCACCCGGGCCCCGTAGTTTTGGGTGGTTCCGCCACAGCTGGCATCAGAGCTCGCAGACAGCCTACCAGAGATGGCAACCTCGGTTTTCAAAACAACAATTTAAAACTTGACTTCAAAGCTACTAAAGTTTTTGAAAGAGTTTAGGATCTCCAAGGACAAGTCTAGGACGTAAAGCCCTAGGGAATCTTATGGGTATAATCAGGTGGCTTATTTTGTATGGCTAACTTCCAGCACCTTACTTTTCAGTATTTAAATTCTGTAATTTAAATTCTGCAACTACATCATCGCCACGAAGGTATGCTTACTCAGTCAGCTGAGGGAGTCTGACCTTCCCGTCGGTGATGCGAGCCGAACGCTGGAGCTCAAGCAGTGGCCTACTTGAGCTGCTGCCCATATACCAACTTCGGTTGAATATATGGGGAGTAATGGTTCGAAATTGGAATTCAATTCCCCGTCAAAGACGGTACTCAGTCAATACGTTGTTTCGATAACGTATGCTTAACGTTGTCCATACGGCGGTAATGGTATGGATGCCGATTCTATAGTGATCGGTAATGTATGGGAACGCTTTCGTGAGTGCTGGCACGAAAGGTTCATTTTATATGCTGTCAATCTTCTGCAGGTACGCTAACTTGAAATCAAATTATAGGCTATCTAGCTATATCGAGTAGCTATATAGTGAGAGACGTAATATGTATGCCACCAAAGTCATTGCGTAAGACCAAGGTTACTTGGCAATTTTTCCTTGGTGAGGACGTATAGGTTCTGCATTCATTCTCAAAAAGATTAGCAAATAAATCTCTGGGGAAATCGCAAGCAAATCAGTTAAAACACTATCCTAGGGAGTATCCAGAAAGTCTGCAACCTGGTTTCCACGAATTTTAACCATCTGTTAAGTTACACAAATTGACTTGGGGTAGTAAGACTAAATGGTGTTTCCTAAGTTATCCAGCTGCTGTAAAAGTTTGAAAATTTTTTAAGCCTTCTAGCATGGTATTTGTATTTTTGGATCAACCCTGTGTAAAACTGTTAACTCTGAACAGTCTATACAACTGAAATTTTTCGACCTTTATAAGTTGTTCAAACTAAAAATCGTTCAACATGAAAGTTGTAGACAACTAAGTGATGAGCTTACCATAAAAATTTGAAAAATTGTTGACGTCTGGGTTGAGAGTTATAGTCAAAATACACCCTCTCTGGACACTCAGTTTTCCTGGTTGACATCACTCTGAATACCTGAGCATATCACCCCCATGGAATCCGAATTGAGCTTAGTGATGACTAGGTGAATTGTTCCTTAACATCAGAGGGATCTTGTGTAAATTTTTTAGAATTTTTGAAGCAATTTCTCTACAGTTTTGGCCATTTCTTTCACTGTTCCAGAGTTAGTAGTTCTTGTTACCATCAGCTGATCCATCGGTCTTTTGTTGGGACAGATGGAAGAGCTGCTGGTCGTTGACGCGCAGGGACATGTGCACTCCGCTTGCCTGCACTGGGACGGGTTTCCCCGCCGTCTCTGGGAGCTTTTGAGTGCAGCCGGTTACCTCCAGCCACCGATTTACGATGGCCACGAGTTTGTGGAGGACGGAGTTCGTCGCTGCAGTGTGACGATGGTGATCCCACAGCACCCGCTCAACGGGTGGGAGCCGATCGTGACCCAGGTGGTCGGTCACTACCTGCTGGACACCTGGGAGCTTACCGCCATGAGGGCGATGACCACCTTTTGCTCTTTGCGCCCTCTGGAGGTGGTTCTGACCGCGTTCGGGTTGTTCCCTGCACCTGACCCGGCAGACCCGCTTTGGCTCGACCGGATGGCACACGTGGACGTGGTCGCTACCCTTGACCCGGTCGGGGCCCTTCGGACGACAGCGAGGTGCTTGGACGGTCTCTACAGACTTCACACTTACCAGGGTTACGCCATCGCTCAGTTGGTGGACCACGCTCAGGCCCTGCACCTGGCGGTCCAGCTGAGAGATGGGCAGCTTCAGGAGGCTAGTACCGAGCTCGAGAGCAGGGCTACTCTTATCGCCCAGCTCCACGGCCAGGTTCACGAGCTTCAGGACACTGTGTCGGATCGTGACGCTACGATCAACTTTCTGGAGGACCAGTTTCACGACCTGCAGCTTGAGATGGACGAGGCCCAGGGGCAGCTCCACGCGATACAGCACGCGCAGGATGCCCTTCACGCACCTCCCGACGAGATGCGGGTGGACGAGGAGGACGAGCCCCAGGAGATCGAGGGCATTTCAGAGATGGACTCCGAGGACCAGGCGCCGCAGCCCGCGCCGGTTGAGGTTCACACTCCCGCGGCGAGCGAGGCATCGGTCAACATGTAGACCGAGGCGCGGTTGTCTAGCTTTTGTAGACTCCTCTTAGTGTGGCCTACTTTTGGATCATGGCTACTAGGCTAACTTAGAGTTGAGTAACCCCCTTAGTACTGATGTTAGGAGTGACCAGGTAGAAATGAGAGAACGATGGATGTAATGAACCCCTAATGCTACTAGTGTTAATTATCAGTGATCTGCAAAAAGCTGAAGGCAGCAGCTAGTTCGAATTTTTATCCTCTTTTCCTTTCGGATTTAGCTCCTGAGTTGAATACCAAAATTGTTCCAAATTTCATCGGGAACCTGCTTGCAAAATTTCAGCCCAAATGGATCAGTATCGCAGGAGATAATCGCAAATTACAGAAGCTCTGTTTTCTGTGAAGCAGAAAAACCAGAGGAGGAGTAATTGAATTTTTCGACTAACCTACTCTGGAAATCTGACTTTGTGATGACTACCAAAGTTGTAGATCATGAAATTTCCTATCTCTTGTAAAAATTTCAAGTCCATATCATGTACCGAACTCCAGTTATGAGCGTTTTCGTATCGCTGGTTTTGCTGCACAACCTGATTAAGCAATTTCCAGTACTTCCATGTCATTTTGAGTTGTATATTCCATTTGAAATGATGATAATGATGAGCCTAATGCAAAAGTACTCACATTTCAGATGGTTGGATCAACTCGAGGCACCCCTAGTGGTTTTGGAGCCGGAGGGAATGGCGATCCACCTCCACCTCCTCCACCAGTGGGTATTGCTGAGGTTCTTGCTGCCCAGACAGAGATTTTGCGGCAGCTGGTTCAAGCTCAGCAACAACCGCGGGGTGGGCATCATGCTCATCACGCACAAGAGGCGAGCTACCAAGATTTCCTCAGCACTCAGCCTCCGCTGTTCAATAAAGCGGATGAGCCTCTGGACGCGGACGCTTGGATTCGCACGATCGAGTCCAAGTTTTCTCTATTGACTACTCCTTGTTCCGAAGCGAACAAGACTCGCTATGCCGCGCAGCAGCTTCGCGGATCAGCTCGTATGTGGTGGGATCATTACCACGGGATGCTACCGGCTGATCATGTGGTGAATTGGAATGAATTCAAATTGGCTTTTCGAGATCATCATATTCCAGCTGGACTTCTTGACCGTAAGCTCAACGAGTTCTTGGCCTTGACTCAGGGCACTCGTACTGTGGTGCAGTATGCCCAAGTATTCCATCAATTGTGTCAATATGCTGGACATCACGCGGACACCGACGCTAAGAAGCGTGAACGCTTCCGTCGAGGCCTTAGTACCAAATTACAGGAGAGGCTAAATCTTGTCCGAGCAGACTCATTCAATGAATTGGTGAATATGGCTATATCTCAGGAGGATCTGATTTCTGCACACCGCGCTGAAAAGAAGCGCAAGGCACCTGCTGGACCCTCGAGTGCCTCTGCACCGAGGTATCGTATTGTGCAAAATAACCCACCCGCATCCTCTCAGAAGGCCCCTCAGCCAGGGCGTTGGATTATTCGGCCTCCTCAACAGCAGCAGCAGACTCGATTCGGGCTTCCCCAGCAAGCTCGATTTGCACCTCAGCAGCAGCAGAACGGCCCTAGGCCGAATGCTCAGCCAGCCGCTCGCCCGGATAACAATAACCGTTGTTTTAGATGCGGGAGTCCGGATCACTTTGCCAAGATGTGCCCCCAGGCGGGACAATCTCAAGGGCAGGCTTCTCGCAGAAATGATCAGAACAAGGGCAAGAGGCAAACCATTCAAGTCAGGCAGGGCCGACTTAACTTCACCAACCTTGCTGAACTACCCGAGGGAGCACCAATCATGTCGGGTACATTCTCTATAAACCAACACCCCACAGTTATCTTATTCGATTCTGGTGCCTCTCATAGCTTCATTAGTTCTAAATTCGGAGCAAGGGTTGGGTTAGATTTCTGTCACACGAAAGGTTCATTCATGATATCTACTCCGGGTGGTAAAGTAGCATCAAACCAAATCGTTCATAATGCGCCACTTAGTTTGGGTAGTAAAACCATTCCTACCACCTTGATATTGTTGCCACTAGAAGGTATGGACATTATTCTAGGAATGGATTGGATGAAAAGACATGGGGTAATGTTAGATGTCTCTTCCCGAGCCGTTGAATTAAATTCTCCAACTCATGGTCATTCAGTTCTATATTTACCTCATCACCAATGCAACAACTCTTGTGCCTATGCCATGAAAGATATTCGTCTCGAAGATGTTCCGGTAGTCCGTGAATATGCAGATGTGTTTCCGGACGATTTACCTGGTATGCCGCCAGACCGGGATATCGAATTTATCATTGAACTTCAGCCTGGTACAGTCCCTATTTCAAAAAGGCCGTATCGAATGCCGCCTAAAGAATTAGCCGAACTAAAAATCTAGCTGCAAGAACTTCTGGACAAGGGTTTTATTCGCCCAAGTGCTTCACCTTGGGGTCGCCCAGCATTGTTCGTAAAGAAGAAGGATGACAGTCTGAGGTTGTGTGTTGACTACCGGCCTCTCAATGCGGTGACCATCAAAAATAAATATCCACTTCCCCGCATTGATGTACTGTTTGATCAATTGGCTGGAGCAAAGATTTTCTCCAAGATTGATCTTCGTTCGGGTTATCATCAAATTAAAATCCGGCCTTGCGATATTCCCAAGACCGCCTTTTCAACCCGATATGGTCTCTATGAATATTTGGTTATGTCTTTCGGTCTCACCAATGCTCCGGCTTATTTTATGTATCTCATGAACTCGGTATTTATGCCGGAACTTGACAAGTTTGTCGTGGTCTTTATTGACGACATTCTGATCTATTCCAAAGATGAGGCAGAACATGAGCAACATCTGCGCATTGTTCTTCAACGTCTCAGAGATCATAAGCTGTACGCAAAATTCTCCAAGTGTGAATTCTGGCTGGACACAGTCAAATTTCTGGGTCACACTATATCTAGTGAAGGCATTTCAGTTGATCCCAGCAAAGTACAAGAAGTGATGGACTGGAAACTTCCTACTTCAATTCATCAGATCCGCAGTTTTCTCGGCTTGGCGGGGTATTACCGCAGATTTATTCCAGACTTCTCCAGAATCGCTAAGCCCATGACAGAGCTACTAAGGAAGGATGTCAAGTTTAAATGGAACGCAAAGTGTGATGAAGCATTCCATACTTTGAGAGCACATCTAACCACTGCACCAGTCTTGGCTCAACCTGACAACAATAAACCGTACGACGTTTATTGTGATGCTTCAGGCACTGGTCTTGGTTGTGTTCTAATGCAAAACAATCGGGTGATAGCCTATGCTTCCCGAGCTCTTCGGCCACACGAGCTAAATTATCCCACTCATGATCTTGAACTAGCCGCCGTTATTCACGCTCTCAAGCTTTGGAGACACTACCTTATGGGTACTCATTGCAATATCTATACCGACCATAAGAGTCTCAAATACATTTTCACTCAAAGTGAGCTGAATATGAGGCAACGAAGATGGCTGGAATTAATCAAAGATTATGATCTGGAGGTCCATTATCATCCGGGCAAGGCGAATGTTGTAGCCGATGCGCTCAGTCGCAAGGTTCACTGCAATTGCTTTTCAGTGGAGTCGTATAATGACACATTGTGTGCTGAAATGCAAAGGCTGAAATTGGAGATCATCCCTCAAGGTTCTTTGAATCATATTTCGGTGGAACCGACACTCTATGACAAGGTCATCATGGCACAATTATACGACAAAAGTGTTGGTATCATCAAGCAGAAAGTAGTAGAAGGTGAAAATAAATATAAGTGTTTCCGAGTAGACCATAAAGGGATTTTGTGGTTCGAGGATCGCCTAGTCGTTCCAAAGAATCATGAGCTGCGGAAACAAATCCTGGACGAAGCACATCTCTCTAAATTTTCTATTCATCCGAGTAGCACCAAGATGTACCAAGATCTCAGACAAAATTTTTGGTGGACTCGCATGAAGAGAGAGATTGCCAAATATGTCGCAGAATGTGACACCTGCCAGAGAGTGAAAGCTAGTCACTTGAAAGTTGCTGGAACTCTCCAACCTCTACCAATTCCGTCTTGGAAATGGGAAGATATCAGCATGGATTTCATCGTAGGCTTACCAAATACTTCTCAGCACCATGATTCCATTTGGGTCATTGTTGATAGGCTCACAAAGACTACTCATTTTATTCCAGTGCATACTGAATATCGAGCCAAGAAATATGCTGAGATCTATATGGATCGGATTGTCTGCCTACACGGTATACCCAAAACAATTATATCAGATCGTGGTCCTCAGTTTGTGGCAAGGTTTTGGGAGCAACTTCAAGAGGCTCTCGGAACTAAATTAATTCGAAGCTCAGCTTACCATCCACAGACTGACGGACAGACCGAAAGGGTGAATCAAATTCTTGAGGATATGCTTCGAGCATGTGTCATCCATTATGACAAAAACTGGGACAAATGTTTATCCTTGGCTGAGTTTTCTTATAACAACAGCTATCAGGCCAGTCTGAAGATGGCACCCTTCGAGGCCTTGTATGGTCGACGGTGTCGAACCCCTTTGAGTTGGTCCCAGACTGGAGAACGTCAAATCTTTGGACCTGAATTAGTGGTCGAGGCTGAAGAGAAAGTAAAAATAGTACAAGCAAATCTCCGAGCAGCCCAGTCTCGGCAAAAGAGTTATTTCGATAAAAGAAGGGATCCTTTGAAGTTCATGGTTGGTAACCACGTCTATTTACGAGTGTCCCCAACTCGAGGCGTTCAACGTTTCGGAGTCAGGGGTTAGCTCGCACCTCGCTATGTCGGGCCATATGAAATCATTGAAGAATGTGGACCCGTGGCTTATCGTTTGCGACTTCCTTCACGACTTGCCGCCATCCATAATGTTTTCCACATATCCCAACTCAAGAAATGTGTTCGAGTTCCTACGGAAATCATTGATCAATAGGAAATTTTAGTGGAGCCCAATCTCTCATATACCGAATATCCACTCAAAATTCTGGATCAAAAAGAGAGGGGTACTCGTCGAAAGGTGGTAAAAATGTATAAAATTCAGTGGTCTCATCACACTGAGGAAGAAGCCACCTGGGAGACGGAGGATTATCTTAATCGACATTATCCGGGTTTCCTTAGCTCTACCTCAGGTATATCATTTTCCCCACCTAAATCCAATCATCCAATCTCGGGACGAGATTCTTTTTAAGGGGGGTAGGTTGTGACACCTCAGGTGTCAATACTTTTAAATCCAATCAATACACCTTAGTTAAAGTTAAAAGAAAATTTGGGAAAATAATTCAAGAGAAGGGTTCAAATAAAAGACCAGTTATTGCATAAGAAATGAAAGGAGAAAGAAAAAGGGTGAAAAGCTATTCAAAAGTTAATTCAAAAATATGCACAAAAATTTAGTTGGCTCATGGGAGGTGTTTCAATTGACATGTGCTCAATTGAACTTCAGCAAAAATCAATTCAAAAACTGAATAAAGCTAAAGTCCTTTTGTGCAAATATGCAAATGTACCAATAGTTCAAAATTTGAGTTTCAAATGAAAATTTGCATAACACAAAAGTTGTAGATCTTGAAAAGTTATGCAAAAGTGGTATTCAACACTTTTCCATTTGAGCCCTCCAATTAGGAGATAATTTTAGTTTACCGAGAGGTCCCTGGAATTTCAGAAATCACAAATATGCCCTTATCTCCATCTCTCTCTTTCCCGGCCTGCTCTGTTCGCGCCGCCCGCCGTACGCCGCCGGTGGACTTCGTCCACCGCGCGCCCGCGGCCAAATGGACCCGGGGAAACCTCTCCACGCCACCTGGCCCGCCCCTTGGCGCCCTCCCACGCCCACACGCGTCCCAGGCCGCTCCCCGTGCCGCCACGACACCCCCAGCCATGCGCCGCGCCGCTGCCGCTCCGCCCGCTCGCCGTCGACTCGCCCAGGCCAAATCGACCGCCCCCAGTCACTCCATTCCTCACCCAGGAGCTCTTTGGCCTATAAAGACCCCCAGAACCCCACAGTCGCGCCCCTTCTTCCCCTTCTTCCTCCTCCCGCCGCTCCGCCATGGCCGCCGAGATCCAGCTCGCGCGGGCCGGCTAGCCCAGCCCCACATTGCCCCCTCCGACCACCGCAGCAGCTTCGCCACCTCCCAGTTAAGCTCCACGCGCGCGGAATCGAATCCAAACCCCCTCCCGAAGCCGTTCCCCTTTTGCGCCGCCGCCGGCGAGCTCAGGCTCACCGCGGACCGGCCAGCTCCGGGGAAGACCGAGCCCGACAGCTACCCCAGAAGCATCCACGAGCTCACGCGGTGCTCGTGCGTGCCCTGTTCCACTACCCCGAGCCCTCCTTCACCTCCAACGCCGGCGTACCGAACAACCGACCCGCCATCAACGCCGACGAGCTTGAACCCGTGCACCAAACGCTCGAACGTCGACCAGGGTAGGTGTTCCTCGAACTTTTCTCTCCCACGCGCCTCCCCGTGGTAGCCCCGGTAAGCCCTGCCCCGCAGAACACCACCGGCAAGATGCCACGGCGGAGAAGGCCGGCGAAGGACCCGGTTGTAATTTCTTTTTTTCGTTCAAGGGTGTCTCTGCAAGTTTTACAGTGTATACCAGTGAACTTCTAAAATGCGAAACAAATCACAAAAAAATCAGAAAAATGCAAACTCAACTGATCTGGAATCCTTGTAACAAAATCTACAAATTTTGTAACATTCACATTTGCAGAAACTCAACCGAGTTTAATCTAGGGAAAAGATTAAGAAAACCACCTTATGCATGTTCATGAAGTTCTGCTCATCAAATGACCTTGATTTTTGGATATGTTATCACTAATGGAATTTTAAGATCACAGTGAAAAGATGACACCAACCCAAAATAGTTATCATGTTGGAACAATCAAGATTCTCTAATCTGTTGTTAGCTTTCTAGATTTAATTCTGGAAAATATACACATGACCTTGCTCTGAAAATTTTACTACAGACTTATGCCACTGAATCCCTGCAAATCTCTAAATTTCAAATTTATTAGAGTTCGTGTGCTATATACCATGATTTATGCTGGTTTCATCAACTTAATTCCTCATATATAGTTCTTATGCTCAGAAAAATCTATATTTATTTCTGGAGTCTCTTTTTAGCTCTATGTTCCTGTCTAAAAATTTTGAGCTGCAGTTACGTAGTTTTTCTTTGTTGAATAATCATGCTTAGCATCTTAGGGCTAGAATTACTATTTTTGTTCTGAGTAATCTATAATGTTTCTGATCTTTATTTTTGGGCATGATCTTGTTTAGAGTATTTTCTACCTGTGATAAAAAGTTCAGATGCAATACTGGTCAAATGCATCTTGAGAAATTTATGCAAACTCATGTTAAGTTAACTGAATAACTAATTTATCATAGTGAGTTAAATCTTGAAAAAATTTTATGGAGTATGTTTAACTCAGGACTAGTCTCTGGTAAAAATTTGAGAACCAAATCCTTAGTAAAACTTTCTGTAGAATTAATCTTTGTTAATGGCTTGCTGTTTTTATTCTTTTTATCACCTCTGCTGTATAAGTGTATAAAATCTGGAAAAATTTCAGTGCTGAGTATATGCTGTGAAGTTGCTCCCATAAAATTTGCAGCACCAGAACCCATGTTGAACATTCTGTACAAAAAGATGAAGCAACTAGAGTAATCCATTTGCATGAATAGTTATAGTTTTTGCTCTATGGTAGATGCTGAAATTTATACCATGAATGTTCAAGTTTGGATCTGAGTTACTTTAGTGTTTCATCACTAGCTCTTTAGTAGTTGTGTTGTTAAGAAAGAATGAAAGCATGCTATGTGTTGAAATTAAAAATGAAAACCCAAAACCCCACTCATTCATGAAGAAACGTAGTTAGGTTTACTACTCTATAAATGACTGCCCATGAAATAAACTGTTGAAATCATCACTTAAGTAACTTTTGTTGGACTACAACTTTATCGTGAAGGAAAGAAATTGTTATCCATGAATAACTCATAATCTTGCATGGCATATAGAAACGGTTAATCTCGCGGACGGTGACTACGAACTGGTGCCCGCGGACTCTCGTGCGGATCAGGAGGTCTCCTTGAACTGTACTAACTTGTCTCAAGACCTGGGCCAAGCCCCAGAAGCTTTTCTGCCAGACAGTGCCCAAGAAGGCAAGCCCCGGAGCATAATCCCACTATTTTTCCGAATTATCATTCTGCTATCTATTTATTAATGTATGGTAATAGTTGGTTTTCTACATTTAAGTTCTCTAGGCGTTGATCGAAAACCCTAGATGCATGATCCATAGGAACCTATGTTTGATACCGGATCTCTCTATCGACTAGTTGCCATGCTAAATAGGTACGGTAGAAGTCGAGTGGTTTTCTGCCTCTCGCGAGCAAATAGGAATTGTACTGACTTTAATTCCTGTTGAAATGTAAGGACAACGGGCGGGGTTGTGTAGTTGTGATACCCCGCTGGTGTAGTCAAAAATGGCTAAGGTCGAGGTGTGTGGCTCATTTCGTTAAGCGTTTGAAAGTACTAGCCACATACCGAGAAATATGGTAATCGGTAAGCTTAAGTACCTGATTGGACCGGCGAGTGGAACGATCTCGCACCCTCCTGGTAGAAGTAGGGTTTATTTTTATGTCGCGACGTACGGGTGCAGAGTGGTCGGACTCTGTAGTCGGGGAGGGTGTTCCGAATCCACGGACTGGAAAGAAAGGGGAAAAGTAGCGTGGGCAGGAGCGAAGTCAATCCCCATGCGTGTGGTCTAGGTTCCCCTGGCCAGGTTGAAATTCGATTCGGAATCGTCCGCCTCTCACGGCATGAGATTGCTTAATGATTTCGGTCACATAGAGTAACAAGTGGAATACGATGATGATAATACTGCTGGTCGATTAAATGGTTGCTCTACCATGTTTGAGTAGAGTTAGTTGCAAATTTAGAATGGTTAATTCCACTAGAATCTGGCTAAGTGAAACCTGAAAGTAAGGATCAACACTTAGCGGCGTTTTTGGCAAACAAACCCTACCAACCAAAAAGCCTTGCATGTCTAGTTATCGGACTATGTATATCCGGAGACGGGTCAGTCTTGCTGAGTATTAGTATACTCAGCCTTGCTTGTGGCACTGTTTTTCAGGTACTAACTTTGAAGATCTGTTTGCGAGTCTTACTTGGCCTTGTACTCTGCCTCCGGGTTGGTCTGTTGAGTGGGATGGCCCTTCAGCTGGTGCTAATCACCCTCCCGCTGAGTGACGCATTCGTACGGGCTTTACCGATGCGTCACGTTATCTCGCTAGTTATCCTTGCTGCTTCCGTTGAACATGAGACTTAAATAATTGAGTAGTTGGAACTCCGTGGTACTTTGTTACTCTGAACTTGGTTTGTAATAAATTTTCTTTCCGCTGCAATCACTCTGAGATGTATGAAATGGTTTGTGTTGTAATCTCTGGGCTCACCTTCGTGTGAGTGTTGTCTGCTGATCCTGGAATAGCGTGGCTTTTATCGAGGCTTCACTCGAGGAACTACCGGTGAGTGCCACATTGGGTCAGAGTTGCTTAGCAACAAAGATCAGTGCACCCGGGCCCCGTAGTTTTGGGTGGTTCCGCCACAGATCCGTCCTAGGGATATTCCGAAGACGGCATTCACTTGCATGTACGGGCTATATGAGTACACGGTCATGTCCTTCGGCTTGACTAATGCCCCGGCTTTCTTCATGCATCTGATGAACATGGTCTTCATGGATTATCTGGATGTCTTTGTGGTGATCTTCATTGATGATATTCTGATCTTCTCCAAGACAGAAGAAGAGCATGAGGAGCATTTGAGACTCGTATTGCAGAGACTGAGGGAGCATCAGTTGTATGCCAAGTTCAGCAAGTGCGAGTTCTGGATTGACGAGGTTCCATTCCTCGGTCATGTTATCTCTCAGGGAGGCATTGCTGTTGATCCGAGCAAGGTGAAGGATGTACTAGAGTGGGAGACACCGCAGACAGTCAAGGAAGTCAGGTCATTCTTGGGCTTAGCTGGATATTATCGGAGGTTCATTCAGAATTTCTCCAAGATCGTGAAGCCTTTGACTTCTTTGCTGGAGAAAAATGTGGCTTTCGTGTGGACTGATGAGCGTCAGAGGGCCTTTGATGAGCTGAAGAAAAGGTTGACTACGGCGCCAGTCCTGACTCTGCCAGACCAGACGAAGAGATTCACGGTGTATTGTGATGCTTCGAAGGATGGTCTTGGGTGTGTTCTGATGCAGGAGGGCAGAGTGATTGCTTATGCTTCACGGCAGTTACGTCGGCATGAGCTGAATTATCCCACTCATGATCTTGAGTTAGCCGCAGTTGTGCATGCTCTGAAGATTTGGAGGCATTACTTGTATGGGCAGCGGTGTGATATCTACACTGATCACAAGAGCCTCAAGTACATTTTCACGCAGAATGAGCTGAACATGCGGTAGAGAAGATGGCTAGAGTTGGTCAAGGATTATGATCTGGAGATTCACTATCATCCGGGCAAGGCCAATGTTGTAGCAGATGCTCTGAGCAGAAGAAGTTATGTCAACATGGCCGTGGCTTTCTAGATGCCTCCAGAGTTATGTGAGGAGTTCGAGCAGTTGAGTCTGGGCTTCTTGCATCATACTTCCAGTGCAGCATTCGAGGTAGTACGGACTCTAGAGGCAGAGATCAGGCAGCATCAGAAAGATGATGAGAAGCTGCAGGAGATTCGTGAGTTGCTCAAGAAGGGCAAGGCTCCTCATTTCAGAGAGGATGATCAGGGTACCTTGTGGTACAAGAACCGGATCTGCGTGCCTGATGTGCATGAACTCCGGAAGTTGATTCTGAGTGAGGCCCATGATACAGGTTACTCTATTCATCCGGGCAGCACGAAGATGTATTATGATCTGAAGGAACGTTTCTGGTGGTATGGGATGAAGCGTTCAGTGGCAGAGTACGTGGCTATTTGTGACACCTGTCAGCGTGTCAAGGCTGAGCATCAGAGGCCAGCAGGTCTGTTACAACCTTTGAAGATTCCAGAGTGGAAATGGGAGGAAATCACTATGGACTTCATTGTTGGGTTGCCTCGTACTCAGAAAGGGTACAACTCTATATGGGTAGTAGTGGATCGATTGACGAAGGTTGCTCACTTCATTCCAGTGAACACTACTTACTCCGGTGCTAGACTTGCAGAGTTGTACATCTCTCGGATTGTCTGCTTGCATGGTGTGCCCAAGAAGATCATATCTGACAGAGGGTCTCGGTTCACTTCTCGATTCTGGGAGCAGCTCCATGACTCATTGGATACGAAGCTGTGTTTCAGTATGGCTTATCACCCTCAGACAGATGGGCAGACAGAGAGAACCAACCAAGTGTTGGAAGATATGCTGAGAGCTTGTGCCATTCAGTACGGTACTAGTTGGGATAAGTGCCTGTCTTATGCTGAGTTCTCATATAACAACAGCTATCAGGCCAGTTTGAAGAAGTCCCCCTTCGAGGCATTGTATGGCAGAGGGTGCAGGACTCCTCTCTATTGGGATCAGATTGGTGAGAAGCAGCTCTTTAGCCCTGAGATCATAGATGATGCCGAGCAGATGGTTCAGGCTGTGCGAGAAAATCTGAGGATTGCACAGAGCAGACAGAAGAGCTATGCAGATGGCAAACGGAGAGACTTGGCTTTCAGTGTTGGTGACTATGTGTACCTGAAGGTGTCTCCGATGAGAGGAATCCGCAGATTTAATGTCAAGGGGAAGTTAGCACCTCGGTATGTGGGGCCATTCAAGGTGCTAGAGCGGAAAGGCAAAGTTGCTTATCGCCTGGAGTTGCCTCTCAGCCTCTCAGGAGTTCATGATGTCTTCCATATATCTCAGCTGAAGAGGTGTTTGCGAGTACCCGAGGAGCAGGCACCACTGGATGGAGTAGATGTGCAGGAAGATCTGACTTATACTGAGCATCCGGTGAAGATTCTGGAGACATCAGAGAGGGTTACTCAGAACAAGTGCATCAAGATGTGCAGAGTTCAGTGGAGTCACCACAGTGAAGCTGAGGCTACTTGGGAGCGAGAAGATGAGTTGAAGAAGACATGTCCAGATCTCTTTGCTAGCCAGCCCAGCTAAATCTCGGGGACGAGATTTCTTTAAGGGGGTAGGGTCTGTAACACCCTAATTTAAATTTCAGCATTTATTAATAAATTTAATTGGCTTTATTTAAATTTCTAAGGTTTATTGTGTTAGACTTGCATTTAATCTAAATTTTTGTTCTATAAGTAATTAAAATTTATCATAGGGTTAAAAATGTTTGTTGCATTCATGCTGGAGCATCTCTTTTATTGGTTTGAGTGCTAAGGTTTGAATTCAAATTTGAATTTGGATTCAAATAGTTTGGTTTGGTTTGTATTAGAAATAGAAAAGGAAAAGGGATTAGAAAAGAAACCAAACCCGGTTTAGGCCCAACTCCCTCAACCCAGCCCGCGGGGCACAACAGCCCAACATCCAACCCCGCGGCCCAGCTCCCGCATCATCCCGGCCCAACTTCACCTCAGCGCGCCGCTCAGCCCGACCCCGCGCGCTCGTGCCCGCTCCCACCGACGCCCCTGGCCCACCTGTCGGCGCCTGCCTCCGCAGCCCCCGCAGAGCGCCCGCCTCTGTCTCGCTGCGCCCCCGGGCCCGCTTGTCGGCCCCGTCGTCTCCCCCGCCTCTCCCGGCCGCGCAACGGCCAGGCGCGATACCCGGCCGGGAATCACGCCGGACTTCCGTCCTGGGCGCGCACGCCAAGGGCGCTCCGCCGCCCTATAAATACCGCCCGTGGCCCTCCGCACCCCATCCGCAGCCACCTCCCCACAAACCCTAGCCACCACCCCACTCTGCTCCGTCGCCACCGGTGAGTCTCTGCGCCGCCGTGATTCCTCACCTCCGGTGGTTCCCCGACCTCCCTAACCTCCGTAGCCTCTCCGCAGGAGCACCGCAAGCCAGCCCGAGGGATCCAGGCGCTCGGAGGAGCCCTGCAACGCCCGGACCGCGAAACTCCGCCTGCGACCCGCCGCCGGAGCTCGCCGTCGGCGCCGCTGTGTCACGCCACCGTCCAATCCAGTGCTCGGTGAGCTACACCCCGGTCCCCTCTTCCTTTTGCACGAGTTGTCGTAGCCCGTGACCCACAACAGAGCCCAGGCACCGCACGCCGGCGACCTAGCGCCGCCGCTCCACGCCGTGCACCCTGCTCCGTCCCCCGCAGCGCCTTGCTTTCCACTCCAGTGGATTACGCATGCCTCTCTCGTGCCCCACGGCCGAACTGGGGCCCAAACCGAGTCCGGCAGCCCCCCGTTCCCCTTCTCCGGCCACCCGCCGCCGCGGAACAGAGCTCCGGCGAGCCGCGCCGCCGCCCCCACGAGCCCGAACTTCCCTGGCCGCCCAATCTCGGATGGACGGCCACGATTAGATCCATAACCCATCGATTCCTAACCCTCAGATCCAAATCCTACGGCCGAGATCTAAACATACCGCTTCGCACTGGCCTTTTTGCTAAAGAGACCCTGGGTTTCTTTTAAATCAACCCGCAGTCCTGTGCCGTTCAAAACTAATTACAGATCGGCCCAAAACTTCGCACGGACCCCCCTGAGTTTCTTTAAAATCTAACCCGCCGTCCAGCCCTTGCCTTTTTGCGAGTTAGACCCTGGAGTTAACATTTAATTATGTTTTAGTCATCGGTTTTTGCAGAAAACCCCCTGGAACTTAGTTTTTCTTGCAGTTTAGTCCCTGAACCTTGTTTTTAGCCTAGAAAATGCGTTTTAGCTCTTTATGTCCACGCGATCGTTGTAACGCGTAGAATAGTTTTAGACTAGTTTAGGGTGCTGTATTTATGTATTGATGTATTGTTTCTTAGTTTTTGTTAGTGTTTGCTTGTATGCTTATTATTGTGCATTGTTTTGGCCATGTGTTCGTGAGTAGACGCTGATCCATCTGAGGAGCCCCAGTACCAGTATCTGGAGCAGCCGTCTTCTGAGCATTTTGAGCAGCAGCAGGAGTAGTACGAGGAAGGCAAGTATAACATGAACACCACCTATCACTTTAAATACATTTTCATACTGCATTTTAATATTGTATGCCTATAAGGACTTTCCTAGCCACTTTATACCCTTTATATATATCCTTTGGTTTGCATTTTGGTTAGTTGTGCTAGGTGCCGCGCTATAACACACTCTGGTCCTTTTTAATTAAATTGATTAATGGTTTACTTGAACTTAATTCTGAGAGTGGCCCTCTGTGTGGATGAGTGGCTCACGTCTCGTTAAAAGATGGTTTTTGTAGAAACATGGTTTAGGGGGCCAGCACGGTGCTTAGTGCTTGGTTGGCCACTCTCCATAAGGACCGGTTCATAGAGCGACAACCTGGGACAACAGCGCTACCACAAGGCTAGAATGGGATAGACTTGGCTTACTAATTAGGTCTTTTTGGTTTGGAGTAACTTACCTGCGGGGCAAGAGTAGTAAGCTTCAATGGTCCCTGCTCCTCCGGCTGGTCTGTGCTTGGTTTGCGTACCTGTGCTTGTACCCCCGTGAGGTGGGCCCCATCGTCGCTGACCTAACTCTCGCGGTTACGCCTTACCAACGAGATTCTTTGTAACGGCCTCGTAGTGAGTCGCTAGTCATCTCACCTAAGGAAGTGTGATGAACAACTGGCGTAGCTCACGACTTGTGGGTAAAGATGTGCAACCTCTGCAGAGTGTAAAACTGGTATACTAGCCGTGCTCACGGTTATGAGCGGCCCAGATCCTCCTTTTGATTAGTGGGGTTGTCTCCTTCCGACGAGGGAGGTGCCTCTCGGGTTACTTTGGTGGCTTGGTCTTGGTTTGGTTCTCAGTAGTAACATGATTAATTCTGATTAATTACTATGTAACTGGGTTAAAGGTAATTTATCAACTCGTAGTAAATAGCTTTAATAAAATTTTGCCAACACTTAAAAGCTAATGCAGTTGAGTCAGCCAACCTTAGAGCCTCATAGTTTGTGTTATACTTGTTGAGTACAAGTTGTGTACTCACTCTTGCCTCTTCTCTACTTTTTCCTCTTGGCTACGCTACTGCTGCTCAGTTCCTGTCGACACGAGGGAGTTCGTCCAGCGCTACCAGGACTACGAGGACTTCTAGGTGTTCGTCTCCCAGTCGACGTCCCTGTGGCGCCCTGCTCAGCTTCGGAGAGTTTTTATCGTATTTTGTACTTCGCTTCCGCTGTATCAGACATTTTGTCATTAATGTAATAAATAACATTCGTATTCGCTTTATTATGTCTTTTTACATGATATGTGCTATGATATACTGTTCATTCTGTTGTATATACGTGTGACTTGATCCTGGCACGTATATGATTGCTCGGTTTATGTTCTTTTATAAACCGGGTGTTACACTCTCGAGGCCCATTAGTGCATCAAAGCCCAGTCTAATTTGGATCTCATCCTCATTAGACTTCTGGCCCTTAAGTGTATGACCCTATGGGCTCACGCGTGAATAGACATGGCCCAGTACTCCTACTAGCCAATAGTTGATGGCGGTCTCTAGCAAGACGTGTCAACTCCCAAGCACGCACGAATCATATCTGTCGAGCCGTCACAATCTTATACATGTTGTTCCCTTTGCCTCACAATATTTGGTCTAGCTTGAAGCCGACTACTCTTTCTCGATCCTGTGATTCAGAATCCTTGGTTAACTCTTAACCCTAGAATGGCCATGCATTTCTTGATCCGAATCACTCGAGGGGCCCAGAGATATCTCTCTCTTGTATAGAGGGGTAAATCCCATCTTGACCGACTATGTCTCACAGCATGCTTTTTGACAGACTCAAAAGCCACCTTTATGACTACCCTGTTATGGTGCAGTGTTTGATGGCTCATAAGTAAGTCGGTTCACATCTTGAGTACATACAACAATCTCAGGTCTTAGGACACAGTGTACATATTGTGTAATGAGAAGTCATCATCTCATGTTGGGTAAGTTCAATCTCTTGTCTCACATGAGCCCACATTATTAGTTTGACATTCCCATGTCCATGACTTGTGAAACGTAGTCAATCAACTAATACATGTGCTAGTCTAATATTCATGTGTGTCCTCACATGAACTCCGACTAGGAACACTTTAGAATATTCATACAAGTAAAGAGTTTCACAAATACTTCACATAAGCATTAATCAATACAAATTGTCATCCATGAATATTCAACGAACACTTTATTAATCATGAATACAACGAAATATGATTGCCTCTAGGGCATATTTCCAACACTCACTGCATCAAGTCTCGGGACTCTGACAAGTTTTTGAGCTGTTGGAGCATCGTTGCCATCTCCCAGTCAGAATCCTCCTTGATCTTCTTGAGCTTTTCGATTTCATCTGCGTTTCGGTACATAAGAATCTTTAGATCCAGTACCAAGCTTTTCTCAATCTTTAATGATTTTGAGTAAGCTGTGTACTCGATTGAAAGAAAAACCTTATAAACATCAGGCAGAATAATCTAGTCGATTGCATCATATATGCTAAAGACTAACCTTTCTTGGCGTTGGAGAGTTTCTTGATTTTCTCCTGAAGGGCAGCCTTCTCGGACGAGAGCATTTTTACCCGCTCTCTCAGAGCATTTAGCTCTGAACCATCCGGGGCCTGACTACCCTCCTGTCCCAACACTTCCTGCCAAGAAGTAAAAGCAAAAAGGGTTAGTATACACTACTCGATCTAAAGAAAATAAGTATTCGATATATTCGACTACTTACCCCCAGTAACTTGAAAGCAAGCTTTAGCTTCTCTTGCGGCACAACACGTCCCGATGAAACCTGGAAAGCACTCGCTCGCACCTCAGAAATTGCCTTTTTTGTCACCTCCGATGAAGAGGGCACATCTAGAGGAAAAACGTGCTACTTAGTCAAACTAAGAGCAAAGAAAAGTACTTTTTCAGTACAAGGCATTACAAGCTTTCCTGTAGGGGTTTCTTCAGGTAGCTTCTTGCCGTCTTCCTCTTCAGGAAGCTTCTTGTCGCCTCCTTCTTCCGGAAACTTGTCGCTTCCAATACCTTCTGGGAGCCTTTCATCGCTCCTGTCAACATTTGGTAGTAGAGAATTCCGAAGCATGGCTTCCGCCATGTCCTCTGCTTCGCGAGCACTCATCTCTGGAGTGCTCGGCGGCTTCTCCATTGCCAACTTGGGGACTGAGTCATCCTCAGTTTCCCCTCTTGCCTCAAGAAGTACATCACTGTCAAGACAAAGAAGTTGAAAAATACTTGATACATAGCCAAATCTACAGACAAGTTCAAAAGAACTTACGTAGATGCCCTCTTCACGGCAAGTTTCTTGATGCCAAATTTTCGGGTAGGCATCACGACGACGGCCTGCTTACCTGTATTTCCGGCATTATCAACACTGGAACTACTTGCCGGTAGAGTAGTCCCAGTACCCTTTGATGGGCCGCTATGGTGGAAGGGATGGTTTATCGCACTACAGCATCATTCCCAGATGCAGAAGTCCGTGGCATTTTAGCTGCCAGATTTGAAAAGGGAAAAATTCTAATCAAAATCAGCAAATCGAAGACGAATGTACTCGATTGCAACCAACTAGCTACTTACCTATCACTAGTAGTCTGTGAGGAGCTGTAACGCTTCCTCACCACCGATCGCGTACCCTTCGGATGCCCGGCCTGGGTATCTACACTTGGAGTGGGGCTGCGCTCCTCGTCACTCCTCTCCCCAGCCGCCTCCTCATCTGCACAACCAAGGTTAGACATCAGTACTGTTTATACAAGATTCCATATGAACATGCTAGGATTAGGTTGACAGTATAAGAGCGCATGGAGAAGTAAAAAGGACGAATAAGTGCGGTGGAGGACTACTTTTAAAATGCTCCACATCCTCCTACAGAAAGCAAATTCTATCAGAATTACACTACGGTAAAGTACTCGATAACTGCAAATCGACTACTCTTATCACTACCAGCTTCGGAGGACTCGCAACAGAAAAAGTATCAGGAACAACAGGAACTTTCTTTACATTCCTTAGCAGTCGCTGGACTCGACTAAACAGAACTTCATCCGAGATCTCTTCTTCTAAGTACCTCGATGAATCAGTTGTTCCCTAATATTGGAAACCAAACATTTCCCGGGCCTGCAGTGGTTGAATCCTTCTTTTCATCCAGTCGAACATGCAGCCTCTCTAGTCACATTCTTTTGCCTAAGATCGGCAATCCGTGCGAGTAGCTTGGAGATTTGACTACTGTCGACTGGTTTCTTATTCCACTCTGGCCATTGAATTGGAGGGCCTGGGGTAATTGCTGGTACGCTCTCCCACTAGTTCTCCACATAGAACCACCTAGATTTCCAGTCGATTACCTTATTACTAAGCTTATAGGGGATATAAACTTTATCCTTTCCATGTCTAAGCTGAAGACCCGCTTGTTGACATTTCTTAGCGCAATCACTAGGAATGGTTAATCCTTAGCAACAGTGCCAGAAATGCCTGTTGACAGTCCTTAGTGCAATCACTAGAAATGAGGGCACCGAACCCATCCTAGCAACTCCACCCAAGGGGTGCCACTCTCGTGGTATAATCAATACGATTAAAGATGTATCCGCAAATGCACAGATATACCATTGTAGCATTTCACCCGGAGAGTAAGGGTATCGTCATTTATTTGTGTCCCAAAGGATGGCAGCGGCAAAGGTATTGTACTCAACATTAACCATGACATTGTGCCTCAAGCAATAGGCAATACTCTAATAGGGGTAAGTACAGATAAAGCATAAGCAAGGGTAATGCGACACAACACACATCCAGACTCCAAGAGGAAGGAATAAAGGAGAGAAACTATAAAACAAAGAACTACTCTATCCTACATCAAGTCAGCTGGAGCTTAGGCTAGGTTAGGTGTCCTAGTGCTTCTATCCAAAGCCGGGGTCATAGGACTGCAGGTGCCAGGAAAATGGGATAGCGGGGAGAAGGTCCCGCACCAGAGTACATCCAGTCCCGTTACCTCTTTGCATGAACTCCTACACCGAACCCGAACGTCGGGGAGTACGCCAAACGCAACACCGCTGTTACGCCGGACGGACAGGGCTGTCACCACCTGCCGTCTACCCTAGTCACACCGTGGAGCACGATCATATCCGAAGGATCCCGCATACCCGAGCACCATGCTCGTGTATGAAGTCACTACTCTAGTGCCCCCAGGTCTCCCACCCTTTGAATGGATGAGTAAAACACTAGAGCAAGCCCGAAAGTACAACGAACCTCTATCCGTACCCGGATCATCTAGCCTAACCAAGACCGTAGCATAACTTATGAACGATCTAAACATGGATTGATAAACTATCAAGATAGTAAAGCAACCATGGCAAAACTCTATATTATGAATAGAAGTCTGACAAGTCGGATACAAAGCCATACCAGGAGCCGAGGATTGCTCAACGACCCCGAGGACGACTTGCTCCCTAAAGAGAACTAGCCTAGTGTAGGATCAAGAACACCGACTAGAGGGGGGGGTGAATAGGCGGTTTAAAATCTAAAACCAACAACACTAGAGAAATTTAATTAGTAACGAAGGAAAGCCCTATGTCATGCTACTACTATCTCTAGATGGGTTTGCAACCTAGGGTGTCAAGATACAAATCAAGCTCTAGTAAAGTAAATTGCTCAAAGTAAAAACAAAAATTAAAGTGAGCAAGAGAGGTAACCAAGCTTGACACACGAATTTATCCCGTGGTGTCGATGACTTGCTGGTCACCCCTAATCCACGTTGAGGTGGATTCCAAGAATCAACGGCTCCTCTATCAAGAATCTCTTGATCTTGAGCCGGCTTGAATCAAGGAACCGCTCCACACCTCGATTCCACTAGAGTTGCTCTTCACCACTCCGGTGAGGTGAGCACAAGACCTCTCACAACCGAAATCGGGGCTCCTCAACAATCTGCTTGGAGGAGCTCCAGGAAATCCTCTTCTCCAAGCCATCTAGGGAGCGGAAACTCCCAAGAGTAACAAGTCGATGACGCTTGCTTGAAGTTTCCCTAGTGCCACAAAGCTCAAACTCTTGATGCAATGCACTAGGAAGCCCTCACACCCTCAAGGATGCAATCTCTAAGCAAGTGTGTGTGAGAGAGGGATGCCTTAGCTCTATAGTGTCAAGTATGCAGTCCAAATGGCCAAGAGAGTGACCCAATGGCCGGGCATTGGGTATATATAGACATCCCTTCAAAAACTAGCCGTTACACCCTTTTCTGCAAAGTCGCGGACCGTCCGCGGTTCAAAAACCGGACCGTCTGCCGTTATAAACCAGTGAGTCAGAGTGCATTTAATGCATGTCAGAACTAGCCGTTACAGCCCTAGCGGACCGTCCGCGCCCCAGGGGCGGACCGTCCGCAGTTATGTGTTCCACACCACCAGAGACGAACATCGTCTCTGGTACAACTTTGAAAAAGGCATGCGAACCGTCCGCGCCCTAGGGGCGTACCGTCCGCCTTTCATCCTTGAAATCCACCAGAGACAATAATGTCTCTGGTACAAACTGTCAAAAAGCCGGCGGACCATCCGCGCCCCAGGGACGGACCGTCCGCCGCACAGATCATATCCTCTACCAGAGAAAACACCCTCTCTGGTACAATTTGAGTTAGAGTTGCGGACCGTTCGCCCACCTGCGCCGGACTGTCCGCCAGTCACATCTAATTTCCACCAGAGCCAAACATGCTCTCTGGTACGAGCGCGGACCGTCCGCGCTCCATGGAGCGGACTGTCTACGCTTGTGCAGTCTGCTCTCAAACTTGATCTTTTTCAAAAAATTTTAAAACATCATTAGCCCTCGTGGATGCACCTAGATATTTTGAGAAAAATGGCACTAACGACCCGTCAAGCACAAGTACTCGACTCCTCTAGATAGTACGGCTATCTATCCAACAAATCCGGTCACTTTTCATCCACTAAACACCTTGTGACCGGTAAAATACAAAACCCCTATTTTATACCTTTGCCTTGAGCACGAGCTTTGCTCATCATCTCCAAAACTCCACATGTTCACAACCAAATCTCTTTCATCCGTGGATCAACCTATACTTATTATCTCAAATGAAATCGTTAATCCACAAACCGTTGTCATTAATTACCAAAACTCAAATTAAGGGCCTAGATGCTTTCAATCTCCCCCTTTTTGGTAATTGATGACAACACTAAATTTTGGAGTGATAAAAGTGTTCAAGTCAACTTTATACACTAGGCATAAGGTGGACTTGGAATTGAACTTTGGAAGAACTTACTCATTTTTCTTGAAAATTTCAGAATATGGTATGAATAAATTCACCAAGTTCGATGAGTAGAGAGAACTCCCCCTTGATATGTGCATATAAATTTGCATGAATACCAAGAGCACATATGTATATTTGAAAATTTTGACGGAGTTTTCCCTACAAGTGGAAATCGAGGCATACAAGATATATATATATATATATGATATGAATTTTAGCTTGGTTAGCACAACCTCACAACCACAAGATGAACATAAATAGATAGGAGTAACACAAACCAACATAGTTCATCACACATTACAAACCAAATGTTCAAATCCAAACACAAGTCTCAAACTGAGTTCATGCAAGACACAAATCATAAACATGTAATGCAATAGTTCAACACAAATAAACACGAGTAGCAAGCGGAAGCTGAAAGCGAATGATCTCCATGAGAAGTCCATGAGCTCCCCCTAGATCCAAGCACTCCAAAGCTCCTTCTTCCCCTTTGGCATCAATTGCCAAGAAGGTCAATCCATCGGCGGTGGAGAAGGTGTTGGTGGGTAGAACGGCTGGTGCGGGTAGAACTCTGGAGGCGGCACTGGAGCCAGAAATACTGAGTAGAAGTGGTCAGAAAACCTGGTGAAGGCTGTGCTGAAAGTATCAAAGCGCTGCTCTAGCTGCTCCTGCCTCTGCTCAAGCTGCTCAAACTGCTCAGAAGAGGGCAAATCCTCAAAGCATGAATCAAGAGCTGCTATGTCGGAGTGTAAACTCTGCTGAACCCCCTGCATCTGAGCCATCATGGGCTGGAACATCTGCTGCTGCATGTTCTGTAAGTTGAGGTTCATCTAATCTACATCTGACTAGCCAACCCCGCAGTCTGAGAGGACATGCTCTCCTGCATGGATGCAAAGTAAGGGTCAAAGTAGCCCACTGCTGCTGTACTGGAGGATGTGGTGGTGGCATGGCATGCTGAGCTGCAGCTGCTCCCATGTGAGCATCATCATCACTATCATGAGCACCATCCTGCCCCTGTGCTTCAGCATCCATGTCATCTCCAGGGAAAGGAGTCAAAGGCCTCAAAAGAAAAGCATTGTCATTCTTGAATGGCCTGAAAGGAGTGTGCTTGCTTTCACATATCCCTCTGAAACTAGACTTGACCTTGATGATGGACATAATATATGGAGCAAAATATAAGTTCATCTCCATGTTAAGCCTTAAATCTGCAAGCTGATCCATAATAAGAGCAATGACATTTATTCTATTTCCGTTCATGATATGAGATATCACATTCCAATAGAGCCCTCTAATCTTGTCCTTGTTGCCACTCTTAGGCATGAATGTGACTCTGACAATCTTATTAATCACTGCAGGATGATGCCTCAGACCCCGAGTGCCCCCAAAGCTTCTAGCAATACCAAGATGTGCAGGCTCATAGTACATGGGGTAGTCATTCTCATCTAGAGGGTTTTCTAACACAACATTCACACTTTGCTCACTAGTGATGAAATCATAATCCAACTGATTAGCCTCAGCAAACTGTGCAAATGTAGCAAAATAAGTTCTCTTCCCAGTTGTCCACCAAAATGTTTCCTCTACCATATTGATCTCTAAGGTGGCATAGAACTGACGTATGACTATTTCATTCCAATCACATCTATGTTGCAGAAAATTTGCCAACCCCATAGCCTCAAATCTATCAACTAGATCAGACATGACTTCTTGTGATCTCATATAGCCTAGGTCAATGGTCTGATGTTTGAATACATTCTTCTTAACTAGATGACCAAAGTAAGCATCTTTTTGTACCTCAGTTTTGAAGAAGAGTATGTTGGTGTCACGAGGCAAGCTGAACTGATTCACTGCTCTAGCATTGGCATAGCTCTCTGCAGTCCACTGTCGGCTAGGAAGATCTAGCCCCATCAGATCTGTAACATCATCCTCAACTTCCTCAGCCTCTTCTTCTGAAGATTCATCACCAACATTACCCACTGAAGATGCTGCAGCCATCTCACTGAGATTGGGAGCGTAATCCACATCATCAGAGTCATCACTATCTCTTTGTCTTTTGGAAGACACAACCTTCTTGATTTTGGAAGATTTAACCATAAGAATAATTACTAAAGCAATAGAACCAATCAATAATGATATAAGTCAGTTCAGCAGGCATCTAAAAAAACTGACATTGGCGGACCGTCTGCACTTCAGAATGTGGACTGTCCGCGGTTCATGAACCACCACGGCGGACCGTCCGCATTCAGCAGGCGGACTGTCCGCGACCCATCTATTCTGCGCAGGAACACAAAATCGCCCCCAACTTTGATTCACCCATATTTTGAGTTTTGATTCAAATCCACCAACCAAATTTTAACTATAGCATCTCCTCATCACTAGGAACAAGATCCCCCAAGTATTTTCAAGAATCCATGGTCCAAAAACAAATTGGAGTATCTAACCCTAACTCTTTCCAATAAAGAAATCCAAGAACAAGAGTTAGGGATTTGTCAAAATACCGAGAGGACATGATGTACAATCTTGAGAAGAGTCCGGGGATGTTCTCGGACCATCCGGGAACCACGCCAAAAAGCCTTGACCTTGTCGTCTCCCCCACGTGCTTGAGAGAGAAAGAGAGAGAGCTTTTGGATGAGGTGTGCGGTTTGGTGGGGGGGAGTGAGAGGGACACCCATTATAAGTCAAGTCTGGCCGACCCCACCATTCTGTCCAGTCGCGGACTGTCCGTGGTATCCTGGCGGACCGTCCGCTTATGAATTTTTACACTAACACCCGACTGAAACTGCCCCTGGCAAATTCTTCCCAACACAGGCGGACTGTCCGCGGTCCTTTGGCGGACCGTCCGCAGTATAATTTTGCGGTTGAGAACTTCTCTGCAGAGCCTCTGGTGAACAAGTCTCATGAACGGTGGACTGTCCGCCTCTTACCCGCGGACCGTCCGCTGTACCAAATTTCAGACAGCCCAGAATTTTGCCAACTTTCTCAATTCCAACTTCAATTTGGGATCATTGCTCATATAAAAATCCAAAAATCTCAAATCTTGCATGAAAACCTTCAAAAAGGCTCATATGAGCAAGTTACAACAAGAATTCAAAAATAAATCGAGTAAAATCATGAAAACTCATAAATGGCTCAAAAATACCTCAAAAATTCAGAAAAATGAAACAAAGTGTGCATGAAAGAACCATATGCCACATGTGCTAGTTTTCAAGCCACATTTGAGAAGTCAATGATATTTAACTCATTTCTTAACTTGCAAAACAGAGATTCATCCAAAGGCTTGGTAAATATATTGGCTAATTGATCATCCGTGCCAATACCATCAATCTTGATATCACCCTTGTTCACATGATCTCTAAGAAAATGATGGCGGATATCAATATGCTTGGTCCTTGAATGTTGAACCGGATTAGTAGCAATCTTCACGGCACTTTCATTATCACACAACAAGAGAATTTCATCAAATTTCACACCGTAGTCAAGAAGAGTTTGCTTGATCCATAACAATTGTGCACAACAACTTCCGGCCGAAATATATTCCGCTTCGGCGGTTGAAAGAGCCACGGAATTTTGCTTCTTTGAAGACCAAGAAACAAGAGATCTTCCAAGAAATTGGCAACCACCGGAAGTGCTCTTCCTATCAACCTTGCACCCCGCATAATCCGAAAATCCAACCAAATCAAAATGAGCACCCTTGGGATACAATAAGCCAATATTAGGAGTATATTTCAAGTATCTCAAGATCCTTTTGACGGCGGTCAAATGACATTCTCTAGATGGGGCTTGAAATCGTGCACACATGCAAACACTAAACATGATGTCGGGCCTAGATGCGGTCAAATAAAGCAAACTATCAATCATAGAACGGTAAAGCTTTTGGTCAACTGGGTTACCTCCCTCATCTAGGTCGAGATGCCCATTGGTGGCCATAGGAGTCTTGATTGGTTTTGCATCTTCCATACCAAATTTCTTCGAGATATCCTTCACATATTTTGATTGACACACAAAGGTGCCTTCCTTGAGTTGCTTGATTTGAAGTCCAAGAAAGAAACTCAATTCACCAATCATGGACATCTCAAATTCCCTAGACATCATTTCACCAAATTCCTCACAAAAATTTGGGTTAGTTGAACCAAAGATAATATCATCAACATAAATTTGACAAACAAACAAATCCTTACCAATTTCTTTAGTGAACAAAGTAGTGTCAACCTTACCAATTTTGAAGCCCTTAGAGATAAGAAAGTCCCTCAATCTTTCATACCAAGCTCATGGAGCTTGCTTAAGACCATAAAGAGCTTTAGAGAGCTTGTATACATGATTTGGCTTCTTGGGATCTTCAAAACTGGGAGGTTGCTCAACAAAAACAAGTTCACTATTCTTGACATTCAAGAAAGCACTTTTCACATCCATTTGAAAAAGTTTTATGTTGTGAGAGCAAGCATAAGCTAATAAAATTCTAATAGCTTCTAATCTAGCAACGGGAGCGAAAGTTTCACCGAAATCCAAACCTTCGACTTGAGTGAAGCCTTGAGCTACCAATCTTGCCTTGTTTCTCACAACCATTCCATCTTCATTTTGCTTGTTTCTAAAGACACATTTAGTGCCAATAACATTATAATTCTTGGGCCTCTCAACTAGATCCCAAACTTGATTCCGGGAGAAATTATTTAATTCTTCATGCATAGCATTCACCCAATCCGGATCTCTCAATGCTTCATCTACATGGTTAGGTTCAAGAAAAGATACAAAAGAACAATGTTCACAAAATGAAGCAATGCGAGATCGAGTTTGGACACCCTTACTAATATCACCCATGATTTGATCCACCGGGTGATCCTTTGCAAGAATATGATGAATTCTTTGAGGAACAATGGGTTCTTGAGTTGATGGAGAAGGTGCACTAGATGATCCAACTTGATCTTGTACTTGAGAATTATCATTACTTGAATCTTGTACAATTTGTTGTGCTTGATCATTTGAGATAGAAGTTGAAGGATTCACTCTAATAGAGATAGAAGGACCATCTTCATCTTCTTCTCTTGGTGTAACATCACCAATTGACATATTTTTCATTGCATTTCTCAAACCATCACTTCTTACATCATCAAGATTTTCTTGTTCATTATGAGACCCATTGGTTTCATCAAACTCAACATCATATGCTTCTTCAACAATGCCATGTGTTTTGTTGTAGACCCGATAAGCCTTGCTACAAGATGAATACCCAAGAAGAAAACCCTCATCACATTTGCTTTGAAACTTTGATAACCGAGTTCCCTTCTTGAGAATATAGCATTTGCAACCAAACACTCTAAAATATGAGATATTTGGCTTTCTTCCAATGAGCAACTCATATGGAGTCTTGTTATGAAATCTATGGCAATACAATCTATTAGAGGCATGACAAGCCGTGTTGATTTCTTCGGCCCAAAAGCTATCCGAAACATTGTATTCGGAGAGCATTGATCTTGCCATATCAATCAAGGTTCTATTTTTCCTCTCAACAAGACCATTTTGTTCCGGAGTGTACTTGGTTGAGAATTCATGCTTGATTCCTTTCTCATCACACCATTCCTCAACTCTTGTGTTCCTAAACTCACTTCCATTGTCACTCCTCACTTTCTTCACCTTGAGCTCAAATTCATTTTCGGCCTTTGTCAAGAATTTCTTGAATGTGTCATATGTATCGGCCTTGTCATGAAGAAAGAAAACCCATGTATATCTTGAGTAATCATCCACTACCACAAGACAATAGCAATTCCCACCAATACTTCTATATGTTGTAGGATCAAATAAATCCATATGCAATAATTCCAATGGTCTCTCGGTTGACATGACACTCTTAGTGGGATGAGTATTTGCAACTTGCTTTCCGGCTTGACATGCACTACATAACTTATCTTTTTCAAACTTCACATTCTTCAAGCCAACTACTAAGTCATGCTTCAAAAGTCGGTTGAGTTGCTTCATGCCAACATGACCAAGCCTTCTATGGCATAACCAACCCAAAGATGATTGAGTGAATAAGCAAGTGGACAAGTTTGCCTCTTTAGTAGAAAAATCCACAAGATATACATCCTCATGTCTAAATCCCGTAAAGATGTGATTTTTTCCATCCAAGCTAGTCACTACAACATCATCTTTAGTGAAACTACACTTATATCCAAAATCACAAAGTTGAGTGACCGATAAGAGATTAAACTTGAGAGAATTAACCAACAATACTTTTGAAAGAGAATGATCACTTGAGATAGGAATTGTACCAACTCCTTTGACTTTGCCCCGGCTATTGTCACCAAAGATGATGTCACTATAGCCAACCACATTCTCATCTAAAGAGGAAAACATCATTGGATCTCCGGTCATGTGTTGAGTGCATCCACTATCAAGCACACAATGTCTTCCTCCGGACTTGTAATTCACCTACAGAAAGGAAGTAGCTCTTTTAGGTACCCAAACTTTCTTTGGTCCTTGAACGTTAGTGACCAAGACTTGTGGCACCCAAATGGCATTCTTTTTAGCACCATCTATAGGTATCCCAACAAATTTTGCACTAACATTGCCATTTGAATTTCTCATAAGAATGTAACTTGAATCAAAGGATATGACTTTCTTGTTGGTGCAATTCTTCTCAACATGACCAACCTTCTTGCATTTTTCACAATATGACTTACCACTACTCTTCACAAAAGTAGTTTTGGTTTGCACAAAAGCCTTCTTCCCTTTCTTAGGAATGTATCCAAACCCTTGCTTGTTCAAGGTGAACTTTTGGCTTGCCCAACAATGATTAAACTTGGCTCTACTATCTTAGCACTTTCTCAAATCATTAGTCAAGCAAGTAATCTCTTTCTTTAACAAATCATTTTCCATAATGAGATTCATTGCAAGATGGGTTATCAATTTTGGTGCAAAAAAAACTAGTAGAGCTAGAGCCACAAGGTTTATCATCAATTAAATCACAACTAACATCAATGCTCAATGTTACTTTTCTTTCATGATTAAGCAAGGTATTGTGAGCTTCCTCAAGCTTCTCATGAGTTTCTTTGAGATTCTCATGAGAAGTCTTTAGCTCCTCATAGGAATCTTGAAGAGAAGTAAACTTCAACTTCAAGTTCTTCAACTTAGCCTTTTCCTTTGTCATGAATTCATCAGCATCATTGAGCATTTCAACAAGATCATCATATGAAAGTTCATCAAGTTCACCATCTTGTTGTCCCTTTGCACCACCCTTTGCCATAAGACAATGTGGTGTAGAGAAGAGTGATGGAGCCTCCTTGATGGCGATCCCGGCAACTCCCATGGATGGCTTGTCATCATCATCATCATCATCGGAGCTTGCATCAGAATCCCATTCAACAAAATAAGCTTGACCATTCTTCTTCTTCTTGATTAACTTCTTCTTCTTCTTTTCATCATTTTTCTTGTCCTTCTTGTTCTTGTCATCTTTCTTGTTTGGACAATTGACAATGATATGACCTACTTCACCACATTGGAAGCAAGTCTTGTCCACAAAAGGATTTTTTCTTGATGATTGACCTCTCTTGCCAAAGTTCTTCTTGCTCATCATTCTATTGAATCTCTTGACAAAGAGAGCCATCTCCTCATCCGATTCTTCTTCTTGGCCCCCACTTTCTTCTTCATTTTTGCTATCTTGAGCTTTGAATGCCACATTTTTCTTTTTCATATCAATTTCTCCCCCATGTGCTTCATCTTGAGATTTCTTGAACATGTCATGGGTGAGAATTTCTCCCAAAATTTGTGTGGGAGTTGCAGTCTTCACATTTGACCTTACAAGTAAGGTCACAATTGTGTCATATCTTTCCGGAAGACATCTAATAAACTTGTGGTTGAAATCCGCATCTGGTACCTCAAATCCAAGTCTCTTGAGGTCATTCAGAATGTCATTTAGCCGGTTGAACATTTCGGCTATACTCTCATCCTTATTCATGGTAAATTCACTAAAATTGCCCTTAAGCAAATATAACTTGGCCTCCTTCACACTTGATGTGCCCTCATGAATTTCCATGAGTTTCTTCCATATGTCATTTGCATTTGTGAGGCTCTTGACTCTATTAAATTCAGTCACATCAAGAGCACTAAAGAGCACATTAACCCCTTGATCATTTAGTATCTCATTTTCCTCATCTAGGGGTGTCAATTTCATTGAGTCCAAAATGACATATCCATCACTTACTACTCTCCATAGCTTTCTACTCATGGCTTTGAGATGAGCCGACATCCTAGTCTTCCAATAATCATAATTGTTCCCATAAAAAAACGGTGGCTTCCCAACATGAATCCCATTATCACTAGTCATTGTTCTACTTCAAGATGGTTAAATCCGCAATTAATGGAGTACTTAGCTCTGGTACCACTTGTAGGATCAAGAACACTGACTAGAGGGGGGTGAATAGGCGGTTTAAAATCTAAAACCAACAACACTAGAGAAATTTAAATAGTAAAAAAGGAAATTCCTATGTCATGCTACTACTATCTCTAGATGGGTTTGCAACCTAGGGTGACAAGATACAAATCAAGCTCTAGTAAAGTAAATTGCTCAAAGTAAAAACAAAAATTAAAGTGAGCAAGAGAGGTAACCAAGCTTGACAAACGAATTTATCCCGTGGTGTCGATGACTTGCCGGTCACCCCTAATCCACGTTGAGGTGGATTCCAAGAATCAACCGCTCCTCTATCAAGAACCTCTTGATCTTGAGCCGGCTTGAATCAAGGAACCGTTCCACACCTCGATTCCACTAGAGTTGCTCTTCATCACTCCGGTGAGGTGAGCACAAGACCTCTCACAACCGAAATAGGGGCTCCTCAACAATCTCCTTGGAGGAGCTCCACGAAATCCTCTTCTCCAAGCCGTCTAGGCAGTGGCAACTCCCAAGAGTAACAACTCGATGACGCTTGCTTGATGTTTCCCTAGTGCCACAAAGCTCAAACTCTTGATGCAATGCACTAGGAAGCCCTCACACCCTCAAGAATGCAATCTCTAAGCAACTGTGTGTGAGAGAGGGATGCCTTAGCTCTATAGTGTCAAGTAAGCAGTCCAAATGGCCAAGAGAGTGACCCAATGGCCGAGCATTGGGTATATATAGACATCCCTTCAAAAACTAGCCGTTACACTCTTTTCTACGAAGTCGCGGACCGTTCGCGGTTCAAAAACCGGACCGTCCGCCGTTATAAACCAGCGAGTCAGAGTGCATTTAATGCGTGTCAGAACTAGCCGTTACAGCCCTGGCGGACCGTCCGTGCCCAGGGGCGGACCGTACGCAGTTATGTGTTCCACACCACCAGAGACGAACATCGTTTCTGGTACAACTTTGAAAACGGCCTGCGGACCGTCTGCACCCTAGGGACGGACCGTCCGCCTTTCATCCTTGAAATCCACCAGAGACAACAATGTCTCTGGTACAAACTGTCAAAAAGCCGGTGGACCATCCGCGCCCATGGGACGGACCGTCTGCCGCACAGATCATAACCTCAACTAGAGAAAACACCCTCTCTGGTACAATTTGAGTTAGAGCTGTGGACCGTCCGCCCACTTGGGCCGGACTGTCCGCCAGTCACATCTAATTTCCACCAGAGCCAAACATGCTCTCTGGTACGAGTGTGGACCGTCCGCACTCCATGGAGCGGACTGTCCACGCTTGTGCAGTCAGCTCTCAAACTTGATCTTTTTCAAAACTTTTCAAAACATCGTTAGCCCTCATGCATGCACCTAGATATTTTGAGCAAAATGGCACTAACGACTAGTCAAGCACGAGTACTCGACCCCTCTTGATAGTACGGCTATCTATCCAACAAATCCGGACACTTTTCATCCTCTACACACCTTGTGACCGGTAAAATACAAAACCTCTATTTTATACCTTTGCCTTGAGCACGAGCTTTGCTCATCATCTCCAAAACTCCACATGTTCACAACCAAATCTCTTTCATCCGTGGACAACCTATACTTATTATCTCAAATGAAATCGTTAATCCACAAACCGTTGTCATTTATTACCAAAACTCAAATTAGGGACCTAGATGCTTTCACCTAGCTCCACTACCTAGTTAAGAGAGCAAGAGATAGGAGAGCCTTCTTGGAGAGAATGGAATTAAGTGTGTGTGTGTGAGGGGTGAGAGGGGACCCTATTTATACTAGTGGAGGTCGGTTCCCGCCAAATGCATGTATGGAAGGTAATCAGGAGACTTGGGGCCGACTCCTCCTCGAAATGCACCTGGACGGGAGGCCGGACAGGTTCGACCGACCCAGGGGGTCGACCGGCCCCACCTGGCCGCCTCTCGTCCTTATCCTTGTCTGCCAGGCTGACATGTGGGCCCTGATATCTTTCCTTGTATGCATTATTCGTGGCAAGCCCGTTTGTTCTGCCCGATGGGCCCTCCTTGTAAGTGGGTGACGCCGGACGAGATATTCTATGTAGTTGTATCGCATTTGCTGCGTGTTTTCGTCTTATTCCGCTCCTGCTCATCTGAAATGTACAAAACTCGAAAACAACTGTGGAGCAAGGTTAGTGATACAAATATGCGAGTAAGACATGTAGTTTTCCTTTATTATTGAGTATAGTTGACGGGTGAAGATGGCCCTTAAGCACCATCAACAACTCCCCCAAGCTAGCCCTTTGCTCGTCCCGAACAAAGTTTTAGACTTAGGTTGTTGATCAGGAGTTGCTACAATGTCGCATTCCTGTCTTATGCCCAAGGCACAACCGAGTGTTCTTACCTTTATTCTGAATAAGTTGGCCTTGTTCGCACCTTTTACCTTACTCCTGTGGGGCTTATAGCATCATCCTCATCTTTGGCGGTTGAGGGTCAGAACGGCTTGTAGAGTACCACTTACCACTCCTTTGTTCAACCGTCAATCCGGAGGTTTTATAAAGTTTTTGAAAAGAAATTTGTAAGTTCCTTGGGTGATCTCTCGGATTGCTCAAATGTGATTCATTCCTTACCAAGGCCTTTTTTTATGCGCCTTTCTTTTTCCACCCTACTTCTAATGGCTTCTTTTTGGTGGATATGTAGGTATGGAGGATATGATGGCAACCTTGCTTCTCATATTTCGCTAAGTCAAAGACCGGATCCAAAGGAGAAACAAGTCATAAGCCTTGATCAAGATGTGCAAGTGTGTGGATATTTTTGGTGGATGATGGATGAGAACTCCTTTATATGAATTCTCTTTCCCTTGTAATTTTTTTGGTATGGGCTATATTTTCTTTTTCTCTCTCTCTCTCTCTTTTTTGACACACCTTGTGGGTGTGTGGCATACCTTCTTTGGGTATGCATCTTTTCTCTTTTTTTTGACATGCCTTGTTGGCATGTGGCATACCTTCTTTGGGTATGCATCTTTTATTTCTTTTTGTATAGCCCATACATTATGATGATAACTTTGGAGAGAGATAAACATGGCACATCTTGGAGTTTTATTTGTGGATGGATGGGGGATGTACTTGCTATCTTCCAGGTGTAGAAGTATAGCATGTGTGTGGACGTGTACGTGATCTTGATCATGGGCGTATGAAGTGATTCTCATAATGGGTCACAACAATTTGACAAAGCTCAATGAGAAGACAAATTACATATGTAGAAAAGGCTTTTCAAACTTGTAAGTCATATGGCTCTGGATAGGAATTGCATATCACCGAGGAACTTTATTTTATTTTTGTATTTTTGAAAAGAAATACTCCGGATATCAAGAATCACGTAGGAGAAGATGATAGCAACTCTTTTCAGCCATATCATAACCCACAACAACCTAGATTTGAATTCTGCTCTTTTGCTACCCACAAGTTTCAAGCTTAAGGTTTGAACAATTTAGCCACCAAACTCAAAACTTAGGTAGAGCACAAGGTTGTAACTAGGCATATGAAAGGAACTAACAGAGCAACTATTCATCATCTCAACAAAGAAAAACTACACCTACTTACTACACATACTGGGAAGCAAGTAAATATTTTTTGGGTTTTTATAGGTTTTGTCAATTTTTATTTGATTTTAGTTATGCAAATTTTTTTGGATTTTCAGAATTTTGCAAATTTTTGTTTGGTTTCATGCAAGGTTTTGAAAAGCGGTAAAGGTAGAGTTTGATACAAGGTACCTCTCATGGGGGTCCTCCCCTAAGCTAGCTGTTGCTGCTGGGATTGCTGCTGTTGCTGCTCCAGGTTGCAGATCCTCTCGCCTGTGTATCACTGCCAGTTTTGAGTTGACTCGATGTGCTGGCCCAGCAACTTGTCAATGTTAGTGGTGCGCATGTTCAGCTCGCCCATCTGCCGAGTCAGAGTGGCGAAGCCTCTGGACGAAGCTGTACGTCACGGGGGACCACTGGAGCTGGAACTGGTAGACCGGTGCCCTGAGGCCTGCCGTGCCCACTCGGTGGAGCTGGCACTCTGCTTGATTTTCTAGCCCTGCTTCTTGTAACCCTGTCAGGAAGACCAAAAACACTATGTCGGTGGCTCTCCTCTTGTGGAACAAGAGGGATGGTTAGCGAACGACAGTTATACAAATGATACCCCGCATTTGGCAACGGGATTTCATTTGCATAACCAAGCGAAAAGAAAATCAAGGAGTCATCCGGGCCTTTCTTGAGCGTGTGACCTTGAACCAAGTATGCCTCATCGATCATAACACGGGCCTCCTCAATGAAGGGAACGGGGTTCCCATCTAAGATTCCCATGTTTGATGCGATGCGGGTAACCAAAGAAGTGCATTCAATAGGACCCGTCATCCGAAAATTTGTGAGCCATTGCTTAACCATTGCTTGTGCGGGGGAGATTCGGATTTTGTTGACCATGGCATATAATATCATCAACTCATCGTTCCGCACTGGTCGTGGATCATCTCTTGGAAAGAGAGTGATAGCCACCCACTTGTGCATGAAACGAAGAGTCGGATATTGAATGTCATTGCACCGAGGTGCAAACTTGCCATGAACAACTTGACCCGAAATCAAACCCCAAAACTCATGTCGATCAAAACCGCGGCAAGCTTTTGCAAGGGAAGTCGGCAAGCACGCGCTAAAACCAAGGAGGTGACTGAAATTTCTCCAATTAAAATAGAGTTCAACTCCAAAAAGTCAGAAAGAAACACCATCGTCCACCTCCTGAAGAGTGCAAAGAAACTGGATGGTGAGGAGACGAGAACCATTCTCCTTAACGGGCACAAAACCATCCCATCCAACCGCATGCCAAACACGAGCGAAGTCAACGTCCATACCTGTTTTTTCGAGAAGGTCCGGATCGAAGGCTCTGGTATGACCAAAGCTTCGATTCTTGATCATGGCGTAGGCTTGACACTTGCGGTCATCTTGCAAGTTGAGGTATGGTGCATCATCTTCATCTATCTCCATGTCCTCAGCTTGCGGTTCTGCAGCTTGCTCCTCGAACTATTCTTCTTGTTTGTCTTGCTCATAATCCATTGTAGTCGGTGTTGGTGCAGGTTCGGGGGAATGATGAGAGCTCGACTTGCTCTGCGAATGGGACGAGCCCAACCTTGTCATCCTCTTGAGAGCTCCGGAAATTTTCCGCCCTGCACCTCTCATGCTTGCAACAAGAACGAACAAGAACGAACGAGAACAACTCAATTCGGGTTATGTTAGTGAAATAAAAATGAAATTCTTACCCAAAAGTTGTTCCTCCAAATATGTGATCAATCTTGCAGCAAAGAAATGAGAGAGAGAGTGTTCTTGCAATCAAACTTGAGTCAAAATCCAAAGGAAACCTGAGCAAGAATGTGTGAGAGGGAGTGAGAGAGGAGAGAGTGAGCAGGAGAGCTCATCAACCCTCTCTCGGCCTCTATTAAAAGGAATTTGGGCGAGTGCACCCGAGGAAGAGCCAGACACAACGGTCAGGTAGCCGTTGGAGAAGGTGGGGCCCAGGAGCCGTTGGTCTTGGGTCGGCCGACCTGTGGGGTCGGCCGGCCCCAGGGTGGGCCCCCTGGTGCCCCCCTTTGGCCGGATGCTTCCTCAATGGTTATGAACTTTGGAAATATGGTGCACGGCCAAAAGTTTGCTCGAAAAGATATCCAAATTATTTTTCCCAAAGGATTTTAAAACTCAGAAAATATTTTTGGTCTTTTTGTAAAAAGGGAAAAATTCTAGAAAAATTCCAGCATGCGGAAAACAATTTTGAAAATTTCAAACATGCAGTGGAGAAAAACAAATAAGGTGCAAAGAAAATATTGAAAAGGGGAGAAAGCAAATATGAGATAAATACCAATTTACCTTTGGCAAGGGCGCGTCGTTTAAAGTCCGATGTGCACGACTTTTGTCCATCATTCTTACCATTCGACGGCTCGTCCTGGAGAACTGGATGAGGCCGAACTCTCGACCTTCTGCCACACCTTCTTTTCCTTCTTCTTTCTTTTAGGTGCGGAGGGTCGTTGTTCTGGCTGGGGTTCTGGTGGACCCCAGAGTGCTTGCCCTTCACTGTCTTGTTGGATCATGAAGCGCTGCTCTTCCTTCTTCTTGAACCTGAAAAACATATCCTCCCTTCCGACACGAAAACAGATTTCTCCCTTTCCGACATCGATCCTTGCCTTGGCAGACCTTAGAAAAGGTCGCCCAAGTACGAGGTCAACTCCGTGGTCGCCCTCCATATCCATTACCACAAAGTCGGCAAGGACGAAAGAGTCTCGTACTCGTACGAAAACATGTTCGGCTATCACTTCAGGATACCGAATGGTTGAATCTGCAAACTGTACAAGCATAGTTGTTCGGGAAGGAGCAGGATATTCAAGTGCTTCATATATTACCTTGGGCATTATATTCACGCTTGCCCCCAAATCGCATAGGCATGGCTCGAAGTGTTTGATGTAGATTGAGCAGCTGATCATGGGGAACCCTGGATCCTCTTGCACCGCTGCCACCATGCCATCCCAAACGTCGTTCCTTAGGGGATAGTACCTACCTGCATGGTTATTGCGTGGTGGCCTCCGGGACGAGTTATCCCGTCTAGTAGACACCATGCTGACATTTTCAACGGGAGACTCGGGTTGTCCCGGGATCCTCCCGCTCTCAACAGCAGGTAACGAAGCAGCAATTTGTGCAATCTGGGTTTTGATCATTTTATTGAAACTTAAATAGTTTTTAAGAGTAGAAGACAAAGCTTCAAGCTTAACATTTAAACTTTCCAGGGATTTGTCATTGGCCATAAGCTTTTTATTTATATTTTCGTTGATTTTAACTTGGCCAAGAAGTTCTCTCAAGGGAGGTTGGTTTGAATTGAAATTTGAATTGAAAGAAGAGTTGTAATTATTACCTCCATGAAAAGGTGGACGTGGCTGGTTCCACCCCTGGCCTCCTTGTTGTGGACAGTACCCGTTGTTGTTGTTGTTGAGGTAGGCGCAGTCTTCACGGGTTTCGGGGCAGTCGTTCCCCAAGTGTCCTTCATTACCACAGACTTCGCACGCGAAGTGCGAACCCATGGCGTAAACGGGAGCATGGATCGGTTGTTTGCTCCCTTCCTCCATCTTCTTGATTAGGAGGTCCAGCTTCGTGGCAATCATATCCATCTCTTTGATGGTATGCAAGCATTTGGTGCGGGGTTGGAGTCGTTCATTGCTCCACCCCTGATTGGAGACCATCTTCTCGACCAATTCTTTGGATTTGGATATGGTCAGGTCAAGGAAGGCTCCTCCAGCAGCGGCATCAATATTGGCTCGAGATGTCGTTGTGAGCCCATTGTAGAAGCTTTGCAGGACAAGCCACTCGTCCATGTCATGATGAGGACAGGCCAGGATGTATTCCTGCAGCCTCTCCTAAGCTTCTGGGATGGATTCCATCCCTGTCTGCTGGAAACTTGAAATTCTCCCGCGCAGGGCATTTGTTTTGCCAAGCGGGAAGAATTTTGCGAGGAACGCCTTGGAGCATTGGGCCCAGGTGTCAATGTCCTTTTCTTTATAAAACCACTGTTTTGCCTTCCCTAGGTGGGAAAAGGGAAACAGATGAAGCTTTACAACATCAGCAGCGACACCCCGTATGACAACGGTGTCGCACAGCTCCAGAAAATTCTGCAAATGTGCATTTGCGTCCTCATTTGGCTTGCCACAGAATGGGCTAGCCGGCACCATGTTGATGAGGCCTGATTTGAGCTTGAAGTTCATGTCCCCAACATTGATGTTGGGGCCAGTGGCCATATTGTCGATGGAGGGGACGAAGAACTCGCGGAGAGTCTTTTCAGCCATAGCATCAAGAACAAGTGGTGCTTTCGAAATGGGTTTCTGTGCCGGGAGGATAGCGAGAGGAGGAACGACGCGAGGTCGTGCCCTTCTCACGAGCCTCTCTGGATTGTCTGTGTAGTTTTCCAGTAGGGAGAAACCGGTCATACACTACCCCTATCTTCTTTCAAATCAAAAATAAAAGAAGACATAAAGTGACATTAGCCTGAAAGAGTAAAGACTATATCCTGAGTACAAGGTCTAAGTTAATAATATGAGCACAATATCTTTGTTCACATGCCGTCCCCGGCAACGGCGCCAGAAATACTTGTTGATATTTCTTAGCGCAATTACTAGGAATGGTTAATCCTTAGCAACAGCGCCAGAAATGCCTGTTGGCTGTCCTTAGTGCAATCACTAGAAATGAGGGCGCCGAACCCATCCTAGCAATTGCACCCAAGGGGTTCCACACTTGTGGTATAATCAATACGATTACAGATTGATCCGCAAGCGCACGGATATACCATTGTAGCATTTCACCCAGAGAGTAAGGGTATCATCATTTATTTGTGTCCCAAAGGACGGCAGCGGCAAAGGTATTGTACTCAACATTAACCATGACATTGTGCCTCAAGCAATAGGCAATACTCTAACAGGGGTAAGTATAGATAAAGAATAAGCAAGGGTAATGTGACACAGCACACATCCACACTCCAAGAGGAAGGAATAAAGGAGAGAAACTATAAAACAAAGAACTACTCTATCCTACATCAAGTCAGCTGGAGCTTAGGCTAGGTTAGGTGTCCTAGTGCTTCTATCCAAAGCTGGGGTCATGTTAGATCATGGTTAGGACTGCAGGTGCCAGGAAAATGGGATAGCGGGGAGAAGGTCCCGCACCGGAGTACATCTAGTCCCGTTACCTCTTTGCATGAACTCCTACACTGAACCCGAACATCGGGGAGTACGCTAAACGTAACACCACTGTTACGCCGGACGGACAAGGCTGTCACCACCTGCCGTCTACCCCAGTCACACCGTGGAGCACGGTCATATCCAAAGGATCCCGCATACCCGAGCACCACGCTCGTGTATGAAGTCACTACTCTAGTGCCCCCAGGTCTCCCACCCTTCGGATGGATGAGTAAAACACTAAATATGTTGTGGCAAGATTAAGTCTCCTTACCAGAGATGTCAGTTCTTGGGCACCCAGAAATCGGCAACCCCAATGATGTGACACAACAAGACTCAACCCATCAACAGAGAACCTGCCTCATTGCAATATGCAAGGACATCATGTCCAAAATGGATCTGATGAGAGCATTGGGGGTTGCAGGATGAGGTAGCAGGGACTTCTCTTGTCACTCGCAAGTTCTCTTCTAGCATCTTTTGTTGGAAAGGACTACACAAGCTTCAGGAGGGTGAGAGCAAGAGCACCAAACGCATGTCATAGCTTTAGAATACTGGTGCTTTTAGCAAGGGCCTCTCTCCCACCTTTTATAGCCGCAAGGGTCCTTACTGGAGGACAACCCATGATGCTACAGTGGCGGCATTCATGAGCATAATAATGTAGATTCTCCATACAGTGCAGTCCCATGTGAGCGCACAGTTAAAGGATATACATTCCGGATTTTATTTCTGAAGATATTTCGGGTGCAATCAGTGTGGCGTATCCAATCGAATTATTTTTTTGGGATTTTTTACCCGAAAAAGGGGTCTTTTCGGATACCAAATCTGATTAAATCTACAGATATTCTGAAGAATAAAATCTAAACGTCTTAAATCCTTAATTCCAAATCTTTGCTCGGGGGCTACCCGCAGAATAAGGGATTTCGATTTAAGGCTCCGGGGCTACGGGATATGTGCATCAAGATTTATTTTCAAATGTTGGAAATAATGAAGGAAAAAGACTGAAGTGACCCTCAGCCTGATTCTGCGATTCAACCTAAGGCTCGGGGGCTACTCCATATGGAGCGCGAGTACTTCGCGCATCATATATGATCAAGATTTCGGGGCTTGAGCACGTCACAGCCTCGAAGCAACCCGAAGTACTTGGAGGACTTCTCGACGTATCTGAAGGAAGGCCTAGAAGCAACCAGAAGGATGTTTTGGCTACTTGAAGTACTCGAAGACGCCTAGCCAAGTACTCGACGCCTATAGGACTCGGCTACGAAGAGCTCGAGGTCTTGTCTGACCCGGGGCAGCGGGACTGCTTATAGGCATAAAATGTTCTAGAGTAAGGGATAGCTCATGGATGTACCTTACCTCTCTTGTAACTACCCGAATAGGCATAGAACTAGCAGTAGTACAACGGAAACTACCTGTTTGTGTTGTAATAGGACTCCAACTATAGTCGGCTAAGACTTTGCATGTAACCCTGTCCCCCCCGGATATATAAGGGCGGGCAGGGACCCCCTCAAAACATCATCAACACCTAAGGCAATACAAACCACCACACAGGACTTAGGGTATTACACAACTCGCAGCCCAAACCTGTCTAAATCTTTGTGTTCCTTGCACCATCGAGTTCCAGAGCAGTCGATCCCTACCTAAGGAACATGGTCCCATTTAGGCCATTGTTTGTGATCTTGGTGATTGAGTGACAACATAATCAATGGGACTAACAAGTTTGTGAGATCACACTTGTAGGAGTTTTTAGGTCCCATGGATATGAGTCAACATGTCTAATTCATCGTCAAGACGCAATGTCTAATCTATCGTCGAGACGCCAAGTCCAATCCACCATCAAGATGACAAGTCCAATCTGCCGTAGAGATGTCAAAGCATAGTGGAAATCCAGAGATAGAATAAATTTGAAGGATCCAATTGATTGCTGCGATGCATTGGACGAGTTTGGTAGAAAATAGGGGCACCGGTTTAACCGATGCCTAAGCATCGGTGCATCCGATGGTTGTCGGAAGATCCGACGCCCTAGCATCCATGCAAGTCTGAGCACCTCTGGAGATCAAGTGAAGAAAGAGTGAAGCATCGGTTGAACCGACGAGGCCAAATTAAGCATCGGTGCATTCAATGTACTATGTTCCAGAGACGATGTCAAGCATGCAGCAGCCAAGCCTTCAGCACCGGAAGATCCGACGGCTACCGGAGTAATGCGTCGGTGCAATGACGTCAGCAAGGTGTATCGGCTATATGAAGGACAAGTGTCATCGGAAGTTCCGATGCCCTAGCATCGGTTCATTCGGTGGTCCTTGAAGTTGCTGCAGCGTGTCAGAGAAGCCAACGGTTACTTTAGAGAGCAGAGTGACCGGAAGAACCGATGCTCTATACACCGGAAGTTCCGATGCCTACGCAGAAAACTGGCCAATGGCTAGTAACGGCTCTCTTGACATGGTGGCCTATATATATGTGTTCCCCCGGCCATTTGAAGCTTGCTGGAGTCCCAAGACATCTCATACACACCCAAGAACACCTCCAAGCCATACAAGAGCTCATTGATCATATCCTTAGGTTTTAGCACTAGCTTTGTAAAGTGTGAGTGCTAGATTATCTCATAAGTGAGTGAACAAGCAAGGTTGAGATCCTTGTGGCTGGTTCTAGAGTGAACCACACTTGTATTACGGTGCACCGGCCCCTTGGAGCAATTTGTGGGTTGCCAGCAAGTCAACGACCCTCTGGCTTGGTGTGCAGCGGTGTCGATGATATTGTGTGGGGGATGAAGACCCCTCCTTCGTGGGTAATCTCCCTTAGTGAAGATCGGGATCAAGGTGACCGTGATTGTGTTCACGGAAGAGACTTGATTGCCGGGAAGTGATACTCTTAGTGAGTGCTTCAACAACGTAGAAGTAGGGGCGCCTTTGTGGCAAACCGAACCACGGGATAAATCCTCATTTCGAGAGTTCGCTTCCTCTCATCCCTCCTTTTAAGCTTCCTCATTTCATATTGCAACTTGTGTGCCTTTACTTTCTTAGTGTAGTATCTTGCTAGGATTGACTATAGGTTGCAAAACTCTTTTGGGATGAGGGTTTCACACTAAGGTGAACCGTAGTTGCACATCTAAGATAGCTTGTTTTAGTTTAAGTTTTGTGCAAACTAGTTGGAGCCATGGGTTAAGGTTTTAATTGTGCCTAATTCACCCCCTCCCCCTCTTAGGCTAGAGCATCCGATCACTTTCAATTGGTATCAGAGCCGGGACTCACTTCTGTCACAAAGAAAGCCAATTCCATTGGCAAATTTGTGTTTACCGGCTCATTAGATCAGTAGGCTTCTCCGCCAAGTGAGTTAGCCCTTAGGGGGAAAGGATGGATCCTTTTAGACCCGCTCCATGGTTCGACGGCATGGGCTTCAAACATTGGAAGGTTTTGATGCAAGCCCATCTCCAAGCAACGGGATTAAACGTTTGGAGAGTTTTGAGTGAAGGTGTAAAAAATAATGGTCAACAAGAGAAGCAATATGATGTCACCGCTAAATGCATAATCTTGTCTTCTCTTAGTGGTAATGTGTTCAATCGGGTTTATTCTTGAGAAAATGCTAAAATGCTATGGAAGACTATCATTGAGAACCATGAGGGCACGGATGATGTTGCCAATGAAAGATATCATGTTCTCATTGATAAGCTTAATAGCTTTAAGCAACTTGATGATGAGAATGCTGAATCTATGTACTCACGTTTGAACACTCTTGTGAATGAGATAAATTCCTTAGGTGTAAAGCAAATTGAAGATTTGGAACTCATTCGCAAGATCCTTCACTCACTCCGAAGGCCGGACTATGATTTGGTGACCACAATTCTATATGAGAAAGAGCTCGACACAATGACACCAAATCAAGTCCTCAACAAGGTGATCGCCCATGAGCTACGCAATGACATCAAGATAAAAGCACCATCTTCTTCACCAACACATAATGCACTTGCATGCAAGCAACTCAAGAAGTTGAAGAAGATGGCAATCAAAGGTAGCTCAAGTGATGAGGAAGAAGAGGATGCAAGAAGCTCCTCAAGTGATGATAAAGAGCCAATGCACCCCAACCTCTACAAGCAAGTAAAGAAGATGAACAAATGCTTGAAGGAAATCAACTCAATGGGGTATATGGTCTTCCTCAAAGATGGGCCTCACCATCAACTTATGAAGATTGAGAAGAAGTTCAAGAAGAATAAGCAAAAGAAGGAGAAGAAGCCCAAGAATGAATCATTTGCCATATTTGGTGATGTAACACCCTAATTCAAATTTCAGTATTTAAGTAATAAATTTAATTGGCTTTATTCAATTTTCCTAAGGTTTATTGTGATTAGTCTTGCATTTAATCTAATCTTGAATCACAAGTAATTAAAATTTTCCGTAGGTTTAAATCTTGTTGTTGCATTCATGCCGATGCATAGTTTTTAATTGAGTGAGTGTGGTTTGAATTCAAATTTGATTTTGAATTCAAATGTGTTTGTTAGTTTTAGAAGTAGAAAATAGAATAGAAAAGGAAAATAGAAACCCAATAGGAAACCCAAACCCAACCCAGCAGCTCAAGCCCGTCCGGCCCACCCTTTCCCCGCGGCCCAGTTCGGCCTGCTCCTTTCTCTCCCTCTTTCCCGCGGCCCAGTGAGCCCAGCCCGCTCCCACGGTTTCCTCTCCCGCTTAGCCCGAATGCCCGCGCAGCGTTCCCTCTCTCCTAGGCTGCTCCACCCGCACAGCGCACCGGCCAGCCCCTCTCCGCGCGGAGCGCACGCCGCACTGCACGCGCTCGCTTCACCCGCTGCCACGCCGGGCCCACGCGTCAGCACCTTCCCCTCCCCTTCCTTTCCGGCTCCGCGCAACAGCCGCCCGAGATCACCGGCGAGATCGCCGGGATCCTTATCGCTCTGCTCCACGCCGAAATCACCGGCGCCCCCTTTAAACCCCGCCGCAACCCCCCTGCACCCTCACCTCCACGCCCTTGCCACCTCAAACCCTAGCCGCCGTCTTCGCCTAGCTCCGCCACGTAGGCTCCTCTGCGCCGCCGCGGACCAGCCCCGCCACAGCCTTCCGGCCCCTGCCAACCACCCCAGGAGCCCCGCCTCGACATCAGGAGCACCACCGAAGCCCCCAGCCCCGACTCCAGTCTGAGCATCACCGAAATCGAACCCGGACGCCATCTCAGGTGAGCTCATCCGCCGTGGCAATTGGCCGCAGTCGGTGCCGCTCTGGCCAAGCTGACTCCTCCATTGGCTTCGCAGGGACTCCAGACATCGACCCGTGGAGCCCAGGAGCCCGGAGCACCCCCGTACCGACCCCGTCACCGAGCTCCGCGCCGACCCGCCGCCGGACTTCGCCGACGACCTCCCTACGCCGCAACTCCGGCCACCACAACCCCTCGGTGAGCATCACGTCGGCCCCTCCTTTCTTTTGCGCTGGATATTTAGGCCCGTAGCCCCGTCCGCGCCTAGAACACCGCCCGCCAGCAAACCACGGCCGCCAGCGCCGCCCTGCACAGCCGCACACCACGCCAGTGCCCCCACATGCCTCCTAGAGCCCCTAGGCGAGTTCGCCTGGCCGCGCGCTCACTCCTCGACCAAACCACAGCCGGACTCGAGCCAGCACAGCTCGCACGCGCGCACACCGGTGTCGCCGCCGTGTAGACCCGCCACCACAGCCTCACACGCCGCCCCGAGCCTCCCCGCCCCGCGCACAAGGCCCAGGTGGATTACGCATGCCGCGTACTCCATCCCAGGCCAAAGCCCCACTCGGATTGACCCCCGGAGTGCCGGATTGGGCATCTCCGACGAGCTCCCAAGCCGCGCCACCGCGGGAAAGGTTTCCCCGGTGAGCTCCGCCGCCGCCCTCTCGCGGATCTAATCTGGGCCGTCAGATCTGAGGTGAACGGCCCTGATTAGATCCGGATCCCATCAAACCAGAGCCACGCGATTCCGATCCAACGGCCGACATGCAAAGATACCGGTTCGGCCTGGTTCATTTGCTAAAGAGCCCCTGCACTTTAGTAGAATCAACCCGCACTCCAAGTATGTTCAAAAGTATTTACAGTTCGGAACAAAAACTTGCACGGACCCCCCTGGCTTTTCTCAGAATAGAACCCACCATCCAGGTTTAGTCTTTTTGCGAGTTAGACCCCAGAACTAGCCTTTAATTACATTTTAGTCCTTGGTTTTGCCCAGAAAGCCCCTGGAACTTAGTTTTTCTTGCAGATAAGCCCCTAGATCTTGTTTTAGCTCTAGTTTTTGCGTTCTAGCTCCGTTTTAGGCGTTCTTTATATCCACGCGATCGTTGTAATGCGTAGAATAGTTATAGACTAGTTTAGTGTGCTGTTTCTGTGTATTGATATACTGTTTCTTAGCTTTTGTTAGTGTTTGCTTGTATGCTTATTGTTGTGCCTTGTTTTGGCCATGTGTTCGTGAGTAGACGCTGATCCATCTGAGGAGCCCCAGTACCAGTACCTGGAGCAGCCATCTTCCGACCAGTTTGAGCAGCAGTAGGAGCAATACGAGGAAGGCAAGTATAACATGAACAACACCTATCACTTTAAATACATTTTCATATTGCATTTTAATTCAGTATGCCTATAAGGACTTTCCTAGCCACTTTATATCATTTATATATATCCTTGGGTTGCATTTTGGTCAGTTGTTCTAGGTGCCGCGCTATAACACATAATGGTCCTTTTTAATTAATTTGATTAATGGTATATGCAACTTAATTCTGAGAGTGGCCCTCTGTGTGGCTTGAGTGGCTCACGTCTCGTTTAAAAATGGTTTTGTTAGAAACATGGTTTAGGGGGCCAGCATGGTGCTTACTGCCTAGTTGGCCACTCTCCATAAGGACCGGTTCGTAGAGCGACAACCTGGGACAACAGCGCTACCACAAGACTGGAATGGGACGGTCTTGGCTTACTAATTAGGCCATTTTGATTCAGGAGTAACTTACCGACGGGGCAAGAGGGGAGTCGAGCTTCAATGGTGCCCAGGCTACGAGGCTTGGTCTGCGTACACCTCGAGGTGGGCACCATCATTGCATTGCCTGAATCCTTAGCGGTTACACCTTACCAACGTGTCCTTTGTAACGGCCTCGTAGTGAGTCGCTAGTCATCTCACCTAAGGAAGTGTGATGAACAACTAGCGTAGCTCACGACTTGTGGGTAAAGATGTGCAACCTCTGCAGAGTGTAAAACTAGTATACTAGCCGTGCTCACGGTCATGAGCGGCCCAGATCCTCCTTTATATTAGTGGGGTTATCTCCTTCCGACGAGGGGGGTGCCTCTCGGGGTTACCTTGGTGGTTTCGGTTTGGTTCTCAGTAGTAACATGATTAATTTTGATTAATTATTATGTAATTGGGTTTATGGTAATTCATCAACTTGTAGTAATTATATTTAATAAAATTTTGCCAAGACTTAAAAGCTAATGCAGTTGAGTCAGCCAACCTAGAGCCTCATAGTTTGTGTTATACTTGTTGAGTACAAGTTGTGAACTCACTCTTGCCTCTTCTCTACTTTTTCCTCTTGGATACGCTACTGCTGCTCAGTTCCTGCCGACGCGAGGGAGTTCGCTCAGCGCTACCAGGACTACGAGGACTTCTAGGCGTTCGTCTCCCAGTCGACGTCCCTATGGCGCCCTGCTCAGCTTCGGAGAGTTTTATCGTATTTGTACTTCGCTTCCGCTGTATCAGATATTTTGTCATTAATATAATAAATAACTTTCGTACTCATTTTATTATGTCTTTTTACGTGATATGTGCCGTGATATACTATTCATTCTGTTGTATATACGTGTGACTTGATCCTGGCACGTATATGATTGCTCAGTTTATGTCCTTTTATAAACCGGGAGTTACAGGTGAATGGGTTAGTGGTGGTGGAGAATCAAGTGCAAGTTCAAGTGATGAATCAAACAACAAATTCACCACCCGCATGGGATCATCATCCAACACTTACTTTATGGCCAAAGGTATGGATAGCGATGTAAGTGATGATGACTCCGACTCTCCTTCAATTGATGAACTTCTTGACCTTGTTCATGAGCACCAAAAAGTCATTAAGAAGCAATAAAAAGAAATTAAAAACCTTAATGCTCTCAATGATCTAAATGCTTCTGTTGCCACAAATTTTGAAGATTTAATGTGCAAATTCAATTTGCTTAGTAAGGAGCATGAAGAGCTCAAATTAAAATTTGAGAGCATTAATGATACAAATGACTCTTTGGAAATGAAGCAAGCTATCCCTTGTGCAATTCCTATCTCTAGGGTAGATGCTTCAACTTCTTGCATTGATTTAATTGATGAATCTTGCTCTAACCCTTGCAATGAGAAATGCAATGAGAATGTTGTTGTAGAATCATGTGATGATCTCATTGCCAAGGAGAATGATGAGCTCAAGCAAGAAGTGGAAAGGCTCATGAAGAACTTGTATAGTTTGAAGGGCAAATGCATAGAGAGCAATGTCCAACCTTCTCAAGATAACCGGGGACCCCTTTATAATAGTGCGATAGAACATTCTGCGACGCGTTGTGTTAGTCGAGTGCTGTGTTAAACTCGGCTAAAGTATAAATTTTTTATGTCTATTATTGTGCAAATGTTTGATTTGGATCTTTGGTTGATTGCATAGCTTAGCAGTTAAATTTGTTTAATGAAAATCAGTCTTAAGTTAATTAATTAATAAAATGAGTTAGATCGTTGGGGGTAAAACCGTCCACTCTATCCTATCTACTTTATCATGCCTAAGTCTTCCTTGCAGAAAGATATCATATCCGTCTAAAATTATTTCTGCAATATCTTTACTCATACATCTTTTGTTCAAATCAGATGGTGAACACCAGGAGCACCGGTTCCGGTTCTGGCCAGCAGCAGGGGCAGAACAACCAGGGTACCGGAATGCTGATGCCTCCACCCTTGACTCCGGAGCAGTTCTTCCAGCTCCAGATGCAGATGATGTCCACCCTGAACAACACCGTTCAGGCACTGCAGCAGGTCCATGCTCAGCCGCCGCCTCCGCCTCCACCACAGCAGCCCCACGACAGGCGTGCAGAGTTTCTGAGGGGTCACCCGCCGATGTTCTCCCACACGTCTGACCCACTCCAGGTAGATGACTAGCTCCTTGCAGTGGAGCACCAGTTGGACATTGCCCAGTGCGATGATCGGGAGCGTGTCTTGTACGCAGTAGGACAGCTGCGAGGGGCAGCTTTGGATTGGTGGGAGTCCCACCGGGTTCAGGACTGTGAGGCTTTCACCTGGATCCAGTTCCGGGAGCGGTTCCGCAGCCACAATGTCCCCGCGGGCGTTATGAAGACGAAGAAGAAGGAGTTCCTTGCACTTAAGCAGGTAAACTCAGATATAATCTTTCAGCATTTCCTTTTAGTATCCCCCTTGTTCTTTCTTTCTGAAGCATGAGCTAATCATTCGTCATACATCTGTCCTTTTCACTTCAGGGAACTATGACGGTCACAGAGTATCGTGATCGTTTCCTTCAGCTCGCTCGCTACGCCCCTGCCGAGGTCGCAGATGACCGCGACAAGCAGGAGCACTTCATGGAGGGTCCGGAGGACTACATCCAGTACGTGCTGCTCAACCTCCGCTTCGATGACTTCAACCATCTGGTTGACAGCGCCCTCAACACGGAGCGCAAGCACCGGGAGATGGAGGACAAGAAGAGGAAGATCACTCCCATTGCTTCCGGCAGCAACACCGGTCCTCGCCTCCAGCCGCCCCAGCAGCATCAGCAGTAGTATCAGTACCGACCGCCTCAGCAGGACCAGCAGCGGCCGCAGCAGTACCCGCCTTGACAGCAGCAGTAGGTGGGCCAGGGCTAGAGGTTTCCGGCACCTCCGGCTCGTGCCGCTCCACCAGCTCCGCCAGCACCTCAGGCTCCACGGCAGGCAGCTCCTCCTGCCGGACAGCAGGCGCCAGGACTCCCTCGCACCTGCTATCGCTGCGGCTAGCCGGGGCACTACGCCAACTCTTGCCCCCGGAAGGCGCAGACGGGACAGCAGGGGCGCCCAGCTCAGCCCAGGGCGCCACTTCAGGGGAAGGTGAACCACGTTACAGCCGAGGCTCCTAACGTGGTTATTGGTACGTTCATGGTCAATTCATATCTAGCTACAGTGCTTTTCGATACTGGTGCTACGCATTCCTTCATTACACAGTCTTTTGTCGAGTAACATGGTATTCGTACTAGCACATTAAAGAGGTGTCTGTTAGTATCTTCACCGGGAGGATAATTGAGGTCTCATACCTTCTGCCCCAGAGTTAGTGTATCCTTAAGGGGGGTAGAATTCAGTACAGATCTGATGGTGCTAGACACCAAGGGCATCGATGTCATTTTGGGGATGGAGATTCTTGCTAAGTGGGGAGTCCGGATAGATTATGCTCAGAGGATAGTCTTGTTATCGGCTTCCAGTGGTCAGGAGGTTACTATCAGTTCAGTGGAACCTTCTGGATTTCTTCATCAGATGGAGGCTAGACCCACGGATGGTATTCGCGTGGTGTCTGAATTCCCGGATGTCTTTCCGGATGATTTGCCAGGTATGCCGCCTGAACGCGACATTGAGTTTTCTATTGATCTCTTGCCTGGCACAGCTCCTATTGCAAAGCGGCCCTACTGTATGGCACCTATCGAGCATGAGGAAGTTAAGAAGACTATAGATGAGTTGCTAGCCAAGGGCTATATCCGTCGCAGCTTTTCTCCTTGGGCTTTTCCATTGTTGCTAGTAGATAAGAAGGATGGCTCGAAGAGAATGTGTGTCGATTATCGGGAGCTGAACGCAGTTACCATTAAGAACAAGCATCCACTGCCCCGTATTGAGGATCTGTTTGATCTGCTTCGAGGTGCTCATGTATTCTCGAATATTGATCTGCGTTCGGGTTATTTTCAGCTGAGGATCTGTCCCGAGGATATTCCGAAGACGGCATTCACCTGCAAGTACGGGTTGTATGAGTACACAGTCATGTCTTTCGGCTTAACTAATGCCCTGGCTTTCTTCATGCACCTGATGAACATGGTTTTCATGGATTATCTGGATGTATTCGTGGTGATCTTCATTGATGATATTCTGATCTTTTCCAAGTCAGAGGCAGAGCATGAAGTTCATCTGAAGCTAGTGCTGCAGAGATTGAGGGAGCATCAGCTGTATGCTAAGTTCAGCAAGTGCGAGTTCTCGATTGACGAGGTTCCATTCCTCGGTCATATCATCTCCAAGGGAGGTATTGCAGTTGATCCGAGCAAGGTGAAGGATGTGCTCGAGTGGGAGACACTGCAGACGGTGAAGGAAGTCCGATCATTCTTGGGCTTAGCAGGATATTATCGAAGGTTCATTGAGAATTTCTCCAAGATCGCGAAGCCTTTGACTTCTTTGCTAGAGAAGAATGTAGCATTCATATGGACTGATGAGCATCAGATGGCATTTGATGAACTAAAAAAGAGGTTGACTACGGTGCCAGTCCTTACTCTGCCAGACCAGAGCAAAAGGTTCACGGTGTACTGTGATGCTTCGAAGGATGGTCTTGGTTGTGTTCTGATGCAGGAGGGCAGAGTGATTGCTTATGCTTCACGGCAGTTACGTCGGCATGAGCTGAACTATCCCACTCATGATCTTGAGTTAGCCGCAGTTGTGCATGCTCTAAAGATTTGGAGGCATTACTTGTATGGGCAGCAGTGTGATATCTACACTGATCACAAGAGCCTCAAGTATATTTTCACGCAGAATGAGCTGAACATACGGCAGAGGAGATGGTTAGAGCTGGTCAAGGATTATGACCTGGAGATTCACTATCATCCGGGTAAGGCCAATGTTGTGGCAGATGCTCTGAGCAGTAGAAGCTATGTCAACATGGTCGTGGCTTTCCATATGCCTCCAGAATTATGCGAAGAGTTTGAGCAGTTGAGTCTGGGTTTCTTGCATCATACTTCGAGTACAACATTCGAGGTAGAGCCCACTCTAGAGGCAAAGATCCGGCAGCATCAGAAGGAAGATGAGAAGTTGCAGGAGATTCGTGAGTTGCTCAAGAAAGGCAAGGCTCCTCATTTCAGAGAGGATGATCAGGGTACTTTGTGGTACAAGAACCGGATTTGTGTGCCAGAGGGGAATGATCTCAGGAAGTTGATTCTGAGTGAGGCTCATGATACGGCTTACTCTATTCATCCGGGCAGTACCAAGATGTACTATGATCTTAAGGAGCGTTTCTGGTGGCCCGAGATAAAGCATTCAGTCGCCGAGTATGTGGCCATCTGCGACACATGTCAGCGTGTGAAGGCAGAGCATCAGAGGCCAGCCGGTTTGTTGCAGCCGTTGAAGATTCCCGAGTGGAAATGGGAGGAGATCACGATGGATTTCATAGTGGGATTACCTCGTACTCAGCAGGGGTACAACTCTATATGGGTAGTACTGGATCATCTGACGAAGGTTACTCACTTCATTCCAGTGAACACTACTTACTCCGGTGCTAAACTTGCAGAGTTGTACATCTCCCGGATTGTCTGTTTGCATGGTGTGCCCAAGAAGATCATATCTGACAGAGGATCTCAGTTCACTTCACGGTTCTGGGAGGAGCTCCATGATTCGTTGGATATGAAGCTGCGCTTCAGTACCTCCTATCATCCTCAGACAAATGGGCAGACAGAGAGAACCAACCAAGTGTTGGAGGATATGCTGAGAGCTTGTGCTATTCAGTATGGTACCAGTTGGGAAAAGTGCCTGTCGTATGCTGAGTTTTCCTACAACAACAGCTACCAGGCCAGTCTGAAGAAGTCCCCCTTCGAGGCATTGTATGGCAGAAAGTGCAGGACTCCTCTGTATTGGGATCAGATTGGTGAAAAGCAGCTCTTTGGCACTGATATTATAGAAGATGCAGAGCAGATGGTGCAGACTATGCGGGAAAATCTGAGGATTGCACAGACTAGACAGAAGAGCTATGCAGATGGCAAACGAAGGGACCTGTAACACCCGGTTTATAAAAGGACATAAACCGAGCAATCATATACGTGCCAGGATCAAGTCACACGTATATACAACAGAATGAACAGTATATCACAACACATATCACGAATAAAACATAATAAATCGAAATACGAATGTTCTTTATTACAATAATGACAAAATGTCTGATACAGCGGAAGCGAAGTACAAATACGATAAAGCTCTCCGAAGCTGAAGCAGGGCGCCACAGGGACGTCGACTGGGAGACAAACGCCTAGAAGTCCTCGTAGTCCTGGTAGCGCTGGACGAACTCCCTCGTGTCGACAGGAACTGAGCAGCAGTAGCGTAGCCAGGAGGAAAAAGTAGAGAAGAGGCAAGAGTGAGTACAGAACTTGTACTCAACAAGTATTACACAAACTATGAGGCTCTAAGTTTGGCTAACTCAACTGCATTAGCTTTTAATCTTGGCAAAATTTTATTTAAGCTATTTACTACGAGTTGATGAGTTACCATTAACCCAGTTACATAGTAATTAATCAAATTAAACATGATACTACTGAGATCCAAACCAAAACCAAGCCACCAAGGTAACCCCGAGAAGCACCTCCCTCGTCGGAAGGAGATAACTCCACTAATCAAAAGGAGGATCTGGGCCGCTCATAACCATGAGCACGGCTAGTATACTAGTTTTACACTCTGCAGAGGTTGCACATCTTTACCCACAAGTCATGAGCTACGCCAGTTGTTCATCACACTTCCTTAGGTGAGATGGCCAGCGACTCACTACGAGGCCTTTACAAAGAAACTCGTTGGTAGGGAGTAACCGCAAGGTTGGATCGGCGACCATGGAGCAGGTCTAGTGGGCGTCAAGACACGAAGCACAGACGAGGCCACTCAGCACGAGGGCCATAGAAGCTTACCGCCCCTGCCCCGCAGGTAAGTTACTCCAAACCAAAAAGATCTAATTATTACGCCAAGTCTATCCCATTCTAGCCTTGTGGTAGTGCTGTTGTCCCAGGTTGTCGCTCTATGAACTGGTCCTTATGGAGAGTGGCCAACCAAGCACTAAGCACCGTGCTGGCCCCCTAAACCATGTTTCTACAAAAACCATATTTTAACGAGACGTGAGCCACCCAAGCACGAAGCACAGAGGGCCACTCTCAGAATTAAATTTAAGTAAACCATTAATCAAATTAATTAAAAAGGACAAGAGTGTGTTATAGCATAGCAACCTAGCACAACTAACCAAAATGCAACCCAAAGGTACATATAAAGGATATAAAGTGGCTAGGAATGTCCTTATAGGCATACAGTATTAAAATGCAGTATGAAATTGTATTTAAAATGATAGGTTGTTCATGTTATACTTGCCTTCCTCGTACTGCTCCTGCTGCTGCTCAAGGTACTCAGAAGACGGCTGCTCCTGGTACTGGTACTGGGGCTCCTCAGATGGATCAACGTCTACTCACGAACACATGGCCAAAACAATGCACAATAATAAGCATACAAGCAAACACTAACAAAAACTAAGAAACAGTACATCAATACATAAAAACAGCACATTAAACTAGTCTAAAACTATTCTACGCATTACAACGATCGCGTGGACATAAAGAACGCTTAAAACAGAGCTAAAACGCATAATCTAGGCCAAAAACAAGGTTCAGGGGCTTATTTGTAATAAAAACAGGGTTCCAGGGGCTTTATTGCTAAAACCGAGGACTAAAACGTAAATAAACATTAATTCCAGGGTCTAACTCGCAAAAAAACAGGGGCTGGAAGGCGGGTTCAAATTCTAGGAAGCTCAGGGAGGTTCTTGCAATGTTTTGGGCCTATCTGCGATTATTTTTCAAAAGAGGTGGACTGCGGGTTGATTCTAGGAAAACTGGGGGGGGTCTTTAACAAAAACGCCAGGCGAACCGGTATCTTTGGATTATGGCTGTTGGATCTCGATCTGGTGGTCCAGATCTGATCGGTTTGGGTTCTAATCACAGGCGTCCATCTCGGATCGGACGGATCTGGGCAGATCGGCCGCGTGGGGGCGCGGCGGCGCCGTCGCCGGAGCTCTGCTCCGTGGCGGAGGGGTCGCCGGAGTAGGGAAAACTGGGGCTGCCGGACTTGGTTTGGGCCCCGGTTTGGCCGTGGGGAAAGAGGGAGGCATGCGTAATCCACTGGAGTGGAAAGCAAGGTGCTGCGGGGGATGGAGCAGGGTGCACGGCATGGAGCGGCGGCGCTAGGTCGCCGGCGTGCAGTGCCAGGGCTCCGCCGTGGGTCACGGGCTACGACGACTCGTGCAAAAGAAAGAGGAGGTCCGAGCGGTGCTCACCGAGGCTCGAATCGGGTTGTGCGGGCGTGCAGGGTCCGTTGGCGTCGACGGCGGCCGGCGGCGCAGGAACGGGCACGGTGACAAGGTCGGCGCAGGGGCTCTCCGGGTCTGCAGGTGCGTCGAGGAGGTCCGCGCGGGTGCTGCAAAGGGGTAGCGGGGTTCAGGGCGACCCGACCGTCACCGGCGGTGAGAAAATTTGAGCGGGCGGCGCACTCACCGGCGGTGGTTCTCCGCGGAATCCCAGCTGCTGCTGGTCGAATTCGGGGGCAAAAGCTTCGGTGTGCGTCTGCGCGTCGAGGTGGAACGTAGGCGGGGAGTTGCAGGGGCGGGGATGCCGCAGGGCGGCGTGGCCGCGGTGGAGCAGCGACTCTGCTCCGGCGGCGCGATGGGGCGTGGCGTGTTTAGGGTTAGGGGCGGCGACGCGTGGGTGGATGGGTGCAGCGAAGCCGTGGGGTGGCTAATAAAGGGCAAGCCGGGGATCTCGGGGATGCGTGCTTGGTGGAGCCACGGCGGAGATCGCGGCGGTTTCCGTTGAGCGCGTGGGGGATGCGGGAGGAGGAAGGCGACCCTGACGTGTGGGCCAGACGGGGCAGCGAGGGGGAGCGGGCGCACGCTGGCAGGCGGGCCCGTGCGGGGCGACGCGGGGTGACGGGCTGCTGCGCGAGCGGGGGGAGGCAGGCCTGCGGCGTGGGCCGTGCAGAGCTGGGCCGCGTGCGGGAAGAGAAGGGAAAAGGCTGGGCCGCAGGGGAAAGAGCGGGCTGGGCTGGGAAGTTGGGTTTGGGCTGGGTTGACTTTGGGTGTTGCTGGGCTGACAGGGTTTGGGTTTCTTTCTATTTCTATTTCTTGTTCTCTTTTCTATTCCTAATTCAAACAAAGTTTGAATTCAAATATAAATTTGAATTCAAACTACACTCAAATAAAAAACATGCACCAGCATGAATGCAACACAAAAATTAAACCTATGATAAATTTTAATCATTAAGGAACAAAATTGAATTAAATGCCATACTAAACACAATAAACCTTAGAAATAGAATAAAGCCATTTAAATTTATTAATAAATGCTGAAATTTAAATTAGGGTGTTACAGACCCTACCCCCTTAAAGAAATCTCGTCCCCGAGATTTAGCTGGGCTGGCTAGCAAAGAGATCTGGATAGGTCTTCCTCAACTCATCTTCTCGCTCCCATGATGCCTCAGCTTCACTGTGATGACTCCACTGTACTCTGCACATCTTGATGCGCTTGTTCCGAGTAACCCTCTCTGATGTCTCCAGAATCTTCACCGGATGCTCAGTATAAGTCAGATCTTCCTGGACATCTACACAATCCAGTGGTGCCTGCTCCTCGGGTACTCGCAAACACCTCTTCAGCTGAGATATATGGAAGACATCATGAACTCCTGAGAGGCTGAGAGGTAACTCCAGGCGATAAGCAACTTCGCCTTTCCGCTCTAGCACCTTGAATGGCCCCACATAACGAGGTGCTAATTTCCCTTTGACATTAAATCTGCGGATTCCTCTCATCGGAGACACCTTCAGGTATACATAATCACCGATACTGAAAGTCAGATCTCTCCGTTTGCCATCTGCATAGCTCTTTTGCCTGCTCTGTGCAATCCTCAGATTTTCTCGCATAGCCTGAACCATCTGCTCTGCATCATCTATGATCTCAGGGCCAAAGAGCTGCTTCTCACCAATCTGATCCCAATAGAGAGGAGTTCTGCACTTTCTGCCATACAATGCCTCAAAGGGGGACTTCTTTAGACTGGCCTGATAGCTGTTGTTATATGAGAACTCAGCATAAGACAGGCACTTATCCCAACTAGTACCGTACTGAATGGCACAAGCTCTCAGCATATCCTCCAACACTTGGTTGGTTCTCTCTATCTGCCCATCTGTCTGAGGGTGATAAGCCGTACTGAAACGCAGCTTCGTATCCAATGAGTCATGGAGCTGCTCCCAGAACCGAGAAGTGAACTGAGACCCTCTGTCAGATATAATCTTCTTGGGCACACCATGCAAGCAGACAATCCGAGAGATGTACAACTCTGCAAGTCTAGCACCGGAGTAAGTAGTGTTCACTGGAATGAAGTGAGCAACTTTCGTCAATCGATCCACCACTACCCAAATGGAGTTGTACCCTTTCTGAGTACGAGGCAATCCAACAATGAAGTCCATAGTGATTTCCTCCCATTTCCACTCTGGAATCTTCAAAGGCTGTAATAGACCTGCTGGCCTCTGATGCTCAGCCTTGACACGCTGACAGGTGTCACAAATAGCCACGTACTCTACCACTAAACGCTTCATACCATACCACCAGAAACGTTCCTTCAGATCATAATACATCTTCGTGCTTCTCGGATGAATGGAGTAAGCTGTATCATGGGCCTCACTCAGAATCAACTTCCGAAGATCCTTCACATCTGGAACACAGATCCGGTTCTTGTACCACATGGTACCCTGATCGTCCTCTCTGAAATGTGGGGCCTTGCCCTTCTTGAGCAACTCACAAATCTCCTGCAGCTTCTCATCATCCTTCTGATGCTGCCTGATCTCTGCCTCTAGAGTCGGTACTACCTCAAACGCTGCACTCGAAGTGTGATGCAAGAAGCCCAGACTCAACTGCTCGAACTCCTCGCATAACTCTGGAGGCATCTGGAAAGCCACGACCATGTTGACATAACTTCTCCTGCTCAGAGCATCTGCTACAACATTGGCCTTGCCCGGATGATAGTGAATCTCCAGATCATAATCCTTGACCAACTCTAGCCATCTTCTCTGCCGCATGTTCAGCTCATTCTGCGTGAAAATGTACTTGAGGCTCTTGTGATCAGTGTAGATATCACACCGCTGCCCATACAAGTAATGCCTCCAAATCTTCAGAGCATGCACAACTGCGGCTAACTCAAGATCACGAGTAGGATAATTCAGCTCATGCCGACGTAACTGCCGTGAAGCATAAGCAATCACTCTGCCCTCCTGCATCAGAACACACCCAAGACCTTCCTTCGAAGCATCACAATATACCGTGAACCTCTTCGTCTGGTCTGGCAGAGTCAGGACTGGCGCCGTAGTCAACCTCTTCTTCAGCTCATCAAAGGCCCTCTGACGCTCATCAGTCCACACAAAAGCCACATTTTTCTCCAGCAAAGAAGTCAAAGGCTTCGCGATCTTGGAGAAATTCTCAATGAACCTCCGATAATATCCAGCTAAGCCCATGAAAGATCTGACTTCCTTTACTGTCTGCGGTGTCTCCCACTCGAGTACATCCTTCACCTTGCTCGGATCAACAGCAATGCCTCCCTGAGATATAACATGACCGAGGAATGGAACCTCGTCAATCCAGAACTCGCACTTGCTGAACTTGGCATACAGCTGATGCTCTCTCAATCTCTGCAACACGAGCCTCAAATGCTCCTCATGCTCTTCTTCTGTCTTGGAGAAGATCAGAATATCATCAATGAAAATCACCACGAAGACATCCAGATAATCCATGAAGACCATGTTCATCAGATGCATGAAGTAAGCCGGGGCATTAGTCAAGCCGAAGGACATGACCGTATACTCATATAACCCGTACTTGCAGGTGAATGCCGTCTTCGGAATATCCCCAGGACGGATCCTCAGCTGAAAATAACCCGAACGAAGATCAATCTTCGAGAATATACGAGCACCTCGAAGCAGATCGAAGAGATCCTCAATACGGGGCAGTGGATGCTTGTTCTTGATGGTAACTGCATTCAGCTCCCGATAATCCACACACATCCTCTTCGAGCCATCCTTCTTATCTACCAGCAACAATGGAAAAGCCCAAGGAGAGAAGCTGCGACGGATATAGCCCTTGGCTAGCAACTCATCAATAGTCTTCTTGACTTCTTCATGCTCTATAGGTGCCATACGGTAGGGCCGCTTTGCAATAGGAGCTGTGCCAGGCAAGAGATCAATACAAAACTCAATGGCGCGTTCAGGCGGCATACCTGGCAGATCATCCGGAAAGACATCCGGGAATTCAGACACCACGCGAATACCGTCCGTGGGTCTAGCATCCATCTGATGAAGAAATCCAGAAGGCTCTGAAGCACTGACTGTCACCTCTTGGCCATCAGATGCCGATAAGTGAACTGTCCGCTGAGCATAATCAATACGGACTCCCCATCTGGTAAGTGTTTCCATGCCCAATATCACATCTATCCCCGAGGAGTCAATAACTATCAAGCCAGTGCGGAATTCTACCCCCTTTATGACGATACTAACTCTGGAGCATATAGAACATGTACGAATCTGACCCCCAGGTGAGGTAACTACCATAGCTGTCCTCATACAAGAAACCGGTATACCATGCTGCTCGGCAAATGACTTGGAAATGAAAGAATGGGTAGCACCGGTATCGAAAAGCATTGTAGCGGGGTGAGAGTTGACCATGAACGTACCAATAACCACGTTAGGAGCCTCAGCCGCTGATTCGGCCGTCACGTGGTTCACCCGGGCCTGTGCTGGCGCCCTGGGCTGAGCTGGGCGTCCCTGCTGTCCCGCCTGCACCTTCCGGGGGCAAGTGTTGGCGTAGTGCCCCGGCTGGCCGCAATGATAGCAGACGCGTGCAAGTGTCGAAGCCTGCTGTCCGGTAGGAGCTGCCGGACGTGGAGCCTGAGGTGCTGGCGGAGCTGGTGGAGCACGAGCCGGAGGTGCCGGTAACCTCGGGCCCTGACCTGCCTGCTGCTGCTGTCGAGGCGGGTACTGCTGCGGCCTCTGCTGGTACGGCTGGGGAGGCCGGTACTGCTGCTGGTACTGCTGGGGCTGCTGGAAGCGAGGACGAGTGTTGCTGCCGGAAGCAACGGGGACAATCTTCCTCTTCTTGTCCTCCATCTCCAGGTGCTTGCGCTCAGTGTTGAGCGCGCTGTCAACCAGATGGTTGAAGTCGTCGAAGTGGAGGTTGAGCAGCGCGTACTGGAGGTAGTCCTCAAGACCCTCCATGAAGTGCTCCTGCTTCTTGCGGTCATCCGCAACATCGGCAGGGGCGTAGCGAGCCAGCTGAAGAAAGCGATCACGATACTCCGTGTCCGACATAGTCCCCTGAATTCACAAAGTCAGATAGATTTCGGAAGATTAACTCAAGATTCATAAGGATAGAACAAGGGGCATTAGCTCAAAAGAAAACGCTGAATGATTGTACTTAAGATTACCTGCTTCAGTGCAAGAAACTCCTTCTGCTTCATCTTCATAACGCCTGCGGGGACGTTGTGGCTACGGAAACGCTCCCTGAACTGGAGCCAAGTGAGAGCCTCGCGGTCGTGAACTGGGTGGGACTCCCACCAGTCCAAAGCTGCCCCTCGCAGCTGTCCTGCTGCGTACAAGACGCGCTCACGGTCATCGCACTGGGCGATGTCCAGCTGACGCTCCACTGCACGGAGCCAGTCGGACGTGTGAGAAAACGTCGGCGGGTGACCCCTCAGGAACTCAGCACGCCTGTCGCGAGGCTGCGGCGGTGGAGGAGGCGGAGGCTGAGTGTGAGCCTGCTGAAGAGCCTGAACAGTGTTGTTCAGGGTGGCCATCATCTGCATCTGGAGCTGGAAGTACTGCTCCTGAGTCAAAGGCGGAGGCATCGGGATCCCGGTACTCTGGTTGTTCTGACCCTGCTGCTGGCCAGAACCGGAACCGGTGCTCCTGGTGTTCACCATCTGATTTGAACAAAAGATTTCACGAGTAAGGATATTGCAGGAATAAACTCAGATGGATATGATAACTCTTTGCGGAAAAAGACTCAGCCATGATAAAGTAGACAGGATAGAGTTGACTGTTTTACCCTCAACGATCTAACTCATTTTATTAATTAGTTAACTTTAACATCTGAGTGATTTTCTTTAAACAAATTTAAACTACTAAGCTATGCAATCAGTCAAAAATCCAAATCGAACATGTAGCATAATAACAAGCAGACAATTTTCACAACTTAGCCGAGTTTAACAAAAGACTCGACTAACACAATGCGTCGCAGAACGTGCTACCATATTATTATAAAAGGGTCACCTATCTAACTCATGGTGGTCAGATGACTGATTCAGGCCAAAATCTACGAAACTATTCTTCAGAGAGAGAAATCAAGGCAAGAAGGGTAAAAAGTCAAAGAAGTCAAGGGGTATAATAGTAAAATAATTTCAGCAGGCAAGGATTGGTGAGAAGAAGTCCTAAAGCTCGACCAGTTCTATCTAGGCTTCGTCCTATAGTCGATACGGCTCTGATACCACTCTGTAACACCCGGTTTATAAAAGGACATAAACCGAGCAATCATATACGTGCCAGGATCAAGTCACACGTATATACAACAGAATGAACAGTATATCACAGCACATATCACGAATAAAACATAATAAATCGAAATACGAATGTTCTTTATTACAATAATGACAAAATGTCTGATACAGCGGAAGCGAAGTACAAATACGATAAAGCTCTCCGAAGCTGAAGCAGGGCGCCACAGAGACGTCGACTGGGAGACGAACGCCTAGAAGTCCTCGTAGTCCTGGTAGCGCTGGACGAACTCCCTCGTGTCGGCAGGAACTGAGCAGCAGTAGCGTAGCCAGGACACGAAGCACAGACGAGGCCACTCAGCACGAGGGCCATAGAAGCTTACCGCCCCTGCCCCGCAGGTAAGTTACTCCAAACCAAAAAGATCTAATTATTACGCCAAGTCTATCTCATTCTAGCCATGTGGTAGCGCTGTTGTCCCAGGTTGTCGCTCTATGAATCGGTCCTTATGGAGAGTGGCCAACCAAGCACTAAGCACCGTGCTGGCCCCCTAAACCATGTTTCTACAAAAACCATATTTTAACGAGACGTGAGCCACCCAAGCACGAAGCACAGAGGGCCACTCTCAGAATTAAATTTAAGTAAACCATTAATCAAATTAATTAAAAAGGACCAGAGTGTGTTATAGCGCAGCAACCAAGCACAACTAACCAAAATGCAACCCAAAGGTACATATAAAGGATATAAAGTGGCTAGGAATGTCCTTATAGGCATACAGTATTAAAATGCAGTATGAAATTGTATTTAAAATGATAGGTTGTTCATGTTATACTTGCCTTCCTCGTACTGCTCCTACTGCTGCTCAAGGTACTCGGAAGACGGCTGCTCCTGGTACTGGTACTGGGGCTCCTCAGATGGATCAACGTCTACTCACGAACACATGGCCAAAACAATGCACAATAATAAGCATACAAGCAAACACTAACAAAAACTAAGAAATAGCACATCAATACATAAAAACAGCACATTAAACTAGTCTAAAACTATTCTACGCATTACAACGATCGCGTGGACATAAAGAACGCTTAAAACGGAGCTAAAACGCATAATCTAGGCCAAAAACAAGGTTCAGGGGCTTATTTGTAATAAAAACAGGGTTCCAGGGGCTTTTCTGCTAAAAACGAGGACTAAAACGTAAATAAACATTAATTCCAGGGTCTAACTCGCTAAAAGACAGGGGCTGGACGACGGGTTCAAATTCTAGGAAGCTCAGGGAGGTTCTTGCAAAGTTTTGGGCCTATCTGCGATTATTTTTCAAAAGAGGTGGACTGCGGGTTGATTCTAGGAAAACTGGGGGGGTCTTTAACAAAAACGCCAGGCGAACCAGTATCTTTGGATTACGGCCGTTGGATCTCGATCTGGTGGTCCAGATCTGATCGGTTTGGGTTCTAATCACAGGCGTCCATCTCGGATCGGACGGATCTGGGCAGATCGGGCGCGTGGGGGCGCGGCGGCGCCGTCGCCGGAGCTCTGCTCCGCGGCGGAGGGGTCGCCGGAGTAGGGAAAACTAGGGCTGCCGGACTCGGTTTGGGCCCTGGTTTGGCCGTGGGGAAAGAGGGAGGCATGCGTAATCCACTGGAGTGGAAAGCAAGGTGCTGCGGGGGATGGAGCAGGGTGCACGGCGTGGAGCGGCGGCGCTAGGTCGCCGGCGTGCAGTGCCAGGGCTCCGCCGTGGGTCACGGACTACGACGACTCGTGCAAAAGAAAGAGGAGGTCCGGGCGGTGTTCACCGAGGCTCGAATCGGGTTGCGCGGGCGTGCAGGGTCCGTTGGCGTCGACGGCGGCCGGCGGCGCAGGAACGGGCACGGTGACAAGGTCGGCGCAGGGGCTCTCCGGGTCTGTAGGTGCGTCGAGGAGGTCCGCGCGGGTGATGCAAAGGGGTAGCGGGGTTCAGGGCGACCCGACTGTCACCAGCGGCGAGAAAATTTGAGCGGGCGGCGCACTCACCGGCGGTGGTTCTCCGCGGAATCCCAGCTGCTGCTGGTCGAATTCGGGGGCAAAAGCTTCGGTGTGCGTCTGCGCGTCGAGGTGGAACGTAGGCGGGGAGTTGCAGGGGCGGGGATGCCGCAGGGCGGCGTGGCCGCGGTGGAGCAGTGACTCTGCTCCGGCGGCGCGATGGGGCGTGGCGTGTTTAGGGTTAGGGGCGGCGATGCGTGGGTGGATGGGTGCAGGGAAGCCGTGGGGTGGCTAATAAAGGGCAAGCCGGGGATCTCGGGGATGCGTGCTTGGCGGAGCCACGGCGGAGATCACGGCGGTTTCCGTTGAGCGCGCGGGGGATGCGGGAGGAGGAAGGCGACCCTGACGTGTGGGCCAGACGGGGCAGCGAGGGGGAGCGGGCGCACGCTGGCAGGCGGGCCCGTGCGGGGCGACGCGGGGTGACGGGCTGCTGCGCGAGCGGGGGGAGTGTAAGGATCACCGGGGTGTCCGACCCTAGAGGGGGAGGGGGTGAATAGGGTCGCTAATCGCTTTTCTATCCTAGGGCTCAATCTAATTGCATAAGATAAACCTAACACGTCCTACACATGCTAGTTATGACTAAGGTTTATCTATGCTACCCTCTACTTACCCCAAAAGACTTGCAACCTATAGTCAATCCTAATCAAACTAACTAGGAAAGTAAAGGTAAGCAAGAAAGAGTAAATGCGGAAACGTAATGCGGTAAGTAAAGCGGTAAGAGAGAGGATATGCAAACTCCCGTGAAGACACCAAGACACACGATTTAACGTGGTTCGGTTAGGACACCAAAGTCCCTCCCTACGTCCACGACCACTTGCTCACAAAGAACAAGTGTGATACCGAGTCTCTTCGCTTGATCACCGTCTTGCCACGCCTCCAAGGCTCCCAACAAGCAAAGGCTAAGTGACACCAAGTCACAAAGACGAGGTCACCGCCACCGTCTATCTCGAAGCGTCACCACGGCACCGTCTTCACTATCTTGGAGCTTTAACACCAAGTAGGGGCCTCCTTCCCCGCACAAAGTGTCGTTGCCACTCCACACCAAGTCGGAGGGTCACACGACGAGTACAAGTGTTTGCTTGCCGCAGCAAGACTTCTCTCAAGGGAGCTCTCGCAAGAACTAATCCCTAATCAAGCACTAAGCACTCTAACAAGTGTGCTTAAGCCTATATGATGTACAATGAAGCTCTATGGTGGTTGGAGATGATCTTTAGCTCTAGTATACTTCTTTGAACTCCAGCACTCTCAAATGGTGCGGCCTTGGGGGTATATATAGGCAGCACAAGCAAATATAGCCATTGGAGAAAAGCTGCCAGAAATGTGCTTAACACCGGTTAATCCGATGCTCCCCAAATCGCCATCGTCGGTTTAACCGGTGATACTAAACTGCCCACTGAAAACTAGCCGTTACGTGTACGGGCAATCAACCGACGCAATCGACCAGTGTATGTAATGTTAGCGTCGGTTTAACCGGTGAGTGCAACTGTCCTCTGATCCTTGAAAAACAAACTCTCTGGACAACTGCACCGACGCCATTAACCGGTGCAGCATCGGTTCATCCGATGTATGCATTTTCCTTGGTCTGCTTCTGCCATTGCACCGACGTATTCAAACTTCCTATCGTCGGTTCATCCGGTGCCAAACCCTAGCCCGCAGTCCATCTCTGTCATTGCACCGATGAGTACATTTTGCCTTACATCGGTTCATCCGGTGATACTAAAACTCCCAGACGTGCTCAAGTCAATGCACCGACATGTGTAATTTGCTTGGCGTCGGTTCAACCGGTGACTTGATTTCTTTTAGACCCCTGAGACCCGCGAGGGGCGGCTCCCCCTCGACCCCCGTCCGCTAACCGGGTAGCGGAACCCCCGTAGGGGCGGCCCTTCGGGCCTAGCTTCGCCTCTCTTCTCTTTGTCATCACTTGAACCTAAACATTATATTGAAATATGGCATGAGAGGCCATTTTCGCTACAGGGAGGCAGGCCTGCGGCGTGGGCCGTGCAGAGCTGGGCCGCGTGCGGGAAGAGAAGGGAAAAGGCTGGGCCGCAGGGGAAAGAGCGGGCTGGGCTGGGAAGTTGGGTTTGGGCTGGGTTGACTTTGGGGTTGCTGGGCTGACAGGGTTTGGGTTTCTTTCTATTTCTATTTCTAGTTCTCTTTTCTATTCCTAATTCAAACAAAGTTTGAATTCAAATATAAATTTGAATTCAAACTACACTCAAATAAAAAACATGCACCAGCATGAATGCAACACAAAAATTAAACCTATGATAAATTTTAATCATTAAGGAACAAAATTGAATTAAATGTCATACTAAACACAATAAACCTTAGAAATAGAATAAAGCCATTTAAATTTATTAATAAATGCTGAAATTTAAATTAGGGTGTTACAGGACCTAACCTTCAAGGTGAATGACTATGTTTACTTGAAGGTATCACCAATGCGGGGAATCCGCAGGTTTAATATAAAAGGGAAATTAGCACCAAGGTACATTGGTCCATTCAGGGTGCTGGAGAGGAAAGGCGAAGTTACTTATCGCCTAGAGTTGCCCACTGATCTCTCTGGAGTGCATGATGTCTTCCACATTTCTCAGTTGAAGAAGTGTCTGCGAGTACCTGAGGAGCAGGCACCACTGGATGGGTTAGATGTGCAGGAAGATTTGACCTATATTGAGCATCCGGTGAAGATTCTGGAGACATCAGAGAGGCTCACACGGAACAAGCGCATCAAGATGTGCAGAGTTCAGTGGAGTCATCACAGTGAAGCTGAGGCTACATGGGAGCGAGAAGATGAGCTGAGGAAGACATATCCAGATCTCTTTGCTAGCCAGTCCAGCTGAATCTCGGGGACGAGATTCTTATAAGGGGGTAGGGTTTGTAACACCCTAATTTAAATTTCAGCATTTGATAATAATTTTAATTGGCTTTATTTAATTTTCTAAGGTTTATATGATTAGCCTTGCATTTAAATTAATTTTCCCTCACAAGTAATTAAAATTTGTCTAAGTTTAAAAATTTGTTGTTGCATTCATGCTAGTGCATTTTTCTTTTTTATTTGAGTTCTAGGGTTGAATTCAAATTTGAATTTGAATTCAAATAGTTTGAGTGGTGTTTGAAATAGAATAGGAAAGGAAAAAAGAAAACCCAATCAAACCCAAACCCAGGTGTCAGCCCAACCGGCCCATGGCCCACCTTTCCTTTTCCCTGGTGTCAGCCCAGAAACCCAACCCAAAAACCCAGGCCCAGTTCCCCCTCTCCCCTCTCTGCAGCACAGCCTGCGTTTCCCCTCTTTCCTTCAGCTCTCGACCCAGCCCAAACCCGCAAGCGGCCCAGCTTCCTCCGTGCCCCGGGCTCCTGCTCGCCGCGTTAGCGCTCGCCCCGTCGCTGATCAGCCAGCCCCCGCATGTCAGCCTCAGCCGTGCACTCGCATGCCTCGCATTGCCGTACCGCTCAGCGTTCCGCGTCCTCTGACAAGGACAGCCCACTTGTCAGCCGACCCTCGCGCGTTGCTCGCCTTGCCTGACCCCGCCTCCTCTACCGACCACCCAGGCCCACCAGTCAGCATCACACCAAGCGTCCGCGTTCGCCTGACCGCTCGCCCGCGAGCCCCTGACGCCGTGGCCCCACTTGTCATCCCCGACCCCCGCTTCCTCCACGCGCTCACCAGTCACGCCCGAGATCCTCGCCGGGATCATGCCCTGGCACGCATGCCTAGGATCCCCGCGCTCCTTTAAACGCACAAGCAGTCCCACTGCGCCTCATCTCCACCGCAGTCGCCGCTCCAAACCCTAGCTCCTCCGCCTCTCCTTGCTTCGCCACGCAGAGCATCTATGCCGCCGTGGAGTCACCGCCCTACTGCACCACAGCCTTCCCGGAGCCGTGCAACATCTCCGTCCAGTGCCCCGGACTTTCCCCGAGTGCGCTGCTCCGACCTCAGTCCACGGCCGCTTCGGAATTGCATTGACTACCGCCGCGGGTGAGTTCAGTCCGCTGCCCAATTTCCTCGCCGCCGTTGATCGACGGACCTCCTTAACCCTCGCTGTACTGTCCCAGGTCCACCATGAGTCGAGTCGTGCCACCCAGACGCCCGAAGAAGCCCCGCAGCGACCTGCCCCGTGCGCAGTATCGATTCCCCGCCGCCGGACCTCGTCGTCGACGCTGCCGCACGTCACTCCAACCTGAACCAAACCCCGGTGAGCACCAGCCCGAACTCCTCTCTCTATTGCACTAGTAATCTAGGCCTGTAGCCCGTGCCCGTGGCCGGAACGCCCTGCACCGGCGAGCCTCGCCGCGCAGACCCACCGCCGCCATAGCGCACGCCACTCCAGCCCTCCTCGAGCCTAGCCTAGTGCCTAGTTTGAGCAGCAGGAGAACTTTGAGGAAGGCAAGTATAACATGAACAACACCCATCACTTTTAAATTCATTTTCATACTGCATTTTAATATTGTATGCCTATAAGGACTTTCCTAGCCACTTTATATCCTTTATATATATCCCTTGGGTTACATTTTGGTTAGTTGTGCTAGGTTGCTGCGCTATAACACACTTGGTCCTTTTTAATTAATTTGATTAATGGTATATGCAACTTAATTCTGGGAGTGGCCCGCTTGAGTGGCTCACGTCTCGTTAAAAAATGGTTTTTCTAGAAACTTGGTTTAGGGGGCTCGCACTGTGTTTTGTGCTAGCCACTCTCCATAAGGACCGTACGTCATTAGAGCGACAACCTGGGACAACCGTGCAACCACAAGACTGGAATGGGACGGTCTTGGCTTACTAATAAGGTCTTTTTGGTTTGGAGTAACTTACCTGCGGGGCAAGGGTGGTAAGCTTCAATGGTCCCTGCTCCTCCGGCTTGGTCTGCGCTCCATGTCTTGTACCCCCGTGAGGTGGGCTCCATCGTCTGCTCTCTGAAGTAACCGTTGGCCTCGCTGACACGCTGCAGCAACTTCAGGGACCATCGGATGAACCGATGCTAGGGCGTCGGAACTTCTAGTGACACTTATCCTTCATATAGCCGTTACACCTTGCTGACGTCATTGCACCGACGCATTACTCCGGTAGCCGTCGGATCTTCCGGTGCTGAAGGCTTGGCTACTGCATGCTTGACATCGTCTCTGGAACATAGTACGTTGAATGCACCGATGCTTAACTTGGCCTCGTCGGATCAACCGGTGCTTCACTCTTTCTTCACTTGATCTCCAGAGGTGCTCAGACTTGCACGGATGCTAGGGCGTCAGATCTTCCGACAACTATCGGATGCACCGATGCTTAGGCATCGGTTAAACCGGTGCCCGTATGTAACACCCGGTTTATAAAAAGACATAAACTGAGCAATCATATACGTTCCAGGATCAAGTCACACGTATATACAACAGAATGAATAGTATATCACAACACATATCATGTAAAAAGATATAATAAAGCGAGTACGAATGTTATTTATTACAATAATGACAAAATGTCTGATACAGCGGAAAGCGGAAGCGTAAAACACATACGAAGTCTCTCGGAAGCTGGGCACCACAGGGACGTCAACTGGGAGATGAATGCCTAGAAGTCCTCGTACTCCTGGTAGCTCCGGGTGAACTCCCTCGCAGAACTGAGCAGCAGTAGGGTATCCCAAAAAGAACAAGAGGAAAAAGTAGAGGAGGCAAGTGTGAGTACACAACTTGTACTCAACAAGTATAACACAAACTATGAGGCTCTAAGGTTGGCTGACTCAACTGCATTAGTTTTTAATCTTGGCAAAATTTTATTAAAACTAATTACTACAAGTTGATGAATTACCATACCCCAATTACATAGTAATTAGTCAAAATTAATTATAAACTACTGAGAACCAAACCAAACCAAACCACCAAGGTAACCCCACTAATCAAAAGGAGGATCCGGGCTGCTCATGACCGTGAGCACGGCTAGTATACCAGTTTTACACTCTGCAGAGGTTGCACATCTTTACCCACAAGTCGTGAGCTACGCTAGTTGTTCATCACACTTCCGTAGGTGAGATGGCTAGCAAACTTACTACGAGGCCATTACAAAGAATCTCGTTGGATTTACTAAAGATTCCACCATTTGGTTTGCATATCATGATGATAACAAGGAATATGAGAATCCATTCAAGTTTCATCTCGATTCCTAGAAAGATGATGAAGAGGCCACAAACATCATGAGAGAGATCATATCGCCAAGAATCTTGCCTGCCAACTTTACCTCCAGAAAGAGCGCCATTGGCTATGAGTTCTACTACCCATCTGTAGTAGCCAGACAATTGGGATTTGTCCAAGTGCCGCCTCTCCCCTATTTTGCCGATAAAATTCAGGCCAGAAACTCGATCGGCAATGCTCTTGCATATAATCGGCTGAAAAATCTGGGACCCGACACTGACATGACACAGTTAGCCGATTGGCATGTAGCACCCTTCACCACCATACCCTTTGTGCAATGGTGGTCAGAATGGCAGGAACATCTTTTCTGTGGGTCAGTAAGGATTTACTGCATTGCCTTGAATGAAAATTATCAAGGCACCGATGATGAGGTATGTACAGAAATCTCCTTGTTGTATATCCCATCTTGCATCCCTTCTTTGCATCCTAACAAATACTTTTAACAGACTGATGGTACTTCTCCCCCGACGATCAGTAGAAGCGGACAGCGGATTAAATATTCTCCACCAACCAATTATCCTCTTATCGGCTATGATGCACCGTCCCTTGCTGACGTTGCTGCTGGTAAGAAATGCAAGATGACTAGCACCAAAAGAATAGCCCACAAGACTCAAGGCTCTTCCAGCCATGCTCTGACAATTGCATCGGCACCAGACGCCGATGCTCCAATAGATGTTGTGTCTTCTTCATCGGAAGGTAACATACAATTTTATTCTCCTTTCTAATTAGGATTTCTATTTTATTGACCACATCACTAACCGACATTTTAAACATAGCTACCGATTCACTCAAGGACATAGATGAAGAGGATGCTCCAGAGATCACTTCTCAAACATCTCCAACGGTTCAGGTAAATTACTTGTTTGTTTAACATTCTCCTAACATTATCTGGCATTTGCACCTCTTAATCAGATTCAATGCCTTCCTTCCAAAAGGGCTAAAGTAACTTCCTCATCTATTTAGGTAAGGTTGTCATCCCCTTTTCTCGATTCTAGCTTATCTTTGATTCGATTTTATCATTCAGCATGCGATAATCGGCACGCAAGAACAGCCGATCATTTCCCAAGACGTACCCCTTCATTCTAGTGTTCCAGCATTGCTACCTCATCTCCCTCTAACCAGATGCTGAAATCCTTCTAAAGCAGGTAAGACATTCATCCAACCTCCAAGAACCGAACAATAACAATCAGTTGATACCCCCATCTTCTTTATCAGGCGCAGGACAGTTCAGACAATAGTCTGTTCTCCTTCCAACTTGGATCAATCAGTGCAGAAGACAAGGCCATGTCATTTGCAGAATCAACCCCATTATCAGAAGACACCAAGGCCAAGCTTCAGGAAATTCTGCAATTCCTGAACCAAGATATTGGCTAACTGGTCCGAGATGCCGAGCCGATCCGTATCATTCTGAAATCCCTAAAAGGTAGTCTCCTAGAATTTCTCGAAGAAGGATTGCATCCTGCTGCACACATCGAGAGCCGCCAGATCCCAGTCCTCAAAGCTCAGAGGCGTCTCTCTAATCGGCTCCAATAGGAGCAAATGATCAAACAAAGAGATGATCTGAAAAGTCTCGTGGAGGCGACTCGTGAAAAGATTATCTCTTTAACTCAGTCCAAGGTGGACATCTAGAAATCCAAGAGAGATCTGGAGGCCAAGTGAGAACGACTTGCCAAAGAGTTGGAGCAAGTAAACCGAGAAATTGCCGATGTGGATGACAAATTATCTCAACTTCCATTGGCACTTCAACAACTTGAGACAGAGAAGCACGAACATGCCCGTCAAACATACCAGCTCCACAAAAGTCTCAAGCCAATACCCGGTTCTGCTGAAGCTGACAACAAGGAGATCCAGGAAGCTGACGACATTCAACTACATGCGATATCTGTGATCCAAAATGCTCTTAGATCATTGTAATATGCTCCTTTTTTTGGCTATGGTGAAATCAAAACCTTAGCTGGTGTATTGTAAACAGTGCTAATCATTAACTCCATAACATTTGTCTTCAACAAATACATTTCTTCCTTTTGTATATTTGGATTTTATTGCCCTAAGGTCGACACAGAACTATATCGGCCATCCAGTAACCAATGCCATCAAAACACCATTGGCTTTCTTTTACATTTTTTGCTCTAAAGGCGACATCTAACATGTCGGCTATACCAAACTTAGCTGATGCCTAAATCATCAGTTTTTACATCACCACACAAGGTTCATCTGTAGATCTAATCATCCGATTTGATTATATCTCACAATTAGAAATCTTCAGAAAATCTATCTCCCATGCTTGACCAGAAAAACAGCTTATCCTTTCATAGCTCCATTCGCAAGCTTCTGCTGATGCAATACTGAACGACGAATCGGCAGCAACAACTTCAACAACATCGTCAATCCATTGTACAAGACATTGATGCATGGTAGATGGTATGCAACAATTGGCATAAATCCAATCTCTCCCCAAGGGCAAACTGTACGAACCGTTACCATTAATAACAAAGAAAGTAGTGGGTCTTACTGGCGATGGTCAGATCAACACATAATGCACCAACAGCTGGAGATACAACTCCCTCAAAATCTTTGAGCATCATATCTGTGACACCCTAGGTGTCTGCACAGTAGAATTGTATTTATTTTATGCATCATGTGCTTAATTTTCTTGAAAAAGGATCTTATTGTAAAAATAAAAGGTTATTTGTGTAAATATGATTTAATGCAAGGTCCTTTCTATAACTTAATTTGAATAGGGAGAGCAAATATTGCTTTTGTGGAGGGTTTATTTGTAAAATTCAGTGCAATCATTACATGGTAGAAAAGTTTACTTTTTAGTCTGAATTTGAGGTGAATTTGCAATGGAAAAGACAAAAGTCCATTAAATTTAAATTCCCTTCTATGCTTTCAAAATAATTCTCCAACCTTTGGTTAAACCAATTTTTGCACAACATCAAAGTTGTAGATCTTGAAAAGTTGAACAACTTTCATGTTGGGCACTTTTTCATTTAAGCCCTAGTTTAGGAGTTATTTTTGTTTTACAATGGGACCCCTAGACTTTTCAAAAATTACAACGAAGTACACCCTTCATCTTCCACCTCCCTCCCTCTCTGCTTCTCTGCGCGCCGGCACAGTTCAGCGCCGCCCGCCGCCAAGGAGGGCCGCAGGCCAGCTCCTGCTTCCCCACCGCCCCACGCGGCACCCCAGCGACCTCCTGGACCCACTCCCCTCACGCTGGACCTCTCCTCCCCTCGCCACGCCACCCCAGCGAGCCCCGCGGCCACCACCTCGCCGTCGCCGTGGCCAGCTCAATGCAGTGCCCCGGACCCCCATCTCGCGCGCGCCCCAGCACCAGGAGAACCCCCGATTCACTTTCTCCTCATTTCCTCTCCAGCTCCCCAACCAAACATCCCAGAACATCGCCGTCGTCCACCCAAACTTCGACGAGCTCGGGCTCATCGGCGACCCGCCATTCCCGACCTCCTCCGCCAACGCAGACCCTACCTCTAGCTCCACCTCATCCTCGCGCAGCTCGTAGACCTCACCTCCTCACCCAGTACCCACTGGAGCACCCTTGCCGCCATTCCCCGTGCTCCGACCGCCGCTGCTCGCCGTCGACGACCCACCTCCGGCTGCCTCCTCCTCGACCCAGCCCCACCAGCAGGTAGCGCTTGGCACCCTGAATCTCCCACACCTCTCCACCCTCGCCACCACCAGAGCCGCTGGAATCGGTTAGTCAAATCCCTTCCCCTGCTCTGACTCCGGCCAAGGGCCTCTTTACGAGTCTTCTTTTCTTTCTAGGGGCCTAGCTGCAAGATTTCAATCCTTTTCTTTTTGTTTCTAGGCTAAACTTTGAAAATGCCTAGAAATTCTTATAAAAATCAGAAAAATACAAATCTGAATGTTTTGGAATCCTTGTTAGGCCTACAACTTTTGTTAGATACACATCTTCATTTTTAGTCTGTATTTTAATCCAAGAAAAAGGAAAGAATAAATAGGCTTTGTTTGTTCTAGGAGTTGTACTCAGTAATTTTATGTGGTTTTTGGCTAGATAGTGTCTTGCAGTGCTACAAGTGCCTAGTAAAATTTTAAACCCTTTTTGACATGTTGAACTAGGTCAAAGTTTCAAGATTCCTAAATCTCCTAGTAATACTAAAGTATTTGTGCTGGTAAAAATATTAAAGTTATTATTGTGAAACTTTTTCCTTATGTACATGTCACTAAAACCTTGCTGTTCCAAAAGTTTAAGAAATTTTAGATCTATTAAACTATATCTTTGATTTAATGCTTGATAAGTAGGCTTTAATTATGATAAATAGTTTCCTTGCTTAGAAAATTATGAGAATTTTTGTAGAACTATATTTTTGTCATATATCCATTTATGTAAAACTTGAGAACCAGAAACATTATAGAACTTTCTGTACTAATTAGTTTTACCATATGTGGTTTATTTTTTTCCAAAATTATTACTTCTGTTTTATGCATAGATAAATTCTGAAAAATTTATAGGATGTTCATAAGTATATGAACCATGTTCGAAGAAATTTTGAGCTTCATAGTTGTGGTAGTTTGTTCTATAAAAATTCATCTTTGTTTAAACATAATCTGATTTGAGTATTTTTCATGTAACCATGCCTTACTGTTTTTAGCTAAGCTTTTTACTGCAAGCTGCTGATTAAATGTACTACCTTGCATAAATTTTGTAGCTGCAGAATCTTTTCTTACCTTATGTTTTAAAATAATCAAAGTCTTTCATGCTTTTATTTTCGCTTTTAAAAACTGCCAACCAATTCTTTTTATGAAGTAAAGTTAAGATTAGAACTACTCTATAAACGATTGCCCATATGCTAAGTTTGATTGCTATTTGTTAGACTACAATGTTATCGTGAATTGTATGTGTTTGTAATATCGTTTCTTGCATCACATATAGATACGACTGTTTTATCGGACGGGATGTACAAGCTGATCCCGGATTCCGAAAAAGGTGATCAAGAAGCCCAGCTGAACGCCGCTACACTGACTGAAGTCCCGGACCAAACTCCGGAAGAGCCCAAGGCTATTTTAGCTAGCGACTACCGCGAAGGCAAGCCCCGGACATAACCCAGTATTTCAAATTATGCAACTTATCATTACTATTTACTTGTGCATTTATAGTTCTTAGGATTTGAATTGAAACCCTAGATGCATGATCCTAGGAACCTGTGTATTGAACACTAGACTTGAGTTCAAGTAATTGCTATGCTTATAGGACCGGTAAAAGTCGAGTGATTTCCTGTCACTCGCGAGCTTAATAAGAATTGTTTGTTTACTTTCTGCAATAACTATAAGGACGACGGACGGGGTCGTGTTCGATATCATGACCTTGGGTGAGACCTCGTCTGTGTTGATGAATCTACTAAGGTTGCGGTGTGTGGTAGCGGTGGTTAAGTGTTTGAAAGTACTAGCCACATGCCGTAAATATGGTACGCGGTAAGCCTAGTAGCTGATCGGACCGGTGAGTGGATATACCTTTCACTCTCTCTTAGAGATAGGTTTTTTATTTATGTTTATGTTGCGCAACACCACGGGTGCAGGGAGGAAGTTGGTGCCCTGTAGTCGGGGAGAGTGACCCTATCCACAGGCCGGAATGAAAAGTTAACGGTCGTTTGGGAACGACCCGATGGTGTTCCAAACGTGTGTGTTAGGTTTACCTTGCAAGGTTGGAAATCCGATTTGAATCGTCCGTCTCTCGTGGATATTGAGACTGCTTGATCCCTTTGCCACACAGAGTAATAAGAGTAACATTATTTGATCAATCTTGATGTTTGACTAAAGTTTTACCATGGTTGAGTAGAGTTAGTTGCTTACATAGAATGGATAATCAACTAGAATATTGAAAGCTAAAATGTGAAATTAAGGACCTACTCTTTATTGCTTTTCAGCAAAAGAAAAACCAAAGCCTACAGAACCCTGCATAGTCTAGCTAGGTGGACTAAGTATATCCGTTGACAGTTAAGTCTTGCTGAGTATTAGAATACTTAGCCTTGCTATTGAAACCTTTTTCAGGTGTGAGTTTTGAGGACCAGATCGCTAGTCTGACTTGGCCCTGCTCTTTGCCTCCTGGCTGGTCCGTAGAGTGGGATCCGTCTTCGACCGGCAATGACCCCGACGAGTGATACCTTGCTTGGGCTAGCTTGGTGTGCTTTTGCGACGTGTTGTAGCCGTCGTGTTTTCTTTCCGCTGCTTTAAACTCTGAACTTTAAACTTATGTCTTGTATAATGTTTTACTAAGTTTGGATCTGTAATAATATTTTAAACTTACTGTAATAACTGCTATGCCTGTGTTGTAAAATATATGGTTGTAATATCTCTGTACTCGCCTTCGTACGAGGTATCCTTGTTCGATCCGAGAACCGGTGGTTGTATCGGGACGTTACCCGACAGACCAAGAATTGTTCCGTTTGAAGTATGTTTGAGTCGGTGTTGCCTTTATGGTGATGGCCAGTGCACTTGAGCCGGGATAATTCAGGTGGTTCTGCCACAGCTGGTATCAGAGCTACAAGTGTACACCAGAGGTGTTGGAACCATAAAAATCGATTTCCGTATAAAATTGGACCAACAAAGTGTTTCTAAAACTACGTTGGTTTCGTTAAGGATTGTGCATAGAACGTAAAGCCCTAGGGAAATGTAAGGGAATTACTAGGTGGCTATTTACTTATGGTTTATGTATATCTGACTTCCAGCACATTACATTTATGTCAAACCTTGCATTTGTGCACAATCAACTTTTGAATTCTGTAACGACGCACCTACGTTAAGGTAAGAAGGTAAGGATCCTCAGTCAGCTGAGGGAGTCTGACCTTCCAGTCGGTGATGCGAGCCGAACGCTGCCCTCAAGCAGTGGTTTACTTGAGGTGCTACCAATATACCAACTATTAGTTGATTATGTTGGGAGTAAAGTGTACTCAGTCAGCTGAGGGAGTCTGACCTTCCCGTCGGCGATGCGAACCGAACGCTGCGCTCAAGCAGTGGCCTACTTGAGCTACTGCCAATATATTGATCATCGGTCGATTATATTGGGAGTAAAAGTACCGTGAATACATTGCCTCGGTAGTGTATGAGCACTGTCCATGCAGTGTTCGATGCATGGATGCCGCTTCTATAGTGAGTGGTAATGTATGGGGACGCTTTCATGAGTGCTAGCATGAAAGGTTCAATGCATATATATGTTCTGTCAAACTTCTGCAGGTACACTAACCATGATTCGATAAGTTAAGAACGGATAGAATTTATCGACTAGATATTATAGGGAGAGCCGTATCTATGTTATGTCACCGTACTAACCGCGTAAGCCCAACAATAGTTGGCAATTGTTTATCTTGTGAGGGCGAATTGGTCGTGCATGCATAGTTTGAAGATGTTTGGTTTAAAATGGTTACATGACTCTTTTTAAGGAATTTCTAGTATGGATCTTCATGGAATATGTTTAGTATGCTTAAATCATAAGTTGAGTTGAAACTTTATATTAAGAGCATGTTTGTTGAAACATTTAGATTTCCTTGGATAAAAAGATGGATTTAAGTCATGCCTTCATCCTTAGCCCCATGTTGATGTTCTAATGATCTTTTCGTTCCAAAGAATCTCAAATGATGAACCAGTACCAATTGTGGTTTGTTTACCTCCAGAGTTTGTGAAACCGTATAATCTTTTGAATTAGAATCACACTTTTCCGCAGTCTTCTTAAAAGCCTTATTTAAGAAGTCTTGAGATAATTATTTAACTCACATTTGAATCTTTTTGGATTCAGATGGCAGACCTTCCGAGCATCTTCTGGGATGATGATGGAAATGCTCATACTGATTGCCTGTACTGGGAGGGCTTTCCTAGGATTTTGTGCGATACTCTTCGTATTTTCCACTACCCAGAACCACCCCAGTACAAGGGACGACAATTTTCTGAGGATGGAGTTCAGAAGTGCAGTGCCACCATGACCATTCCTCAGCACCCTACTTTGACTTGGCCGCCTATTGAGATTGAGGTGGTTGGATATCGCCTTGTGGACGCTTTTGAGATAGCAGCTCTCAAAGCTATTACCACCTTCTGTGAGCACCATCCGAACGAAGTAGCCGCTTATCCTATTGGCTTGTTTCCGACAGTCAGTGCTGGCAACGCAGAGTGGCTCTTCAGGACCACCCACTTTGGTCATTTAGTTGGAGATGTGGCTGATGAGACTATCCAGGCGGTGGTTAGGTATATGAATGCACAGTACCACTATTAGTCTCTTCAGCAGAGGCATATGGATCAGGTGATGGACTTGGCCCAGACTTTTCAGCGAGGTCTTAGCCTGAGAGACACTCAGATTCAGGGGCTTAATGAGGCTGTTGCTGGGAGAGATAACGCTATTTCACAGTATGAGCTTCAGGTTATGGAGCATGGTGCTGAGATAGTGCAGCGCAACACGGTGATTGCTTTTCTTCAGGAGCAGGTTCACGAGCTCCAAATGGAGCTGGGTGATGCTATGGACCATATTGGTATGCTCCATGAGCAGCCAATACCCCCAGTTGTTCCAGCCGAGCCTGCAGCAGAAGAAGAAGACCTAGAGGAGATTGAGGGAGTCTTAGAGATTGATTCCGAGCACGCGCCTGCCGAGCCTAACCCTCAGCCAGACGACTCTTCCTCCGGCATTGCTTCCTCTGTGGGCAACCTCGACGACTTCTAGGCATCTTAGGATTGTCCTAGATAGCATAAGATCTTCCTTGTTGTAGTATATGTAAATAGGGAATGTAATGTTGTAAAATAGCCCTAGGAAGGAGTACCACTTGTTGTAGCATATGTGGTAAGGAAGTTTGATGCTAGGCTTGTAATATAAAGACTACCTTGGATGTAATATAGTTGTGGCTACCAGTTTAGAAATCTTGATCTTTCTGCTTGCCAAATTCTTATCTCTTCATCGGTGCATGTCTAGGCTGTTTGATGAATACCGAAATGATAGAGTGTGAAGTTATCTAACAGCTGACCAATTTTGAGATATGTACGTTGAACAAATGTGTGCTATGCATATTGTGTTACACCACATTTTGTTAAATTCTGTTGATTTGATTTTTTCTATCCAATGTATGATCATTGCACATACCATTGATTTTGGGAGCAAGAATAATGTATCTAATGGATGTCTTCCCTAATTACAGATGGTTGGTCATACCCGTGGATCACCTGAAGGTTTCGGCCGTGAAACTGGCAGTGGATCTCAGCAGCCACCGCCACCACCGCCGAATCTGGCCGAGCTAATGGCCATGCAAACCGAATTGCTCCATCAGCTGGTGCAAGGGCAGCAGAATCCGCCACGCCAGCAGCATGGAGGACGTGATGCACAACCAGTGGGTTACCAGGAATTCTTTGGTACCCAACCTCCGCTGTTCAGCCAGACTGATGAACCTTTGGACGCCGATGCTTGGCTCCGTACTATTGAGTCCAAGTTTGCTTTGCTAGCAGTACCTTGTGCTGATGCGAACAAGACTCAATTCGCCGTCCAACAGCTTCGTGGCACCGCTCGCATTTGGTGGGATCACTATTGTGCTATGCAGCCTGCTGGACATGTTTCTCTGGGGAGGAATTCCAGAATGCTTTTCGGACACATCATATTCCCGAGGGACTGATTGAGAGAAAGCTGAATGAATTCTTGGCTTTGAATCAAGGGACCTCACTGTTCTCCAGTATGCACAAGCCTTCAATCATATGTGCCAGTACGCGGGTCATCATGCGGATACTGACGCCAAGAAGCGCGACCGTTTTCATCGTGGCCTCAACACCAAGCTCAAGGAACGCCTGAACCTTGTTTACCCAAATACTTATAATGAGCTGGTCAATATGGCCATTACTCAAGAAGATTGTATCGCGGTACATCATGCCGAGAAGAAGCGAAAGGCACCAACAGGACCCTCGAGTGCTCAGCCACCAAGGTATCGTCTGGTGTAGAATACTCCACCAAGAGCTCCACCAAGAAATGCCCCAATGGGTAGATTTGTTTTTAGGCCGCCTCAGCAACAGGGAGGATTCTGACCTCCAGATTTTCAGCAGCCGCAGTAGTTTGGCCCAAGGCCAAATGCCCCATAGTTCAATCGTGGGAACGGTGACAATTGATGCTTTAATTCCGGCAGTACTTCCCATTTCGCCAGGAATTGTCCGCAACCCAAGAAGTCTTATTGAGAGCAAAACTCCAATCAGAACAACAAGGACAAGGGCAAGAAGCAAATGGTGCAAGTCCGACAGGGGCGAGTTAATTTCACTACTCTTGCAGAGCTTCCCGAAGGAGCACCAGTCATGTCGGGTACTTTCTCTATCCACAATAAACCCACAGTTATATTATTTGATTTTGGTGCAACTCATAGTTTTATAAGTCCCAATTTTGGAGCAAGGATAGGATTGGATTTTTGTCATACCAAGAGATCTTATATGATAGCAACCCCTGGTGGGAAGATAGCTTCCAATCAAATCATTAGACATGTGCCAATTAAGTTGGGTAGCAATTTGATAAAGACAGATTTGATCTTGTTGAATTTAGAAGGCATGGATGTTATTTTGGGCATGGATTGGATGACAAGATATAAAGTACTGTTAGATATCTCTTCCCGAGCTATTGAGATAGATTCACCTTATCAAGGAGCCACCATACTCTATCTGCCACAACGAGAGTGCTTCAACTCTTGTGCCTATGTCACAAAAGAAATTAAAATTGAAGATATTCCTGTTGTGTGTGAGTATGCAGATGTATTTCCAGATGATTTTCCTGGAATGCCCCTGATAGAGATATCGAATTTGTTATCGAGCTTCAACCCGGTACCGCCCCTATTTCTAAGAGGTCGTACCGTATGCCTCCAAATGAGTTAGCAGAATTGAAAATCCAACTTCAAGACCTTCTTGACAAGGGTTTTATACGTCCGAGTACTTCACTATGGGGATGTCCAACCCTGTTTGTGAAGAAGAAGGACAACAGTTTGAGGCTATGTGTTGACTATCGACCACTCAATGCGGTCACTATTAAAAACAAGTATCCTCTTCCCCGCATTGATATCCTGTTTGATCAGTTAGTTGGAGCCAAGATTTTCTCTAAGATCGATCTTCATTCTCGCTGTCATCAAATAAAGATCAAGCCCGGTGACATTCCGAAAACAGCTTTCTCGACCAGATATGGACTCTATGAGTATCTGGTTATGCCTTTTGGTCTTACCAATGTCCCGGCATACTTTATGTACCTGATGAATTCAGTCTTCATACCGGAGCTTGATAAATTCGTCGTGGTATTCATCGACGATATTTTGATCTACTCCAAGAATGAAGAAGATCATTCTCAGCATTTATGCATCGTTCTTCAGTGATTACGAGATCATCACCTTTATGCTAAATTCTCCAAGTGTGAATTTTGGCTGGATATTGTGAAATTTTTAGGTCATACTATCTCCAGTGAAGGTATATCAGTTGATCCAACTAAAGTGCAAGAAGTGATGGATTGGGAACCTCCTACTTCAGTCCATCAGATTCGCAGTTTTCTCGGTTTAGCTGGATACTATCGTCGATTCATTCCTGATTTCTCCAGAATAACTAAGCCTATGACAGAGTTATTAAAAAAAGGAGTGAAATTTGTTTGGGATGATAAATGTGAAGAAGCCTTTCAAACTCTCAAAGCACGATTAACTACTGTTCCAGTGCTGGCTACACCGGACAGTACCAAACCTTTTGATGTCTATTGTGATGCTTCTGGTACGGGACTTGGTTGTGTACTTATGCAAGACAACCGGTTGATTGCTTATGGATCAAGAGCTCTCCGGAATCATGAGAAGAACTATCCAACACATGATCTGGAGTTAGCAGCTGTCATACATGCTCTTAAGCTCTGGAGACATCATCTTATGGGAACTCATTGTAACATTTATACTGACCATAAGAGCCTCAAGTATATCTTCACCCAAGCTGATCTCGACATGAGACAGAGACGCTAGCTAGAATTGATAAAGGACTACGATCTAGAAGTGCACTATCATCCAGGAAAAGCTAATGTGGTTGCGGATGCACTCAGCCGCAAGTCACAATGCCATTGTCTATCTGTAGAGCCATTCAACGAAACTCTATGCCAGGAAATGATGAAACTAAACCTAGAAATGGTACCTCAAGGAAGTCTGAACCATATAGCTGTTGAGCCTACACTTCATGATAGCATCATCATGGCACAATTACATGATGAAGGTATCAAAATCATCAAGGAAAAGCTAATCCAAGGAGTTTTGTGGTTTGAATTTCCTCTTGTTGTACCCAAGAATCACCATCTTAGAAAACAAATCCTTGATTAGGCACATCTATCAAAGTTTTCTATTCATCCCGGTAGTACCAAGATGTACCAGGATCTTAAACAGAATTTCTGGTGGACTCGAATGAAAAGAGAGATCGCTAAATATGTTTCTGAGAGTGATGTCTGTCAAAGAGTTAAGGCTAGTCACTTGAAAGTAGCTCATACTCTCCAACCTTTACCCATTCCATCCTGGAAATGGGAGGACATCAGTATGGATTTTATCGTTGGCTTACCCAACATTTAGCAGAAGCATGATTCTATTTGGGTAATCGTTGATAGACTCACCAAGACCACTCATTTTATTCCTGTGAATACAACTTATTCTGCCAAGAGGTATGCAGAGATATATCTCGACCAGATTATCCGTCTGCATGGAATTCCAAAGACGATCATTTCTGATCATGGGGCGCAGTTCATTGCATGTTTCTGGGAACAATTGCAAGAATCCCTTGGAACCAAATTGATTCATAGTTCAGCTTATCATCCTCAAACAGATGGGCAAACTGAAAGAATCAATCAAATCCTTGAAGATATGTTGAAGGCATGTGCTATTCAATATGGCAAGAATTGGGATAAGTGCCTAGCACTGGCAGAGTTCTCATATAATAATAGTTACCAATCCAGTTTGCAAATGGCACCCTTTGAAGCGTTATACGGTTGAAGGTGTCAAACTCCTTTGAGTTGGTCACAAGACGGAGAACGAAAAATTTTTGGGCCAGATCTAGTCATTCAAGCAGAAGAGAAAGTCAAAGTTATCCAGACTAATCTTAAAATAGCCCAATCAAGATAGAAAAGTTATGCCGACAAAATAAGAGAACCTTTATAGTTCAAGGTAGGGGATTTCGTATATCTGCGAGTATCTCCTACTAGAGGTGTTCAATGCTTCGGCATAAAAGGGAAATTGGCACCCTGATATATCGGACCATTTGAAATCATCGAAACTTGTGGTCTAGTTGCTTACCGAATCCGTCTTTCTTCTCAGTTGGCCGCCATTCATGATGTTTTCCATATCTCTCAACTCAAGAAGTGCATCAAAGTGCCCACTGAGATCATTAAACCACAAGATATCGAAATTGAACCCGATCTATCTTATGCTGAGTATCCAATCAGAGTTCTTGACACCAAAGAAAGAAGTACTAGAAGGGAGAAAGATAGAATGTACAAAATTCAGTGCAATCACCATACTGAGGAAGAAGCCACTTGGGAGACTGAAACTTATCTCCAAAGAAATTTTCCCGACTTTCTTAAAACCAATCCAGGTACCAAATCTTTCCGTACTTATTCTTCTTGTAATCTCGGGATGAGATTCCTTTTAGGGGGGAAGGCTGTGACACCCTAGATGTCTGCACAGTAGAATTGTATTTATTTTATGCATCATGTGCTTAATTTGCTTGAAAAAGGATCTTATTGTAAAATAAAAGGTTATTTGTGTAAATATGATTTAATGCAAGGTCCTTTCTATAACTTAATTTGAATAGGGAGAGCAAATATTGCTTTTGTGGAGGGTTTATTTGTAAAATTCAGTGCAATTATTACATGGCAGAAAATTTTACTTTTTAGTCTGAATTTGAGGTGAATTTGCAATGGAAAACACAAAAGTCCATTAAATTTAAATTCCCTTCAATGCTTTCAAAATAACTCTCCAACCTTTGGTCAAATCAATTTTTGCACAACATCAAAGTTGTAGATCTTGAAAAGTTGAACAACTTTCATGTTGGGCACTTTTTCATTTAAGCCCTAATTTAGGAGTTATTTTTGTTTTACAATGGGACCCCTAGACTTTTCAAAAATTACAACGAAGTCCACCCTTCCTCTTCCACCTCCCTCCCTCTCTGCTTCCCCACCGCCCCACGCGGCACCCCAGCGACCTCCTGGACCCACTCCCCTCGCACTGGACCTCTCCTTCCCTCGCCATGCCACCCCAGCGAACTCCGCGGCCGCCACCTCGCCGTCGCCATGGCCAGCTCAATGCAGTGCCCCGGACCCCATCTCGCGCACGCCCCAGCACCAGGAGAACCCCCGCTTCACTTTCTCCTCATTTCCTCTCTAGCTCCCCACCCAAACATCCCAGAACATCGCCGTCGTCCACCCGAACTCCGACGAGCTTGGGCTCACCGGCGACCCGCCATTCCCAACCTCCTCCGCCTACGCAGACCCTACCTCTAGCTCCGCCTCAGCCTCGCGCAGCTCGCAGACCTCTCCTCCTCGCCCAGTACCCACTGGAGCACCCTCGCCGCCGTTCCCCATGCTTCGACCGCCGCTGCTCGCCGTCGACGACCCACCTCTGGCCGCCTCCTCCTCCACCCAGCCCCACCAGCAGGAGGCGCATGGCGCCCTAAAGCTCCCACGCCTCTCCACCCTCGCCGCCGAAATCGGCCGGTCAAATCCGTTCCCCTGCTCTGACTCTGGCCAAGGGCCTCTTTGTGAGTCTTCTTTTCTTTCTAGGGGCCTAGCTGCAAGATTTCAATCCTTTTCTTTTTGTTTCTAGGCTGAACTTTGAAAATGCCTAGAAATTTGTAGAAAAATTAGAAAAATACAAATCCGAATGTTTTGGAATCCTTGGTACAAGGCCTACAACTTTTGTTACATACACATCTTCATTTTTGGTCTACATTTTAATCCAAGAAAAAGGAAAGAATAAAAAGGCTTTGTTTGTTCTAGGAGTTGTACTCAGTAATTTTATGTGGTTTTTGGCTAGATAGTGTCTTGCAGTGCTACTAGTGCCTAGTAAAATTTTGAATTCTTTTTGACATGTTGAACTAGGTCAAAGTTTCAAGATTCCTAAATCTCCTAGTAATACTAAAGTATTTGTGCTGGTAAAAATATTAAAGTTCTGAGTGTGAAACTTTTTTCATACGTACATGCCACTAAAACCTTGCTGTTGCAAAAGTTTGAGAAATTTAAGATCTGTTTAACTATATCTTTGATTTAATGCTTCGTAATTAGGCTTTAATTATGATAAATAGTTTCCTTGCTTAGAAAATTCTGAGAATTTTTGTAGAACTCTATTTTTCTCATATATCCATGTCTGTAAAATATGCCTAGATAAATTCTGAAAAAATTATAGGATGTTCATAAGCATATGAAGCATGTTCTAAGAAATTTTGAGCTTCATAGTTGTGGTAGTTTGTTTTTTAAAAATTCATCTTTGTTTAAACATAATCTGTTTTGAGTATTTTTCATGTAATCATGCCTTACTATTTTTAGCAAAGCTTTTTACTGCAAGCTGCTGATTAAATGTACTACCTTGCATAAATTTTGTAGCTGCAGAATCTGTTCTTAGCTTATGTTTTAAAATAATCAAAGTCGTGAGTTGTCCATATGCTAAGTTTGATTGCTATTTGTTAGACTACAACTTTATCATGAATTGTATGTGTTTGTAATATCATTTCTGTGGCGGAACCACCCAAACTAACTGGGCCCGGGTGCACTGATCTTTGTTACTAAGCAACTCTGACCCAAATTGGCACTCACCGGTAGTTCCTCGAGTGAAGCCTCGATAAAAGCCACGCTATTCCAGGATCAGCAGACAACACTGACATGAAGGTGAGCCCAGAGATTACAACACAGACCACTTCATACAACTCAGAGTGATTGCAGCGGAAAAAGAAATTTATTACAAACCATGTTCAGAATAGTAAAGTACTATAGAGTTCCATCTACTCAATTTATTCAAGTTTCATTTTTCAGCGGAAGCAGTAATAGATAACTAGCGAGATAACGTGACGCATCGATAAAGCCCGTACGAATGCGTCACTCAGCGGGAGGGTGATTAGCACCAGCTGAAGGGCCATCCCACTCAACAGACCAACCCGGAGGCAAGGTACACGGCCAAGTAAGACTTGCAAACAGATCCTCAAAGTTAGTACCTGAAAAACAGTGCCACAAGCAAGGCTGAGTATACTAATACTCAGCAAGACTGACCCGTCACCGGATATAACATAGCCCGATAACTAGACATAAGGCTTTTTGGTTGGTGGGGTTTATTTGCCAAAAACGCCACTAAATGTTGATCCTTATTTTCAGGTTTTACTTAGCCATATTCTAGTTGGATTAATCATTCTAAATTTGCAACTAACTCTACACAAACATGGTAGAGCAACCATTTAATCAACCAGCAGTATTATCATCATCATGTTCCACTTGTTACTCTGTGTGACCGAAAACATTAAGCAATCTCATGCCGTGAGAGGCGGACGATTCCGAATCGAATTTCAACCTGGCCAGGGGAACCTAGACCACACGCATGGGAATCGACTTCAGCTCCCGCCCACGCAACAGTTCCCCTTTCTTTCCATTCCGTGGATCCGGGGCACCCTCCCTGACTATAGAGTCCGACCACTCTTCACCCATATGTCGCGACAAAAATATAAACCCTACTTCTACCATGAGGGTGCGAGATCGTTCCACTCGTCGGTCCAATCAGGTACTTAAGCTTACCGATTACCATATTTCTCGGATATGTGGCTAGTACTTTCAAACGCTTAACGAAATGAGCCACACACCGCGACCTTAGCCATTTTTTGACTACACCAGTGGGGTATCACAACTACACAACCCCGCCCGTTGTCCTTATATTTCAGCAGGAATTAAAGTCAGTACAACTCCTATTTGCTCGCAAGAGGCAGGGAACCACTCGACTTCTACCGTATCTATTTAGCATGGCAACTAGTCGATAAAAAGATCCGGTATCAAACATAGGTTCCTAGAGATCATGCGTCTAAGGTTTTCGATCAACGCCTAGAAAACTTAAATGCAGAAAACAAGATATTACAAAACATTAAGAGAAAGATAACTGAATGATAATTCGGAAAATAGTGGGATTCTGCTCCGGGGCTTGCCTTCTTGGGCACTGTCAGCCAGAAAAGCCTCTGGGGCTTGGCCCAGGTCTTGAGACGAGTTAGCACAGTTCAGATTAACCTCCTGCTCCGCACGAGAGTCCTGCGGGCACCAGTTCGTAGTCACCGTCCGCGATATTAACCGTTTCTATATGCAATGCAATGATTATGAGTTACTCATAGATAACGATTTCTTTCCTTCACGATAAAGTTGTAGTTCAACAAAGTTAAATTTAGTGATGATTTCACTTTTCATTTTATGGGCAGTCGTTTATAGAGTAGTAAACATAACTACGTTTCTTCATGAATGAGTGGGGGTTTTGGTTTTCTTTCTTTTTTTTTTAATTTCAACACATAGCATGCTTTCATTATTTCATAACAACAAAACTACTAACGAGCTAGTGGTGAAAAACTCCAGTAACACAGATCCAAACATAAGCATTCATGGTATAAATTTCAGCATCTAACTATAAAGCAAAAACTATAACTATTCATGCAAGTGGATTACTCTCGTTGCTTCATCTTTTTGTACAGAACGTTTAATATGGGTTCTGGTGCTACAAATTTTACGAGAGCAACTTCATAGCATATACTCAGCACTGAAATTTTTCCAGATTTTATACACTTATACTACAGGGGTAACAAAAAGAACAAAAACAGCAAGCCATTTACGGAGATTAAATCTACAGAAAGTTTTACTAGGTATATGGTTCTCAAATTTTTACCAGAGCCTATTGATGAGCTAAACATACACCAGAAAATTTTTCAAGATTTAACTCAATATGATAAATTAGTTCTGCAGTTAACTTAGCATGAATTAGCATAAATTTCTCAAAGAGCATTTAAATAGTACTGCATATGAACTTTTTATTACAGATAGAACATACTCTAAACAAGATCATGTCCAAAAATAGAGATCAGTTATGGTGTAGATTACTCAGAACAAAAATAGTAAATCTAGCCCTAAGATGCTAAGCATGATTATTCACCAAAGCAAAACTCAGAAACTGCATCTCAAAATTTTTAGACAGGAAGACAGAGCTAAAAAGAGACTTAAGAAATAAATACAGATTTTTCTGAGCATAAGAACTATATATGAAGAATTAAGTTGATTAAACAAGCATAAATCATGGTATATAGCAAATGAACTCTAATAAATCTGAAATTTAGTTATTTGTAGGGATTCAGTGACACATGCATGCAAAAAAAATTCCAGAGCAAGTTCATGTGCATAGTTTCCAGAATTAAATCGAGAAAGCTAACAACAGATTAGAGAATCTTGATTGTTCCAACATGATATATGTTTTGGTTGCGTGTCATATTTTTACTGTGATCTTAAGATTCCATTAGTGATAACATATCCAAAAATCAAGGTCATTTTCTGAGTAGAACTTCCTGAACATGCATAAGGTGGTTTTCTTATTCTTCTTCCCAGATTAAAATTGGTTGAGTTTCTGCAAATGTGACTGTTACAAAATTTATAGATCTTGATACAAGGATTACAAATCTGTTGAGTTTGCATTTTTACAATTTTTCTATGATTTGTTCTGCATTTTAGAAGTTCACTGGTATACACTGGAATACTTGCAGAAACACCCTTGAACGAAAAAAAGAATTTACAACCGGGTCCTTCGCCGGCCTTCTCTGTCGTGGCATCTTGCCGGTGGTGTTCTGCGACGCAGGGCTTACCGGGGCTGCCATGGGGAGGCGCGTGGGAGAGAAGGGATCGAGGAACACCTACCCTGGTCGACGTTCGAGTGTTTGGTGCGCGGATTCGAGCTCGTCGGCGTCAATGGCGGGGCGGTTGTTCGGTTCGCCGGCGCTGGAGGTGAAGGAGGGCTCAGGGTAGGGGAACAGGGCGCGCACGTGCACCGCGTGAGCTGGAGGATGTGCCTGGGGTAGCTGTAGTGCTCGAACTTCTTCTGTGCTGGCCGGTCCGCGGTGAGCTTGAGCTCGCCGGCGGCGGCGCAGAAGAGGAACGGCGTCGGGAGGAGGTTTGGGTTCAATTCCGCGCGCGTGGAGCTTAACTAGGAGGTGGCGAAGCTGCTGCGGTGGTCGGATGGGACAATGTAGGGCTGGGTTAGCCGGTCCGCGCGAGCTAGATCTCGGCGGCCATGGCGGAGCGGCGGGAGGAAGAAGGAGGAGAAGGCGCGCGACGGTGGAGTTCTGGGGGTCTTTATAGGCCAAGGAGCTCCTGGGTGAGGTGAGTAGCGCCTGGGGGTGGTGGATTTGGCCATGGACGGCTCGTCGGCGGGCTGGCGGAGCGGCCAGTCGGCGCGGCGCATGGCGGGGTGTCGTGGCGGCTCGGGGAGTGGCCTGGGACTTGTGTGAGCGTGGGAGGGCGCCAAGGGGCGGGCCAGGTGGCGCTGGGGGACTTCCCGAGTCCATTTGGCCGTGGGCGCGCGGTGGACGAAGTCCACCGGCGGCGTACGGCGGGCGGCGGGCGAAACAGAGCCAGCCGGGAGAGAGAGATGGAGATAGGGGTTTTTCTGCGATTTCTGAAAATTCCAGGGACCTCTCGGTAATCTAAAAATATCTCCACTTTAGAGGGCTCAAATGAAAAAGTGTTGAATACCACTTTTGCATAACTTTTCAAGATATACAACTTTCGTGTTATGCAAATTTTCATTTGAAACTCACATTTTCAACTACTTGTCCATTTGCAAGTTTGCACAAAAGGACTTTAGTTTTAATTAGTTTTTGACTTGATTTTGGCTGAAGTTCAATTGAGCACATGTCAATTGAGGTACCTCTCATGAGCCAACTAAAATTTTGTGCACATTTTTGAATTAAATTTTGAGTAGCTTTTCACTCCTTTTTCTTTCTCCTTTAATTTCTTTTGTATAATTTGTCTTTTATTTGACCCTTTCTCTTTGAATTAATTTCCCAAATTTTTCTTTTTAGTTTAACTAAGGTACATTGATTGTAATTAAATGTGCTGACACCTGAAGTGTCACAGCCTACCCCCCTTAAAAAGAATCTCGTCCCGAGATTGGATGATTGAATTGAGGTAGGGAAAATAATATACCTGAGGTGGAGCTAAGAAAACCCGGATAATGTCGATTAAGATAATCTTCCGTCTCCCAGGTGGCTTCTTCTTCAGTGTGATGAGACCACTGAATTTTATACATTTTTACCACCTTTCGACGAGTACCACTCTCTTTTTGATCCAGAATTCTGAGTGGATATTCGGTATCCGAAACGTTGAACGCCTCGAGTTGGGGACACTCGTAAATAGACGTGGTTACCAACCATGAACTTCAAAGGATCCCTTCTTTTATCGAAATAACTGTTTTGCCGAGACTGGACTGCTCGGAGATTTGCTTGTACTATTTTTACTTTCTCTTCAGCCTCGACCACTAATTCGGGTCCAAATATTTGACGTTCTCCAGTCTGGGACCAACTCAAAGGGGTTCGACATCGTCGACCATACAAGGCCTCGAATGGTGCCATCTTCAGACTGGCCTGAAAGCTATTGTTATAAGAAAACTCAGCCAAGGATAAACATTTATCCCAGTTCTTGTCATAGTGGATGACACATGCTCGAAGCATATCCTCAAGAATTTGATTCACCCTTTTGGTCTGTCCGTCAGTCTGTGGATGGTAAGCTGAGATTCGAATTAACTTAGTTCCGAGAGCCTCTTGGAGTTGCTCCCAAAACCTTGCCACAAACTGGGGACCATGATCCGAGATAATCGTTTTGGGGATACCGTGTAGACAGACAATCCGATCAATATAGATTTCAGCATATTTCTTGGCTCGATATTCAGTATGCACTGGAATAAAATAAGCGGTCTTTGTGAGCCTATCAACAATGACCCATATGGAATCATGATGCTGAGAAGTATTTGGTAAGCCCACTATGAAGTCCATGCTGGTATCTTCCCATTTCCAAGACGGAATTGGCAGCGGTTGGAGAGTTCCAGCAACCTTCAAGTGACTAGCTTTCACTCTCTGACAGGTGTCACACTCTGCGACATATTTGGCAATTTCTCTCTTCATGCGAGTCCACCAAAAATTTTGTTTTAGATCTTGGTACATTTTGGTGCTACTCGGATGAATAGAGAATTTAGAGAGATGTTCTTCGTCCAGGATTTGTTTCCGCAGCTCATGATTCTTTGGAACGACTAGGCGATCCTCGAACCACAAAATTTCTTTATGGTCCACTCGAAAACACTTGTATTTATTTTCTCCTTCTACTACCTACTGCTTGATGATACCAACACTTTTGTTGTGTAATTGTGCCATGATGACCTTGTCATAGAGTGTCGGTTCCACCGAAATATGATTCAAAGAGCCCTGAGGAATGATTTCCAATTTCAGCTTTTGCATTTCAGCACACAATGTGTCATTATACGACTCCACTGAAAGGCAATTGCAGTGAACCTTGCGACTGAGCGCATCGGCTACAACATTAGCCTTGCCCGGATGATAATGAACTTCCAGGTCATAATCTTTGATTAATTCCAGCCATCTTCGTTGCCTCATATTCAGCTCACTTTGAGTGAAAATGTATTTGAGACTCTTATGGTCGGTATAAATATTGCAATGAGTGCCCATAAGATAATGTCTCCAAAGCTTGAGAGCATGAATAACTGCGGCTAGCTCAAGATCATGAGTGGGATAATTTAGCTCGTGTGGCCGAAGAGCTCGGGAAGCATATGCTATAACCCGATTGTCTTGCATTAGAACACAACCAAGACCAGTACCTGAAGCATCACAATAAACGTCGTAGGGTTTATTGTTGTCAGGTTGAGCCAAGACTGGTGCAGTGGTTAGATGTGCTCTTAATGTATGGAATGCTTCATCGCACTTCGCATTCCATTTAAACTTGACATCCTTCCTTAGTAGCTCTGTCATGGGCTTAGTAATTCTGGAGAAATCCGGAATAAATCTGCAGTAATACCCTGCCAAGCTCAGAAAACTACGGATCTGGTGAACTGAAGTAGGAGGTTTCTAGTCCTTCACTTCTTGTACTTTGCTGGGATCAACGAAGATGCCTTCACTGGATATAGTGTGACCCAGAAACTTGACTGTGTCTAGCCAGAATTCACACTTGGAGAATTTTGCATACAGCTTATGATCTCTGAGATGTTGAAGAACGATGCGCAGATGTTGCTCATGTTCTGCCTCATTCTTGGAATAGATCAGAATGTCATCGATAAAAACCACGACAAACTTGTCAAGTTCTGGCATGAATACCGAGTTCATAAGATACATGAAATAAGCTAGCGCATTGGTGAGACCGAAAGACATAACCAAGTACTCATAGAGACCATATCTGGTTGAGAAAGCGGTCTTGGGAATATCACAAGGCCAGATTTTAATTTGATGATAACCCGAACGAAGATCAATCTTGGAGAAGATCTTTGCTCCAGCCAACTGATCGAACAGTACATCAATGCGGGGAAGTGGATATTTATTTTTGATGGTCACCGCATTGAGAGGCCGGTAGTCAACACACAACCTCAGACTGTCATCCTTCTTCTTTACGAACAATGCTGGACAACCCCAAGGTGAAGCACTTGGGCGAATATAACCCTTGTCTAGAAGTTCTTGCAGCTGGATCTTTAATTCGGCTAATTCTTTAGGCAGCATTCGGTACGGCCTTTTTGAAATAGGGGCTGTACCAGGCTGAAGTTCAATGATAAATTCGATATCCCGGTCTGGCGGCATACCAAGTAAATCGTCCGGAAACACATCTGCATATTCACGGACTACTGGAATATCTTCGAGACGAATATCTTTCATGGCATAGGCACAAGAGTTGTTGCATTGGTGATGAGGTAAATATAGAACCGAATGACCATGAGTTGGAGAATTTATTTCAACCGCTCGGGAAGAGATATCTAACATTACCCCATGTCTTTTCATCCAATCCATTCCCAGAATAATGTCCATACCTTCTAGTGGCAACAAGATTAAAGTGGTAGGAACAGTTTTACTACCCAAACTAAGTGGCGCATTATGAACGATTTGGTTTGATGCAACTTTACCACCTGGAGTAGATATCATAAATGACCCTTTCATGTGACGAAAATCTAACCCAACCCTTGCTCCAAATTTAGAACTAATGAAGCTATGAGATGCACCAGAATCGAATAAGATAACGGTGGGGTGTTGGTTTATAGAGAATGTACCCGACATGATTGGTGCTCCCTCAGGAAGGTCAGCAAGGCTGGTGAAGTTAAGTCGGCCCTGCCTGACTTGAATGGTTTGCCTCTTGCCCTTGTTCTGATCATTTCTGCGAGAAGCCTGCCCTTGAGATTGTCCCGCCTAGGGGCACATCTTGGCAAAGTGATCCAGACTCCCGCATCTGAAATAGCGGTTATTATTATCAGGGTGAGCGGCTGGCTGAGTATTCGGCCTAGGGCCGTTCTGCTGCTGCTGAGGTGCAAATCGAGCTTGCTGAGGAAACCCGAATCGAGTCTTCTGCTGCTGTTGAGGAGGCCGAATAATCCAACGCCCTGGCTGAGGGGCCTTCTGAGAGGGTGCGGGTGGGTTATTCTGCACAATACGATACCTCAGTGCAGAGGCACTCGAGGGTCCAGTAGGAGCCTTGCGCTTCTTTTCAGCGCGGTGAGCAGAAATAAGGTCCTCCTGGGAGATAGCCATATTCACCAATTCATTGAAAGTGTCCGCACGGACAAGATTTAGCCTTTCTTGTAACTTGGTGCAAAGGCCTCGACGGAAGCGTTCATGCTTCTTAGCGTCGGTGTCCGCGTGATGTCCAGCATATTTACACAATTGATGGAATACTTGGGCATACTGCACCACAGTACGAGTGCCCTGAGTCAAGACCAAGAACTCGTTGAGCTTACGGTCAAGAAGTCCAGCTAGAATATGATGATCTCTAAAAGCCAATTTGAACTCATTCCAATTCACCACATGATCAGCCGGTAGCATCCCGTGGTAATGATCCCACCACATACGAGCTGATCCGCAAAGCTGTTGCGCGGCGTAGCGAGTCTTGTTCGCTTCGGAACAAGGAGTAGTCAATAGAGAAAACTTGGACTCGATTGTGCGAATCCAAGCGTCCGCGTCCAGAGGCTCATCCGCTTTATTGAACAGCGGAGGCTGAGTACTGAGGAAATCTTGGTAGCTCGCTTCTTGTGCGTGATGAGCATGATGCCCACCCCGCGGTTGTTGCTGAGCTTGAACCAACTGCCGCAAAATTTCCGTCTGGGCGGCAAGAACCTCAGCGATACCCACTGGTGGAGGAGGTGGAGGTGGATCGCCATTCCCCCCGGCTTCAAAACCACTAGGGATGCCTCGAGTTGATCCAACCATCTGAAATGTGAGTACTTTTGCATTAGGCTCAACATCATCATCATTTCAAATGGAATGTACAACTCAAAATGACATGGAAGTAATGGAAATCGCTTTAATCATGTTGTGCAGCAAAACCAGTGATACGAAAACCCTCATAACTGGAGTTCTGTATATGATATAAACTTGAAATTTTTACAAGAGATAGAAAATTTCATGAGCTACAACTTTGGTAGTCGTAACAACGTCAGATTCCAAAAGTAGATTAGTCGAAAAATTCATTTACTCCTTCTCTGGTTTTTCTGTTTTACAGAAAACAGAGCTTCTGTATTTTGTGATTATCTCCTGCGATACGGATCCGTTTGAGCTGAAATTTTTCGAGTATTTTCATGATGAAATTTGGAGCAACTTTGGTATTCAACTCAGGAGCTAAATCAGAGAGGAAAAGAGGATAAAAATTCGAACTAGCTGCTGCATTCAGCTTTTCACAGATCACCGATATTTCACATTAGTAGCATTTGAGGTCCATTACATACATCATCCTCCCATTTCTACTTGGTTACTTCTAACATCAATACTAAGGGGGTTACTCAACTCTAAGTTAGCCTAGTAGCCATGATCCAAAAGTAGGCTACACTAAGAGGAGTCTACAAAAGCTAGAAAACCGCGCCTCGGTCTACATGTTGACCGATGCCTCACTCGCTGCGGGAGTGTGAACCTCAACCGGTGCGGGCTGCGGCACCTGGTCCTCAGAGTCCATTTCTGAAACGCCCTCGATCTCCTGGGGCTCGTCCTCATCGTCCACCTGCATCTCGTCGGGGGGTGCGTGAAGGGCATCCTGCGCGTGCGGTATCGCGTGCAGCTGCCCCTGGGCCTCGTCCAACTCAAGCTGCAGGTTGTGGAACTGGTCCTCCAGGAAGTTGATCGTAGCGTCACGATCCGACACTGTGTCCTGAAGCTCGTGAACCTGGCCGTGGAGCTGGGCGATAAGAGTAGCCCTACTCTCGAGCTCGGTACTAGCCTCCTAAAGCTGCCCATCTCTCAGCTGGACCGCCAGGTGCAAGGCCTGAGCATGGTCCACCAACTGAGCGACGGCGTAACTCTGGTAAGTGTGAAGTCTGTAGAGGCCGTCCAGGCACATCGCTGTCGTCCGAAGTGCCCCGACCGGGTCAAGGGTAGCGACCATGTCCACGTATGCCATCCGGTCGAGCCAAAGTGGGTCTGCCGGGTCAGGTGCAGGGAACAACCCGAACGCGGTCAGAACCACCTCCAGAGGGTGCGAAGAGCAAAAAGTGGTCATCGTCCTCATGGCGGTAAGCTCCCAAGTGTCCAGCAGGTAGTGACCGACCACCTGAGTCACGATCGGCTCCCACCTGTTGAGCGGGTGCTGCGGGATCACCATCGTCACACTGCAGCGACGAACTCCGTCCTCCACAAACTCGTGGCCATCTTAAACCGGTGGCTGGAGGTAACCGGCTACACTCAAAAGCTCCCAGAGACGGCGGGGAAACCCGTCCCAGTGCAGGCAAGCGGAGTGCACGTGTCCCTGCGCGTCAACGACCAGCAGCTCTTCCATCTGTCCCAACAAAAGACTGATGGATCAGCTGATGGTAACAAGAACTACTAACTCTAGATAGTGAAAGAAATTGCCAAAACTGTAGATAATTTGCTTCAAAAATTCTCAAACATTTACACAAGATCCCTCTAATATTAAGGAACGATTCATCTAGTCATCACGAAAGACAATTCGGACTCCATGGGGGTGATATGCTCAGGTAATCAGAGTGACATCAACCAGGAAATTTAAGTGTCCAGAGAGGGTGTATTTTGACCATAACTCTCAAACCAGACGTCAAAATTTTTTCAAATTTTTGTGGTAAGTTCATCACTTAGTTTTATACAACTTTCATGTTTAACGATTTTTCGTTTGAACAACTTTTAAGGGTCGAAAAATTTCAGTTGTCTATACTGTTCCGAGTTATCAGTTTTACACAGTGTTGATCTAAAATCACAAATACCAAGCTAGAAGGCTTCAAAAAATTTCAAATTTTTACAGAAGTTTGATAACTTAGGAAGCATCATTTCGTCTTACTACCCCAAGTTGATTTGGGTAACTTAACAGAAGGTTAAAATTCGTGGAAACCAAGTTGCAGACTATCTGGATACTCCTTAGGATAGGGTTTTAGCTGATTTGCTTGCGATTTCTCCCAAGATTTCTTTGTTACCCTTTTCAAGAATGATTGCAGAACCTATCCGTCCTCACCAAGGAAAAGAATTGCCAAGTAATCTTGGTCTTACGCAATGACTTTGGTGGCATACATATTACGTCTCTCACTATATAGTTACTCGATATAGCTAGATAGCCTAGAATTCGGTTTTCGAGTTAGCGTACCTGCAGAAAATTGACAAATATAAATTGAACCTTCCGTGCCAGCACTCACGAAAGCGTTCCCATACATTACCGATCACTATAGAACCAACATCCATACAATTACCGCCGTATGGACAACGTTAAGCATACGTCATCGAAACAACGTATTGACTGAGTACCGTCTTTGACGGGGAATTGAATTCCAATTTTGAACCATTACTCCCCATATATTCAACCGAAGTTGGTATATGGGCAGCAGCTCAAGTAGGCCACTTCTTGAGCTCTAGCATTCGGCTCGCATCACTGACGGGAAGGTCAGACTCCCTCAGCTGACTGAGTAAGCATACCTCTGTGGCGACGATGTAGTTGCAGAATTTAAATTGCGGAATTTAAATACTGAAAAGTAATGTGCTGGAAGTTAGCCATACAATATAAGCCACCTAATTGTACCCATAAGATCCCCTAGGGCTTTACGTCCTAGACTTGTCCTTGGAGATCCTAAACTCGTTCAAAGAAAACTTTAGTAGTTTCGAAGTCAAGTTTTAATTTGTTGTTTCGAAAACCGAGGCTGTCATCTCTGGTAGGCTGTCTTCGAGCTCTGATGCCAGCTGTGGCGGAACCACCCAAACTAACTAGGCCCGGGTTCACTGATCTTTGTTGCTAAGCAACTCTGACCCAAATTGGCACTCACCGGTAGTTCCTCGAGTGAAGCCTCGATAAAAGCCACGCTATTCCAGGATCAGCAGACAACACTGACACGAAGGTGAGCCCAGAGATTACAACACAGACCACTTCATACAACTCAGAGTGATTGCAGCGGAAAAAGAAATTTATTACAAACCATGTTTAGAATAGTAAAGTACTACAGAGTTTCATCTACTCAATTTATTCAAGTTTCATTGTTCAGCGGAAGCAGTAATAGATAACTATCGAGATAACGTGACGCATCGATAAAGCCCGTACGAATGCGTCACTCAGCGGGAGGGTGATTAGCACCAGCTGAAGGGCCATCCCACTCAACAGACCAACCCAGAGGCAAGGTACACGGCCAAGTAAGACTTGCAAACAGATCCTCAAAGTTAGTACCTGAAAAACAGTGCCACAAGCAAGGCTGAGTATACTAATACTCAGCAAGACTGACCCGTCACCGGATATAACATAGCCCGATAACTAGACATGTAAGGCTTTTTGGTTGGTGGGGTTTATTTGCCAAAAACACCACTAAATGTTTATCCTTATTTTCAGGTTTTACTTAGCCATATTCTAGTTGGATTAATCATTCTAAATTTGCAACTAACTCTACACAAACATGGTAGAGAAACCATTTAATCAACTAGCAGTATTATCATCATCATGTTCCACTTGTTACTCTGTGTGACCGAAAACATTAAGCAATCTCATGCCGTGAGAGGCGGACGATTCTGAATCGAATTTCAATCTGGCCAGGGGAACCTAGACCACACGCATGGGGATCGACTTCGCCCCCGCCTACGCTACAGTTCCCCTTTCTTTCCAGTCTGTGGATCCGGGGCACCCTCCCCGACTACAGAGTCCGACTACTCTGCACCCGTACATCGCGACAAAAATATAAACCCTACTTCTACCAGGAGGGTGCGAGATCGTTCCACTCGCCGGTCCAATCAGGTACTTAAGCTTACCGATTACCATATTTCTCGGTATGTGGCTAGTACTTTCAAACGCTTAACGAAATGAGCCACACACCGCGACCTTAGCCATTTTTGACTACACCAGCTGGGTATCACAACTACACAACCCCGCCCATTGTCCTTATATTTCAGCAGGAATTAAAGTCAGTACAACTCCTATTTGCTCGCGAGAGGCAGGAAACCACTCGACTTCTACCGTACCTATTTAGCATGGCAACTAGTCGATAAAAAGATCCGGTATCAAACATAGGTTCCTAGGGATCATGCGTTTAAGGTTTTCGATCAACGCCTAGAAAACTTAAATGCAGAAAACAAGATATTACAAAACATTAATAGAAAGATAACTGAATGATAATTCGGAAAATAGTGGGATTCTGCTCCGGGGCTTGCCTTCTTGGGCACTGTCAGCCAGAAAAGCCTCTGGGGCTTGGCCCAGGTCTTGAGATGAGTTAGCATAGTTCAGATTAACCTCCTGCTCCGCACGAGAGTCCGTGGGCACCAGTTCGTAGTCACCGTCCGCGATATTAACCGTTTCTATATGCAATGCAAGATTATGATTTACTCATGGATAACGTTTTCTTTCCTTCACGATAAAGTTGTAGTTCAACAAAGTTAAATTTAGTGATGATTTCACTTTTCATTTCATGGGCAGTCGTTTATAGAGTAGTAAACATAACTACGTTTCTTCATGAATGAGTGGCGGTTTTGGTTTTCTTTCTTTTTTTTAATTTCAACACATAGCATGCTTTCATTATTTCATAACAACAAAACTACTAACGAGCTAGTGGTGAAAAACTCAAGTAACACAGATCGAAACTTAAGCATTCATGGTATAAATTTCAGCATCTAACCATAAAGCAAAAACTATAACTATTCATGCAAGTGGATTACTCTAGTTGCTTCATCTTTTTGTACAGAACGTTTAATATGGATTCTAGTGCTACAAATTTTACGAGAGCAACTTCATAGCATATACTCAGCACTGACATTTTTCCATATTTTATACACTTATACTAAAGGGGTAAAAAAAAGAACAAAAACAGCAAGCCATTTACGGAGATTAAATCTATAGAAAGTTTTACTAGGGATATGGTTCTCAAATTTTTACCAGAGCCTACTCATGAGCTAAACATACACCATAAAATTTTTCAAGATTTAACTCAATATGATAAATTAGTTGTGCAGTTAACTTAGCATGAATTAGCATAAATTTCTCAAAGTGCATTTAACCAGTACTGCATATGAACTTTTTATTACAGATAGAAAATACTCTAAAAAAATCATATCCAAAAATCGAGATTAGTTATGGTGTAGATTACTCAGAACAAAAATAGTAAATCTAGCCCTAAGATGCTAAGCATGATTATTCACCAAAGCAAAACTCAGCAACTGCAGCTCAAAATTTTTAGACAGGAAGACAGAGCTAAAAAGAGACTTCACAAATAAATACAGATTTTTATGAGCATAAGAACTATATATGAAGAATTAAGTTGATTAAACAAGCATAAATCATGGTATATAGCAAATTAACTCTAATAAATCTGAAATTTAGGTATTTGCAGGGATTCAGTGGTACATGCATGCAGTAAAAATTGCAGAGCAAGTTCATGTGCATATTTTCCAGAATTAAATCGAGAAAGCTAACAATAGATTAGAGAATCTTGATTGTTCCAACATGATATCTATTTTGGTTGGGTGTCATATTTTTACTGTGATCTTAAGATTCCATTAGTGATAACATATCCAAAAATCAAAGTCATTTTCTGAGTAGAAATTCCTGAACATGCATAAGGTGGTTTTCTTATTCTTTTTCCCAGATTAAAATCGGTTGAGTTTCTGCAGATGTGATTGTTACAAAATTTGTAGATCTTATTACAACGATTCCAAATCCGTTGAGTTTGCATTTGTACAATTTTTCTATGATTTGTTCTGCATTTTAGAAGTTCACTGGTATACACTGGAATACTTGCAGAAACACCCTTGAACGAAAAAAAGAATTTACAACCGGGTCCTTCGCCGGCCTTCTCTGCCGTGGCTTCTTGCCGGTGGTGTTCTGCGACGCAAGGCTTACCGGGGCTGCCACGGGGAGGCGCGTGGGAGAGAAGGGATCGAGGAACACCTACCCTGGTCGACGTTCGAGTGTTTGGTGCGCGGATTCGAGCTCGTCGGCGTCAATGGCGGAGCGGTTGTTCGGTTCACCGGCACTGGAGGTGAAGGAGGGCTCGGGGTAGGGGAACAGGGCGCGCACGAGCACCACGTGAGCTGGAGGATGCGCCTGGGGTAGCTGTAGTGCTCGGACTTCTTCTGTGCTGGCCGGTCCGCGGTGAGCTTGAGCTTAACTAGGAGGTGGCGAAGCTACTGCGGTGGTCGGATGGGACAATGTAGGGCTGGGTTAGCCGGTCCGCGCGAGCTGGATCTCGGCGGCCATGGCGGAGCGGCGGGAGGAGGAAGGAGGAGAAGGCGCGCGACGGTGGAGTTCTGGGGGTCTTTATAGGCCAAGGAGCTCCTGGGTGAGGTGAGTAGCGCCTGGGGGCAGTGGATTTGGCCCTGGACGGCTTGTCGGCGGGCTGGCGGAGCGGCCAGTCGGCGCGGCGCATGGCGGGGTGTCGTGACGGCTCGGGGAGCGGCCTGGGATGCGTGTGAGCGTGGGAGGGCGCCAAGGGGCGGGCCAGGTGGCGCTGGGGGACTTCCCGGGTCCATTTGGCTGCGGGCGCGCGGTGGACGAAGTCCACCGGCGGCGTATGGCGGGCGGCGGGCGTAACAGAGCCAGCCGGGAGAGAGAGATGGAGATAGGGGTTTTTTCTGCAATTTCTGAAAATTCCAGGGACCTCTCGGTAATCTAAAAATATCTCCTCTTTAGAGGGCTCAAATGAAAAAGTGTTGAATACCTCTTTTGCATATCTTTTCAAGATCTACAACTTTTGTGTTATGCAAATTTTCATTTTAAACTCACATTTTGAACTATTTGTCCATTTGCAAGTTTGCACAAAAGGACTTTAGTTTTAATTAGTTTTTGACTTAATTTTGGCTGAAGTTCAATTGAGCACATGTCAATTGAGGTACCTCTCATGAGCCAACTTAAATTTTGTGCACATTTTTTAATTAAATTTTGAGTAGCTTTTCACTCCTTTTTCTTTCTCCTTTAATTTCTTTTGTATAATTTGTCTTTTATTTGACCCTTTCTCTTTGAATTAATTTCCCAAATTTTTCTTTTTAGTTTAACTAAGGTACATTGATTGTAATTAAATATACTGACACCTGAAGTGTCACATTTCTTGCATCACATATAGATACGACTGTTTTATCGGATGGGACGTACGAGCTGATCCCGGATTCCGAAGAAGGTGATCAAGAAGCTCAGCTGAACGCCGCTACACTAACTAAAGACCCGGACCAAAGTCCAGAAGAGCCCAAGGCTGTTTTAGCTAACGACTACCGCGAAGGCAAGCCCCGGACATAACCCAGTATTTCAAATTATGCAACTTATTGTTACTATTTACTTGTGCATTTACAGTTCTTAGGATTTGAATTGAAACCCTAGATGCATTATCCTAGGAACCTATGTACTGAACACTAGACTTGAGTTCGAGTAATTGCTATGCTTATAGGACCGGTAAAAGTCGAGTAATTACCTGTCACTCGCGAGCTTAATAGGAATTGTTTGTTTACGGACGACGGACGGGGTCGTGTTCAATATCATGACCATGGGTGAGACCCCGTCTGTGTTGATGAATTCTGCTAAGGTCGCGATGTGTGGTAGCGGTGGTTAAGTGTTTGAAAGTACTAGCCACATGTCGTAAATATGGTACGCGGTAAGCCTAGTAGCTGATCGGACTGGTGAGTGGATATACTTTTCACTCACTCTTAGAAATAGGTTTGTTATTTATGTTTATGTTGCGCAACACCACGGGTGCAGGGAGGAAGTTGGTGCCCTGTAGTCGGGGAGAGTAACCCTATCCACAGGCCGGAATGAAAAGTTAACGGTTGTTGGGGAACAACCCGACGGTGTTCCAAATGTGTGTGTTAGGTTTACCTTGCAAGGTTGGAAATCCGATTCGAATTGTCCGCCTCTCGCGGATATTAAGACTGCTTGATCCCTTTGCCACACAGAGTAATAAGAGTAACATTATTTGATCAATCTTGATGTTTGACTAAAGTTTTACCATGGTTGAGTAGAGTTAGTTGCTTACATAGAATGGATAATCAACTAGAATATTGAAAGCTAAAATGTGAAATTAAGGACCTACTCTTTATTGCTTTTTAGCAAAAGAAAAACCAGATCCTACAAAACCCTGCATAGTCTAGCTAGGTGGACTAAGTATATCCGTTGACGGTTAAGTCTTGCTGAGTATTAGAATACCCAGCCTTGCTATTGAAACCTTTTTCAGGTGTGAGTTTTGAGGATCAGATCGCTAGTCTGACTTGGCCCTGCTCTTTGCCTCCTGGCTGGTCCGTAGAGTGGGATCCGTCTTCGACCGGCAATGACCCCGACGAGTGATACCTTGCTTGGGCTAGCTTGGTGTCCTTTTGCGACGTGTTGTAGCCATCGTGTTTTCTTTCCGCTGCTTTAAACTCTGAACTTTAAACTTATGTCTTGTATAATGTTTTACAAAGTTTGGATCTATAATAATGTTTTAAACTTATTGTAATAACCTCTATGCCTGTGTTGTAAAATATATGGTTGTAATATCTCTGGACTCGCCTTCGTGCGGGGTATGCTTGTTCGATCCGAGAACCGGTGGTTGTATCGGGATGTTACCCGACAGACCAAGAATTGTTCCGTTTGAAGTGCGTTTGAGTCGGTGTTGCCTTTATGGTGATGGCCAGCGCACTTGAGCCGGGATAATTCAGGTGGTTCTGCCACAATATCTTAGTCAAATCTTCATTGCCTTTTCCAAGCTTGTGCAACATGGCATACGGCATTATGTTTACTACTAGACCTCCATCCACCAACATCTTTGTGATAGGTTTGCCATCAACAAATCCCTTTAAGAATAAAGCTTTGAGGTGTTTGCGCTTTTCATCCTCTAGCTTTTCAAAAGTAGCTGGTATAGGTTCCAAATTCAGTTGAGCCACAGCTTCCTCCAAATTTTGCTTTTCATCATCATCACTTGGTGTCATGAACTCACTAGGCAACACGAAAACCATGTTAACAAGAGCAGGCGATGATCCTGAACCTTGCTTATCATCAGTCTTTGTCTTGACACGCCAAACCTCTGACCCGACTCCTCTCTTGGGAGCTTCTTACCTCTCTTCTTCTAGCGCCTCTGTCTGACGCTGTATCTGAACTCGCCTTTTCTGTGATCTGGTCAAACCCGCTGGACACCACCGAGGCTGATCAATATTATCATGAACAGGCTCTCTCTCTGGATCCCTATGATGTGGGTATGCATCTGAAACCCGAGCATCAGCAGTATGCTCAACCCGCTGTAAGGATCACCGGGGTGTCCGACCCTAGAGGGGGAGGGGGTGAATAGGGTCGCTAATCGCTTTTTAACCTAGGGCTCAAACTACTTGCATAAGATAAACCTAACACGTCCTATACATGCTAGTTATGACTAAGGTTTATCTTTGCTATTCTCTACTTACCCCAAAATACTTGCAACCTATAGCCAATCCTAAACAAACTAACTAGGAAAGTAAAGGCACGCAAGATAAAGTAAATGCGGAAACGTAATATGGTAAGTAAAGAGGTAAGTGCAAGAGGGATGCAAACTGCAGAGTAGACACGGTCATGTAACGTGGTTCGGCACAAACACATACGTCCACGGGACACTAAGGCTCTTCCGATCACCGTCTTGCACTACGCCACCAAGGCGATGCTGGCAAGCAAAGGCAAGTGCCCACAAGACACTGAGTCTCGTGCACCGCCACCGTCTCTCTCGATCACCCAGCCGAAATCCACTATGGAGCTTCTCCACCAAGGAGGGGGTCTCCTCTTCCCCCGCACAAAGTGTCATTGCCACTCCACACCAAGTCGGAGGGTCACACGACGGATCACAAGGATTGCTTGCCGCAGCAAGACTTCTCTCAAGGGAGCTCTCTGTCACACCCGGTTTATAAAAGAACATAAACCGAGCAATCATATACGTGCCAGGATCAAGTCACACGTATATACAACAGAATGAACAGTATATCATAGCACATATCACGAATAAGACATAATAAATCGAAATACGAATGTTATTTATTACAATAATGACGAAAATGTCTGATACAGCGGAAGCGAAGTACAAAATACGAATAAAGCTCTCCGAAGCTGAAGCAGGGCGCCACAGGGACGTCGACTGGGAGACGAACGCCTAGAAGTCCTCGTAGTCCTGGAAGCGCTGAGCGAACTCCCTCGAGTCGGCAGGAACTGAGCAGCAGTAGCGTAGCCAAGAGGAAAAAGTAGAGAAGAGGCAAGAGTGAGTACACAACTTGTACTCAACAAGTATAACACAAACTATGAGGCTCTAGGCTGGCTGACTGACTGCATTAGCTTTTAAGTGTTGGCAAAATTTTATTAAAACTATTTACTACAAGTTGATGAATTACCATAAACCCAGTTACATAGTAATTAATCAAGTTTAATTAAGAAACTACTGAGAACCAAACCGAAACCAAGCCACCAAGGTAAACCCCGAGAAGCACCTCCCTCGTCGGAAGGAGATAACTCCACTAATCAAAAGGAGGATCTGGGCCGCTCATAACCGTGAGCACGGCTAGTATACCAGTTTTACACTCTGCAGAGGTTGCACATCTTTACCCACAAGTCGTGAGCTACGCTAGTTGTTCATCACACTTCCTTAGGTGAGATGGCTAGCGACTCACTACGAGGCCGTTACAAAGGATCTCGTTGGTAAGGCGTAACCGCGAAGAGTTAGATCGGCGACGATGGGGCCCACCTCCGGGGGTACAAGCACAGGAGCGCAATCCAAGCACAGACCAAGCCGAAGGAGCAGGGACCATTGAAGCTTACTACTCTTGCCCCGCAGGTAAGTTACTCCAAACCAAAAAGACCTAATTAGTAAGCCAAGTCTATCCCATTCTAGCCTTGTGGTAGCGCTGTTGTCCCAGGTTGTCGCTCTATGAACCGGTCCTTATGGAGAGTGGCCAACCAGGCAGTAAGCACCGTGCTGGCCCCCTAAACCATGTTTCTACAAAAACCATCTTTTAATGAGACGTGAGCCACTCAAGCCACACAGAGTGCCACTCTCAGAATTAAGTTCAAGTAAACCATTAATCAATTTAATTAAAAAGGACCAAAGTGTGTTATAGCGCAGCAACCTAGCACAACTAACCAAAATGCAACCCAAAGGTATATTTAAAGGATATAAACTGGCTAGGAAATCCTTAAAGGCATACAGTATTAAAATGCAGTATGAAAATGTATTTAAAAGTGATGGGTTGTTCATGTTATACTTGCCTTCCTCGTACTGCTCCTGCTGCTGCTCAAAGTGCTCGGAAGACGGCTGCTCCTGGTACTGGTACTGAGGCTCCTCAGATGGATCAACGTCTACTCACGAACACATGGCCAAAACAATGCACGATAAAAAGCATACAAACAAACACTAGCAAAAACTAAGAAACAATACATCAATACATAAAAACAGCACACTAAACTAGTCTAAAACTATTCTACGCATTACAACGATCGCGTGGACATAAAGAACGCCTAAAACAGAGCTAAAACGCATAATCTAGGCCAAAAACAAGGTTCAGGGACTAAACTGCAAGAAATCTAAGGTTCCAGGGGGTTTTCTGCAAAATCCGAGGGCCTAAACGTAAATAACCATTAAATCTAAGGGCTAACAAGCAAAACTGATGGCTCTGGATGGCCGGCGCTAAAACCAGGAAGGTCAGGGGCTTAAGTGAATAAAACAGGGCCAAACCGTAATTAGTTTTGACTTATGATGGACCGCGGGTTGAATCTCGAAAAGCTAAGGGGCTCTTTAGCAAAAGTAGCAGCGCGAAGGGGTATGTTTAGATCTGATCCGCTGAATCTCGATCCGGCGGCTCAGATCTGCTGGGCTCGGGTTCTAATCGTGACCGCTGGGCATCGATCGGACGGATCAGGGCGTTTGGGCGCGCGAGCGGCGGCGGTAGGTCGCCGGCGGCTCTGTTCCGCGGCGGCGCGGCGGGAAACTCGCCGGACTTGGCCTAATCTGGCCGTCTGGGGGTCAAATCGACCCGTTCTTGGGTCGGTTGGACTCCACGCATCATGCGTGATCCACTGGGGAGGTTTCCCGGGTTCGGGGAGGGGTTTTGTGGGGTTCGCCATGGTGCCGGGCGGAGCTGGGTGGTGGTGGTCGCCGGCGAGCGGTGTGGTGCGGGCGGGACTATGCTACGGGCCACGAAATCTAACGTAAAAGGAAACTGAAGGGAACGGGGTGCTCACCGAGGCTCGAGAACGAGCGGTGATGATGTGCAGGGGAGGATGGCGGCGACGTCGGGCGGCGGCTCGCTGCGGAGCTCGCGGAGGAAGGGCCGCTGCAGAGGCCGGAGCAGGGCAGCGGGCTCGGGGAAACTCCGGAGGTCGAGGCGGAGCTGGCGCGCTGCTCGGCCGGGGTTCCGGGGTAGCGGGGCGGCGCGGCCGCGGCGGAGCAGAGGCGCGGCGCGGCGGGGGTGAGCGGCGCAGCGGCTAGGGTTCGTGGGGCAGCGCTAGCGGGATGAGAGACGCAGGGGGTGCAGCGCGGTGGTTAAAAGGGGCAGGGCCGGGGATCTCGGGGTCCGGGCTCGGGATGGAGGCTGCGGGGATCACGGCGAGGTCAGCGGCACTCTGTTGCAACGGCGCGGTTGAGGTGGAGAAGACGGGGCCGACAAGCGGGCCCCGCTGGTCAGCGGCGCAGGGAGGGACGCGGGTGTTGGGCAGGCTGGCTGTTGGGGCCGGGTTGCAGCGGCTCGGGGGAAGAAAACACGAGGTGCGGCTCGGGGTTGGGTCTCTGGCGCGTGGGCCGCGCAGCGGTCTGCGGGGCGTGCTCGCGTGGGGAGACTGGAGTGCGGGCCCGGGTTGCAGGGAGGCCGAGGGGGAGAGTGCTGCGCGCTGGCGTGCGGGTGGGAACGGAACGGGGCGTCGCGCTTCGTGGGCGCGAGGCGAGCGGGGGCTTGCGTGGGCGCTTGCTGGGCCGAGAGGGGAGCTGGGCCGAGCTGGGCCGGTGGAAGGGTGGACCGGACGGTTTGAGGTGCTGGGTTGGGCCCGGGTTGTTGGACTGGGTTTTGGGTTGAGTAGAGGGCTCCCTGGGTGTGGGTTTAGGGGTTTGGGTCCCTTTTCTAATCTCTTTCCTTTTCTATTCCTTTTCCTTTCTAAATTCTAACCAAACTCCACTACTTGAATTCAAATAAATTTGAATTCAAAACCTAACCACCCAATCAAAAGAAAAGATGCTCCAGCATGAATGCAACAACAAGGATTTAAACCTAAGATGGATTTTAATTATTTAAGGAACAATTAGATTTAATGCCAACTAATCACAATAAACCTTAGAAATTTAAATAAAGCCAATTAAATTTATCATTAAATGCTGAAATTTAAATTAGGGTGTTACACTCTCGCAAGAACTAATCCCTATTACAAGCACTAAGCACTCTCACAAGTGTGCTTAAGCCTATATGATGTACAATGAAGCTCTATGGTGGTTGGAGGTGTTCTTCAAGTGTAGTATGCTTCCTTAGTCTCCAGCAACCTCAAATGACCCGGCCTTGGGGGTATATATAGGCAGCCCAAGCAAATATAGCCATTGGAGAAAAGCTGCCAGAAAAACACTTAACGCCGGTTAATCCGACGTACCTCCAAAACCATCGTCGGTTTAACCGGTGATACTAAACTGCCCTCCTCAAAAACTAGCCGTTACGTGTACGGGCAATCAACCGATGATGCGTCGGTTTAACCGGTGAGTGTAGTTGTCCTGTGAACTCTGAAAAACCAACTCTCTGGACAACTGCACTGACGTTCACAAAAACACAATCGTCGGTTTAACTGGTGTATAGAATTTCCTCTGTCTTCATCTATCAATGCACCGACGTATACAAATTTTCTAACATCGGTTCAACCGGTGAAACCAAACTTCCAGACGTGCTCCAAGTCAATGCACCGACGAGTGTAAAATACCCAACGCCGGTTAATCCGGTGCCAAACCCTAGCTCGCAGGCCTTCTCTGTGATTGCACCGTTGAGTTCATTTTGCCATACGTCGGTTTAACCGGTGATTGCAAAATGCCTCTGTTTTGATTTCTTTGACTTGGATTTCTTCACGGTCTCTTCAATTCTTGTCCCTTCAGGCCTAGCTACGCCTATCTTCTCTTTGTCATCACTTGAACCTAAAAGCCTGAGAATGGTCATCTTAACAATCATATTAGTCCAAGTGTTGTGCGTGTGTCATCAATCGCCAAAACATTATATTGAAATACATCATGAGAGGCCATTTTCGCTACACTCGCTCATCGGCAGAAATCCTTCTTGCTGTAGGATCACGTAGCATGCACTGAGACCCTGCCCCCTAGCCGAACATGTACGAAGATGTGTCTATCATCACCCCTCTCTCTGATGATTGGCCCACGGGGCCTCTGGTCGAATCGTGGCTTCTTGTGCGATCGGTCTTCACGGTAGAAACTGTTGCACTCTGGACAGTTATCCACTGTCGGCAGAGTCAAGCCTTCTTCCCAATAGTACACAAAGAAAGGACATCTCCAATGTCCTTCATGACGTCGTGCAACTTCCTCTCTGTACTGTCGCCTCTCTTGATCGAGCTGGAACTTGTTCAGCAACATCCAAGACGTGACCTTCTTCTTTGGTGCCGCAGATTCTTCTTTCTCTTGCGGCTCCTTGCCCTTGGCTTAATCAGCCGTTATCTGAGCTTTAGGGTCAACAGCTCCAGACTCCTTCGCCGATTGCGACGTGAGCACCTTTGTCTGTAGCGCATTCCTTTTCCCTCCAATGTCTACCATGTTAGTAAGGAATGGGTGCCCATTGATCTTCATCGGCTTTTTGGGTGCCTCAAATTTGAGCCTTCCTTGCTCTATAGCCGATTGTATCTGCTGACGAAACACCTTGCACTCATTTGTATCATGAGATGTTGCATTGTGCCACTTACAGTACTTGATGTTCTTTAACTCCTGATCTCTTTGGATCTTATGATATGGCTTCAGCTTAATCTGATCCTCTGATAGCAACAAATCGAAGATCTTGTCAGCCTTGGTAATATCGAACCCATACTTCTCGGGTTCCTTGTTGCCAAACGGACATGAGATCGCCTTCTTGTTGTTCTGAACCCATTCAGCCAATCCCACCATCTGGTAATCATCTGAATTAGAGGAATCTGAGCAATCAATAAAACTAACCTTCTTCTGAAAGTTACTTCTCTTTTGCTCATAAGATTTGATCTCCCGTGTCATCCTACGGGCCATCTAACTAATGTTGTAGAACTCTTGGGAAGAATACTTTTCCTTGATGTGTGGAAAGAGTCCTTGGAAAGCATCTTCTGCATGCTGCTGATCAGACAGAACCAGACTGAAGCACCGGTTCTTGACATCTCTAAACCTCTGAATGAAAGTGGCGACCAATTCCTCATTCCTTTGCCTCAAGTTGGTCAAATCGGTCAACTTCATCTCATGTATGCCAGAGTAGAAGAACTGGTGGAACTGCTTCTCTAGATCGGCCCAGAATTTTATGGAGTTGGCTGGCAACGTCGTGAACCACGTAAAGGCTGATCCTGAGAGAGACATAGAGAACAGACGCACTTTCAACGGTCATTCTGTGCTGCTTCTCCACACTGCATGATGAATCTGTTGATGTGCTCTACTGTGGAGACCTCCCCCTGTCCAGTAAAGTTGGTGAAATCTGGAAGCTTGTACTTGTGGGGCAATGGTAGTTGATCATAAGTAGCTGGATATGGAGTTATGTACATCAAATTCTGCTGCTTTGACTGTCAGTGTTTACTGCCAAGACTGCTCAGGGATACCCTTAGCAGTAAGGTTTGTAGATAGGGATCAACGGCTCTGGAACTTGATGGTGCAAGGAACACAAAGATTTAGACAGGTTCGGGCCGCGAGTTTCCGTAATACCCTACGTCCTGTGTGGTTTGTATTGCCTTAGGTGTTGTTTATTGTTTGAAGGGGGTCCCTGCCTGCCCTTATATATCTATGGGGACAGGGTTACATGGAAAGTCCTAGCCGAGGACAGTTGGAGACCTACTATAACACAATCGGGTAGTTTCCTTTGTACTGCAGCTAGTTCTACGCCTATTCGGGTAGTTACAAAAGAGGTAAGTTACAGCCATGAGCTATTCCTTACTCTAGAACATTCTATGCCTATAAGCAGTCCTGCTGCCCCGGGTCTGACAAGCCCCCGAGCTCTTCGTAGCCGAGCCCTGTAGGCGTCGAGTACTTGGCTGGGCGTCTTCGAGTACTTCAAGTAATCAACATATCCTTCTGTTGCTTCTAGGCCTTCCTTCAGGTACGTCGAGTAGTCCTCCAAGTACTTCCGGTTGTTTCGAGGCTATGAGGTGCTCAAGTCCCAAAATTTTGATCATATATGGTGCGCGAAGTACTCGCGCTCCATATGGAGTAGCCCCCGAGCCTTAGGTTGAATCGTAGAATCAGACTGAGGGTCACTTCAGTTTTTTTCCTTCATTATTTTCCAAAAAAATTGAAAAATAAATCTCTAATGCACATATCCCGCAACCCCCGAGCCATAAATCAAAATCCCTTATACTGCGGGTAGCCCCCGAGCATAGATTTGGAATTAAGGATTTAAGACGTAGCATCAGATTTTATTCTTCAGATTATTTGCTGGATTCATCAGATTCGGTATCCGAAAAGACCTCTTTTCGGGTAAATAATCCCAGAAAAATGATTTGATTGGATAAGCCACACTGATTGCACCCGAAATAACTTCAGAAATAAAACCCGGGATGTACGGCTCTTTACTGCATGCTCACGTGGGGCTTTACTGTATGTAGAATCTGCATTATTGCGTTCTTGAATGCGTCCGTGAATGCTGCCCTATAGCGTCACGGATTGTCCTCCAGTAAGGTCCATCGTGGCTATAAAAAGGTGGGGGAGAGGCCTTTGCTAGAAGCACCAACATTTAGATGCCATGGCTTACCTTTGGTGTTCTTGCTCTCGCCCTCCTGAAGCTTGTGTAGTCCTTTCCACCAAGAGATGCTAGAAGAGAACTTGCAAGTGACAAGAGAAGTCGCTGCTACCTCATCCTGCCATTCCCATGCTCTCATTGGATCCATTCTGGACATCATGTCCTTAAATCTTCCAATGAGGCATGTTCTCTGTGGGTTGTTGTAACACCTCAGGTGTTTAAAAACATTTAGCAAGGTCACTAACCATGTCGTCATGCATACTAACCAATTTAAATTAAAAACCATGCATTCTTGTATGTATACATGCATGTATGTATGAGTATGTAGGTGTGACATCCCAGAGTTTTAAAATGCTAAGCAAGCAATATTAAATATGATATCATGCATAATCAACCAAGAGAATGGAATCGAATACATTTATGTGTGCATGCATGTGTATGTGTATAGATGCAAAGGTCAGAAACCGTAAATAATTTTTAAACCAACGCAAGTATACATACGAAATCGAATAGGCGTCTCTCTAAAATCATGTTAAATCAAAGTCTTGTTGAAGTCAAAGAGAGAAAATAAAAATTTGAACATAAAATGACAGGTCCTTGGAACCCTAGTTTCAAAGATTTAAACTAACATTCAAATTTTAAACAAATATGCTTTGAAAATAATTCCTAAAATAAAGCTCAAATGAATTTTTGTCCAAAACCAAAGTTTTAGGTTTTCAAAAGACGAACAACTTTCGTGTTCAAATGTTTTGTGAGTTTCTACACAAAAATGGGAGAAAAAGTTGATTTCCGAAGCGTATACGACATTTCCAAATGCATTCAAGTTTCAATTTTTATCTTTTAAACGAAACCTCAAATGAACTTTTGCCTAAAACGAAAGTTGTAGATCTCGAAATTTTGAGCAAGTTTGGTATTCAAAAGTTTTTCATTTGACCTTTATAATAGGGAGAAAAATTGAGTTTATAAACTGGAGTTTTGAAACTTCGTTTTATTTACTATTTTGCCCTCAGTCCATCTCCTTGCTCTGTTGTCCGCCGTGACGGCGTCGGCGTCTCGCCGTCGGCCACGCGCCGCTCCCTCACCGCACCCCCAGCCCTCCCCGTCCTTGGGTTCTCCCGAAGCCTCTCGGCCCCTCCACGCAGCGCCACCTCCCTGCACGCACGCCGAGGACGGCCGCTCGACGCGCCACGGCGACGACGCGTCGAGCCGTGCCGTGCGCCACTTCTCCATCTCCCCTGCGCTCTCGGCCCTCTTCTCTCCCTTGAGCTTGCGCAGCACGCGTTCCCGCCCTCCCTCTCCACCCTCCCTCTCTGGCTCAAGCAAACCGAGCCGAGTTCGCCCAGAAGCACGACCATGGCCGCCGCCATTGCTGCCGCGGAGCTCGGGCTCACCGCAGAGACCCCACCTCCGGCCATCCACACCCCGAGCTGACCCCGGGAATGAAACCCTCTTATTCCCGTGAAGCTTCCGAGCCCATCCATCACCGCCCCCTCGCGCCGGAACGCCGCCGTCGGTGAGCAGGGCCGCCGCCGCCCATAGGCCACCGTCGAGCTCCCACCTCCACTTTCCCTTGGCTCCAACCGACCGCGGGAATGGCTTCACCTCATCCCAACGAAGCTCCCCGGTCTGCTTGCCTCCATCCAGGCCTACCGAAGCGCCGCCGCCGTGGTCCAGACCCGCCGCCGCCTCTGCTTCTCCGCGGGCACGCCGACGCAGGCCACCCCAACCCCAATCCCGGGTACCCAAAGGTGCGGATCAGTCCCCTCTACCTTTTCCCCATCCTAGCCCCCACCGCCGGTGCCTCTCCTCGCCGGAAAACTCCGCGCAAACTCTCCTCTGTTCTCCAATGTCCGCCAGGGACCTCTAGTTAGAAGAAACAGAAGTTCAGGGGCCTCTGCGCAAAAAGAGATCCTTTTTTCCTTTTTCTTTTCCAAAGCAGCAAACTTGTAAATTCCATATAAAATCGTAGAAAAATCAGAAAAATACAAACTAAAATGTTTTGGAATCCTTAGATCAAAACCTACAACGTTTGTTACAGTCATATGTTCATTTCATTCTTCTATTTTAATCTAGGATAAAGATTAGATTAAATAGCACACAAATGTATCTCCTGTTGTAGTCATGAACTAAGTCTAGATTTTTGACAGTGTTCTATACCCTAGATGAATAGCTTACTGTAAAAATTTGATGATATTTTGACGACTCTAGCTATAGGTTTCATTAGATCTTGGTTTATGCTTGTGTTAAATAGAATTAAATCCACAGGGTTATATACTAGTTTTCTTGAGCTGAAATTTTTTATGACAGTCTTACCTTTGTTTCTAGATGCTATAGAAAATTTTTGGGAATTTTTAGTAATGTATAACTAGTTCTTTTGTTTTATTCATGAATAAGCTTTGTAAATCAAAAACCCTAGTTTCCTTCATTAGAAAAATCTCATAGTTTTACTAGAGCTTGGTTCTGAGTAGATGAGCATGCATGCCAATTTTGAGAATCAATAACTTCCTACTTTGTTCTGTAAAAATAGATCTTTATCCCAGCAGAAGTTGTTTAACTTATTGTTCATGTTTAATCTGCTTCATGAAAATAGCTGAAAAATTTTATTGTAAGTTGGTACTTTAGTTTTGTTCCTTGCAGCAGAATTTCAATCCCATGAGCTATGGGTAATTATAGTTTTGGACAAAGCATGTTATCTTTAGTTTCATTAGAGGAAATAACTTTTGTATGTTTTGGTATATGATGAAAACCCCACTTTGATTTTATGAACTAAATTGTGTTAAATTGCTACTCTATAAATGACTGCCCAGGAAATGTTAATTAAGAAGTTTCACATCCAACTCGCTTTATGTTGGACTACAACTTTATCGTGAAGGAAAAAAAATAACACCTAAATCGCTGAACAACTCGGAACTGTGCATTCATACATATGCATTGTTGCATTTCATTTAGGTACGATAGATGTATCGCGTGAAGGATGTGATGTTGGAACCGAGCCAGAAGACGGTGAATGGTGGACACGTCTAGAAGATGGACGGTTGGATTCCGATGTGCTCAACCGAAGGAAGTTGCTCGCTGAGCACTTATTCTTTAACTAACACTGACCTAGTGTTATTTCCAGGCAAGCCCCGGAGCATGTCCCTCTATTTTAAATTATGCAACTTATTATTGTTCCTATCTACTTGTGCATTCAAGTTACAGGAGTTGACTGGAACCTTAGTTGCATGATCCTAGGTACCTATGCTTGAATTCTAGTATGTGTAGGACGATAGTTGGCTATGCTAATGGTTCGGTAGAAGTCGAGTGATTTCCTGTCACTCGCGAGAAATTATAGGAATTGGTTGTTTACTACTTGCTACCACTATAAGGTCTACGGGCGGGGTCGTGATACTCTGGATGCCCCGTCTGTTTAGTGAAAAGTGTTAAGGCCGCAGTGTGTGGTAGTGGTGGTTAAGCGTTTGAACGTACTAATCACATGCCGAGAATATGGTAATCGGTAAGCTCAAGTACCGGATTGAACCGCAGCCGGAATATAGTCCCCACCGTCTTGAACTCGTTCACATCTAGCTAATGGCGAGTACAGAGTCGTCGTACTGCTGTACTTGAGGGCGGTGGGCCTGTTCCGTGAAGCGGGAATTGAAGGGAAAACTTGCACGTGTGACTCTGTGAGTAACCACGTGACGTGTGTTTAGGTCTGCCTGGCCAAGTTAACAAATTTGATTCGAATCGTCCGTTTCTCACCGGTTATTGAGACTGCTTAACCCTTCTGCTACATAGAGTAAGAAGTGAAAGATGTTGATGATGAATATGGTTGATTGTTGAAAAATAATTGTTTCCACCATGTATGCTATTGGATAGATGCTCACCTAGAGTGGTTAATTGAACTAGAATCAGAAAGCTAAAACCTAAGATTAAGGACTGCTTTTCGGCAAAACAAACCCCTCAAGCCAAAAGCCTTGCATGTCTAGTTAAAGGGCTAAGTATACCCTCAGTCGGATAAGCCTTGCTGAGTATTAGAATACTCAGCCTTGCTTGTGGCTCATTTTGTTTCAGGAAATACTTTTGAGGACATGATTGCCAGTTTGACCTGGCCTTGCACTCTCCCACCTGGTTGGTCCGTGGAGTGGGATGCGTCCCCGGCCAATGATGACAAGAACGAGTGATGTCTTGTATCGGGCTTTCTCGAGACATCCATATCGTCGTTAGCTCTCGTGTTTACTTTCCGCTAAAATAAAGGACTCTGGTGAACTTCTTATGTGTTGGCTTTGAAAAGTACTTTGTTAAATTTGGAACTAGGTTTGTAATTCTACTGTTAAGTTAAACTCGGTGTTGTAATATATGGTGTATTGTTGTAATCTCTGGACTCGCCTTCGTGTGAGTTATGCTGCTTTGTTCGATCCAGGTTTAAGTGGTTTTATCGAGATTTTACCCGACAGCACTGCCGGATTGCTCCGTTTTAAGTGCGTGTTAACCCTGATTGTCGTTTTGATGATGGTTAGCGCACTTAAGCCGGTTTATGTCGGGCGGGGCTGCCACAGTAGGCAAGAGTAGAATAGATCTATAAACTTTCATAATCAAATATACAAGTTTAGCCAAATGCATCCACATGTTCATGTTGATCTGGTCTGGAAAAAAAATGAATCAAAGGTTTTGATCAAAAATTAAATTTCAACATGAAATGATAAATAGTTCAAGTTTGAGTGGTTTTAAAATAAATTCAAAAATAGAGCTCAAATTAACTTTTGCCTAAAACAAAAGTTGTAGTCTTTGCAATTTCCTACAACTTTCGTGTTGAAAGTTTTTTGAGTTTCCACACAAAATTTTGAGAAAATCGTGAGTCAAAATCATTGACCACTCTTCTTACTCTACCTCTCCCTTTCTCTCTCCCTCCCTTTCCCCTGCTCCTAGCCACGGCCTGCAGAGCAGAACAGCTATGCTGCCGCTGACGCTGCTGCACCGTCGCTGCGCCACCGCCTCCTGCCACCACGCTGAGACCCCAGCCCGGCCATGAGTGCCTCTGCACCGCCGCGCACGCGCCTAAGTCCCGACGGCCGCTCGGCGACAACCACGCAGCGCTACCCGCCGTTGACCCAAGAGTGGAGCAGAGTGGCACGACGGCCGCTCGCTCGATGCGCTCCATCATGGCCTTCCATGATGAGCATGCAGCTCGCCCCGTCCCATCGCTGCTGCGACACCCCAACCCTCCTCGCTGCGCCCCTGACCCGGCCATTACTGCCTCGGCGAACACGCCACCGCGACGCCTCACGAGCTGAGTTGTTCCACTACTACGCCCCCCTCCTGCCGAGCTCTCCCCCTCCCCATTTGCTTCGCCAAGAGTCGTTTCCACCCTCCCTCTCCACTCTCCTTCCCTCACAAAGCTGAGCTGAGCAGCCCCTGTGCCAGAACAGCGTCGCCACCGAACATGGCCGCCGCCATCACCTGAGCCACCGCGGAGCTCTCCCTTCCGGCCCTCCTCCGCCCGAGCAAGCCCCCTAGCTAGCTTCTCCTTGGCTTGGTGAAGCTCCCCGACCACCCCACTGCCGCTTCCCCTCGCCGGAGTGCCACCGCGGCCTGCCGTCGCCGCCGCCCACTGCTCACCGCGGGGAGCACACCTCTGGCCATCCCCAACCTCGTTTGAGCCCACAAACGGGTAGAGCTCAGTCTCCTCTAACTCCTTCCCCACTTCCCCCTCGCCGCCGGCGAGCTCTCTCGCCAGGAACCGGACCGCCGCCGCCTCCTCTGTTCCTGGCTCCGACCAGGGGCATATTTGCAAGCCCCCAAATCATTCCAGGGGCCTAGATGCAAGATTCCGTTTTCTTTTTCTTTTGTTTTCAAAAACAGCAAACTTGTAAAATCGATATAAATTCGTAGAAAAATCAGAAAAATGCAAACTCAATTGATCTGAGTTCCTTGTTACTAGATTTACAACTTTCATTACATGAACTTTTTCATTTGCTCACTGGTTTTTGTTCTTGATTAAATACGAATTTATTAGTCCTTTATTTAGATCTCAAGTTCTAGGCATGATCTGAAGGTGATTTTTGGAAAGATTGTTGTAGACTACAAATTTAGGACTCTGTAAAAATTTGAGGTCCATTTGACACTCCTAGATATAGTTTTTATTTAGGTCTTTCTTTATGCCTAGGTTAAGTATATTTATTTATTAAAGTTATTATGCTATGTGTTCTTCAGCTGAAAATTCTACAGTATATCTATGCCATGATATATTTACGGTAGAAAATTTTTGGAACTTTTTAGTTAAGTGTAACTGGCCCCACAAATTAATAGCATGAGTAAATGTGCTAATTCTAGAAAAATAGTTCCTTCACATGTAAAATTATAATAATTTTTCTATGGGTTAACTTTGAGTATAGAACCATTCTGGTAAAATATGAGGCTCTGGAACTTGCTATAACTGTCTGTAGGATATAAACATGATTAATGTAGCTTTATTTTGTAATGTTTATCATGCTCTGTTACTTGCTCCTTTAAATCTGAAAATTTACAGTAGACTTACCATAAGTTTAGGAGCACTCAGTAAAAATTGTAGCATCTTTACTTGTAGGGTTTGTTCTGTATAAATGAATTTTAATCCTAGCAGTAGCTCTTTAATGTATTTTTAATAATTAATATGCTCAATGAAAATAGCTGAAAATTTTGTGGCAGGTTTGTACTTAAGTAATTAGCTCTCCATAAAAATTCCATCTTCAGAAACTATACCTATCATCTATTTTGAATATTCCATGCTTGCACTTGAAAATAATCTTTCTAAAAATAACAAAACCCTCACTTACTTGATGAGGTTAGTCAGTTTAAGATAGACACGATAAACGACTGCCCCAGTAAGTTATAACTAAATTGTTGTACAACTTTATTTGAGCTTGTTGGATTGCAACCTGGTAACGGAGTGCTTGATGTTTCTTTTCCAATGAAAACAACTCACGCATGTGCGTCTCATATAGATTTGACTACTCTCGCCGACGGTATGTACGAGCTGGTGCCAGAGTCCGAGAGTGAGCAGCATGAAGCTCAAGTAAATCTAACTGAAGCCACTGAAGACCCAAACCAAGATTCGGAAGAGCCCAAGGCTAGCTACGCTCACGAAGGCAAGCCCCGGAGCATGTCCCGTCTATTTTAAATTTATGCAACTTATTGTTATTCCTATTGACTTGTGCATTTAAGTTTACAGGGGTTGATTGGAACCTTTGTTGCATGATCCTAGGTACCTATGCTTGAACACTAGTATGTGTAGGTCACTAGTTGGCTATGCTAATGGTTCGGTAGAAGTCGAGTGATTTTCTATCACACGCGAGAATTATAGGAGTTGGATGTTTACTACATGCTGCAACTATAAGGTCTACGGGTGGGGCCGTGGTACTTGTGATGCCCCGTCTGTTTAGTGAAATTTGATAAGGCCGTAGTGTGTGGTAGTGGCAGTTAAGCGTTTGAACGTACTAACCACATGCCGAGAAATATGGTAATCGGTAAGCATAAGTACCTGATTGGCCCGGCAAGTGGACTTTACTTTCACCTTCTTTGAACGTCGTTTCTCATGCGTGCACATGCGGGTGCAGAGTCGTCGTACTCTATAGTCGAGGACAGTGACCCTGATCCACAACCCGGAAAGAAAGGGGAAATGTTGCACGTGTGACTCTGGGAGTAACCACGTGATGTGTGTTTAGGTCTGCCTTGCAAGGTTAACAAATTCGATTCGAATCGTCCGCCTCTCACGGATATTGGGACTGCTTAACCCTTTTGCCACATAGAGTAAGAAGTCGAACAATGAGGATAGTGAATATGGTTGAATGATGAAAAATAATTGTTTTCCACCATGTATGCTATTGGATAGATGTTCACTTAGAATGGTCAATTGAACTAGAATTTTAAAGCTAAAATTGGAAATTAAGGATTTACTCTTAGTTGCTTTTCGGCGAAACAAACCCCTCCAGCCAAAAGCCTTGCATGTCTAGGTAGTGGGCTAAGTATACCCATAGTCGGGTAAGCCTTGCTGAGTATTAATATACTCGGCCTTGCTTGTGGCTCAACTTTGTTTTCAGGTGATACGTTTGAAGATCAGATAGCTAGCTTGACTTGGCCGTGCACTTTACCTCCTGGTTGGTCGGTGGAGTGGGATACGACTCTGGCCAACAATGACAATGCCGAGTGATGTCATGTACGGGCTTCATCATGACATCTTGTATCATCGTTTAGAACTCGCTTTATTTCCGCTGCAGTTAAACTCTGAACTACTTTCAATTTGAATTTCAAGTACCTTTCTGAGATTTCGAACTTGGTTTGTAATAATTAAGTTAAGACTCGGTAATGTAATATATTTGTGAAATATTGTACTCTCTGGACTCACCTTCGTGTGAGTTGCATGTAAGCTTTGGGTTCGATCGATGCTCAGGTGGATTCTTCGGGACTTTACCCGACAGCACTGCCGGATTACTCCATTTTAAGTGCGTGTTAGCCGGGATTAACTTTAGGGTGATGGTTAGCCCACTTGAGCCAGATTAATTTGGGCGGTTCTGCCACAACTGGTATCAGAGCCGAACAAAGCGCACACCCGAGAGTACGACAAGATTTCAAAAGTTTTCCGTAAAACTTAGCCACAAAATCGTGTTTGGAAAATGCGTTGGTTCGCTAAGGATTGTGCATAGTACGTAAAGCCCTAGGGAAAATTATGGGAGTTACTAGGTGGCTATCTAACTTATGGTTTATTTATAACTAACTTCCAGCACATTTTTTCTATACTTTAAATTAGGTACCTTACATTATGTAATGACGTACCTACGCGAAGGTAAGATGGTAAGGATCCTCAGTCAACTGAGAGAGCTTGACCTTCCCGTCGGTGATGCGAGCCGAATGCTGCCCTCAAGCAGTGGCCTACTTGAGCTGCTGCCAATATACCGACCATCGGTCGTTTATATTGGGAGTAAAAGAAACCGTGAATACGTCACCTCGGTAGCGTATGAGCGCTGTCCATGCAGTGCTGGACGCATGGATGCCACTTCTATAGTGAGTGGTAATGTATGGGAATGCTTTCATGGGTGCTGGCATGAAAGGTTCAATGAATATATATCTGTCAATTTTCTGCAGGTACACTAACCACGATTACGTAAGTTAAGAACGGTTAGAACTCGGCTATATATATATATATATATATATATATATATATATATATATATATATATATATATATATATATATATATATATAGGGAGAGACGTAAATTGTGCCATTCCACTGGTGCTAACCCCGTAAGTCCAAAGTTATTTGGCAATTATTTTGGTTGTGAGGGCGAATAGGTCGTGCATGCATCATGTCACTGAAACTGAATAAATCTCTTATGGTTGGGTTGGGAGCGATAGGTTCATTTTGAGTATGGTTATCGATCTCTCAAGGTGTTTCTAGAAATCTGTCACTTTCTGCTATACCCTAAGAGATGAAATTATTGGACCTATAAAATGACCTTGTCTGTAGTTCTTCCTGTGGAGGATTTTAATCCAAATCTTGTTTTCTAACTGCTGTTTAAATTTGAGAATTTCTTGACTAGTATACAGAGGGGTACACTAGAAACTTTGACACCCTATTTTCTGTCAGTTTTGAGCACTTCGGTTGCACGAATTTTTAGGCCTTCCTAGGGATGTTTTATGCAGATGTGTTCAACACAAAAATTCTGCCAAATTTACTCACCGATCTTCTGTCAAAATTTGGTAATTTTAGGCTTAGTAGTTTGTCCTCAGCACTCATTTTACTAGCTCTCTGGTCACTGAAAATTCTGGGCAGACAGCAAAGGAAAACTCTAAGGATAAGACCTTCTTAGGCTCTGACCTATCTCTTGGGTTGACTAGAAAAGTTGTGGATAAGAACCTTAGGAATGTTCCTGTAAAGTTTGAGAATTTTTAGAGTTATGTGCTTTCAGTTATACTTGTTTTCGTGCACTACCCAAAATCTGTTTTAACCATCACTCACTTATGCACATCTTTTGTACAGATGGCTGCCCCTGCTCTCCTGGTGTTTGATGAGGATGGGCGTGCACACTCCGAGTGCACACTCCCATCTTTGGGAAGTGATGCGCGATGCCGGATATCCCAGTCCCCCGCGCTATGTGGACGAGGAGTTCCATGAGATGGGAGTCGCGCGCTGTCGCGTGCGCATGACTCATGCTCCCCCACCCTTTTCCAGCTCACTGGGCTTCCTTGGAGCTGGAGGTATTTGGACACCGTCTGGTTGACACTTGGGAACTTGCAGCCATGAGAGCGCTCAACAAGTTTTGCGAAAAAAATTATGTAGCTGTCACACTAGCCCCTATTGGCCTCTTCCCAGCAGAGCAGCCCAATGACCCTAACTGGCTTAGTCGGGTCAGACACACTGGGTACCTTCAGCAGAACAGAGATGCAGAGACTATCTCCATGTCGGTCAAGTGCATGAATGCACTCTACCGCTTGCAGACCTTACAGGCCAAAGCCATGCCCAGATCATTGGTTCTGCACGGACTAGCCATGAGAAGGTGAATGCTAAGAACGAGCAGATCGCGGATCTTGATGCCCATATTGGCCAACTTGAGGGTCAAGTTGAGGAGCATGACGCTCTCTTGGACGAGAGGAATGCTGACCTTGCGCTACTGGAGCAGCAGTTCACCACCCAACAGATTCAGCTAGATAATGCTTTGGATCACATCGAGGTGTTAGAGGCTCAGTAGGCCCAACCCGAGGCCATGGAGGAGGAGCCCCAGGAGGTTCAGGGTATCTCAGGCCTTGACACTACGTCTGGAGTGCCCATGCCACCACTTCAGGGAGCTTACTCACAAGTGAGGAGCGAGTCGTCAGTCAACAACCTCGACGACTTTTAGATGTTGTCTTAAGTAGTCTTTTGCGCATACTCCTCGATAGGGTAGCCTAACTTTTGGACAGTGATGTAATAGGCTAACTAAGAGTTGAGTACCTTGCTTTTGTAATGAGTGCCACTCAGATGTAAAAATACTTTAATCGCTTAGGCCTTAGTTAAGAACATGATGGATGGTTGTAATGGTTTGCCTGCAGTTGAATCTATCACTGCAGAAACTTGTCTAAATTTTTATCCATATTTCTTGGCATTTCTGGGCCGTGTGTTGAATACCAAAGTTGTCGTGAATTTCATGACCTAGGTGCTCACAAAATTTCAGCATCATTAGACTTGTGTGCCAACAGTTATGGCCCGAACATTGTACCTCGGCCTGCTGAAAAACAGACTGGACAGAGAGGCCGAAATTACATTTTTCGACCATCTTAACTATTGATTTAGCTTTGGAGTTTAATAAGAAAGTTGTAGTATGTTAAATTATCTAGCTGCTATCAAATTTTGGACGCATTTCGATGAACAGAGTGCAAGTTATGGATTTTCTTGTAATGAACAGTGTTGCTGTCCCTGTTGTTATCATACTCATTCCAGTTCTACTTTTCCGCACTTACCCTTCTGTACATTGGGGAAGTCATATATCACCATACTAATGAAAGAATTTGTTGTTCCAGATGGTGGGAGCGACACGTAGCACCCCTGATGGTTTCGGGAACACGAATGGTAGCGGATCGCAGCAGCCGCCACCACCGCCACCCAACTTTGCGGAATATCTGGCCGCCCAAACCGAGTTACTCCACCAACTCGTCCAGGGACATCAACAACAGCAGCAGCGGGGTGGGCACAATGTTCATCAACCTCAAGCTGCTGGTTACCCAGAATTCTTCGCAACCCAGCCTCCTCTGTTCAACAAGATAGAAGAGCCGCTGGATGCAGATGCTTGGATTCGCACAATCGAGTCCAAGTTTTCACTACTTCTGGTGCCATGCTCAGAGCAAAACAAGGCTCGCTTTGCCGCGCAACAGCTTCGCGGTTCGGTGCGTCTTTGGTGGGATAACTATCTTGACATGCTCCCAGCTGATCACATTGTCACTTGGGATGAATTCAAGACTGCATTCAAGGGTCACCATATTCCAGAAGGACTCATGGAAAGGAAGCTGAATGAGTTCCTGGCTCTTACTCAAGGGACTCGTACAGTTCTCCAATATGCCCAAGCTTTCAACAACCTCTGTCAGTATGCGGGCTATCATGCTAACACGGATGCTAAGAGGTGCGATCATTTTTGTAGAGCCTTAAGTACCAAGCTCAAGGAACGTTTGAACCCCGTTAATGTTGACACTTACAATGAGCTGGTTAATCTAGCAATCACCCAAGAGGACTGTATCATGGCTCACTGTGCTGACAAAAAGAGGAAAGCACCAGCTGGACCCTCTAGTGCTCCACCATAGAGATATCGCATAGTGCAGAATGTTGCACCCCAGGCTCCTCCGAAGGCCCCTCGGCAAGGGCGTTGGGTTATCAGACCTCCACCACAGCAGGGCGTTGCACGCCTCCCTATTCCTCATTTAACTGGCCCAAGGACAAATGCGCCACAGCCAACCCGTCCAAGTGATGGAAATCGTTTCTTCAATTGTGGGAGCTCAACTCATTTCGCCCGTGAGTGCCCGCAACCCAAGTGACAAAACCAAGGCCAAGGCTCTAATCAGAACAACAAGAACAAGGGCAGAAAGCAGACTATTCAGGTCAGGCATGGGCGCATCAATTTCACCACTCTTGCTAAACTTCCTGAGGGTGCACCAGTGATGACGGGTACATTTGCTATCCACAATAAGCCTGCAGTTATACTATTTGATTCCGGTGCATCCCATAGTTTCATTAATGCAAAATTTGGTGCAAAAGTGGGTTTGGATTTCTGTCACACAAAAGGGTCCTATATGATATCCACACCGGGTGGGAAGATTGCTTCAAATCAAATCATAAGAAACGTTCCGATCAAACTGGGTAGTAAAGTCATCAAAACCGATCTAATCCTTTTGGCACTAGAAGGCCTAGATATAATATTGGGAATGGATTGGATGACTCGGCATGGAGTAGATTTGGACATTCCTTCCCGGGCCGTTGAAATCAATTCCCCGATCCAAGGAGCCACTACTCTTTATTTACCCTTCCAACAGTGCACCAATTCTTGTGCATTTGCCATGAGCGCATCCAAACTAGAGAAAATTCTTGTGGTATGCGAGTACACCGATGTTTTTTCCGGATGACTTGCCAGGAATGCCACCAGATAGAGAGATTGAGTTCGTTATTGAACTATAGCCAAGCACTGCCACTATCTCAAAGAGACCCTATAGAATGCCACCTAAGGAGTTGGCCGAGTTAAAAATTCAACTTCAAGAACTTCTAGACAAAGGCTTCATTCGCCCTAGTGCATCACCTTGGGGTTGTCCAGCTCTCTTTGTAAAGAAAAAGGATGATAGTTTGAGGTTGTGTGTGGACTACCAACCTCTCAATGCGGTGACAATTAAAAACAAATATCCACTCCCCGCATTGATGTTATTTTTGATCAACTAGCTGGAGCTAGAGTTTTCTCAAAGATTGATCTTCGCTCTGGATATCATCAGATCAAGATTCGTCCATGTGATATTCCTAAAACCGCCTTCTCCACGCGATAAGGACTCTATGAATATTTAGTCATGTCTTTTGGTCTCACAAATGCACCTGCCTACTTCATGTATCTCATGAACTCGGTATTCATGCCTGAGCTTGACAAGTTTGTCGTGGTTTTCATTGATGACATCCTTATTTATTCCAAGAATGAGGAAGACCATGCTAAGCACCTGCGCATTGTTCTCCAACGTCTTCGGGACCATCAGCTCTATCCTAAATTTTCCAAGTGTGAATTCTGGCTAGGTAGTGTGAAATTCTTGGGCCACACTATTTCCAGCGAAGGCATAGCTGTGGATCCTAGCAAAGTGCAAGAGGTGATGGAGTGGAAACCTCCTACCTCCGTTCATCAAATTCGCAGTTTTCTTGGTTTAGCCGGATATTATCGCCGCTTCATTTCGGATTTCTCCAGAATTGCTAAGCCGATGACTGAACTATTGAAGAAAGGAGTAAAATTTGTGTGGGATGAAAAATGTGAAAAGGCTTTCCACACCCTAAGGGAGCAGTTGACTACAGCACCTGTCTTAGCTCAACCTGATAATACCAAGTCCTTTGACGTGTATTGTGATGCGTCGGGTACTGGTCTTGGTTGTGTGCTCATACAAGACAATAGAGTTATTGCTTATGCGTCACGAGCACTCTGACCCCATGAGCAGAATTACCCTACTCATGACCTCGAGTTAGCAGCTATCATTCATGCCTTAAAAATATGGAGGCATTATCTTATGGGTACTCATTGCAATATCTACACCGATCACAAAAGTCTCAAATATATCTTCACTCAAGCCGACCTAAATATGAGACAAAGAAGGTGGCTAGAATTAATCAAAGATTATGATCTTGAGGTGCACTATCACCCAGGCAAGGCAAATGTTGTAGCGGATGCACTGAGTCGCAAAGCTCATTGCCATTGCCTATCCGTGGAATCCTATACTGAAACCTTATGTCATGAGATGAGGAAGCTCCATTCGGAAATGATTTCCCAAGGCACTTTAAATCACATCTCAGTTGAACCAACTCTTCAGGATCAAATCATTATTTCCCAATTACATGATAAAGGTGTTGGGATCATTAAACAAAAACTCTCTCGAGGAGAAAGAAAATATAAGTGTTTTCGTCAAGACCATAACGGAGTCCTATGGTTTGAAAGTCGTCTAGTTGTTCCGAAAAATCATGATCTTCGAAAGCAAATTCTCGATGATGCACATCTTTCCAAATTTTCTATTCACCCGGGCAGTACCAAGATGTACCAAGATCTTAGGAAAAACTTCTAGTGGACTAGGATGAAAAGGGAAATTGCTAAATATGTCTCCAAATGTGACACCTGTCAGAGAGTAAAAGCCAGCCACTTGAAAGTAGCCGGTTTACTTCAACCTTTGCCTATCCCATCGTGGAAATGGGAAGACATAAGGATGGACTTCATTGTTGGATTGCCAAACACATCCCAGAAGCACGATTCCATTTGGGTTATCGTGGATAGACTCACCAAGACGGCACATTTCATTCCGGTACATACTACTTACACTGCCAAGAAGTATGCTGAGATCTATCTCGATCGCATTGTTTGCTTGCATGGGGTACCCAAGACAATCATTTCCGATCGTGGTACACAGTTCATTGCACGCTTTTGGGAACAGTTGCAAGCATCTTTTGGGACCAAATTGAATTGAAACTCAGCTTATCACCCACAAACTGATGGACAAACTGAGAGGGTGAACCAAATCCTGGAAGACATGTTGAGAGCTTGTGTCATTCATTATGACAAGAGTTGGGACAAATGTCTAGCTCTAGCGGAGTTCTCATACAACAATAGTTACCAAGAGAGTTTGAAAATGGCACCATTTGAGGCCTTATATGGTCGATGGTGTCGTATCCCTTTTTGCTGGTCGCAAATCAGAGAACGAGTGGTATTCGGACCCGATCTTGTAGCAGAGGCAGAAGAAAAAGTAAGAGTAATACAAGAGAATCTAAAAGCCGCCCAGTCTAGACGAAAGAGCTATTTTGATAAAAGGAAAAACCCTTTGCAATTTGAAGTGGGTGATCATGTCTACCTTCGAGTCTCGCCAACCAAGGGTGTGCAGAGATTCAAAGTAAAGGGCAAATTAGCTCCCCGATATGTTGGCCCTTATGAAATCACTGAAATTTGTGGACCCGTGGCCTATAGAGTGCGACTTTCTCCTCGACTTGCAGCAGTACATGATGTTTTCCATGTCTCTCAACTCAAGAAATGTGTCCGAGTTCCCACTGAGATCATTGAACAAACAGAAATATTGGTAGAACCAAATCTGTCTTATGTCGAGTATCCTGTCAAGATTCTTGATCGAAAAGAAAGAGGTACTAGAAGAAAAGTGGTTAAAATGTATAAAATCCAATGGAGTCATCATACTGAAGAGGAGGCTACTTGGGAAATGGAAAGCTATCTAAATCAAAATTTCCCCGGTTTTCTAAATTCAACTGAAGGTACGCCCCCTTTCCGCACTTAGCATGCTTACCGAATCTCGGGGCGAGATTCTTTTTAAGGGGGGTAGGCTGTAACACCTCAGGTGTTTAAAAACATTTAGCAAGGTCACTAACCATGTCGTCCTGCATACTAACCAATTTAAATTAAAAACCATGCATTCTTGTATGTATACATGCATGTATGTATGAGTATGTGGGCAAGAGTAGAATAGTTCTATAAACTTTCATAATCAAATATACAAGTTTAGCCAAGTGCATCCACATGTTCATGTTGATCTGGTCTGGAAAAAAAATGAATCAAAGGTTTTGATCAAAAATTAAATTTAAACTTGAAATGATAAATAGTTCAAGTTTGAGTGGTTTTAAAATAAATTCAAAAATAGAGCTCAAATTAACCTTTGCCTAAAACAAAAGTTGTAGTCTTTGCAATTTCCTACAACTTTCATGTAGAAAGTTTTTCGAGTTTCCACACAAAATTTTGAGAAAATCGTGAGTCAAAAATGTTGACCTCTCTTCTCTCTCTACCTCTCCCTTTCTCTCTCCCTCCCTTTCCCCTGCTCCTGGCCACGGCCTGCAGAGCAGAGCAACTATGCTGTCGCTACCACTGCTGCACCGTCGTTGCAGCACCGCCTCCTGCCACCACGCTGAGAACCCAGCCAAGCCATGAGTGCCTCTGCACCTCCGCACACACGCCTAAGTCCCGACGGCCGCTCGGCGACAACCACGCAGCGACGCCTGCCGTTGACCAAAGAGTGGAGCAGAGTGGCACGACGGCCGCTTGCTCGCTGCGCTCCACTCATGGCCTTCCATGATGAGCACGCAGCTCGCCCCGTCCCGTCGCCACTGCGGCGCCCCAACCCTCCTCGCTGCACCCCTGACCCGGCCATTACTGCCACTCGGCGAACACGCCACCGCGACACAACACGCGCCGAGTTGCTCCACTACTACGCCCCCCTCCTTCCGAGCTCTCCTCCTCCCCATTTGCTTCGCCAAGAGGTCTTTCCAGCCTCCCTCTCCACTCTCCTTCCCTCACAAAGCCGAGCCGAGCAGCCCCTGTGCCAGAACGGCATCGCCGCCCAACATGGCCGCCGCCATCACCTGAGCCACCGCGGAGCTCTCCCTTCCGGCCCTCCTCCGCCCGAGCAAGCCCCCTAGCTAGCTTCTCCATGGCTTGGTGAAGCTCCCCGACCACCCCACTGCCGCTTCCCCTCGCCGGAGCGCCGCCGCCGCGGCCTGCCGTCGCCACCGCCCACTGCTCGCCGTGGGGAGCACACCTCTGGCCATCCCCAAACTCGTTTGAGCCCACAAATGGGTAGAGCTCAGTCTCCTCTAACTCCTCCCCCACTTCCCCCTCGCCGCCGGCGAGCTCCCTCGCCAGGAACAGGACCGCCGCCGCCTCCTCTGTTCCTGGCTCCGGCCAGGGGCATATTTGCAAGCCCCCAAATCATTCCAGGGGCCTAGATGCAAGATTCCATTTTCTTTTTCTTTTGTTTTCAAAAACAGTAAACTTGTAAAATTGATATAAATTCGTAGAAAAATTGGAAAAATGCGAACTTAATTGATCTGAGTTCCTTATTACTAGATCTGCAACTTTCATTACATGCACTTTTTCATTTGATCACTGGTTTTTGTTCTTGATTAAATACGAATTTATTAGTCCTTTATTTAGATCTCTAGTTCTATCCATGATCTGTAGGTGATTTTTTGGACAGATTGTTGCAAACTGGAAGTGTAGGACTCTGTAAAAATTTGAGGTCCATTTGACACACCCTAGATATAGGTTTTATTTAGGTCTTGCTTTATGCCTAGGTTAAGTAGATTTATTTATTCAAGTTGTTATGCTATGTTTCTTCAGCTGAAAATTCTACAGTATATCTATGCAATGATATAGTTATGGTAACAAAATTTTGGAACTTTTTAGTTAAGTGTAACTGGCCCCACAAATTAATAGCATGAGTAAATGTGCTAATTCAAGAAAAATAGTTCCTGCACATGTAAAATTGTAATAATTTTTCTATGGGTTAACTTTCAGTATAGAACCATGCTGGTAAAATATGAGGCTCTGGAACTTGCTATAACTGTCTGTAGGATTTAAACCTGATTAATGTAGCTTTATTTTGTCCTGTTTATCATGCTCTGTTACTTGCTCCTTTAAATCTTAAAAATTTATAGTAGACTTACCATAAGTTTAGGAGCATTCAGTAAAAATTGTAGCATCTTTACTTGTAGGGTTTGTTCTGTATAAATGAATCTTAATCCTAGCAGTAGCTGTTTAATGTATTTTTAATAATTAATATGCTCAATGAAAATAGCTGAAAATTTTATGGCAGGTTTGTACTTAAGTAATTGGATCTCCATAAAAATTCCATCTTCAGAATCTATACCTATCATCTGTTTTGAATATTCCATGCTTGCACTTGAAAATAATCTTTCTAAAAATAACAAAACCCTCACTTACTTGATGAGGTTAGTCAGTTTAAGATAGACCCGATAAACGACTGTCCCAGTAAGTTATAACTAAATTGTTGTACAACTTTATTTGAGCTTGTTGGATTGCAACCTTTGTAATGGAGTGCTTGATGTTTCTTTTCCAATAAAAACAACTCACGCATGTGCATCTCATATAGATTTGACTACTCTCGTCGACGGTACGTACGAGCTGGTGCCAGAGTCCGAGAGTGAGTAGCGTAAACCAAGATTCGGAAGAGCCCAAGGCTAGCTACGCTCAGGAAGGCAAGCCCCGGAGCATGTCCCGTCTATTTTAAATTTGTGCAACTTATTGTTATTCCTATTGACTTGTGCATTTAAGTTTACAGGAGTTGATTGGATCCTTAGTTGCATGATCCTAGGTACCTATGCTTGAACACTAGTATGTGTAGGTCACTAGTTGGCTATGCTAATGGTTCGGTAGAAGTCGAGTGATTTACTGTCACTCGCGAGAATTATAGGAGTTGGATATTTACTACATGCTGCAACTATAAGGTCTATGGACGGGGCTGTGGTACTTGTGATGCCCCGTCTGTTTAGTGAAATTTGATAAGGCCATAGTGTGTGGTATTGGTGGTTAAGCGTTTGAACATACTAACCACATGCCGAGAAATATGGTAATCGGTAAGCATAAGTACCTGATTGGGCCCGGCAAGTGGACTTTACTTTCACCTTCTTTGAACGTCGTTTCTCATGCGCGCACATGCGGGTGCAGAGTCGTCGTACTCTGTAGTCGAGGACGGTGACCCTGATCCACAACCCGGAAAGAAAGGGGAAATAGTTGCATGTGTGACTCTGGGAGTAACCACTTGACGTGTGTTTAGGTCTGCCTTGCAAGGTTAACAAATTCGATTCGAATCGTCCGCCTCTCATGGATATTGGGACTGCTTAACCCTTTTGCCACATAGAGTAAGAAGTGGAACAATGAGGATAATGAATATGGTTGAATGATGAAAAATAATTGTTTTCCACCATGTATGCTATTGGATAGATGTTCACTTAGAATGGTCAATTGAACTAGAATTTTGAAGCTAAAATTGGAAATTAAGGATTTACTCTTAGTTGGTTTTCGGCGAAACAAACGCCTCCAGCCAAAAGTCTTGCATGTCTAGGTAGTGGGCTAAGTATACCCATAGTTGGGTAAGCCTTGCTGAGTATTAGTATACACAGCATTGCTTGTGGCTCAACTTTGTTTCCAGGTGATACGTTTGAAGATCAGATAGCTAGCTTGACTTGGCCGTGTACTTTACCTCCTGGTTGGTCGGTGGAGTGGAATACGACTCTGGCCAACGATGACAATGCCGAGTGATGTCATGTATGGGCTTCATCATGACATCTTGTATCATTGTTTAGAACTCGCTTTATTTCCGCTGCAGTTAAACTCTGAACTACTTTAAATTTCAATTTTAAGTACCATTCTGAGATTTCAAACTTGGTTTGTAATAATTAAGTTAAGACTCGGTAATGTAATATATTTGTGAAATGTTGTACTCTCTGGACTCACCTTCATGTGAGTTGCATGTAAGCTTTGGGTTCGATCGATGCTCAGGTGGATTCTTCGGGACTTTACCCGACAGCACTGCCGGATTACTCCGTTTGAAGTAAGTGTTAGCCGGGATTATCTTTAGGGTGATGGTAAGCGCACTTGAGCCGGGTTAATTTGGGCGGTTCTGCCACAGTTGTGTTGACGGTGCTTAAGTGCCATTTTCACCTGTCAACTACACTCAATAATAATAAAGGAAAACTGCATGCTTTACTCGCATATTTGTATCACTAACCTTGCTCCACAGTTGTTTTCGAGTTTTGTACATTTCAGATGAGCAGGAGCGGAATAAGACAAAAACACGCAGGAGACGCCATACAACTACGCAGAATATCACGTCCGGCGTCACCCACTTACAAGGAGGGCCCATCTGGCAGAGCAAACTGTCGCGCCACGCATAATGCATACAAGAAAAGATATCAGGGCCCACATGTCAGCCTGCCAGAGAAGGATAAGGACGAGAGGCGGCCAGGTGGGGCCGGCCGACCCCCTGGGTCGGCCGAACCTGGCCGGCCTCCCGTCCAGGTGCATTTCGAGGAGGAGTCGGCCCCAAGTCTCCTGATTACCTTCCATACGTGCATTTGGGCCCCCTCTCACCCCTCTCTCACACACACACACTTCATTCCTGTTGACGGCTGTTAAGTCCAAAAATCAGCCGTCAACTCCTACAGCTTTTCATGTTCAATAATCACCAAACTTAGTTATAGGGCTTATGACTAATCGAATTCCATGAGTTTTGGTGAATTATCATTTGTAGGCACCCATATCTGTAAAACGAGAAAAATACAAGTGAACACAGAAGAAATGCAGAGAATATCTTGCACATGTGTTTCACTTAGAAGAAGGGCCCACAAACCAGACGAAATGGGCGTGCCAAGCAAGATGCACCCAAGGATCAAGACTAGGGCCCACTTATCAGTTGACCAGAGGAAGGCAGGCCCAGGGGAGCGCCATTTGGACTCGGCCGACCCCCTGGGTCGCCCGACCCCCTGGGTCGCCCGACCCCCTAGTGGGCTCAATCGGGGCCAGTTTTCTCCAGCAGTCTCCCACGGCTCCCCTACATCTATCCCGGATGTGCATATTACCACCTCGCGAGTCTAACCGCGGATCCACCTTTGGAGAGGCTACATAAGGAGGAGGAGAGCCCCCCATTCAACACACCACCATCATGTAGATCTTGTGCTCCATTGCAAAGGCGAGGCGCTGCCTAGGCTAGTGCTTAGAGTAGCAGGAGCATGAGGAGTAGTTCGGAGGGGCGCCGGCCTGTCGGCGCTTTTCTCCAACTTGTACCTCTACGAATGCTGACTTCCTCTGTTATGAGTAAGTTAGTATTTATGATTCTTATATTGCATAGTACTTTCGTATGGGTAAGATCAGTTCTCTTACTCGTGGGTTCGTCGCTCTGTATTTATACGGAGTGCTGTAGTTTGCTACGAGATATCAGACGTAGTTAGACTACAGTAGTAATCAATAGTGTAGACATGGTGTCTAGGCTAAGGGTTACCTTCGTTTGCCTTATATCCCACAGTCTGTGAGGTATTCCGCAGGTGGTGACAACCCTGTTGGTCCTTAGTATCCCTCCATGTTCGGATATAGCATAGAGCCATTGGGCGGAGTCTCCTGACCATTTCAGGGGTAAGCCGGTGCCCGAAGCGAGTCTTGCCCGAGAGATCGACCTTTAACTCATCTTTAGTTCTACCACAGGAATCCTCTCCAGCCTTGCCACTTAATCTTGGTGTGTCCTTGGACCGACTGAGTTAGGAGTTAGTGCACACACGTTCCCTGTGGATACGATACCCTTGAATACTCACAGATGAAAGCTACGACGGTATCCATGCGCTTGCGGATCTAATTTGCATCGTTAAAATACCCAACAAGCTTTCTGGCGCTGTTGCCGGGGAACGGTTGTTGTTCTTACTCCGAACCTAGTTGGTCCTCGTATATTTTCAAAACAAAAAAAATATGTTTTCTCTTTCTTTAGCTCTACCTTCACCCCTGCTACCCATTCCATCCTCGTATCTTTTTTGCTTTTCTTATCTGTACCTCTACCCCCGCTACCCTTGGAAGGTTATCCTCGTACACACCATCCGTCCCTTAGGGTGAGTCTTTAGAGCCATCCTCTCTGGACCTAGTTCCTCATCCGGCTACAAGGTACACCCTCACGCCATATCGATCGAATCGAGTGAAATAAATTCACATTCATATCCTCGATTATCGATCGATGCCAATCAAATCACGTGAATCAAAGTTCATTTCTTAATCCTTGATTTTGATTGATGCCCAATAGAAGTTATGTTCATGCTTCATGAACTTCTATTGGAAGCTTGGGATGGATTGCTTTGCCACCACGTTCATCTTTGATGAAATGCGAAGCTTCCTACCTAAGGAGGGGATGAGTTGAAAGAAACTCATTTCCCTCATGACCGAACTCAGAATCGTTCATTTGTCCCATAGAGTTACACATCCTCTTTTTTTATGAGGCCATGAACATTCTCGAGTTTCTCTATCCGGAGATCAAGCCACTCACTCCATGAGCATGAAGTTTCTTCACAAAGTCATGCGCATCCTTGACATCTCCGAGATCTTTTGTCCTTTGCACCAAGTCGCTATGAGTCTTACGATCATCGTAGGGTCTCCAATCATAGACACCCTTTACGACGGTTGTAGTTGGTTTTGCTTATCATAGTTGTATTTGTGCACTAACCTTGCAGCTTGAACGACGATAAATCAAAAAAAATGGTGGTGAAGCTGGGAACTACATCACCATGGTAGCTGTAGGATGAACCCACATGGTCGAGCTTGCGACCATAAACAAAGCACTGCCGGGAGATAGCCTGGATTCTAAAAAAAATCTGGTGCTTCAAGCACTTCTCACTTTTTATTTGAATAAAGTTTAGACTCCCCGGTGTTCAAAATCGGTAGAGTCCTTTTTGTTTCCACTTTTGTTTTTCTTTTGAATAAAAACAGGTACAAAAATAAGTGTGGGGGAGATTTCTCAAAATCATCAAATGCAAACTCGTTCGAGATCTCTCTCCCAACATGTTGCACAACATCGACAGTCCAGCATGCTGAGGACTAGGGCAGTTCCCTCTTCTTCCTCAACAAATGATGGTTTGTGCAACACTACCCTCAAACTCCCTATTTCTTGAGTTTAAACAAATTGCATGCTGATCACTAAAATTAAACTCAATGAACCTAAGCCAATTTTCCATGTGCACTCTATGCGCTTCATGAATAAACTTGCATACTCTTTATTCCTTGCATTCTTTCAAGTTCTTGTGAACTTATGTCCTCATAGGGACCCCATGCTATCTAAGTAATTGACTAATGTGATATGATTGGATGAATGGAACCATGCTCTTCTTTGCAAAGTACTTGGGATTTCTTTTCAAAAAAAAATCATCAATAGCTTGTCTCCTCAAATTAATGAAATCCTACCAAAGCCAAAGTTAGATATTCATGCTCAAACCTTCTTATGCAGTTTGACTTTGCTTTGAGTTTGGTCAAATTCTTTGACCCTTGTTAGAGACTTGTCATACTGTCATGATCAAGATCACGTACACGTCCTCTCACATAGCAAACACTGTCATCCACCCACAAAATAAAACTCCATGACATACTATGACTCTTTCTCTCTTGACCATCAAGGATGTGGGCTATGAAAAAAAAGATGAAGAAATAAAAGATGCATAATCAAAGAAGGTATTCCACATGCTCAAAAGGCATGTTAGAAAAAAAAAAGATAAAAAAAGAAAGATGCATACCCAAAGAAGGTATGCCACATGCCCACAAGGCATGTCAGAAAGAAAAAAAAGAGAAAGATAGTCCACATCCATGGAAAATAAAGAAGAGAGATGGATCATGCAAAAGAGTTCATCCATCCTCCACACACAAAAAAACAAATATTCCCACACACTTGCACATCTTGATCAGATTGTATGACTCGTTTCTGCTTGGATCTTGTTTTTGACTTAGCAACAAAAGCGAAGCCAGCATGCCTCTCTACTCCTACCCTGAGCTCTACATAAGCCTGATTAGATGATAGGAGAAAAGAAGGCAGCAACTTTGCCTTGGTGAGAATCTGAAACAAAACGAGTGATTCAAGAGAACAATTTGAGGAGAAAGACTATTCTTTTGTTTCAAAAAGTAAAACTCAAGTTTCTAAGCAGGAAGAGCTAGGAACCTGAAGTCTGCATTGTTCCATTCTTCAATTACCCAAGAAAGCATGGTAGCCACTTCAAAGTTCACAGGACTAGAGGAAGCTTGGAATAACTTGTATGCAGGTTACATCCAAGGAGTGGCATCCAGCTTAGTCCTTTCTCCTTCACTCGATGACGGGTAAAGGCTAAGTGTGGGGGTGTTGTTGACGGCTGTTAAGTCCAAAAATCAGCCGTCAACTCCTGCAGCTTTTCATGTTCAATAATCACCAAACTTAGTTATAGGGCTTATGACTAATCGAATTCCATGAGTTTTGGTGAATTATCATTTGCAGGCACCCACATCTGTAAAACGAGAAAAACACAAGTGAACACAGAAGAAATGCACAGAATATCTTGCACCTGTGTTTCACTTAGAAGAAGGGCCCACAAACCAGACGAAATGGGCGTGCCAAGCAAGATGCACCCAAGGATCAAGACTAGGGCCCACCTATCAGTTGACTAGAGGAAGGCAAGCCCAGGGGAGCGCCATTTGGGCTCGGCCGACCCCCTTGGGTCGCCCGAACCCCTAGTGGGCTCAATCGGGCCCAGTTTTCTCCAACAGTCTCCCACGGCTCCCCTACATCTATCCCGGATGTGCATAGTACCACCTCGCGAGTCTAACCGCGGATCCACCTTTGGAGAGGCTACATAAGGAGGAGGAGAGCCCCCCATTCAACACACCACCATCATGTAGATCTTGTGCTCCATTGCAAAGGCGAGGCACTGCCTATGCTAGTGCTTAGAGTTGCAGGAGCATGAGGAGTAGTTCGGAGGGGCGCCGGCCTGTCGGCGCTCTTTTCCAACTTGTACCTCTACGGATGATGACTTCTCTGTTATGAGTAAGTTAGTATTTATGATTCTTGTATTCCATAGTACTTTCGTATGGGTGAGATCAGTTCTCTTACTCGCGGGTTCGTCGCTCCGTATTTATACGGAGGTCTGTAGTTTGCTACGGGATATGAGACGTAGTTAGACTACAGTAGTAATCAGTAGTGTAGACATGGTGTCTACGCTAAGGGTTACATTCATTTGCCTTATATCCCACGGTCTGTGACGTGGGCCACAGGTGGTGACAATCCTGTTGGTCCTTTGTAGCCCTCCACGTTCGGATATAGCGTAGAGCCATTGGCCGGAGTCTCATGACCATTTCAGGGGTAAGCCGGTGCCCGAAGCGAGTCTTACCCGAGAGATCGACCTTTAACTCATCTTTAGTGCTGCAGCAGGAATCCTCTCCAGTCTTGCCACTTAATCTTGGTGTGTCCTTGGACCGACTGAGTTAGGAGTTAGTGCACACACGTTCCCTGTGGATACGATACCCTTGAATACTCACGGGTGAAAGCTACGACGGTATCCGTGCGATAGCAGATCTAATTCGCATCGTTAAAATACCCAACAATTCCATTCTCTCCATGAAGGCTCTCCTCTCTCTTGCTCTCTTAGCTAGGTAGTGAAGCTAGGCTAGTTCTCTTTAGCGAGCAAGTCGTCCTCGGGGTCGTTGAGCAATCCTCGGCTCCTGGTATGGCTTTGTATCCGACTTCTCAGACTTCTATTCATAATATAGAGTTTTGCCATGGTTGCTTTACTATCTTGATAGTTTATCAATCCGTGCTTAGATCATTCATAAGTTATGCTACGGTCTTGGTTAGGCCAGATGATCTGGGTACGGATAGAGGTTCGTTGTGCTTTCGGGCTTGCTCTAGTGTTTTACTCGTCCATCAGAAGGGTGGGAGACCTGGGGGCACTAGAGTAGTGACTTCATACACGAGTGTAATACCCGGTTTATAAAAGAACATAAACCGAGCAATCATATACGTGCTAGGATCAAGTCACACGTATATACATCAGAATGAACAGTATCATCATAGCACATATCATGTAAAAAGACATAATAAAGCGAATACGAATGTTATTTATTACATTAATGACAAGAATGTCTGATACAGCGGAAGCGAAGTACAAATACGAATAAAAACTCTCCGAAGCTGAGCAGGGTGCCACAGGGACGTCGACTAGGAGATGAACGCCTAGAAGTCCTCGTAGTCCTATTAGCGCTGAACGAACTCCCTCGTGTCGGCAGGAACTGAGCAGCAGTAGCGTAGCCAAGAGGAAAAAGTAGAGAAGAGGCAAGAGTGAGTACACAACTTGTACTCAACAAGTATAACACAAACTATGAGGCTCTAAGGTTGGCTGACTCAACTGCATTAGCTTTTAAGTGTTGGTAAAATTTTATTAAAGCTATTTACTACGAGTTGATGAATTACCATTAACCCAGTTACATAGTAATTAATCAGAATTAATTAAGAAACTACTGAGAACCAAACCGAAACCAAGCCACCAAGGTAACCCCGAGAGGCACCTCCCTCGTCGGAAGGAGCTAACCCCACTAATCAAAAGGAGGATCTGGGCCGCTCATGACCGTGAGCACGGCTAGTATACCAGTTTTACACTCTGCAGAGGTTGCACATCTTTACCCACAAGTCGTGAGCTACGCTAGAGGTTCATCACACTTCCTTAGGTGAGATGACTAGCGACTCACTACGAGGCCTTTACAAAGAATCTCGTTGGTAGGGAGTAACCGCGAGGGTGGATCGGCGACTATGGAGCAGGTCTAGTGGGCGTCAAGACACGAAGCACAGACGAGGCCACTCAGCACGAGGGCCATAGAAGCTTACCACCCCTGCCCCGCAGGTAAGTTACTCCAAACCAAAAAGATCTAATTATTACGCCAAGTCTATCCCATTCTAGCCTTGTGGTAGCGCTGTTGTCCCAGGTTATCGCTCTATGAACCGGTCCTTATGGAGAGTGGCCAACCAAGCACTAAGCACCATGCTGGCCCCCTAAACCATGTTTCTACAAAACCCATATTTTAACGAGCCGTGAGCCACCCAAGCACGAAGCACAGAGGGCCACTCTCAGAATTAAGTTTAAGTAAACCATTATTCAAATTAATTAAAAGGACCAGAGTGTGTTATAGCGCAGCAACCTAGCACAACTAAACAAAATGCTACCCAAAGGTATATATAAAGGATATAAAGTGGCTAAGAAATCCTTATAGGCATACAGTATTAAAATGCAGTATGAAATTGTATTTAAAGATGATAGGTTGTTCATGTTACACTTGCCTTCCTCGTACTTGCTCCTGCTGCTGCTCAAAGTGCTCAGGAAGACGGCTGCTCCGGGTACTGGTACTGGGGCTCCTCAGATGGATCAACGTCTACTCACGAACACATGGCCAAAACAATGCACAATAATAAGGATACAAGCAAACACTAATAAAAACTAATAAACAGTACATCAATACATAAAAACAGCACACTAAACTAGTCTAAAACTATTCTACGCGTTACAACGATCGCGTGGACATAAAGAACGCCTAAAACGGAGCTAAAACGCATAATCTAGGCTAAAAACAAGGTTCAGGGACCTATCTGCGAGAAAAACTAAGGTTCCAGGGGTTTTTTGCAAAAACCGAGGGCCTAAATGTAATTAACCGTTAAATCTAAGGGCTAGCGTGCAAAAAGGCAAGATCTGGACGGTGGGTTTGGTATTTAAAAAGCTCAGGGTGGTCTGTGCAAAGTTTTGGGCTTAACTGCAATTATTTTTGAACTACAAAGGAGTGCGGGTTGAATATGGAAAACTAGAGGGGCTCTTAAGCAAAACTGACAGGGCGAACCGGTACGTTTAGATCTGGGCCGTAGGATTAGGATCTGGCGGCTCAGATCTAAAGGATCCTAGATCTAATCTTGGACACACGTTTCAGATCGGGCGGCTCTAGGTGATTGGGGGCTCAGGCGGCGGCGCTGGGTCGCCGGGGGTGAGTGCCCGCGGCGGCGTGCGGCCGAACCTCGCCGGACTTCCTCAAATCCGGTGTTCTGGGGGCTAAACGGACCAGCGCTTGGGTCTAGAAGGGTCTACGCACCATGCGTAAACCACCTGAGGCATTTGCGAGGCTCGGTAGGGCTCTGGGCGGCGCCATCAAGGACGGCGGCGGCCCTGCACGGTGGCGCTTCGCCGGCAGATGCGTTCCCGCTATTGGAGTGCACTACGGAGCACGGGATAAGGCGCAAAAGCATCAGGGAGGCGGGCCAAAGCTTACCAAGCGCACGGGGTGGTCGGAGTCGCAACGGAGTGACGTCGGCAGCGAGTCCGGCGGCGAAACTCGGCGGGGCGCGATGAGGGGTTGCTGCAGTGGAGCTCCGGCCTTCTAATTCCCCTTGATTCGACTCCTGGCGGTCCTTTGGAAAGGATACGGGGGTCAGGGGGGCTCCGGGGTCACCGACGGCAAGGAAAACAGGGCGGCGGGCGGGTTACCTGCAGTGGGGGTTCGGGTGAAATCCCGGCGCAGGCGAGGTCCGGGGTCGGGGCAGCAAGCTCGTAGGCGGTCCTGGAGCACGGGACGGAGCTCCAGCGGGGATTCTTGGCGGCTGTGGTGCAGCGTCGGGGTGCGGTGCGGCGGAGCAAGGCGGGCGGCGTTCTAGGGTTTGAGGTGGTGGCTTCGGGGTGAGGATGAGATGCAGGAGAGGCCGGGGATCCCATTTATAGGGCGGCTGAGGCCTAGGCGTGCGTGCCCAGGGTGCTGACGCGGCGCGGGGATCACGGCGGTGACTAGGGCCGGCCGTTGCGCGAGGTAGCAGGAGGATCCGACAGGCGGGCCCGGGGCGCAGTGAGAGAGAGGGCGATGCGGGCTGCGGGATCGCGGGCGCGGAGCGACGCTGGCGGGTGGGTCCGGCGGTTTGGGCGGGCGACGCGCGTGGCGGGCGAGCAGCGCCGACAGGCGGGCCAGGTCTGTCAGCGTCGCGGGGAGGGGAGGGCGAGCGCGGACGGGGTTTGTTGCGGGACAGGCCGGCGCTCGCGCGTGAGCAGGCCGAGTGCGGAGAAGTGGGCCGCGGGGAGGGAAGGCGCTGGGCTGCCGTGTCCCGCGGGCTGGGCTGGGGGAAAGAAAGGCTGGGCTGGTTTGGGCTAGATTAAACGGGCCAGACTGGATCGGGTGTTGGGCTGGTCACTGGGTTGCTGTTGGGCTGGTTTTCCTTCCTATTTCTATTCTATTTTCCTTCTCTTTTCTAATTCAAACAAACTTAACCCAAATGAATCCAAATTTGAATTTGAATTCACTGAAGCACTCAAACAAATTAAACCAATGCTCCAGCATGATGCAACAACAAAGTTTAAACTTAGACAAATTTTTAATTACTTGTGAAACCAAAAATTAGATTAAATGCCAGACTAAGCAAAATAAATCCTTGAAAATTAAATAAAGACAATTAAATTTATTATAAAATGCTGGAATTTAAATTAGGGTGTTACAATGAGCGTGGTGCTCGGGTATGTGGGATCCTTTGGATATAACCGTGCTCCATGGTGTGACTAGGGTAGACGGCAGGTGGTGACAGCCCTATCCGTCCGGCGTAACAGCGGTGTTGCGTTTAGCGTACTGCCCGACATTCGGGTTCGGTGTAGGAGTTCATGCAAAGAGGTAACGGGACTGGATGTACACCGATGCAGGACCTTCCTCCCGCTATCCTATTTTCCTAGCACCTGCAGTCCTAACCATGATCTAACATGACCCCAGCTTTGGATAGAAGCACTAGGACACCTAACCTAGCCTAAGCTCCAGCTGACTTGATGTATGATAGAGTAGTTCTTTGTTTTATAGTTTCTCTCCTTTATTCCTTCCTCTTGGAGTGTGGATGTGTGTTGTGTCGCATTACCCTTACTTATTCTTTATCTGTACTTACCCCTATTAGAGCATTGCCTATTGCTTGAGGCACAATGTCATGGTTAATGTTGAGTACAATACCTTTGCCGCTGCTGTCCTTTGGGACACAAATAAATGACGATACCCTTACTCTCCGGGTGAAATGCTACAACGGTATATCCGTGCATTTGCGGATCCATCTGTAATCGTATTGATTATACCACGAGAGAGGCACCGCTTGGGTGTAGTTGCTAGGATGGGTTCGGCGCCCTCATTTCTAATGATTGCTCTAAGGACTGCCAACAGGCATTTCTGGCGCTGTTGCTAAGGATTAACCATTCCTAGTGATTGCACTAAGAAATGTCAACAAGCATTTCTAGCGCCGTTGCTGGGGACGGCATGTGAACAAAGATATTGTGCTAATATTAACTTAGACCTTGTACTCAGGATATAGTCTTTACTCTTTCAGGCTAATGTCACTTTATTTCTTCTTTTATTTTTGATTTGAAAGAAGACAGGGGTAGTGTATGACCGGTTTCTCCCAGCCAGAAAACTACATAGACAATCCAGAGAGGCTCGTGAGAAGGGCACGACCTCATGTCGTTCCTCCTCTCGCTATCCTCCCGGCACAGAAACCCATTTCGGAAGCACCACTCATTCTTGAGGCTATGGCTGAAAAGACTCTCCGCGAGTTCTCCGTCCCCTCCACGGACAATGTGGCCACTGGCCCCAACATCAATGTCGGGGATGTGAATTTCGAGCTCAAATCAAGCCTCATCAATATGGTGCAGGATAGCCCATTCTGTGGCAATCCAAATGAGGACGCAAATGCAAATTTGCAGAATTTTTTGGAGCTCTACGACACCGTTGTCATACGGGGTGTCGCCACCAATGTTGTCAAGCTTCGTCTGTTTCCCTTTTCCCTCCTGGGGAAGGCGAAATAGTGGTTTTATAAAGAAAAGGACATCAACACCTGGGCCAAATGCTCCAAGGCATTCCTCGCAAAATTCTTCCCGCTGGGCAAAACAAATGCCCTGTGCGGGAGAATTTCAAGTTTCCATCAGACAGGGATGGAATCCATCCCAGAAGCTTAGGAGAGGCTGCAGGAATACATCCTGGCCTGTCCTCATCATGGCATGGATGAGTGGCTCATCCTACAAAGCTTCTACAATGGACACACAACGACATCTCAAGCCAATATTGATGCCGCTGCTGGAGGAGCCTTCCTCGACCTGACCATAGCCAAATCCAAAGCATTGGTCGAGAAGATGGTCTCCAATTAGGGGTGGAGCGATGAACGACTCCAACCCCGCACCAAGGGCACGCATACCGTCAAGGAGACGGATATGATCATTGCCAAACTGGACCTCCTACTGAAGCATCTCGGCGAAAGGGCCGAATTTAAGAAGCATAGAGAAAACTATGCTCGTGCCATGGAATCGCACTTCACGTGCGAAGTCTATGGTAATGATGGAAACTCAGGGAACGATTGCCCCAAAACCCATGAAGACTGTGCCTACCTCAACAACAACAACAATGGGTACCGTCCACAACAAGGAGGCCAGGGTGGAACCAGCCACGTCCACCTTTTCTGGGAGGTAATAACTACAATCCTTCTTATAATTCGAATTTCAATTCAAACCAACCTCCCTTGAGAGAACTTGTTCTTGGCCAAGTTAAAATCAACGAAAATATAAATAATAAGCTTTTGGCCAATGACAAATCCCTAGAAAGTTTAAATGTTAAGCTTGAAGCTTTGTCTTCTACTCTTAAAAACTAGTTAAGTTTCAATAAAATGATTGAAACCCAGCTTGCACAAATTGCTGCTTCGTTACCTGCTATTGAGAGCGGGAAGATCCCGGGGCAACCCGAGTCTCCCGTTGAAAATGTCAGCATGGTGCCTACTGGACAGGATAACTCGTCCCGGAGGCCACCACACAATAACTACGCAGGTAGGTACTATCCCCCAAGGAACGACGTTTGGGATAGCATGGTGGCAGTGGTGCAAGAGGATCCAGGGGTCCCCATGATCAGCTGCCCGATCTACATCAAACACTTCTAGTGATGCCTATGCGATCTGGGGGCAAGCATGAATAATAATGCCCAAGGTAATATATGAAGCACTTGAATATCCTGCTCTTTCCCCAATAACTATGCTCGTACAGCTTGCAGATTCAACCATTCGGTATCCCAAAGGGATAGCCGAACACGTTTTCGAATGAGTACGAGACTCCTTTGTCCTTGCCGACTTTGTGGTAATGGATATGGAGGGCGACCTCAGAGTCGACCTCGTACTTGGGCGACCTTTTCTATGGTCTGCCGAGGCAAGGATCGATGTCGGAAAGGGAGAAATCTGTTTCTGTGTCGAAAGGGAGGATATCTTTTTCAGGTTCAAGAAGAAGGAAGAGTAGCGCTTCATGATCCAACAAGACAGTGAAGGGCAAGCACTCTGGGGTGCACCAGAACCCCAGCCAGAATAACGACCCTCCGCACCTAAAAGAAAGAAGAAGGAAAAGAAGGTGTGGCGGAAGGTCAAGAGTTCGGCCTCATCCAGTTCTCCAGGATGAGCCGACGAATGGTAAGAATGATGGAGAAAAGTCGTGCACATCGGACTTAAATGACGCGCCCTTGCCAAAGGTAAATTAGTATTTATCTCATATTTGCTTTCTCCACTTTTCAACATTTTCTTTGCACCTTATTTGCATTTCTCCACTGCATGTTTGAAATTTTCAAAATTGTTTTCCGCGTGCTGGAATTTTCTACCATTTTTCCCTTTTTACAAAAAGACCAAAAATATTTTTTGAGTTTTAAAATCCTTTGGGAAAAATAATTTGGACATCTTTCGAGCAAACTTTTGGCCATGCACCATATTTCTAAAGTTCATAACCGCTGAGGAAGCATATGGCCACCATGGGGCCCACCCTGGGGCAGGCAGACCCCACAGGTCGACCGACCCAGGACCAACAGCTCCTGGGCCCCACCTTCTCCAACGGCTACCTGACCGTTGTGCCTGGCTATTCCTCGAGTGCTCTCGCCCAAATTCCTTTAAATAGAGGCCGAAAGAGGGGTGATGAGCTCTCATGCTCACTCTCTCCACTCTCACTCCCTCTCACACATTCTTGCTCGGGTTTCCTTTGGATTTTGACTCAAGTTTGATTGCAAGAACACTCTCTCTCTCATTTCTTTGCAGCAAGACTGATCACATATTTGGAGGAACAACTTTTGGGTAAGAGTTTCTGTAACACCCGAATTTAATTTTCCTATTTAATAATAAATTTAATTGGCTTTAATTAAATTTCTAAGGTTTATTGTGTTTAGACTTGCATTTACTCTAATTTTGATCCTCAAGTAATTAAAATTTTATCACAGGTTAAACTTTGTTGCTGCATTCATGCTGGAGCATTTTTTTTATTTGCTTATGTGCATAAGGTTGTTGAATTCAAATTTTGTTTGAATTCAAATAGATTTGTTTGAGTTAGAAATAGAAATAGGAAATAGAGTTAGAAATAGAAAGGAAAATAAATAGAAGAAGTATTAGAAGAGGACCCAGCCCAAACCCAAAATAGGAAAACCCAACCCTTTCAATCTTGGCCTAGTCCTTTCAACCATGGCCCAGCCGTGACCTCTTCCTTTTCTCCCGAGCTGGCCCAGAGCCCACGCTCAGCTCAGCCGGAACCTACCTTCCCAGCCCAGCGAGCTAAACCGCACACCGGCCCTGTACCCTCTCCACGCTGGCCTAGTTTTCCTCCTCTCTCAGCCCACGTCGCGCGCAGCCCAGTCTCCGGCCCAGCACCCTCCGCGCGCCCAGGCCGCTCCCTCAGCGTGCGCTTGGCCCGCTCGCTCGGCTCCACTTGGCCCGCAACCACGCAATCCGCGCTCGGCCTGCCTCCTCTCTCCGCGCGTCGCCGCGTGCCGCTTGCACCCGCTGCCACACGGGGCCCGCACGTCAGGCGCTCCGTCTACCTCGCGCAACGCCCGGCCGGGTCCCCGCCACGATCTCCGCGCCGCATCAGCCCTGGACCCGCACGCCGAGGCCGGCCTTCCCTTCTTAAACGCCCCCTGGCCCTCTCCCGCACCCCACCTCCCATCCACAACAGCCCCCGCAAACCCTAGCCGCCGCCGCGCCACATCTTGCTCCGCCACGCAGAGCCTCTGAGCCGCCGGGTTCCCGCCGCCCCGCCGCACCTGAGCTCCGTCCAAGGAGCGCACCGGCTCTGCCTCGACCTCTGGATCATCTTCGAGCTCCTTGGCCCCGGATCGAGTCACGCCTGCACCGGGATTCCGCCAGGGACGCATCATCGGTGAGAAGCTCCGCCGCCGATTTCCCGCACCGCCGGCCACACCCGGACCCCTCTGACCCCGTGGCACCATCGCATGGTCGCCTTGAAGCCATCCGTGGGACCCAGGAACCAGAGCACCGATGCGTCAACCACGTCCACGACCACCACGTCGAGCTCCGCCGCCGGTCCGCGCTGTCGCTGCCTCTACGCCGGTCCTCCCTTCAATCCGAGCCCTCGGTGAGCCATGCCCCTTCCTCCTGCCCTCTTGCACCGATTAGCTTGGCACGTAGGCCTTTCCCGAGCCCAGAACGCCGTTCGGCGTAGCGCCGCCGCGCGCAGGGTCGCCGCCGCCCTTGCCCGCCCTACTCCGGGCTACCCCGAGGGCCGTAAAAGCCCTAGGTGGACTACGCATGACTGCGTAGTCCATCCTAGAACAAGGCGTGTGCCAAATCGAGCCTGGGAACGCCGGATTCGGCTTACGCTGGCGATCCCCCGCCGCGGAAAGCCAACTCCGGCGACTAGCGCCACCGACCCGCGCCCAGTTGAACCTGAGCCACCCGATCCCACACGGATGCCCGTGATTAGAACGTATAACGATTTGATCTGAGCCGCAGGATCTTGAACCAACGGATCAGATCCGTGCATACCCCTTCGGCCTGGTAAATTTGCTAAAGAACCCCCCAGTTTCCTAGAAATCAACCCGAGCTCCGGTCCAGTTCAAAAATATTCTCAGTTAAGCCCAGTTTTTAACGTTTTACCCCCTGAGCTTTTTAGATATAGAACCCGCCATCCAGTTAGGGCCTTTTTGCTCGTCAGCCCTCGGATCTTTTTGGTTATTACATTTTAGTCCTCGGTTTTGCCCAAAAACCGCCTAGAACTCCAGTTTTCTTGCAAATTGGTCCTTGGAACTTGTTTTAGGCCTAGAATTTGCGTTTTAACTCCGTTTTAGGCGTTCTTTATGTCCACGCGATCGTTGTAACGTGTAGAATAGTTTTAGACTAGTTTAGTGTGCTGTTTTTATGTACTGATGTACTATTTCTTAGCTTTTGTTAGTGTTTTCTTGTATGCTTATTGTTGTGCATTGTTTTGGCCATGTGTTCGTGAGTAGACGTTGATCCATCTGAGGAGCCCCAGTACCAGTACCAGGAGCCATTTTTCTACCAGTTTGAGCAGCAGCAGGAGCAGTACGAGGAAGGCAAGTATAACATGAACAACACCTATCACTTTAAATACATTTTCATACTGCATTTTAATACTGTATGCCAATAAGGACTTTCCTAGCCACTTTATATCCTTTATATATACCTTTGGGTTGCATTTTGGTTAGTTGTGCTAGGTGCCGCGCTATAACACACTTGGTCCTTTTTAATTAATTTGATTAATGGTTTATGCAACTTAATTCTGGGAGTGGCCCTCTGTGCTTCGTGCTTGGGCGGCTCACGTCTCGTTAAAATATGTTTTGTTAGAAACTTGGTTTAGGGGGCCAGCACGGTGCTTAGTGCTTGGTTGGCCACTCTCCATAAGGACCGGTTCATAGAGCGACAACCTGGGACAACAGCGCTACCACAAGGCTAGAATGGGATAGACTTGGCGTAATAATTAGGTCTTTTTGGTCTGGAGTAACTTACCTGCGGGGCAAGGATGGTAAGCTTCTATGGCCCTCGTGCTGAGTGGCCTCGTCTGTGCTTCGTGTCTTGACGCCCACTAGACCTGCTCCATGGTCGCCGATCCAACCCTCGCGGTTACTCCTTACCAACGAGATTCTTTGTAAAGGCCTCGTAGTGAGTCGCTAGTCATCTCACCTAAGGAAGTGTGATGAACAACTAGCGTAGCTCACGACTTGTGGGTAAAGATGTGCAACCTCTGCAGAGTGTAAAACTGGTATACTAGCCGTCCTCATGGTCATGAGCGGCCCAGATCCTCCTTTTGATTAGTGGGGTTATCTCCCTTTGACGAGGCAGGTTTCCCCGGGTGGCTTGGTTTGGTATGGTTCCCAGTATTAGCATGATTAATTTTGATTAATTATTATGGAACTGGGTTTAAGGTAATTCATCAACTTGTAGTAAATAGCTTTAATAAAAATTTTCCAAGACTTAAAAGCTAATGCGGTTGAGTCAGCCAACCTTAGAGCCTCATAGTTTGTGTTATACTTGTTGAGTACAAGTTGTGTACTCACTCTTGCCTACTCTACTCTTTTTCCTCTTGGGGATACTCTACTGCTGCTCAGTTCCTGCCGATGCGAGGGAGTTCGCTCAGCGCTACCAGGACTACGAGGACTTCTAGGCATTCGTCTCCCAGTCGACATCCCTGTGGCGCCCTGCTCAGCTTTGGAGAGTTTTTATTGTATTTTGTACTTCGCTTCCGCTGTATCAGACATTTTGTTGTTAATGTAATAAATAACATTCGTATTCGCTTTATTATGTCTTTTTCGTGATATGTGCTATGATACACTGTTCATTTTGTTGTATATACGTGTGACTTAATCCTGGCACGTATATGATTGCTCGGTTTATGTCCTTTTATAAACCGGGTGTTACAGAGTGGTATCAGAGCCGTATCGACTGTAGGACGAAAGCCTAGATAGAACTGGTCGAGTTTTAGGACTTCTTCTCTCCAATCCTTGTCTGCTGAAACTATTTTACTATTATACCCCTTGAATTCCAATACTTTTACTCGTCTTGCCTTGATTTCTCTTTCTATAGAATAGTTTTCGTAGATTCTGGCCCGAAATCAGTCATCTGACCACCATGAGTATGAGCTAGGTGACCCTTTTATAGTAATACGATAGCACGTTCTACGACACGTTGTGGTTAGTCGAGTCGTATGTTAAACTCGGCTAAGTTGTGAAATTGTATGTTTGTTATTATGCAAATGTTTGATTTGGATTTTTGGTTGATTGCATAGCGTAGTAGTTAAATTTGTTTAATGAAAATCAATCTTAAGTTAAAGTGTAATCAAGTAATAAAATGAGTTAGATCGCTGGGGGTAAAACCATCCACTCTGTTCTCTCAACCTTATCCTGCCTTGGGTTTCTCCTGTCTTGCTCGTCGAGAAGAAGGATAGCATGAAGAGGATGTGATATTCCAGAATTCACTGACAAGGACGTCACCGATGAGGACGTCGGTTTCTGTAAGGGGGTAGGGATGTGACACCCCGGCCTACAGATAGTACAAGAGAAGTTGAGAATCTCTCAGACGAAACAGAAGAGTTATGCTAGTTCCTTGTTCCCGGATTTATGTATCACCTATCTGGAGTTATCAGCAGTAATGCCTGTGCAGTGTTGTCTAAATAGGATAGAACCTTAAATAATGGAGTTTTTCTCTCTTCCTTGACCTTATCAAACTGTGTTTCCTCTTTGCCCCAGCTCAGATGTCGGCAGAACAAAAAGACCTTGGAGACAGTGCAATGGGTGATGGTGAGAAAACTTGCCCGTGTTGCCAATTCTATGGCGTTCCTTGTCATCAAGTTCGTGCGACTGAAGATGAAGCCGCAACTAGGAGGAACCAGAGATTGTTCTCCAGTACAAAGAGGAAGAGGTCTTATCAAGAGCAGCTAGCAGAGGATTCCCTTTTCCTTGACTGTCCATCGGTCGACGAGCTACAGACCATCCAGAAGAGAAAGGATTCTGAGTGCTCTAGAGATACACAGGTCAAGAACCAAGCTCTCTATGATTATGTTGATGGGTTGACTATCACTATGAAGGTGATTCAGCCACGTGGCCGCAAGGAGTCCAAAAAGCAAGCAGCAGAAATAATGCAAGCTGAGATGTTAAGTTCACAGGGAGGTCAACCAAGTAACGTCATTCACCTCCACCGCAAGTGCTACAAGTGCGGACAAAAAGGTCATTATGCCAAAAGTTGTCCACAGAAACGCCTGTCACCGGTAGCACCAGTCCAGGACCTTTCAACAACCCCGCGTACTAGTGGTGACGAGGCCCACCTTATTTCCGGGAACTGCTCCAAGCAAGATGCCCAGAATGATCAGGCTCAGCAGCAGGTGATACCGGTGTGCAGTGATCGTACAAAGAGTGAGCAATCCAAGAAGGGACCAAAAGTGTACCTCCAGGGTAGAGTTCACCATGTGTCAGCAGAAACCATTCGGGATAGTAGTCCAGTCATTCTTGGTATGCTTCTGGTCAACTCTTTCCCAGCCTCAGTGTTGATAGACCCTCGTGCTACACATTCATTCATCAGCACGCAGTTTGCTGCTAAGCATAAGATATTGAAGCTTCCCATGAAGAAGAGAATGGTCGTCAAATCATCAGGAAAAGAATAGATCTCCAGTTACATATGTCCTTGAGTCAGCATAAGGATATGCGAGGCAACCTTCCCTGAGAACCTTATTGTAATGGAGTCAACAGGAATCGACATCATTCTTGGTCAAGACTGGTCAGCTCGAAACAAACTTGTGATGCAGCCTACCAAAAGAGTGGTAAAGGTCCTGACCTCGTCAGGAGAGCAAATTGAGCATGAGGTTCAACATACTTCCAACTCAAGACATGTGGGTATGAGAATCCAACTCAGTTGTGCGTAGAACTTAATCGCATCCTTGTTTCTCTTTGCTAGCCAGCCCAGAATCTCGGGACGAGATTCCTGTAAGGGGGTAGGATTTGTAACACCCTAATTTAATTTTCCTATTTAATAATAAATTTAATTGGCTTTAATTAAATTTATAAGATTTATTGTGTTTAGACTTGCATTTACTCTAATTTTGATCCTCAAGTAATTAAAATTTTATCACAGGTTAAACTTTGTTGCTGCATTCATGCTGGAGCATTTTTTTTATTTGCTTCTGTGCATAAGGTTGTTGAATTCAAATTTTGTTTGAATTCAAATAGATTTGTTTGAGTTAGAAATAGAAATAGGAAATAGAGTTAGAATTAGAAAGGAAAATAAATAGAAGAAGTATTAGAAGAGGACCCAGCCCAAACCCAAAACAGGAAAACCCAACCCTTTCAATCTTGACCCAGTCCTTTCAACCATGGCCCAGCCGCGACCTCTTCCTTTTCCCCCGAGCTAGCCCAGAGCCCGCGCTCAGCTCAGCCAGAACCTACCTTCCCAGCCCAGCGAGCTAAACCGCACGCCGGCCCTGTACCCTCTCCACGCTGGCCCAGTTTTCCTCCGCGCTCAGCCTGTGTCGCGCGCGGCCCAGCCTCCAGCCCAGCACCCCCCGCGCGCCCAAGCCGCTCCCTCAGCGCGCGCTCAGCCCGCTCAATCGGCTCTGCTCGGCCCGCAATCGCGCGATCCGCGCTCGGCCTGCCTCCTCTCTCCGTGCGTCGCCACGCGCCGCTTGCACCCGCTGCCACGCCGGGCCCGCACGTCAGGCGCTCCGTCTACCTCGCACAACGCCCGGCCGGGTCCCCGCCGCGACCTCCGCGCCGCGTCAGTCCTAGACCCGCACGCCGAGGCCGGCCTTCCCTTCTTAAATGCGCCCTGGCCCTCTCCCGCACCCCACCTCCCATCCACAACAGCCCCCGCAAACCCTAGCCGCCGTCGCGCCACATCTTGCTCCGCCACGCAGAGCCTCTGAGCCGCCGGGTTCCCGCCGCCCTGCCACACCTGAGCTTCGTCCAAGGAACGCACCAGCTCCGCCTCGACCTCTGGATCATCTTCGAGCTCCTTGGCCCCGGACCGAGTCACACCTGCATCGGGATTCCGCCAGGGACGCATCACCGGTGAGAAGCTCCGCCGCCGATTTCCCTCGCCGCCGGCCACTCGCGGACCCCTTTGACCTCGTGGCACCATCGCAGGGTCGCCTTGAAGCCGTCCGTGGGACCCAAGAACCAGAGCACCACCGCGTCAACCACATCCACGACCACCATGTCGAGCTCCGCCGCCGGTCCGCGCCGTCGCTGCCTCTGCGCCGGTCCTCCCTTCAATTCGAGCCCTCGGTGAGCCATGCCCCTTCCTCCTGCCCTCTTGCACCGATTAGCTCAGCACGTAGGCCTTTCCCGAGCCCAGAACACCGTTCGGCGTAGCGCCGCCGCGCGCAGGGTCGCCGCCGCCCTTGCCCGCCCTACTCCGGGCTACCCCGAGGCCCGCAAAAGCCCCAGGTGGACTACGCATGGCGCGTAGTCCATCCTAGAACAAGGCGTGTGCCCAATCGAGCCCGGGAACACCGGATTCGGCTTACGCCGACGATCCCCCACCGCGGAAAGCCAACTCCGGCGACTAGCGCCACCGACCCGCACCCCGTTGAACCTGAGCCACCCGATCCCACACGGACGCCCGTGATTAGAACGTATAACGATCTGATCTGAGCCGCCGGATCTTGAACCAACGGATCAGATCCGTGCGTACCCCTTCGGCCTGGAAAATTTGCTAAAGAACCCCCCAGTTTCCTAGAAATCAACCCGAGCTCCGGTCCAGTTCAAAAATATTCTCAGTTAAGCCCAGTTTTTAACATTTTAACCCCTGAGCTTTTTAGATATAGAACCCGCCGTCCAGTTAGGGCCTTTTTGCTCGTTAGCCCTCGAATCTTTCTGGTTATTACATTTTAGTCCTCGGTTTTGCCCAGAAACCCCCTGGAACTCTAGTTTTCTTGCAAATAGGTCCCTGGAACTTGTTTTAGGCCTAGAATTTGCGTTTTAACTCCGTTTTAGGCGTTCTTTATGTCCACGCGATCGTTGTAACGCGTAGAATAGTTTTAGACTAGTTTAGTGTGCTGTTTTTATGTACTGATGTACTGTTTCTTAGCTTTTGTTAGTGTTTGCTTGTATGCTTATTGTTGTGCATTGTTTTGGCCATGTGTTCGTGAGTAGACGTTGATCCATCTGAGGAGCCCTAGTACCAGTACCAGGAGCCATCTTCCTACCAGTTTGAGCAGCAGCAGGAGCAGTACGAGGAAGGTAAGTATAACATGAACAACACCTATCACTTTAAATACATTTTCATACTACATTTTAATACTGTATGCCTATAAGGACTTTCCTAGCCACTTTATATCCTTTATATATACCTTTGGGTTGCATTTTGGTTAGTTGTGCTAGGTGCCGTGCTATAACACACTTGGTCCTTTTTAATTAATTTGATTAATGGTTTATGCAACTTAATTCTGGGAGTGGCCCTCTGTGCTTCATGCTTGGGTGGCTCACGTCTCGTTAAAATATGTTTTGTTAGAAACTTGGTTTAGGGGGCCAGCACGGTGCTTAGTGCTTGGTTGGCACTCTCCATAAGGACCGGTTCATAGAGCGACAACCTGGGACAACAGCGCTACCACAAGGCTAGAATGGGATAGACTTGGCGTAATAATTAGGTCTTTTTGGTCTGGAGTAACTTACCTGCGGGGCAAGAGTGGTAAGCTTCTATGGCCCTCGTGCTGAGTGGCCTCGTCTGTGCTTCGTGTCTTGACGCCCACTAGACCTGCTCCATGGTCGCCGATCCAACCCTCGCGGTTACTCCTTACCAATGAGATTCTTTGTGAAGGCCTCGGAGTGAGTCGCTATTCATCTCACCTAAGGAAGTGTGATGAACAACTAGCGTAGGTCACGACTTGTGGGTAAAGATGTGCAACCTCTGCAGAGTGTAAAACTGGTATACTAGCCGTGCTCACAGTCATGAGCGGCCCAGATCCTCCTTTTGATTAGTGGGGTTATCTCCCTTTGACAAGGCAGGTTTCCCCGGGTGGCTTGGTTTGGTATGGTTCCCAGTAGTAACATAATTAATTTTGATTAATTATTATGTAACTGTGTTTAAGGTAAGTCATCAACTTGTAGTAAATAGCTTTAATAAAATTTTGCCAAGACTTAAAAGCTAATGCAATTGAGTCAGCCAAACTTAGAGCCTCATAGTTTGTGTTATACTTGTTGAGTACAAGTTGTGTACTCACTCTTGCCTACTCTACTCTTTTTCCTCTTGGGGATACTTTACTGCTGCTCAGTTCCTGCCGACGCGAGGGAGTTCGCTCAGCGCTACCAGGACTACGAGGACTTCTATGCGTTTGTCTCCTAGTCGACGTCCCTGTGGCGCCTTGCTCAGCTTTGGAGAGTTTTTATCGTATTTTGTACTTCGCTTCCGCTGTATCAGACATTTTGTCATTAATGTAATAAATAACATTCGTATTTGCTTTATTATGTCTTTTTCATGATATGTGTTGTGATATACTGTTCATTCTGTTGTATATACGTGTGACTTGATCCTGGCACGTATATGATTGCTCGGTTTATGTCCTTTTATAAACCGGGTGTTACAGTTTCATTTTCATTTTACTAACGTAACCCGAATCGAGTTGTTCTCGTTTGTTCTTGTTCGTTCTTGTTGCAAGCATGAGAGGTGCAGGGAGGAAAATTTCCGGAGCTCTCAAGAGGATGACGAGGTTGGGCTCGCCCCGTTCGCAGGGCAAGTCGAGCTCTCATCATTCCCCCGAACCTGCACCAACACCGACTACAATGGATTATGACCAAGACGAACAAGAAGAACAGTTCGAGGAGCAAGTTGGAGAACAGCAGGCCGAGGACATGGAGATAGATGAAGATGATGCACCATACCTTGACTTGCAAGATGACTGCGAGCGTCAAGCCTACGCCATGATCAAGAATCGAAGCTTTGGTCATACCAAATACTTCGATCCGGACCTTCTTGAAAAAATAGGTATGGACGTTGACTTCACTCGTGTTTGGCATGCGGTTGGTTGGGATGGTTTTATGCCCGTTGAGGAGAATGGTTCTCGTCTCCTCACCATTCAGTTTCTTTGCAGTCTTCGGGAGGTGGACGATGGTGTTTCTTTCCGACTTTTTGGAGTTGAACGCTATTTTAGTTGGAGAAATTTCAGTCACCTCCTTGGTTTTAGCGCGCGCTTGCCAATTTTCCTAGCAAAAGCTTGCCGCGGTTTTGATCGACATGAGTTTTGGGGTTTGATTTCGGGTCAAGTTGTTCATGGCAAGTTTGCACCTCGGTGCAATGACATTCAAAATCTGACTCTTCGTTTGATGCACAAGTGGGTGGCTATCACTCTCTTTCCAAGTGATGATCCACGACCAGTGCGGAACAATGAGTTGATGATATTATATGCCATGGTCAACAAAATCCGAATCTCCCCCGCACAAGCAATGGTTAAACAATGGCTCACAAATTTTCGGATGACGGGTCCTATTGAATGCACTTCTTTGGTTACCCGCATTGCATCAAACATGGGGATCTTAGATGGGAACCCTGTTCCCTTCATTGAGGAGCCCCGTGTTATGATCGATGAGGCGTACTTGGTTCAAGGCCACACGCTCAAGAAAGGCCTGCATGACTCCTTTATTTTCTTTTCGCTTGGTTATGCAAATGAAATCCCATTGCCAAATGCAGGGTATCATTTGTATAACTACCGTTCGCTAACCATCCCTCTTGTTCCACAAGAGGAGAGCCGTCAGCATAGTGTTTCTGGTCTTCCTGGTAGGGTTACAAGAAGCAGGGCCAGAAGGGAGGAGTTCATGCAGCAGAAACCTCAGCCTCAACCACAGCAATATGAGGCTGGAGGTTCATCATGGCAGAGTGCTAGCTCCACCGAGTGGGCACGGCAGGCCTCAGGGCACCGGTCCACCAGTTCCAGCTCCAGTGGTCCCCCGCGACGTACAGCTTTGTCCAGAGGCTTCGCCACTTTGACTCGGCAGATGGCTCGGCAGATGGGCGAGCTGAACGTGCGCACCACCAACATAGACGAGTCGTTGGGCCAGCACATCAAGTCAACTCAAAACTGGCAGCGATACACAGGCGAGAGGATCCGCAACCTGGAGCAGCAACAACAGCAATCCCAGGAGGAGTGGAGGGCCTACTACCGTTGGGCTGGGCTTAGGGGAGGACCCCCATGAGAGGTACCTTGTATCAAACTCTACCTTTACCACTTTTCAAAACCTTGCATGAAACCAAACAAAAATTTGCAAAATTATGAAAATCCATAAAAATTCGCATAACTAAAATCAAATAAAAATTAGCAAAACCCATTAAAACCCAAAAATATTTACTTGCTTTCCAGTATGTGTAGTAAGCATGTGTAGTTTTTCCTTATTGAGATGAGGAATAGTTGCTCTGTTATTTCCTTTCATATGTCTAGTTACAACCTTGTGCTCTGCCTAAGTTTTGAGTTTGGTGGCTAAATTGTTCAAACCTTAAGCTTGAAAATTGTGGGTAGCGAAAAAGCAGAATTCAAATCTAGGTTGTTGTGCGTTATGATATGGCTGAAAAGAGTTGCTATGATCTTCTCCTATGTGATGCTTGATATCCGGAGTATTTCTTTTAAAAAATACAAAAATAAAATAAAGTTCCTCGGTGATATGCAATTCCTATCCAGTGCCATATGAGTTACATGTTTGAAAAGCCTTTTCTACATACGCAACTTGTCTTCTCATTGAGCTTTGTCAAATTGTTGTGACCCTTTGTGAGAATCACTTCATACGCCCGTGATCAAGATCACGTACACGTCCACTCACATGCTATACTTCTACACCTGGAAGATAGCAAGTACATCCCCCATCCATCCACAAATAAAACTCCAAGATGTGCCATGTTTATCTCTCTCCAAAGTTATCATCATAATGTATGGGCTATACAAAAAGAAATAAAAGATGCATACCCAAAGAAGGTATGCCACATGCCCACAAGGCATGTCAAAAAAAAGAGAAAAGATGCATACCCAAAGAAGGTATGCCACACACCCACAAGGTGTGTCAAAAGAGAGAGAGAGAGATAAAAAGAAAATATAGCCCATACCAAAAACATTACAAGGGAAAGAGAATTCATATAAAGGAGTTCTCATCCATCATCCACCAAAAATATCCACACACTTGCACATCTTGATCAAGGCTTATGACTTGTTTCTCCTTTGGATCCGGTCTTTGACTTAGAGAAATATGAGAAGCAAGGTTGCTATCATATCCTCCATACCTACAGATCCTCCAAAAAGAAGCCATTAGAAGTAGGGTGGAAAAGAAAGGCGCATAAAAAAAAGGCCTTGCTAAGGAATGAATCACATTTGAGCGATCCGAGAGATCACCCGAGGAACTTACAAATTTCTTTTCAAAAACTTTATAAAACCTCCGGATTGACGGTTGAACAAAGGAGTGGTAAGTGGTACTCTACAAGCCGTTGTGACCCTCAACCGCCAAAGATGAGGATGATGCTATAAGCCCCACAGGAGTAAGGTAAAAGGTGCGTACAAGGCCAACTTATTCAGAATAAAGGTAAGAACACTCGATTGTGCCTTGGGCATAAGTCAGGAATGCTGTAGCAACTCCTGATCAACAACCTAAGTCTAAAACTTTGGTCGGGACGAGCAAAGGGCTAGCTTGGGGGAGTTGTTGACGGTGCTTAAGTGCCATTTTCACCCGTCAACTATACTCAATAATAAAGGAAAACTGCATGCCTTACTCACATATTTGTATCACTAACCTTGCTCCACAGTTGTTTTCGAGTTTTGCACATTTCAGATGAGCAGGAGCGGAATAAGACAAAAACACGCAGCAGACGTCATACAACTACGTGGAATATCGCGTCCGGCGTCACCCACTTACAAGGATGGCCCATCTGGCGGAGCAAACGGACGCGCCATGCATAATGCATATAAGGAAAGATATCAGGGCCCACATGTCAGCCTGCCAGAGAAGGATAAGGACGAGAGGTGGCCAGGTGGGGCCGGCCGACCCCCTGGGTCGGCCGAACCTGGCCGGCCTCCCGTCCAGGTGCATTTCGAGGAGGAGTCGGCCCCAAGTCTCCTTATTACCTTCCATACGTGCATTTGGCGGGAACCGACCTCCACTAGTATAAATAGGGCCCCCTCTCACCCCTCACACAACCACACACACTTCATTCCATTCTCTCCAAGAAGGCTCTCCTCTCTCTTGCTCTCTTAGCTAGGTAGTGGAGCTAGGCTAGTTCTCTTTAGCGAGCAAGTCGTCCTCGGGGTCGTTGAGCAATCCTCGGCTCCTGTTATGGCTTTGTATCCGACTTGTCAGACTTCTATTCATAATATAGAGTTTTGCAATAGTTGCTCTACTATCTTTATAGTTTATCAATCCATGCTTAGATCGTTCATAAGTTATGCTATGGTCTTGGTTAGGCCAGATGATCTGGGTACGGATAGAGGTTCGTTGTGCTTTCGGGCTTGCTCTAGTGTTTTACTCGTCCATCCGAAGGGTGGGAGACCTGGGGGCACTAGAGTAGTGACTTCATACACTAGCGTGGTGCTCGGGTATGCGGGATCCTTCGGATATGACCGTGCTCCACGGTGTGACTGGGGTAGATGGCAAGTGGTGACAACCCTGTCCGTCCGGCGTAACAGCGGTGTTGCGCTTCGTGTACTCCCCAACATTCGGGTTCGGTGTAGGAGTTCATGCAAAGAGGTAACGGGACTGGATGTACTTCGGTGCAGGTCCTTCTCCCTGCTATCCCATTTTCCTGGCACTTGCAGTCCTAACCATGATCTAACATGACCCCAACTTTGGATAGAAGCACTAGGACACCTAACCTAGCCTAAGCTCCAGCTGACTTGATGTAGGATAGAGTAGTTCTTTGTTTTATAGTTTCTCTCCTTTATTCCTTCCTCTTGGAGTGTGGATGTGTGCTGTGTCGCATTACCATTTCTTATTCTTTATCTGTACTTACCCCTGTTAGAGTATTGCCTATTGCTTGAGGCACAATGTCATGGTTAATGTTGAGTACAATACCTTTGCTGCTGCCATCCTTTGGGACACAAATAAATGACGATACCCTTACTCTCAGGGTGAAATGCTACAACGGTATATCCGTGCGCTTGCGGATCCATCTGTTATCATATTGATTATACCACGAGAGTGGCACCCCTTGGGTGCAGTTGCTAGGATGGGTTCGGCGCCCTCATTTCTAGTGATTGCACTAAGGATTGCCAACAGGCATTTCTGGCGCTGTTGATAAGGATTAACCGTTCCTAGTGATTGCGCTAAGAAATGTCAACAGGCTGGTTGAGTCTTGTTGTGTCACATCCTTGGGGTTGCCTGTTACTGGCTGCCCAAGAACTGACATCTCTAGTAAGGAGACTTAATCTTGTCACAACGTATTCAGGGAGAAGGAGAAATTTCTCCACAAGATGCTACAAGAGGACTTGCGAGGTGATTACTGTAATCTGCCTCCAAACTCTTGAAACTTTTCTCCCGGAATAAGAGTAACATTATTCCCCTGATGGGAATAACAAGTTTGTACTTTGTCACGGCCTCGGGCCAATCTAGCTGCAGCAGGCTTCGCTCGGGAAACCAAGAAGTGCGCATGCAGACCCGGGTCATTGTAAAGTAATTAGGAAAAAAGTACTCGAGTTGTAATATCGAGTAGTTGTACTATGTCGAGTACTCTTCCTTGTTCTGGAATGTAATCTCAGTTGAGGAAAGAAAAGTCAAGTAGGTGACTAGGGATATGAGTGTTTTCTTTTTCCAGAATGTAATCTTAGAAAAAGGAAATGTCTAAAAAAATCCCAATTTTTCCGCAATTTGTAACAGTCTGTTGGCCTTTGGAATATTTTCCCATGTTGCCACCGTCACTTATAAAATGAAATGGTAACTAGGTTTTACCCCACTGGCTGCCATTTACTTTCACTATTTAGATCTGTTCTTGCCCTCAAGCCCCCAGGTCTAAAGTTCTTGCTCCTTCTTGCTTCCCACCCCACTCCTAGGGTTTAGCCAGTGTATGCGCGTGAAGCGCTCCATAGATTTTCGAATGCCCCCCCGAAACCAAGCAAGGGGAAGGGTGCTGCTGCAGAGCCAACCCGTGAAGAAGGCTGGATGGCAAATAAGTGCTCTGAATCTGACCTAGACACCCTAGTTTCTACGGGTCTTTTGCCAGATAAATCTGCAATCCAATGGCGTCCTGCCTTGGGTGAGGATCGTCCGTATGAAAATACGGGTGAAATCATTGCTTTCACACCTTATTTGGAACGGGGATTGGGGTTTCCTTGTTCTTTTTTCTTCTCTGGACTCCTGCGCTATTACAGGATCCAACTCCACCATTTAACCCCAAATTCCTTTGTTCATATTTCGATCTTCGTGCATTTGTGCGAAGCGTTTCTGGGCATCGAGCCCCATTTTGAACTCTTCTGATTCCTTTTCCACCTCAAACCGCAGTCGGATTCCTACGTTTTAGATGTAGTAGGAGGTGCGGGTCTTCAACTTAGGTAGAGGAAGGATAGAGTGTATATTCCCTGTAGTCTTAGCAGTAAAGTAATCGAATGGAAGCCCAAGTGGTTCTATGTCGAGAACCAATGGGAAAGCTTCCTGATGATTACTCCAGGCCCTCCTATCCAATGGCCTGAGTGGAATAAGAAACCAATCGACGAGAGTCAGATTCCTGAGCTACTCGAGCGAATTGCCATTCTAAGGCAAAATAACTTGACTGGAGAGGCAGTCATGTTCGACTGGATGAAGAGAAGGATCTAGCCATTACAGGCTCGGGAAACACTTGGTTTCCAGTTTCAAGGAACAGCTGACTCATCAAGGTACTCAGAGAAAGAGATCTCAGATGAGGAAGTACTTAGTCGTGTTCAGCGACTACTAAGGGATGTAAAGAAAATCCCCGTTGTTCCTGATGCATTTTCTGCTGCGAGTCCTCCAAAGCAGGTACTTGATAAGAGTAGTCGATACATAGTGATCGAGTACTTTACCTTATTGTGAATCTGATAGGATTTGCTTTCCGTAGGATGATGTGGAGCGCTTTAAGAGTAGTCCTTCACCGCCAGGCATTTATTCGCCCTTTTGTTTTTCCATATGCTTTTTCAATCTATTAACCAAGTCTTAGTATGCTCATATGAGATTTCATATAAACAGTACTGATATCTTGCCTTGGTTATGCAGATGAGGCGGCGGTTCTGCGATTCAACCTAAGGCTCGGGGGCTACTCCAAATGGAGCGCGAGTACTTCGCGCACCATATATGACCAAGATTTCGGGGCTTGAGCACCTCACAGCCTCGACGCAACTGGAAGTACTTGGAGGACTACTCTACGTACCTGAAGGAAGCAACTAGAAGGATGTGCTGACTACTTGAAGTACTCGAAGATGCCTAGCCAAGTATTCGACGCCTGCAGGACTCGGCTACGAAGAGCTCGGGGGCTTGTCAGACCCGGGCAGCGGGATTGCTCATAGGTATAGAATATTCTAGAGTAAGGGATAGCTTTTGGATGTACCTTACCTCTTTTGTAACTACCCGAATAGGCGTAGAACCAGCTGCAGTACAAAGGAAACTACCCGATTGTGTTGTAGTAGGACTCCAACTATACTCGGCTAGGACTTTCCATGTAACCCTGTCCCCCCCGGATATATAAGGGCGGGCAGGGACCCCCTCCAAACAATCATCAACACCTAAGGCAGTACAAACCACAACACATGACGTAGGGTATTACGCAACTCGCGGCCCGAACCTGTCTAAATCTTAGTGTTCCTTGCACCATCGAGTTCCAGAGCAGTCGATCCCAACCTACAACCCTTACTGCTAAGGGTATCCCTGAGCAGGCTTGTCTAAAAGCTCTTCAGAGTTATAAATAGTGGAAAAGAAAACGACAACTAGCGACGATATATGACATCATGATGAAGCCCATACATGAGGTCAATCTCGCCAAGCATTCTCTAGATTTCCTGAAAACAAAGTCAGAAGCAAGACTGAGTATACTAATACTCAGCAAGGCTGACCCGAAGAAGGGTATATAGCATCCCTTTAACTAGGCATGCAAGGTTTGTGAAGGCTCTGGGGTTTTCTTTTGCTGAAAAGCAACAAAGAGTAGATCCTTAATTTCAAGTTTTAGCTTTCAGGTTCTAGTTTTATTAACCATTCTAGGTTTGCACCTATCTATACAAGCATGGTAGAGAAGAATTATTTGCATCTAACAAGATTGAGTATCATCATTGTTCCACTTCTTACTCTATGAGGCAAAGAGATTAAGCAGTCTTAATATCCATGAGCGGCGGAACTGTTCGAACCGAATTTCAATCCTTGCAAGGTAAACCTAATACACATGCTTGGAGCACTGTCGAGTCACTCCCAAGTAACCGTTGGCTTCTCATTCCGGTTCATCGATCAGTGCCACTCTCCCCGACTATAGGGCACCAACCTCGTCCCTTATCCATTTTATTCATCTTATCCCTAAGAGGGAGTGGGAGGTATGTCTACTTGCTGAGCCGAGGAGTTACTAGGCTTGCCGCTTACCCATAATTCATGGCATGTGGCTAGTACTTTCAAACGCTTAACCAACACTACCACACACTGCGGCCTTATCAAGTTTTATCAACGCAGATGGATTTCCACCATGAAACTTGTATCCCAATCCGTCCATGGTCCTTATAGTGATTGCATAAAGTAAACAATTAACTCCTATAAATCTCGCGAGTGATAGGAAATCACTCGACTTTTACCGGTCCTATTAGCATAGCATCTATTCTGGACTCAAGTTCTAGTGTTCAGACAATAGGTACCTAGAATTATGCATCTAAGGTTATCAATCAACTCTAATAACTTAAATGCACAAGTAAATAGATATAAAAAGTTGCATAATTTAAAATAATAGGATTATGCACCGGGGCTTGCCTTTAGTGGTGTCTAAAGAGTCAATAGACTTCGATTCTTCCCAACCGATGTTCAGGACTTCAGTTAATTCCACAACGTTGGTCTGGACTTCAGAAATATCCCCGTCTGGTTCCTGGATGAATCCATGTGTTCTATCGACTAGCGATATTATTTCTATATGCAATGCAGTAGTTGGAATTAGTGAAGTGCTTGAGTATAGCTTTCCTTCACTAAAAAGTTATTATCCAATAAAGTAAACATTTAAGACCAAGCTTAAAAGTGTTACTTTACTGGGCAGTCATTTATGGAGTAAAAGTAAATACAAGGAACTCCTTAACAAAACCTAATTACATTAAATAACATGGTTTGAAAAGAGAGTAAGGGTAGTTCTAGAAACATGGGGTGGGTTGAATTCAATATATAATTTGGATTCAAAAGAAAATTTAACAACTTGGGTTTTAAAATAAACATCAATTCAAAGTCCAAAAGGAAAGATCATGTACATGAATCAGGTTCAAACATGGAGTTTGTTTTTTACAAAAACAGCATTAGCACAACAAGATCTATTTATAAGTCAAGTTCTGGACATAATCAGGGACTAAAACTTCATGAACATGACATACTACTCAGGAGTAGCCTTCAAGAATATTTTCATAAATTTTCATGAATAAGAACAAGCATTTCTGAATTAACCCTAAATCTCAAGAATAAATCAAAAACTCAAGTTAAATAATGCAAAAATTATCTAAAAAATTATCATAAACTATTTATGATTAGAAGAGCTCATAATAAAAAGATGACCCTAAGAAATTAAAAAAAGCATGCCTTAAATAAATAAACAAATACATATGTTGGAAATAAACAAAGCACATGAAATAATAAGCAAAAGTCAAGTATTAAAGCCAAAAATTTCACACAAGACCATACATGGTAAAAATATGCTAGGTTCCAAAAATCAAGCATAACAAGGCTAGGTTTAAAGAGATGTAATTAAATAACTTAGTTTCTAACAATTTAAACTAGAGCACACAATATAAAGTTTCAAACTAACTTTAGTAGTCAAAGTTGTAAAGCCAGTCAAGAGAAATACAACAAAATTAATTTGGCACTTTCCTGATTTTTCTACCATTTTCTAGGATTTTTCAAAGTTCACATAGAAAAGGATTTATACTATTACAGAAAGGTCCCTGAAAAGATTTTATTTAAAGGAATCAGGTCCCTGGCCATGGTTGGCCGTGGGGAGTTCCTGGCCGGCCAAAATCCGGCGAGAGAAGGCCACGGCGGCGAGGGGAAAGTGGGGGAAAACAACTAGTAGCTCACCGGGGTTCGATTTGACGTAAGAATGGGAGTCGGAGGAGGTCCAGAGGTGGCTGCCCATGATGGCCGGCGAGCGGCAGCAGCACTGCTCGCCGTTAAGTTGGTTCTGGCGAGGGAGAGCAGAAGGGATTAGGCCGAGGAGATTTAGTGCGACGAGGGGGAGCTTGTTGTGCTACCAAAAGGGAAAAAGGAAGGCCAAAGGGGCGAGCTCGGTGGTGAGCCCGAGCTCGGCGCAGCAATGGCGGGCGGCCATGGTGGTCTGGGTGCTTGGGTGAACGAAGGCGGGGGGGGGGGGGTTCTACCCTTTTTATAGGCAAGGGAGGAGGAGATAAGTTTTGCCGAGACTGGGGGCAGCTTCCTGCGGCAGTGCTCGTCCTCCAGTGGGCGGCCGGCGAGCTGGCGGGGTACGGCGCCGTGGCACGTGCTCAAGGTGCCAGGCAGGGGGGGTTCGAGGACGGCGGGGTCTTGCTCGCGATGCGTGGGACGCTGGGGTTGCTGGCCGGCGGCGGGAACCGGCGGTGGAGCAAAACGGCGGCAAGGGGCGGCGCCCCTGTTTCGAGCAGAGAGAGGAGGAAGAAGAAGGGTGGTTTTGCAATTTCCAAAAATTCAGGGGCTAAGCTGAAAAGTAAAATTTCCCATTGATCTAGGGTTCTAATGAAAAAGTGTTCAACATGAAAGTTGTGTAACTTTTCAAGATATACAACTTTAATGCTGTGCAAAATTTCACTAGATCAAAGGGTTTGAAATTATTTTGAAATCCGTCAATTCTTTTAATTGTAGAAGAACACAACTTATGTTTGAAAATTGCAAGAATAGCCTTAAGCATAAATATATGTTTTTATGAGGGTAAAAGTGAAAACAAAATATGCATTTTAACCCCTCATAAATTTTGAAATTTTGCCTTTTGCTAAAACTATTTTGTAAAAAGGACTTTGCATTTGTTTTCCAAAATAACAAAAATACCCTTGCTCTGGAAATCATAGTTTAAATTTTTAAATCAACACAAAAATTATATTTTTAACCCCTAAAACCTGGATTGTCACAGCCTTCCCCCCTAAAAAGAATCTCGTCCCGAGATTCGAGAGTAGAAAAGGACTGGAAGATCGGATATGTGAATTTTAACACCTTTGATCGTATGAGAAGGTTTTAACCTTACTTGGTAGCTAGGGTGCCAATATCAGACTTGCTTGATGCTTGTGATATATGAAAAGTAATGCATCAGGCAGTAAGATAGATATGTGTATGGTATGAATGCTATAACAAAGATCATCTTGAAAGAGTAGAAATCTTTAACAAAACTTTGCCATCTAAATCAAGGATCAAATGGCAAGATAATGGAAAGGTTTTAAGAAGTCTGTGGAAATATGCGATTCTGATTCATTGAAACATAGGGTTTCATAAGAATCCAGGAATGATCAAACTACAAACAAGGCTAGTTGATCATTAGAAAATCCCTTGAACAAAAGATCAAGGATGCAAAACTCTATCTAGCTCAAGTAGTTTACCTTTCCCAAGGTCAACAAACTCGAGGTTTTAGAACAAAGCACTCACCAAATTCTCACTTACCAATCAAACAAGATAAAGCACTCTAAAGATCCTTAGAAAGATGCTTAAAACATTTACTAACTTAAATAAGGATTAAAGCATTCAAATTTAACAAAGCATGCACGTTCTATCGTCCTCACAACCAAAAATAAGTGCCAAATATCTTTGGCCTTACGTGGTTAATTTCGGTGGCAAATTATAGATACGTCTCTCCCTATAATATCTAGTCGATAATTCCTAACTGTTCTTAACCTATCGAATCAAGGTTAGTGTACCTGCAAAAAAAACACATAGTGTATATATATATATATATAATGGGAACGTATCTAGTGCAAACCACAGTCTTCATGAAAACCCGTGCAAACCACGACAAAAAAGTCATCTAAATTCACTAAAAAAATCACACAAGTAGATAATATGATGGTACACAACCTTGTAAAATATCTTGTCAAAACTCGACTTTGTTTGTGAGATATAAAAATAACAAATTTCAAGCCAGAAAGCTGTCCAAATGATTTGTTAGAAATTTGTTATTTTTATATCTCACAAACGAAGTCGAGTTTGGACAAGATATTTTACAACATTGTATATCATCATATCATCTACATGCCAGATTTGTTTAGTGAATTTAGACGACTTTTTTACCGTGGTTTGCACGAGTTTTCACGAAGTTGTAGTTTGCACCAGATATGTTCCCATATATAATAGCCATCTTATAAAACCCATAAAACATCACCCTAGGGCTTTACGATACAATCCTTAATGAGTCCAACGTATTTTTGTAAACACTTTTGTTGAGCACATCTTTTATTCTAAAAATAGTTTTTAAGGTTCACTGTAACCTCTGTGTATGTTTCGGCTCTGATACCAGCTGTGGCAGAACCGCCAAAATTAATCCGGATTAAATGCATTAACCATCACTAATACCGATAAAATGGTTAATACACACTTAAAACAGAGTAATTTGATAGTCTGTCAGGTAAAATCCCGATAAAACCATAGAATTTCGAATCAAAACAACATACCTCACAAGAAGGTGAGTTCAGAGATTACAATAACCATAAATTTTACCATATAACTTTAATAATAAATGTTGCTACAAACTAAGTTTGAGAATTCCAAAGGGTACCTCAGAAATTTGAAAGTAGAAAAGCTCTTTAGAGTTATAAATAGTGGAAAAGAAAACGACAGCTAGCGACGATATATGACATCATGATGAAGTCCGTACATGAGGTCAATCTGACTTAGCATTCTCTCGATTTCCTGAAAACAAAGTCAGAAGCAAGACTGAGTATACTAATACTCAGCAAGGCTGACCTGAAGAAGGGTATATAGCATCCCTTTAACTAGACATGCAAGGTTTGTGATGGCTCTGGGGTTTTCTTTTGCTGAAAAGCAACAAAGAGTAGATCCTTAATTTCAAGTTTTAGCTTTCAGGTTCTAGTTTTATTAACCATTCTAGGTTTGCACCTATCTATACAAGCATGGTAGAGAAGAATTATTTGCATCCAACAAGATTGAGTATCATCATTGTTCTACTTCTTACTCTATGTGGCAAAGAGATTAAGCAGTCTCAATATCCGTGAGCGGCGGAACAGTTCGAACCGAATTTCAATCCTTGCAAGGTAAACCTAACACACACACTTGGAGCACTGTCGAGTCACTCCCAAGCAACCGTTGGCTTCTCATTCCGGTTCATGGATCAGTGCCACTCTCCCCGACTATAGGGCACCAACCTTGTCCCTTATAGTCGTAGTGTAGCGCTACAATTATTAATAGGGCACCAACCTCTTCCCTTATCCATTTTATTCATCTTATCCCTAAGAGAGAGTGGGAGGTATGTCCACTTGTCGGGCCGAGGAGTTATTAGGCTTGCCGCTTACCCATAATTCACGGCATGTGGCTAGTACTTTCAAACGCTTAGCCATACCACACACTGCGGCCTTATCAAGTTTTATCAACATAGACAGATTTCCACCATGAAACTTGTATCCCAATCCGTCCATGGTCCTTATAGTGATTGCATAAAGTAAACCATCAACTCCTATAAATCTCGCGAGTGACAAGAAATCACTCGACTTTTACCGGTCCTATTAGCATAGCATCTATTCCGAACTCAAGTTCTAGTGTTCAGACAATAGGTACCTAGAATTATGCATCTAAGGTTTTCAATCATCTCCAATAACTTAAATGCACAACTAAATAGATATAAAAAGTTGCATAATTTAAAATAATGGGATTATGCACCGGGGCTTGCCTTTACTGGTGTCTAAATAGTCAGTAGACTTCGATTCTTCCGAACCGATGTTCAGGACTTTAGTTAATTCCACAACGTTGGTCTGGACTTCAGAAATATCCCCGTCTGGTTCTGGATGAATCCGTGTGTTCCGTCGACTAGCGATATTATTTCTATATGCAATGCAGTAGTTGGAATTAGTGAAGTCCTTGAGTATAGCTTTCCTTCACTAAAAAGTTATTATCCAATAAAGTAAACATTTAAGACCAAGCTTAAAAGTGTTAATTTATTGGGCAGTCATTTATGGAGTAAAAGTAAACACAAGGAACTCCTTAACAAAACTTTATTACATTAAATAACATGGTTTGAAAAGAGAGTAAGGGTAGTTCTAGAAACATGGGGTGGGTTGAATTCAATTTATAATTTGGATTCAAAAGAAAATTTAACAACTTGGGTTTTAAAATAAACATCAATTCAAAGTCCAAAAGGAAAGACCATGTACATGATTCAGGTTCAAACATGGAGTTTGTTTTAACAAAAACAACACTAGCACAACAAGATCTATTTATAAGTCAAGTTCCAGACATAATCAGGGACTGAAACTTCATGAACATGACATACTACTCAGGAGTAGCCTTCAAGAATATTTTCATAAATTAGCATGAATAAGAACTAGCATTTATGAATTAACCCTAAATCTCAAGAATAAATCAAAAACTCAAGTTAAATAGTGCACAAATTATCTAAAAAATTATCATAAACTATTTATGGTTAGCAGAGCTCATAATAAAAAGATGACCCTATGAAATTAACAAAAGCATGCTTTAAATAAATAAACAAATGCATATGTTCGAAATAAACAAAGCAAAAGTCAAGCATTAAAGCCGCAAATTTCACACAAGACCATACATGGTAAATAGATCAAGCATAACAAGGCTAGGGTTAAAGAGATGTAATTAAATCACTTATTTTCTAACAATTTAAACTAGAGCACACAATATAAAGTTTCAAACTAACTTTAGCAGCCAAAGTTGTAAAGCTAGTCAAGAGGAATACAACAAAATTAATTTGGCATTTTTCTGATTTTTCTACCATTTTATAGGATTTTCAAAGTTCACATCAAAAAGGATTTATACTATTACAGAAAGGTCCCTGAAAAGTTTTGATTTAAAGCAATCAGGTCCCTAGCCATGGTTGGCCGTGGGGAGTTCCTGGCCGGCCAAAATCCGGCGAGGGAAGGCCACGGCGGCGAGGGGAAAGTGGGGGGAAACAACTAGAAGCTCACCGGGGTTTGATTTGATGTAAGAATGGGAGTCGGAGGAGGTCCAGAGGTGGCTGCCCATGATGGCTGGCGAGCGGTGGCGGCACTGATTGCCATTAAGTTGGTTCTGGTGAGGGGGAGCGGAGGGGATTAGGCCGAGAAGACTCAGTGCGACGAGGGGGAGCTTGTTGTGCTACCAAAAGGGAAAAAGGAAGGCCAAAGGGGCGAGCTCGGTGGTGAGCCCGAGCTCAGCGCAGCAATGGCGGGCGGCCATGGTAGTCTGGGTGCTTGGGTGAACGAAGGGGGGGGGGTTCTACCCTTTTTATAGGCAAGGGAGGAGGAGATAAGTTTTGCCGAGACTGGGGGTAGCTTCCTACGGCAGTGCTCGTCCTCCATAGGGCGGCCGGCGAGCTGGTGGGGTGCAGCGGCGTGGCACGTGCGCAAGGTGCCAGGCAGAGGCGGTTCGAGGATGATGGGGTCTTGCTCGCGACGCGTGGGATGTTGGGGTCGCTAACAACCTGCTGGCCGGCGGCGGGAACCGGCGGCGGAGCAAAACGGCGGCAAGGGGCGGCGCCCCTATTTCGAGCAGAGAGGAGGAAGAAGAATCGTGGTTTTGCAATTTCCAAATTTTCAGGCACTAAACTGAAAAGTAAAATTTTCTGTTGATCTATGGTTCTAATGAAAAAGTGTTCAACATGAAAGTTGTGTAACGTTTCAAGATCTACAACTTTCATGTTGTGCAAAATTTCACTAGATCAAAGGGTTTGAAATTATTTTGAAATCCGTCAATTCTTTTTAATTGTAGAAGAACACAACTTACGTTTGAAAATTGCAAGAATAGCCTTAAGCATAAATATATGTTTTTATGAGGGTAAAAGTGAAAAACAAAATATGTATTTTAACCCCTCATAAATTTTGAAATTTTGCCTTTTGCAAAAACTATTTTGTAAAAAGGACTTTGCATTTTTTCCAAAATAACAAAAATACCCTTGCTCTGGAAATCATAGTTTAAATTTTTAAATAAACACAAAAATTATATTTTTAACACCTAAAACCTGGATTGTCATAAAGCATTTCTGGCGCCGTTGCCGGGGATGGCACTAGGTGTAAAGTTATTTACTGAAGTACATAAACATGGCTATATAAGTAAGAGGTAGCTGCTGCTTAGACAGGCTAATGTGTTTATCTTTTTGTTTTCTCCTGATTGGATGAAAACAGGGTAGTGTATGTCTGGTTTCTCCTTGCTGACAAATTTTGTTGAAAATCCCGAGAAGCTCGTGAGAAGTGTCCGACCTCGTGTCATCCCTCTTTCGATCTCGCAGTCGATAAGTGAACCAGCTTTCCAAGCACCATCAACTGAACTCATGGCTAAGAAGACCCTGCGCGACTTCTCCGTCCCCTCGGCTGCCAATGTGGCAACTGGACCCAACGTTGATGTTGGGAACATGAACATTGAGCTGAAGTCTAGCCTCATTAACAAGGTACAGGCTAGCCCATTCTGTGGCAAGCCGAATGAGGACGCCAGCGCCCATCTCCTGAACTTTCTGGAGCTTTGCAAGACCGTAACCATACGGGGCGTTACGGCTGACGCCATCAGGCTCCTCATGTTTCCTTTCTCCCTCCTCGAGAAAGCGAAATAGTGGTTTTAGCAGAACAAGGAAGCCATCAGCACATGGGACAAGTGTTCCACGGCGTTCGTCGCTAAATTCTTCCCGTTGGGCAAAACAAATGCCCTGCGCAGGAGAAATTTCAAGTTTCCAGCATACAGGGATGGAATCCATCCCAGAAGCTTGGGAGAGACTGCAAGAATACATACTCGCCTGTCCTTATCATGGGATGCACGAGTGGCTCATGCTCCAAAGCTTCTACAACGGGCTAACGACAACATCCGGAGCCCATCTTGATGCCGCTGTTGGAGGAGCCTATCTCAACCTCACAATTGCCAAGGCTACAGCCTTGATCGAGAAGATAGTCTCCAACCAGAGCTGGAACGAGGAGCGTTCCCAGCCCAGAACAAAAGGCGGAATGCATACCGTCAAGGAGACGGACATGCTCGCCGCCAGCTGGACCTCCTAATGAAAAAGCTTGATGAAGGGAACCGGCAACAGATGCTTGTTCCCGTCCATGATATGAACTCGTACTTTACATGCGAAGTTTGTGGTGATGGTGGACACTCGGGGAATGACTGTCCCGAAACTCGAGAAGACGCAACCTACATCAATATCAACAACACTAGGTTCCATCCACAAGGAGGCCATGGGTGGGGTCAATCACGCTGTTGACGACCCTTAAGTCAGAAATAAAGCCGTCAACTCCTACATCTTTTCATAACTTTCAAGCACCAAAAGTAGTTATAGGGCTTAATGCTTACCATTTCCACAAGTTTTGGTGATTCTTGGATTGCAGGCACCCATACCCAGAATAGAGCAAAAACAGACAAAAGACGCAACACAGATGCACAGAATCTCCGACGCTGCGTCATACCAACAAAGAGGGCCCACAAACCAGACCAAACCGACCAACCCAACCCCGGCACCGAGCTATCTGACATCAGGACCCACCAAGCAGAGACCCAGACGAAGGCGGTGGCCAAAGGCGGCCAACAGGGTTTGGCCGACCCCACATGGCAGGGTCTCACCCTGAGATTTGGCGGCAAGATCATTCTTATCCTCCAGAAGGTAGTTATCCATGTTCCCATATTTGTTGATGGCAGGAACCGACCTTTGGAGCTATAAAAGGAGCCCCACGCACCCACTCAAGCATACCATCATCATTCTTCACTCCATTCACTTGTTGGAGAAGTAGTAGTAGATCTCCACTTGTATTAGTAGAGTAGAGGAAGTGTGCGGGAGAAAGATCGGAGAAGAGCCGGACGTGTCGGCCTCTCTTCGTCTTGTACCTTGGCGGATACGAATCATTTGAGTAAGTATCTGAAGTTCATCTTTCGTTAAGTTCTTGGTTTAGTATTCTTAAGTTATTCATTTGTTTACGGGATCATCATCCGTTCTTGTAATGGTTGCTCTAGTAGAGGGCCCCTGATAAAGATGGGTAACCCTGCGCAACGCTAGAGTAAGTAGTCGAAGGCTTAAGCGTGGTGCTTAGGTCCTAGATTACCTTTGTTTGCCTCGTGCTCCACAGTATTGCGGGGTAGACCGCAGGTGGTGACAGCCCTGTCAGTCCGCTATGAAGCTGCTTCGTGGTTAGTGCACTCCCCCCTGTCCGAGTATGGCATAGAGCCATAAGCCGGAGGTCCCTAACAGTACCTGGGTCAGACCGGTGTTTGAAGTAAACAAGTGACGAGCCTAAGTTTACCTTGCCTTGATCTTCAACCTTAGATAAACCACACTACCCGAAACTCACCTACCTCTTCTTCTCCTGGGTTAAACTAGCCAGAAGATCGTTACACATCCGTTCCAAGTGAAATCTCGATACCCTGAATACTCTCCGAGTGAAGTGCTACAACGGTATCTTCCGTGCGCTTCCGGATTACTCTATGATCGTTAAGAAATACCAACACACGCCCACCATTCCAAGGAGGAGGTAACAATTTCAACTCAAATTTCAATTCAAATTTTAATTCGAACCAACCCTCCTTAAGAGACTTAGTCTTTGGCCAAGCTAAAATCAATGAATCTTTAAACAAGAAGCTTGCTGCCAACGATAAAATTTTGGAAAGCATAAATGCAAAAGTTGAAACTCTTTCTTCTGCTTATAAAAATCAACTAAGTTTCAACAAAATGATAGAAACACAACTTGCACAAATTGCTGCTACTGTTCCTGTCTCTAAGAACGGGAAGATTCCGGGGCAACCCGAATCTCCTGTTGAAACTGCAAATATGGTGTCTACCGGGTGGGGCAACCTTCCCCGGCAGACTTCGCAAACTAACCATGCAAGTAGGTACAATCCCCCAAGAAATGACACTTGGGATGGCCTGGTAGCAGCAATTCAAGAAGATCTAGGGGTCCCCATGATCAGCTGCTCAATCTTCGATCAATACTATGAGCATGCACTCTGCGACCTGGGGGCCACTATCAACATTATGCCCATGGTAATATACGAGAAACTCTTATACCCTGCTCTCTCCCCAACATACATGTATGTGCAGCTCGCAGAGTCTACAATCCAGTATCCTGAAGGGATAGCCAAGAATGTCCTGGTCCGCGTGCGAGACTCCTTCATCCTTGCATACTTTGTGGTCATGGATATAGAGGGTGACCTAGGAATCGAGCTCATCCTTGGGCGACAATTCCTGAGGGCCACCAGAGCAAGGATAAACGTGGGAAGAGGAGAAATCCCCTTCCGTGTTGGGAAGGAGAACATGTTCTTCAGATTCAAACAAAGGGAAGAGCAGCGCATCCTTAACTGACAGGATGATGAAGGGCAGGCAATTTGGGATGCACCAGAATCCCCACTACCAAGACCTACGGCCACAAGATTAAAGAAAAGACATACAAAGAAAATGTGGCATAAGGTCGCAAGCTCGTCCTCGTCCAATTCTCCAAGACGAGCCGAGCAGTGGGAATCAAGGCAGGAGAAAGGTCCCGCTCGTTAGACTCTAAACGACGAGCCTTGCTAAAGGTAAATCGGTACGTATCTCATATTCACTCTCCACCATTTTGCTTTTCTCGATTTTTTTGATTTTTCCCACTGCATATTTGAATTTTCAAAACATTTCTTGCATGCTAGAAACTATTCTAGCACCTTTTCTATTTTTTCGCAAAAATCCAAAAACATTTCCGAGCATGAAAATCCTTTGGAAAATAATTTTGAACATCTTTCGAAGCAAAGTTTGGCCGGGCACCCAAAATTTCAAAACATATAGCTGTTAGAGAGCCCCTGGGCCCTGGCTGTCAGCCAGTGGGCCCACAGGGGGGCCGGCCGAACCCTAGGGTCGGCCGACCCCACCTGGCAACGGCTCTTTGCCATCTTTTTCCAACGGCTAGTGATCTTTGTGTTCAGCTCCTAGCCGTTGTGCCTGGGCATTCTCACTTTAAATAGAGGCCGAGGGGTGTGTGTTGAGCTCTCACACTCAACTCTCATTCACTCTCTCTCTCAAACTCTCTCAAACTTTGCTCTCGGGTTTTCTTGGATTTTTGCTCAAGATTTGATTTTAAGAGACCTCTCTCTCTCATTTCTTTGCTGCAAGAAAGAAGGAGCAACTCATGGGTAAGAGCATTTAATTTAGTTTCACTAATGTAACCCGTTTCGAGTTGCACTTGTTTTTGTTCATCATGAAAGGCATAGGACGGAAGGTCTCTGGTGCATTCAAGAAGATGACGGGTGGAAGCTCATCCTGTTCTCGGGGTGGCTCGAGCTTGTACACACCCAAACCTACGCCTACACCAAGCATGATGGACTACGAGGAAGAAGAACAATATGAAGAGATGCAAACCGAACCGCAAGCCGAGGTCATAGAGATTGATATGGAAGATGCACCGTACCTCGACTTGCGAGATGATCGTGAATGACAAGGCTAGGCCATCCTCAAGAATAGAAGCTTCGTCCACACCCGAGCATTCGATCAGGACCTCCTCATCAAAAGAGGTATGTATGAAGACTTCTCTAATGTTTGTCATGAAATTGGATGGGATAACTTCGTTCCCATTAAGGAGTATAGTTCTCGACTCCTCACCATCCAATTTCTTTGCACTCTTCGGGAGGTGGAAAATGGGGTTTACTTTCGACTTTTCAGGAAAGAATATTTGCTTTCTTAGAAAACTTTTGCGGGCCACCTCGATTTCAACAAATGCTGGCCAATTTCTCTCGACCAAGCTTGCCGAGGTTTTAATCGTCATGAGTTTTGGGGCCGGATTTCAGGTCAAGTTGTTCATGGCAAGTTCGCACCTCGGTGCGGCGACATTCATAATCCAACTCTTCAGTTGATGCACAAGTGGTTGACCATCACTCTCTTTCCAAGAGATGATGTCCGACCCGTGCACAACGATGAGTTGCTCATTCTTTATGCCATGGTCAACAAGATCAAAATCTCCCCCGTGCAAGCTTTGGTTAAGCAATTGCTTTTAAACTTCAAGATGACGGGTCCTATTGAGTGTACTTCTTTAATTACTCATATCGCTACACGTATCAGTGCCTTAGAGGGGAATTTTATTCCTTTCATTGAGGGCGACCGTGCGTATATTGATGAGGCTTATTTAATCCAAGGTCACACACTCAAGAAAGGCCCGAATGACTCTTTGATTTTCTTTAACTTGGGCTATACAAATGAGATTCCGATGCCCAATGCAGAGTTCCATTTGTATAATTGCCATTCGCTAACCATCCCTCTCATTCCACAAAAAGGAGGTCGTAGGCATAGATCTTCTGGTTTGCCTGGCAGGATGACAAGAAGTAGGACCAGAAGAGAGGCAGAGCCGACACCACCGCCTCAGGAGCCACATCACTCATAGCAGCATGAGGCCGGTGGTTCATCATGGCACAGTACCAGCACGGAGGAGTGGACACGGCAGGCACCAGGCCACCGGTCCACCAGTTCTAGCTCCGGTGGAGCCCCAAACCTCATCAGATGGACATCTTCGTCCCGAGGTTTCGGTGCTATCACCCAGTAGCTAGGTAAGCTGCGGTGCAGGGTGACAACATACAAGAGACACTAAACCAACACATCGACAATACCCAAGTATGGCAGCGTCACACTGGCGAAAGAATCCACGACATGGAGTAGTTGCAGTTGCAGTGACAGGAGGAGTGGAGGGCATACTGCCGCTAGACGGGTTTCAACCCCGATCAGCCATAGTGAGCCTGAAGCTAGCTTGGGGGAGGACCCCCACGAGAGGTAACTTGTATCATTTATCTTTACTACTTTCATAATCTTGCATGAAACCCATAAAAATTTGCAAAATCAGAAAATCTAAAAAATTTGCATGACTAAAAACAAATAAAAATTTGCAAAATTTAGAAAACACCAAAAATATTTTCTTTTAATATGTGTAGTAAGCATGGTGTAAGTTTTCCTTGTTGAGATGATGAATAGTTGCTCTGTTAATTTCCTTCATATACTTAGTTACAACTTTATGCTCTACCTAGTTTTGGGTTTGGTGGCTTCAAATGTTCAAACCTTAAACTTGAAACTTGTGTGTAGGAAAAAGCATGATCCGAATCTAAGTTGTTGTGAGCTATGATATGGTTAAGTAGAGTTGCTATTATCTTCTCTTATGTGATACTTGACATCCGGAGTATTTAATTTTTAATAACACAAAAATATAATGAAGCTCCTTGATGATATGAGATTCCTATCCAAAGCCATATGTTGATTTTCATTGCAAAACCTTCCACATATGCAACTTACTTTCATTGAGTTTTGTCAAATTGTTGTGACCCTTAGTGAGATTCATTTCATACTCCCATGATCAAGATCACGTACAAATCTCCACCACATGCTATGCTTCTACACTAGAAGTAAGCAAAATTTCATCCATCCACAAAATAAAACTCCAAGTCCATGTATGACACCTCTCTCTCAAAAACACATCAAGGATATGGGGCTATGCAAAAATAAAATAAAAAGATGCATACCCAAAGAAGGTATGCCACATGCTTCGGCATGTCAAAAAAAGAGAGAATAAAAGATGCATACCCAAAGAAGGTATGCCACATGCTTAGGCATGTCAAAAAAAATAGCAATTAGAGACAGGTTGAGGAAGGCACAGTAAAAAGCCTTGGTAACGAATCATACACACTGAACGATCCGAGAGATCATCCGAGGAACTTTATACATTTCTTTTGAAAACTTTACAAAACCTCCAGATTGACGGTTGAACTAAAGAGAAAGAAATATGAGCACTCCATGATACCATTCTGACTCTCAACCGCCAAAGACGAGGTGAAGCAATAAGCTCCACAGGAGTAAGGTAAGAGGTACGAACAAAAGGCCAACTTATTCAAAATCAAGGTAAGAAGCATTTGGTTGTGCTTAAGTATGAGTTGGAAATCCAATGTTGTAGCAACTCCTGATCAACAACGAGCGCCTTGTTTTGGTCAGGGACGAGCAAAAGGCTAGCTTGGGGGTGTTGTTGACGGTCATTAAGTGCGAAATATGACCGTCAACTATGCTCTTAAAAGAATGAAAACTATACCTCTTACTCGCATATTTGTATCACTAATCTAGCTCCACAGTTGTTTTCGAGAATTTATGATTTCAGGAGTGCAAGTCCGAAATAAGACGAAAACACGACGAATACGCAGACAGAAGACACAGACGATTGTGTCCTGTGTAACATGAGCAAGGGAGGCCCACAAACCAGATCAAACCGACCAACCAAGCCCCGGCACCGATCATCTAACATCAAGACCCACCAGGTAGTGTACCAGAGGTCGTTGGCAATTGGCGCCAAGGGAGGGTCGGCCGACCCCACTTGTCAGCCATTGAGGCCGAGTTTTGGCGGGAAGCTTGATCTTATCCTCTAGAGGTCGGTTAGGCATGTTTCCATGTATAGATTTGGCGGAACCGACCTCAAGAACTATATAAGGGGCCTCCCACCACTCTCTCTCACATACACCACTTGAAGGCCTCTCTCTCTACACTCTCTTGTGACTTATACTCCTTAGGGTAGTGGAGCTAGGCTAGTACTTCATCTCAGCGAATCCAATCGTCCTCGGGGTCGGCGAGCAATCCTCGGCCTCTGGTATGTCTTTGTATTCCGACTTTCTTTATGCTATTCATATCGAGTTCGTTCTTGGTTATCTTGCTATGTTCGTAGCTAGCTTAGCCTTGAACTGTGCTTTATCAAGTTATAGTAGTTGTGTGCTTGGACCAGATGATCTGGGTAAGGATATCGGTTCGTTGTGCTTTTGGGCTTGCCTTAGCATCTTACCTGTCCATCCGAAGGGTGGGGGACCCGGGGGTGCTAGGGTAGTGACCTCATACGCGGGCATGGTGCCCAGGTATGTGGGATCTTTCCGATATGATGGTGCTCCATGGTGTGACTGGGGTATACTACAGGTGGTGACAGCCCTGTCGGTCCGCCGGGAAGCAGCTTCTCGGTTAGCGTACTCCCCGACATTTGGGTACTGTGTAGGAGTTCATGCAAAGTGTTGGGTATTTTAGCGTCACGAATAAATCCGCAAGCGCACGGATACCGTTGTAGCTTTCACCTCAGAGTATTCCAAGGGTTATTGAATCCACAGGGAACGTGTGTGTACTAACTCCTATTCTAGTCGGTCCAAGGACACACAAATATAGGTAGAAGGGTAGAGAGGATTCCAAAGATAGTGCTACTGCTGAGTTAAAGCTCTATCTCTCGGGCACAGTACTTGCTTCGAGCACTAGCTTACAACTAGTCTGCCAGTCGACTTCGGCCAATAGCTCTACGCTATATCCGAACGTGGAGGATTACGAAGGACCAATAGGGTTGTCACCACCTATGTCCTACCTATAACAAACTGTGGGATATAAGGAAAACGAAGGATAACCCCTAGCCTAGACACTACGTCTACGCTATTGATTACTACAGCAGTCTAACTACGTATCTCGAGCCGTAGCAAACTACAGCACTCTATACATATCTCGAGCCGTAGCAAACTACCCGCGAGTAAGAGAACTGATCTCACTCAACTACAAGCACTACTAGCATCTACTATACTAAGTAAAATACTAGAGATAGGAACCACGAATACTTACTAAATACCGAAGAATGTAGCAGCATCCGCAGAGGTACAAACTGGGCGCAGAGAGCCGACACCCGGCACTTCTCCCGAACTACTCCCTCACTCTCGGAGAGGTACAACAATGGAGAAGAGCGCCGAAGACTGGTGCCCCTCCAAAGTACCTCTACCCTCTCCCTACTCTAAGACAATTCTAAACCAAGAGAAGGCTTGAGAGAGCACTTGGATGGATGTGAACTCCAACTTGGTGGTGTCCTCATTTGGAAACCCTCCCCTCATATATATAGGAGGGAGCCACGGGCAGCACGGCATCCTTCAGCAGCTAATCCTTCAAGAACCGACCTAGGGGACCTATGAGAAGGTGACATGTGGCTTGGATGAGGCGGTGGGGCCCATGGGCCAGGTCGGCCGACCTGTAGGTCGGTGGGCCTGCCCGAGGCTCTAACCGCCCCCAGCTTCGTCCAGCGGGCTGTCCTGGGCCTCCTTGTCCTAACCCCATGGGTTTTGGCCTGTCCTGAGCTGGTTTACTTGGGTGCATGGGCTTGTTTTGATCCAATTGGGCCTGACTCGTGTTCTCTAATTGGTTGCGCATTTTGCCTTGATCTGTGGAGTGTGTTTCCCTGCTCATGAAGTGTGTTTTCACCCTTATTTCACCTGCATAGAAATAATTACCAATACTTGTGGAAATGGTCAGTAATAAACCCCTACCACTATGTTGATGTTTGCATTTCATGTGTTTATGCAGGAGTTCACGGCCTAAATTTGGTACTTAAGAGCCGTCAAGAACTCCCCCACACTTAGCCTTTGCTCGTCCTCGAGTAAAGCATAAAGGACTAAGGTGGAACATGACTTCCAAAGGTATGAAGCGAGCATAAGAGATATTCCAAACCATACCTTGCACTTATGAACTTTGAAGTGTCTATCATGCCATCTTGTGTAGTTGAGGAATGGAATGGTCGCGAATCAAATCACTTCTACTCCTCATGTCAAGTAGCTTGGGGTTTTTCAATAAGTTTTCAAAAGAAACCTTGCTTAGCTCCTCATTTGATTCTCTCGGATCACTCAATGTGTATATGTCCTTACCATGGCATTTGACTTGCCTTTTCTTCATCCTACTTGTAGTGATGGCTATATGTGGAGCTCAAGGTAGGGTATGAAGGATAAGGCATACTTGTATCACATGTATTGCAAAGTCAAAGACCGGATTCAAAGAGAAAAAACAAGTCATACAATCAGATCAAGATGTGCATGTGCAAGGATTGTGATGGATGGAATGGAAACTCCTTTTGTATGATCTCTCTCCCTATATAAATTCTTTTGAGAGCATGGCTATCTTTTTTTCTCTTTTTTTTTCATGGACCTTCATGTGCCCACATTTTTTTCCTTTTTTCAATACTTGGACCTTCATGTGTCCATATTTTTTTTTCTTGATAGCCCATGCCTTTCTTCTTTTTTTTAACAAAAACTAGAGAGAAAGACCAACACATATAGTGGAGCGTTTATTTTGTGGAATGAGTGGATGGTACAATGCTAACTTCTCAAAGAAGCATAGCAAGGGGGTATGAGGTGTGCACATGAATCTTGATCATGAAAGCATGAAAAGAATTCTCTCAAGGGTCACAACAATTTGATAAAGCTCAATGCAAAAACAAGCAGCATATGTGTATATGGTTTTCAAGAAGTATCATCATATGGCTTTGGTAGGACTTTGGCATATCAAAGAGGAGCTTTGCAAGGATTTTTTTTAAAATTTTTAAATAAATAACTCAAGCACTTAAACAAAAAGGATTTATTCCTAAGGATCATATCATCCAAACCATATCTCAAACATCAACTACTTAGATAAGCATGGTTTCCTAAGGATTTTTGTTTACAAGCATCAAGGTGATAAGCATGGAATAAAACATATGCAAGCCTACCATATGAAACATGTAGAGCAGGTGGATACACTGATTCACTTTGAGTTTGATTTTAGAGAATAAGATTTAATCACCATTCAAACTCATGAATCAAGAGAGCTGAGAGGTAGAGGATGCACAAACCATCGCTTTTGAAGAAGATGGGGATCAAGGCAATGGTGATTCAGCCAAACCACTAGGTGGCTAGCTGAATTTGGTGTCCTTGCCTTGTCTCTTGTCATGTTGGTGCAGACGATGTTGTGCGATGCATCTGTGGGAGATCTCGAATGTGTATGACAATGATGATCTTTGAGAGATCTCCCCCACACTTGTACTTGTACCTGGTGTTGTATTCAACGAGATAGTGGAAACAAAATAATGGCTCTGCTGGTTTTAAGAGCCAGGGAGCTCTAGAATTTAGTCAAACTAAGTTTTACTCTCACCATGAGACTTACTTTGGTGATCCTCGGGCGACCTCCCAGCAGGGCTTTGTATAATGTCAAAAGCAGGACATTGAGAGCACTTACCATGGTGTCTTGTTGATGAAGACTCAATGTTGTCGCCATGGCAATTCCTCTCTTTTTTTTTTCTTTTTTTTTTATGGAGCAAGATGCGAGGACTAGCACCAATTCAAAGACAAAATATGGAGTGAGAAAGAACTTACTTCGGGGCACTCACATACCTCCCCCACACTTGAAGTTATGGAGTTCAAGTCTCCTTCTGTAGTTGTTCCTTCATCAAGGCCTATCGAGGGGTTGTAGTTGGTGTAGCTCTCATGTTCGTAGGTGTTGCTTTTCCACCATTATTCTTGATCTTCCATTGGAAAGGTTAGCGACCAAAAAAATACCCAAAGGAAAACTACATCCTAGAACATGCTCTTGTTTTTATTGAAGGGAAATAACTAAGTAAATAAATAAATGATAATCCGGGCTATCTGCCGGTAGTGCTTTGTTTTTGGTCATAAGCTCGACCATGGGAACATCCTCTTGCAGCTATTGTTGATGATGTGTTCCCCTTTTCATCACCAATTGTTGATGTGTCATGAAGGTTTAGCTGCAAGGTTAGCACCACAGAGCATCCACGAAATTTGCAATGTTTATGGTAAACATATGCATCTACAACTAGCCTTCTAAAGGTTTTGCAAGAGAGGACCTTAAGGCAGCTATAGTCCTCGTGTGTCGGGCACAATGCATGTCTGACTCTGGAGAGGAATTGAAAGAGTATAGTTTTTGAGGTATCACTAGGATGAAGCTCCCATGCTCATATATGGAATCCTTTTCTATGGACTCCAGAGTCGGCACCTCATAACGCTCCATGGCCCGTCGGTTCTTCATATCAAGAGATTCATCGTGGGAAATCATAGTTGAATCTCGATCGTGGTCGAGAACAACTTCCTTGGGGCCAGAGGAAAGAGGCTCAAACTCGCTCAAGAGGGATGATTGTCATTCGTCTTCACAAAAGTGAAGGGTAACTTCCGAGTCATGCTCTTCGGAAGCAGCAGATTTTGCAACCTCGGAGAAAATGGACTCGGATGGTATGAACAGAGATTCATGCATCATTTCCTTGAGCGGGTTTGGCTCGGGAAAATGCTTCGCCATAGAATTTTCTAAGCAAGAGGTAGCAGTGGCAGAAGCAGTTTTCCTAAGCGTCACATCAAGGCTTCCTTGAGATGCGAGAAGTTCTTCAAGCGGGAATCCTAGGAGAAGATCAAAATCGAAGATATGGAAATCTAAGTTAATCTTGATCTTGTCTATTATAAGCGGCACGGCACTTGCGACCCCCCGACATTTGAGGATGTGTCCCGAGGGACAACTCTTTAAGAGCGTGTCGGATGGTCTTAGCGTAACATTGCCCAAAAGTGTGTACGCTAAGTGTAATGGCGAAACTTTAACATCCATGATGGGGTTAATGTGGGCTTCTACGGTGGTTCCCCTTATTGAGCAAGGAGTGATCGTGGAGGGTGAGCTAATCCAAATTGCTTCAGAAAAGTGTTTCTCTCCATCTGACCAATCCTCCTTCATGGCTTCCTCGAGAGGTGCTTCATTACGGGAATCAAGAGGAGAAGGAGGTACCGTAGGCCTAAAGGAAGGTTCTGTCAAGAGATCTCTAGATTGATCGGTGTGGACAGAGGAAGGTTCCTTCCCTGAATGGGCATCTACGAGATTGGAGGTGTTTCTATGGTTTCCCGTTGATTCATCCTCGAATCTTGAAGAGAACTTTGAGGGGTGAATCTCTTCTCCCTCTGATGTTCCTGGTTTGGGCGAGGTTTCTAGAGCTGAATCTAAGGATGTGGAAGTTGAAAGATTGGGTTCCGCCACTAGAAGATCCTCATGGGTCAACTCACACTCCTCTTGGAGAGGATCAGACTCGGCCGACAAGGAGGTATACTCGGCAATTTAAACTAGGATTTTATTAGCCTTAGCCGGAAACATTTGGAGGGGTACTGCTCCGGTGATGTAACACCCGGTTTATAAAAGGACATAAACCGAGCAAACATATACGTGCCAGGATCGAGTCACACGTATATACAATAGAATGAACAATATATCATAGCACATATCACGTAAAAAGATATAATAAAGCGAATACGAATGTTATTTATTACATTAATGACAAAAATGTCTGATACAGCGGAAGCGAAGTACAAAATACGATAAAAGCTCTCCGAAGCTGAAGCAGGGCGCCACAGGGACGTCGACTGGGAGACGAACACCTAGAAGTCCTCGTAGTCCTGGTAGCGCTGGATGAACTCCCTCGTGTCGGCAGGAACTGAGCAGCAGTAGCGTAGCCAAGAGGAAAAAGTAGAGAAGAGGCAAGAGTGAGTACACAACTTGTACTCAACAAGTATAACACAAACTATGAGGCTCTAGGCTGGCTGACTCAACTGCATTAGCTTTTAAGTGTTGGAAAATTTTATTTAAGCTATTTACTACGAGTTGATGATTTACCATTAACCCAGTTACATAGTTATTAATCAAGTTTAATCATGTAACTGCTGAGAAACCAAACCAAAACCAAGCCACCAAGGTAACCCCGAGAAGCACCTCCCTCGTCGGAAGGAGATAACTCCACTAATCAAAAGGAGGATCTGGGCCGCTCATAACCGTGAGCACGGCTAGTATACCAGTTTTACACTCTGTAGAGGTTGCACATCTTTACCCACAAGTCGTGAGCTACGCTAGAGGTTCATCACACTTCCTTAGGTGAGATGACTAGCGACTCACTACGAGGCCGTTACAAAGAATCTCGTTGGTAAGGCGTAACCGCGAGAGATAGGTCAGCGACGATGGGGCCCACCTCCGGGGGTACAAGCACAGGAGCGCAGTCCAAGCACAGACCAAGCCGGAGGAGCAGGGACCATTGAAGCTTACTACTCTTGCCCCGCAGGTAAGTTACTCCAAACCAAAAAGACCTAATTAATAAGCCAAGTCTATCCCATTCTAGCCTTGTGGTAGCGCTGTTGTCCCAGGTTGTCGCTCTATGAACCGGTCCTTATGGAGAGTGGCCAACCAGTCAGTAAGCACCATGCTGGCCCCCTAAACCATGTTTCTACAAAAACCATCTTTTAACGAGACGTGAGCCACTCAAGCCACACAGAGTGCCACTCTCAGAATTAAGTTCAAGTAAACCATTAATCAATTTAATTAAAAAGGACCAAAGTGTGTTATAGCGCAGCAACCTAGCACAACTAACCAAAATGGAACCCAAAGGTATATTTAAAGGATATAAACTGGCTAGGAAATCCTTAAAGGCATACAGTATTAAAATGCAGTATGAAAATGTATTTAAAAGTGATGGGTTGTTCATGTTATACTTGCCTTCCTCGTACTGCTCCTGCTGCTGCTCAAAGTGCTCGGAAGACGGCTGCTCCTGGTACTGGTACTGAGGCTCCTCAGATGGATCAACGTCTACTCACGAACACATGGCCAAAACAATGCACGATAATAAGCATACAAACAAACATTAACAAAAACTAAGAAACAGTACATCAATACATAAAAACAGCACACTAAACTACTCTAATATTGTTCTACGCGTTACAACGATCGCGTGGACATAAAGAACGCTAAAAACGGAGCTAAAACGCACATTCTAGGCCAAAAACAAGGTTCAGGGGTTTATTTGTAATAAAAATAGGGTTCCAGGGGTTTTTCTGCTAAAACCGAGGGCCTAGATGTAAATAAACGTTAACTCCAGGGTCTAACTCATAAAAGAACCAGGGCTGGACGGCGGGTTTAAATCTGGTAAAACTCAGGGGGCTACGCGTTAAAATCAGGACCTCTGCGTAATTATTTTTGCAAAAGTTCGGACTGCGGGTTGATTTCAACAGAACCGGGGGTCTCTTTAGCAAAAAGTTTAGGCCGAACCGGTATCCACGCACGTGGGCCGCTGGATCTGGATCTAACGGTTTAGATCTAAGGTCCTCGGGATCTAATCGTGGCCATTCATCCGAGATCGGGCGGCTGGGGGGTTTGGGCGCGCGGGGCGGCGGCGCAAACCGCCGGAGCAGAGCTCCGCGGCGGCGAGCTCGCCGGAGCTGGCTTTTCTGGCGCTCCAGTGGGCCATTTGGGTTGCGGTCTGGTGCAAAAGGATGAGCGTGACACGCGTAAATCACTGGAGCACGTAGGGTGGCGGTGCTGTGCTCTGGCGGGGCTCGCCACGGTGAGAGGCGGCCCTGGTTCGCCGGCGTGGCATGGTCGCGCGCTCCCGGCCTCGGTTTGAGTCGGGTTTTGCTACGGGGAGCGTCTAAGCGGCATGAGTGAGCCACCGGAGGCGAAAGTGGGGCAAGGCCGGGCCTGGACGGGACTCGCCACGGCGAGGAGCGGGGCTACGCGGCGGCGCAAGAGCGGGCTTGCGGCGGACGGGCGCCTAGGGCGTGCTAAGGGCGGAAATAACCTGCGCAAAGGGATCAAGGGGCCCGGGCGGTGCTCACCGTGCGTTGGATTGAAGGGAAGGCCGTCGCGGTGCGCTCGGCGACGAGGATCGGCGGCGGGGGAGAACGGAGCTCGCGTCTGGGGTCGAGGGAGGGGTGCGCCGGGCTCCTGGACGCCTCAGATCATCGCGGGGTGCTCCTGCGGCGGCGGTGGGGGGTCAGCGTGGCCCGAGCAAGGCCGGCAGCAAGAAATTGTGAGAGGAAAAGCTCATCGGCGGCGGCGGGTGGTTCTGCTTCGACTCCGGGAACACGGCGGCGCGGCTTAGGGTTTTGGGGTGGCGGCGGGGTGGAATGAGGAGGCAGGGGGGTCCGTGGGGTGCTAATTATAGGCAGGCGGGTGACCTAGGCGTGCGCGCCCGGTTTGGAAGGCCGGCGAGATCCCAGGCGGGGGTCGCGGGCGGGCGTTGCGGGAGGAGGAGGACGGACCTGGCGAGCGGGCCCGGGCTGGCAGCGAGCGGGTGGAGCTGGCGTGTGGGGCCGGGCTGCAGCGGGGCGGGGAGGCGTCGCGCGATGCGGGCGACGCGCTGGCGTGTGGGTGACGCGGGTGAGCGGGCCGCGCGGCTGAGGCCGCGGGTGAGATGGGCCGCGCGAGTGAGGAGGGAAGCTGGGCCCGCGTCGGGTTTAGCTGGGCCAGGCAGGTCGGGCCTAGCGCGGGATTTGAGTTGGGTTTCCAGGGAAGTTTGGGCTGGGCCTGAGTTGAGTTTGGGTCCGGTTGGGTTTGGTTGTGGGTTTGTTTTTCCTTTTCCTTTCTAAATTCTAACCAAATACACTAATTGAATTCAAACTAATTTGAATTCAAAACCTAACCACACAACAATAGAAAAGATGCTCCAGCATGAATGCAACACAAAAAATTAAACCTATGATAAATTTTTAATTACTTGTGAAACGAAATTAAATTAAATGCAAGGGTAAACACAATAAACATTAGAAATTTAAGTAAAGCCAATTAAATTTATTGATAAATGCTAGAATTTAAAATTAGGGTGTTACAGGTGATTGAGTTGAGATGATCGGCAGATTCCTTATCGAGACTCCTCTTAAATTTCCAAAGGACTAAAGGATTGAGTGTCGACATGGTAGGGTCGGACTTCACTAGGAGCGAAAATCTGGCCCAAGTTGCGCCTAAAGTTTCCATCTCATTCTGCTGGAAGAACATGATAGAGAATGTCTTCTTCAAGGAGTCCCAGCTGCCCTTTCCGGTATATGTATAGGACGTGTACCATTGCTCTGCCCTCCCTCTAAGAGGGAAGGGAAACAACATCCACCGGAGGACATCTTGTTTCATGCTTGCAGAGGCAAAGTGTGAACAAAGCTGCTCGAACTCCCGTATTTGGTGGTCTGGGTTCTCGCTACTTAACCCAGAGAAGGAAAGCTCCTGAACCATAGCGATAAGGTTGGGACAAGGTTCATAGCCGGATGTGGAAGAGGATGGTGGCTCAATGAACTCGCCCCTTGGGGTAGAGAGCTGTGAAAGGATGGCTTCTCCATGGGTAGAGGGGGTAAAGATAGCAGGAAGAAAACTAAAAATGATACGGGATAAATCCTGTGGGGTGGAGAAGCTTTTAAAGGATAGCTCCTCTATGGGTAGCGGGGGTCAAGGTAGAAGAAAAGAAAATCAAAGGATACGAGGACGACTAGGTTTGAAGAAAGATAAGAAAGATACAACAACCGTTCCCCGGCAATGGTGCCAGAAAGATTGTTGGGTATTTTAGCGTCACGAAAAAATCTGCAAGCGCATGGATACTGTTGTAGCTTTCACCTCAGAGTATTCCAAGGGTTATTGAATCCATAGGGAACGTGTGTGCACTAACTCCTATTCTAGTCGGTCCAAGGACACACAAAGATAGGTAGAAGGGTAGAGAGGATTCCTAAGATAGTGCCACTACTGAGTTAAAGGTCGATCTCTTGGGCACAATATTCGCTTCGGGCACCGGCTTACAACTAGTCTGCCAGTCGACTCCGGCCAACAGCTCTACGCTATATCCGAACATAGAGGATTACGAAGGACCAATAGGGCTGTCACCACCTACGGCCTACCTCTAACAAACCGTGGGATATAATGCAAATGAAGGATAACCCCTAGCCTAGACACGTCTATGCTATTGATTACTACTGCAGTCTAACTACGTATCTCGAGCCGTAGCAAACTACAACACTCTGTACGAATACAGAGAGACGAACCCGCGAGTAAGAGAACTGATCTCACTCAACTACAAGCACTACTAGCATCTACTATACCAAGTAAAATACTAGAGATAGGAACCACGAATACTTACTAAATACCGAAGAATGTAGCAGCATCCGTAGAGGTACAAGCTGGGAGCAGAGAGCCGACACCCGGTACTTCTCCTGAACTACTCCCTCACTCTCGTAGAGGTACAACAATGGAGAAGAGCACTTAAGACCGGCACCCCTCCTAAGTACCTCTACCCTCTCCCTACTCTAAGACACTTCTAAACCAAGAGAAGGCTTGAGAGAGCACTTGGATGGATGTGAACTCCAACTTGGTGGTGTCCTCATTTGAAACTCCTCCCCTCATATATATAGGAGGGAGCCACGGGCAGCACGGCGTCCTTCAGAAGCTAATCCTTCAAGAGCCGACCTAGGGGACCTATGAGGAGGTGACATGTGTATTGGATGAGGCGGTGGGGCCCAAGGGCTAGGTCGGCCGACTTGTAGGTCGGTCGCCCTGCCCGAGGCTCCAACCGCCCCCAGCTTCATCCAGCAGGCTGTCCTGGGCCTCCTTGTCCTAACCCCATGGGTTTTGTCCTGTCCTAAGCTGGTTTGCTTGGGTGCATGGGCTTGTTTTGATCCAATTGGGCCTGACTCATGTTCTCTGATTGGGTGCGCATTTTGCCTTGATCTGTGGAGTGTGTTTCCCTACTCATGAAGTGTGTTTTCACCCTTATTTCACCTACATACAAATAATTACCAACACTCGTGGAAATGGTCAGTAATAAACCCCTACCACTATGTTGATGTTTGCGTTTCATGTGTTTATGCCGGAGTTGACGGCCTAAATTTGTTACTTAAGAGCCGTCAACAACTCCCCCACACTTAGCCTTTGCTCGTTCTGGAGTAAAGCATAAAGGACTAAGGTGGAACATGACTTTCAAAGGTATGAAGCGAGCATAAGAGATATTCCAAACCATACCTTGCACTTATGAACTTAAGAGCCGTCAACACAAAGATGAAACAGGACTAGATGTTCTCCAGTGCGGGTAATTCTCCCCGATGTCCCTAATTTCCTGGCACCTACAGCTCTAAGCAATGTGGCTAACGTAACTTATCTGTTTACATGAATAGTATACTAGGAATCTTTGTCTATGCTCCCACTAACCTTAGAATTGCTTGTTTATTCTTTATTCATGAGAGTTGGCTGTTCTTTGTCTGTCACATTACCCATGATTATCCTTTATATATCACTTACTCCTGTATAGTCAGTGGTCTTCATCTTGCTTCATACGTTTCATGGTTATACAACTAAGTAAATACACTTTACACAACCTAGCCATCCCTTGGGAAAATATAAATAACGATACCCTAAATACTTCCGGGTGAAATGCTACAACGGTATATCCGTGCGCTTGCGGATCCTTCTGTAAACGTTAAGACATACCACATGGCATCTTCGAGGCGCCGTTGCTAGGAACTAACCACTCCTAGTGGCGACGCTAAGAAATGCCAACATTCGCGCGACTTGCTGAGTGACTTGATTAGATGGAGGCTGGTAGAGGACCATCTCATTACCATGACTACCCTGCACTGACTCTTGATTAGGTAGTTGCTGTTTCACAGCCTCGCAGGACCTATGTTGGGCACAATCACATTACACACAAAACCAGTCATAGGATCTTGGAACACCTAGGTAACTCCATCAGCATGAGGAAGTCTAGTTACAAGGACCTCTATAGGAGACTTGTGCTGTGTCATCATCACCAAATTCTGCTGTTTAGATGTCGGCCCAAAAGCCGACACATTGCTTGGACTTGCTGGCGATGACGCTGATGTAGTTGTAGCCGACGATTGTGGAGCCGGTGCGGTGTCTTGAGACTGGGTCGGCTGTGGAGCCGACGCATTGACTTGCTGATTCATCGGCTACGAAGCCGATGAACTTGGCTGCCCTGCTGCAGATGACACCATGTACTCTGGGGCATGCCATAGCCAGTAGCAGGATTCCATCCATCTGGGAACCCCGTCATGTAGTTTCCCTGCGCATGTGTAGCCATTGGCGTGGAACTGGTGTACACAGGAGAAAACTGTAGAAATATGGGTTAACAAAAACAAAAAATTTCTACCGCATAAACTAGGATTACTGCAGTTATAGATCATGGGATTACCACTAGATGAGCGGTTGCGGAACTTCTGTAGCGCATCGGTGTAGTGCAAATGGAAGCCGGCAGTGCAGTTGCGTGAACCTCCTCACGAACGGCTAGTCCTTGTGCAGCAAGCACAGCACCTCCACAAAGTCCACATGTACGGGAAGAAGCTTCGCTCTCTGATTGCTAGATCCGCGAGAACAAACTAGAGCTTGATGTACGGGAGGAAGAGCAGGAAGGAGAGAAGGGGGGCGGCTAGGGCTGCTGTGTTTGGGGCGCCCCCCTCCCCTTCCCCCTCCTTTTATAGCTCTGGTGGGCGCCCCTAGGTGGGCTTTAATGGGCCCCACCTTGGGCGCCACCTTCAGGTGGGCTGCTCCAAGCCCCCACTATGATTCCAACCCTATGAGCCTCTCTAGGCCCACTAGTGCATCAAAGCCCAATCTAATTTGGATGTCATCCTCATTAGGCTTCTACCCCTTAAGTGTGTGACCCTATGGGCTCACGTGTGAGTAGACATGGCCCAGTACTCCTACTGGCCAATAGTTGATAGCGGTCTCTAGCAACACGTGTCAACTCCTAAGCACACGCGAATCATATTTGTCAAGCCGTCACAATCTTATACATGTTGTTCCCTTTGCCTCACGATATTTGGTCTAGCTTGAAGCCGACCACTCTTTCTCGATCCTGTGATTTAGAATCCTTAGTTAACTCTTAACCCTAGTATGGCCATGCATTTCCTGATCCGAATCACTCGAGCGGCCCAGAGATATCTCTCTCTTGTAGAGAGGGCCAAATCCCATCTTGACCGACTATGTCTCACAGCATGCTTCTTGACAGACCCGAAAGCCACCTTTATAACTACCCTGTTACGGTGCAGCGTTTGATGGCTCCTAAGTAAGTCGGTTCACATCTTGAGTACATACAACGATCTCAGGTTTTAGGACACAGCGTACATATTGTGTAATGAGAAGTCATCATCTCGTGTTGGGTCAGTTCTGTCTCATGTCTCACATGAACCCACATTATTAGTTTGACATCCCCATATCCATGACTTGTGAAACGTAGTCAATCAACTAATACATGTGCTAGTCTAATATTCATGTGTGTCCTCACATGAACTCCGACTAGGAAAACTTTAGAATATTCATACAAGTAAAGAGTTTCACAAATACTTCACATAAGCATTTAATCAATACAAGTTGTCATTTATGAATATTCAAGGAACACTTTATTAATCATGAATATAAGGAAATATGATTGCCTCTAGGGCATATTTCCAACAAAAACTGGTATGACGTTGTAGTACTAATCGGCTGTGTAGTCCCAACATCCCCATCTGCCTGAGCCTGAGGGTGAATCGGAGACATTTCAGTAGCCGATCCAGTAGTGGCGAAAACCATCTTACTAGCCTGTTGATAGGCTGGTCCCACAAAGCCAAGCACTCCCTTATCTTGCAGCGTCTTGAGCACAGCATTGTGAACAGAATTAGCCATGATCGGAGCATGGCTTACGAACGCTTGCCCGATCGCTTGATTCATCATATACACCATCCTGTCCTCTTTATGTGCCTCATCATAGGGTGGAAGAGTAGGAAAATCATACTTTTTTATTACCTCTCCACTCCTATTGGTACTGAAGGATAAAAGGCACCGCTGCTCATAAGCATCAGTGGCTTCCTTGAGTTCTGCTCTATGCTCCTCCTTCAACTTGTCCTTGTCGATCGGGATCTAGTTTCTTTTAGAAACCTTATCCTTCCCTTCAGACGTCATCTTGATGCTTCTTGTCCCACCGGGCGTGCCAAAAAGATGTGTTGACACGAAACGATCACACACCAAGCCCGAGAGCTCCGTATGCCAAGCTCGGACTGCACTTGATTCAAACCAAGGCGAGCTAGTCAATTTGACATGTAAATTGACAAGGAAACAGCAAACCATCAAATTCAAAAGTGTATCGGCTAGATTTCCGAATCACCCTTACGCAGTGTATCGGCAAGGCTCTGCCGATACAGAAAATGACAGCAGATCAAATATAAAAGCGTGTATTAAAAACGATCTACAAGAAATCGGCAAGAAGCTTCCAATACCGATATGCAACTAGACAGCTAGATCTAAAGCAGACACGTGTCGGATAACAATGTGCAAACCCACGAATGTATGAATCTGAACAAAGCTAAGCTTATAACCGATCAAACAAGTTACTAAGCCGGGTAGATTGTCTCGGTGTCCTGACCCGGTGGTCCGGACCCAACTAGTGATGATGCTGCGTGTTCCTCGTCCCAGATGTTGATGCAAGAGGTAATACAGTAACGCACGGGTTTATCCTAGTTCCGGCCGTGGGGCCGTACGTCCAGCAAAGGGGTGTGCGAGAGCATTGTACTATCTTGCACCGGGGGTGCTTGTAGTAGGGGGTACAAGCGAGGCGAGAAAGGGAGGGAAGCTCCCAAGTCTCTGCTAGAGAAGGAGTTGATTGAGGCGAGTGCCAATATTGGGGTTCAGAGGAGCGTGTGTGCTCTGCTAGTAGTGCAAAGCGTTGCGTCCTACCGAATGGGCTGACCCCCAAAGGGAACGCTCGCCTCCTCCTTTTATAAACACAAGAAGGGACGGTGTACATGCACATGGGGTCATGAAAGTCGTCGTCTTTTCCCCGAATCGCGGGGGTGCAGTGGTCGAGCACTGTGGGAAGTACACTGTGGGGTATGGCGCCGGGTGTGGCTATCGTCCTGGGCATCGTCCTTGGTCTTGTGGAGATCACACCGGCGTCCTGGCGGCCCCAGCGGGTGGCGCGGTCATTGCTGTGGGCGGTACCGTCCTCCGGGCGTGGCGTGGCAGCGTTCCGAAGGTCCTGCAGGCCAGGGTCTTGTCCTGGTCAAGGCCGGAGTCGCTTCCAAGAGTCGTGCCCATGCCGTTCGGGGGTTCTGCAGAAGGGAAAGTACGAAGGAGTTGGCAGCATAGTAGCTGGAGCAGTGCCGAGCACGTCTTGCACTGCGTCGCAGGTTCCCACAGTGCCACCACAGCACCGGGGAGTAGTGACCGGAGTTGGCGGACGTGACTCCGGTCACTACTACTGTGGGGAGTGGCGGCCTGATGTCGTCTGACCCGGGCGCTGTGGAGGAGTGGTTGGCATTTAATGCCTTCGTACGGCGGGCGGGTGAGCGGAAGGGCCGTTTGTCCTTTCTGCTGAGGGGTGGCCTTGTCCAGCGTCAGAAGAACATGCCTCAACCACTCGCACTTAATACAGGTGGGTGAGGGAGCTTCCAGCTTAAGGCTTGTGCCCGCGCGCGCGTCCGCGTGACACGTGGCGGCTCCGAACCCCTCCCGAGCAGCTAGCTGAGCCGAGAGCTCACGGGGGTCCGGATAGGTACGTGGGGGTCCCGGACCCATCTGCGGGGGTCCGGGTCCTCGGCCACAGGTGCTAGGCATTTCCATCTCTGGGACACGTCGTAACACCGGACCCGTCCCCGAGCAGGAAGCAGGTCCGGGACCGTTGGTCCGGTGAGATGGAGTCAATCCCCAGGGGTCTGGCTGCTTAGCTCCTTAGGGCATAGACAATCCGCTATCTCGAGGGCAGGCTCGCAACCCTCGAGCGAGGTGGAGGCACGGGGCGCGGTCGAGGGCTTCGGCGGGGAGCCCTCGAGCGAGGAGGAGATCATCCTGTGGGATTGAGGGGGTGCGGAAGGGCCACACTGCATACGTGGGCCGTGTGCTGGGCTTCTTTGAGTCCTTTCCTTTCTTCTAGATTAGAAGGAGGCTGCATGCGTTTGTGGGCCCGGCTGCCCAGTATGCGTTCATTTTTAGGGCGATTTTAGTCCCCTGATTAGGGTGCCCCTAATCATGGTACCCGACAGTAGCCCCCGAGCCTTTGGTCGAGTCAGGGGATTCGGCTAAAGGGTACTTCTGCGATTTTACCCCATGATGTGATCGATCGGTGTTGCGCTTCCGCCAAATGCATCCGGATGCTAGTCTGGTGGATGCGACAACTCATCGGTCGGGGTAGTGTGCCTGGAAGAAGCTCTCCGAGGCCCGCATGCCTCCTTGTCTTATTCGGGTGGCGAGTCGCGTCAGGGCACTGAGCAGGCCAGGGGCATGATGGCACCCGCTGCCCTACAGCTGGTGCTATTGCCGCGCGGTCCCGCGATCAGGGCCTTAGCCCTGCTTTCCCTGGTCGCCTTATGACGCGCCGTTCGAGTGCAGTCGGCCAGCATTGATGCTGGGCTGCTCAGCGTCCAGGGGCTCGGCTTCGTGTTGTTTGGTCACATCTCAGTATGGTAACCGAGGGCATCTTTTGCTCATGGGGTGTCGCACCATCATGGGCGGTCCAAGCCTTCCCCTTGCGACAGGCTTAAAGCTTGGCACCCGATGCGGCTATAAATAGGGATTGTGGGACTCCCTTTCCTCTCCAACTTCCCTACTCTTACTTCTAGCATCGCCTAAGTCTAGTAATGTTTCCCTTTGCCTTTCACGGTCGTCCCTCGGACGTGGTGTCCTGGCTTCTTTAGGCTTTGGTGCTAGAAGAATTCTTGCGAGCGGCGGGGGAAAGCTGGAGAGGGCGTGCTCACCATCCCTCGGCTTCAGTGGGATTTGCAGAAGAGCATTGGGCCCGTGGGGTCCTACTTCTACGATGTCCCTCAGCCTGAAGGGGCGTTGAGACGCCTGACCACGGCGTCGGCGCCAGGTTTGGTGGCCGTTCTTCGCATCGTCCCTCTAGGCGACAATGTCGCTCCCGGGGAGATGGGGCAGAGGGTGCTGTCCGCCAGCTTGACCCCCTGCAAGGTCTTTGGTGGAGGAGATGCTAGAAGAAAGCTTGTGAGGAGGGCATCCCGCCGGACCTGTGCGGTCTGGGGGCTGCTCCTCGCAATCCCGAGCAGCCTGGTCGCGTTGTCGGCCAAGGACTCGGTGCTCTTCATCGGCACTCGCTCCTCCCTAAGACAGAGAAAATTGCCACATAGGTGGCAATGCGTTTGTACTTTTTGACGGCTTCGAGCCAGTAACCCTTTGTAGTCTTTGTTTGCAAAGAGCAATGAAGTCTCCTTCTCCTTCGTGGCGAGGACGACCGAAAGTGTATGGGTGGGCACCACCCCTGCAGCGGATTTTGGTCCTCGAATGTATGAAGTTTCATCCACGAGGGCGCATCAGCGCACCTGCAGGTGTAGCCCCCGAGGCCTTGGAGGAGTATTTGCACTCGTCCAAGGGCTATAAACGTCGCCCTGCTTAGTTGCTTCACTGAGGTGGCCGTCCAGCGTCTTTTTCAACCGGCATCGGCACTCCTTTCAGCCGGCCTCGGCATTTTTCATGCTGGCACAGCGACCCAGTGTCTAGCTGAACCATCTGGCAGGCGCGCGTCAAGAGTGGGAGTTTTGGTTCAACACATGGAACTTCATAATCGACGGTCGTCGATCTATTTGATGGTGCGGCCTTAGCCGCGGTGTGCGAGGAGCCCCAGAGCCCCGGCCTGCGTAAAGGTGTTCGGGGAACCCTCGACTTTTATTACGACCCTCATCGCCCTTCCGCAGGGAGGAGGGGTGAAGCGCACCATTCTACCCATGCCCGGGCCGCGAGCTATGGCTGCTTCAGTGAGCTGTTATCAGGTAGTTCAAGTGGACGTCCGTGCCCTGTTCGATAAGGGTCAGCCCGTGGTCCATGGACACATCACATAAAGTGCTCGAAAAGGTTCGCTAGGTGGGGCTCGGACCCATTTGATAGGGTCAGAGGGGTCGATGCTCTCCCTCGATGGGATCCCCCTGCTAGGCACCCTCGACTGGCCTTGAACACTACGTAGGATGTCTCGAACTCCGTGTTCGAGGATAGCTTGTACGGCACATCCATGCAGTCCCTGACTCTGGTGATCTGGGGCACCTGTCAAACCCTCGGCGGGCCAGGCTTCGAACCCCTGATCAGTAAGGCCTCGGAATGAGGTTCCTTCGAGGGTGAAGAGCCCCTTAAAGGAACATTCCATCATGGTTCGAAAACGGCGCGGAGTCGCAGGTCCTTCCTGTTGGCATCAGCACTTCTAACAGAATTATCAAGCCAGGTTATGAATCTTACCAACCAGTTATAGCAGCTCGGCAATTTGGCCTAGGACAGGTCCCTCCCCACTTCCATATTCACCACTTGGTGGAAAACTGAGCCGATCTGCCTGATGGTCTCACCAGCTCGAGATGCTACAACATGTTTGACAATCTCCACATTCCAATACCAGCCGATCTGTCCTTCACTTTTTCATCAATCGGCTTTGATACCTGGTGGAACATGTGGAAAACTCATGTTTTCAGAAAAGCTCTAGGTCCTCAACTGCAGCAAATCGATCCTGAATATGTAATCCCCGAGGAAGAGGTACTGAATTTATGCATTCATCCTTCTACGTCCTCCATCCTTTGCATCTGTCTAATTCTAACCCATCCTGTTTGCAGCGACAAGATGGTCCAGAACCTATGACCAGCACTGGAGAGCCATTCCACTTTCTTCCAGCTGCTCCTGATGTACTCTTTTGCAAAGGATCACCACCAATGAAGAAAGTGATAATGACTGTTCAGTCAGACTTACTTCAGTCAGCTTCCAAGCGAAGACAAACTTCTGCAATCGTTGCCCCCTGAGTCTTGACCAAGAAAAGGAAGATGATCACAAGGCGAGTGGTCAAGAAACCAACACCAGCATCCCCAAGTCCATCAGAGTCCAACACCAACCAGGTAACTCATCTTTCTAAAACCCCCTTTTTTTATTTCGTATACGTATACTCCGGTTGACTGTAATTCTATTTTCAGGACGCAGCTGAAGAAATCCCCAATGCAGAAAACCTGGATCAACATGAGCTAGCTGCAACTCCTGATGCACTGTCGGATGCAAGCGAAGAACAAGCCGATGCAATAGATGCTCTTGACGTCAACACCAGCTCTGACAGGATGTAACACCCTAATTTAAATTCCAGCATTTATTAATAAATTTAATTGGCCTTATTTAAATTTCTAAGGTTTATTATGTTTAGTATGGCATTTAATTTAATTTTGTTTCACAAGTAATTAAAAATTTGTCTAAGTTTAAAAATTTGTGTTGCATTCATGCTGGTGCATACTTTTATTTGAGTGTGGTTTGAATTCAAATTCATATTTGAATTCAAACTTTGTTTGAATTAGATTTAGAAAGGAGAAGAATAGAAATTACAAAGAAAAACCCAAAGAAGAAATCAGCCTTCAGCCCAACAGCAGCCCAAACCCGTCGGCCCAGTCCCTCCCCGCGGTCGGCCCGGCTCCCTCCCGGCCTGCCCCGCGATCGGCCCAGCCCTCTCCCTCTCCTTTCCCCCAGCCCGCTCGGCCTGCCAGCACCCAGCGCCCACCAGCACACCGCGCTCCTCCCTCACCCCGCACTCACCCGGGTCCACACGCCAGCCTCTCCCGCGCGCGCCTTCTCTCGCTGCCACGCTGGGCCCACACACCAGCCCCTTCTTCCCCGCTCGCGCAGCGCCCGCAACCATCACGCCGAGATCTCCGGCGAACTCTCCGTCCCGGGCCCGCACGCCGAGACCCTGGCCTTCCCTTTAAACCTCCACACGACGGCCCCTGCGACCCCATCCACTCCAGCACCGCCCCAAAACCCTAGCTCCACCGCGCCCACCTAGCTCCGCCGCGCAGGGTCCTCTGCGCCGCCGTGGACCGGCCGCACCACCGCCTCCTAATCATCGCCGAGCACCCCAGAAGCTCCATACTGACTCTGGGGGTCTACCCAGACCGATCTTGCTCGACCTCAACGCCTGCACGCGCCTGATTTCCACCGGCGAGCATTCCAGGTGATTCCTGTCCGCCGCCCGATTTCCTCACCCGCCGGCCATCGCCGAGTCTCCCTGACCACCGTGGCTCCATCGCAGGTACTCCGCAAGACGACCTGCGGAGCCCAGAGAACCGGAGGCGCTGCCTTCTTCCTCCTCCACGAACACCGCGTCGTCGCCGTCGCCGGTCACCACCGTCGTTGCCCCTGCGCCCGTTCTTCTCCTTTTTCCAGAGCCCGGTGAGCATCTCCCATCCCCCTCTATCTTGCTCACCTGATGCCTAGGCACATGGCCCACTTCTGTGGCCAGACACCGCACGCCGGCGGGCGCCGCCGCGCAGTGCCGCCCTGAACCGCCGCGAGCCCCGACCAAGCCCCGATCCCCCGACCTGAGTGCACAGGTGGGTTGCACGTATCCCTCCGATACTATTTGACCCAACCGCGGCCCAAATCGGCCACGGGAACGCCGGGACTATTTCCTCCGGTGAAGCTCCGCCGCGGGAACGCACCGCCAGCGAGCTCCGCCGCCGCCCGCGCCCCCAACTGTCCTCAGCCATCGGATCCGAAAGCAGCGGCCACGATTAGATCCAAAGGCCATCAAAGCTGAGCCATCGGATCGAGATCCGACGATCCCGATCCAAAGATACCAGTTTGGCCTGGTAATTTTGTTAAAGAGCCCCTGCCCTTCCTTGAATTCAACCCGCCGTCCTAGCCTGTTCAAAAATATTTCCAGTTAGGTCCGGTTTTTAACGAATAGGACCCTGAGCTTTTCCCTATTAGAACCCGCCGTCCAGACCTGCCATTTTTACACGTTAGACCCTGGAACTAAGGTTTAATTATGTTTTAGTCCTCAGTTTTTGCAGAAAACCCCCTGGAACTTCAGTTTTCTTACAAATAAGCCCCTAGAACTTGTTTTTGGCCTAGATTATGCGTTTTAGCTCCGTTTTAAGCGTTCTTTATGTCCACGCGATCGTTGTAACGTGTAGAACAGTTTAGGCTTAGTTTTTCTTGCTGTTTTTATGTATTGATGTACTGTTTCTTAGTTTTTGTTAGTATTTGCTTGTATGCTTATTATCGTACATTGTTTTGGCCATGTGTTCGTGAGTAGACGTTGATCCATCTGAGGAGCCCCAGTACCAGTACCCGGAGCAGCCGTCTTTCGAGCACTTTGAGCAGCAGCAGGAGCAGTACGAGGAAGGCAAGTATAACATGAACAACCCATCACTTTTAAATACATTTACATACTGCATTTTAATATTGTATGCCTATAAGGACTTTCCTAGCCACTTTAAATCTTTTGTATATCCTTTGGGTTGCATTTTGTTTAGTTGTGCTAGGTTGCTGCGCTATAACACACTCTGGTCCTTTTTAATTAATTTGACTAATGGTTTACTTGAACTTAATTCTGAGAGTGGCCCTCTGTGTGGATGAGTGGCTCACGTCTCGTTAAAAGATGGTTTTTGTAGAAACATGGTTTAGGGGGCCAGCACGGTGCTTACTACCTGGTTGGCCACTCTCCATAAGGACCGGTTCATAGAGCGACAACCTGGGACAACAGCGCTACCACAAGGCTAGAATGGGATAGACTTGGCTTACCAATTAGGTCTTTTGGTTTGGAGTAACTTACCTGCGGGACAAGAGTAGTAAGCTTCAATGGTCCCTGCTCCTCCGGCTTGGTTTGTGCTTGGATTGCGCTCCTGTGCTTGTACCCCCGGAGGTGGGCCCCATCGTCGCTGACCTATCTCTCGCAGTTACGCCTTACCAACGAGATTCTTTGTAACGGCCTCGTAGTGAGTCGCTAGTCATCTCACCTAAGGAAGTGTGATGAACCTCTGGCGTAGCTCATGACTTGTGGGTAAAGATGTGCAACCTCTGCAGAGTGTAAAACTGGTATACTAGCCGTGCTCACGGTTATGAGCGGCCCAGATCCTCCTTTTGATTAGTGGGGTTGTCTCCTTCCGACGAGGGAGGTGCCTCTCGGGGTTACCTTGGTGACTTGGTTTTGGTTTGGTTCTCAGTAGTATCATGATTAAATTTGACTAATTACTATGTAACTGGGTTAATGGTAATTCATCAACTTGTAGTAAATAGTTTTAATAAAATTTTGCCGACACCTAAAAGCTAATGCAGTTGAGTCAGCCAACCTTAGGGCCTCATAGTTTGTGTAATACTTGTTGAGTACAAGTTGTGTACTCACTCTTGCCTCCTCTCTACTTTTTCCTCTTGGCTACGCTACTGCTGCTCAGTTCCTGCCGACACGAGGGAGTTCGCTCAGCACTACTAGGACTACGAGGACTTCTAGGTGTTCGTCTCCCAGTCGACGTCCCTGTGGCGCCCTGCTTCAGCTTCGGAGAGCTTTATTCGTATTTGTACTTCGCTTCCGCTGTATCAGACATTCTCGTCATTATTGTAATAAATAACATTCGTATTTCGATTTATTATGTCTTATTCGTGATATGTGCTGTGATATACTGTTCAATCTGTTGTATATACGTGTGACTTGATCCTGGCACGTATATGATTGCTCGGTTTATGTTCTTTTATAAACCGGGTGTGACACAGGACGATTGCTCCTGAACCGCCCAACACTTCTTCTTCAGAACAGGTAACATTACAAAACCAATTCTGAACCAGCCGATAACTCCATAAATGCATCTTGCACTAACTCCAAATATGCCCATAGAGTTTTGATATTTCAGGTTTGCTTTCCTTTGACCCTACATCAATGGGCCTGACTACCCCTGGAGCAGAAACATCTTCTCTACAACAATCAGCTAACTTGGCACATCAGCTTCAACTTATCAAGGATCTTCTATCTGCTCCGATCACTGCTCTAGTTAATGACTCCAGCAAGACAAAGAACATCTTCGAGCAAATAGAATCCCAACTCCCGGAGCCATTGCAAATCAAGCTCTAGTCAGCCAGCAACCTTTCATTCTTTTGGATAGAAGTGAGTAAAGCACAACAAAGAATGGAAGCACGTCGCTCTCAAGCTTCTCTGAAAGCTGACATTACCCAAAAGTGCAAGGCCCTTAACCAGAAGAAAGCAACTCGAGATATCAAAGCTGATGTGTCTGCCAACATGAATCGACTCGACCTCCTGAAGAAAGAACTGTCGGAACTCAAAGAAAAGGTCTGCACTACCAAGGAACTCATCCAGGCCGAGGAAACTTCCATTGCAAACTCCAAACAAGAAACCCAGAAAATATCTGAGCAGATACAAGCAGAGTTTGCAGAGATCAGCACCTTGAGTCGGCAGATAGTTTTAGGTAATGACAAGGATGACGAAGCGATTGTAGCACGAGCAGATGCCGTCCGTACTGAAGCCATCCATGCCATAGAAGAATTCCTGAACCAGTAGATAGGCTCAAGAGACAATTAGTACTGCCTGTTAACCTGAAACTTGTACTTGTTTAAAAACATCTTAAGTCGATGGTTACACATCGGCTATCTTACTTCTCAAATGCATTTTTTCTTTACCGGCCAACTCAATGTGTTGGCCTATCATCATCATATTTTTTTTTACCGGCCAACTCAACGTGTTGGCCTGTCATCATCATATTATTTTTTTCTTTTTTTTACCGGCCAACTCAACGTGTTGGCCTGTCATCAACATATTATTTTTTTTCTTCGGCCAACTCAACGTGTTGGCCTATTACACTGCAGCCAGATGGATCTCATCAGCTTTTCTTTACTCACCTTTCCACATGCTCGGGAAATACTTCTTCGGATGCTGTCCATTGACAGCAACAGGAAACTTGACGCCGTCCAATTCCTCGAGCATGTACGCATTCCCCGGCAAAACCTGATCAACCTTGTACGGCCCATGCCAAGTTGGAGACCATTTACCGAACTTTTTATCTTTAGTTCCCAACGGCAATACTGCCTCCCAAACCAAGTCTCCCACCTGGAAATCCTTAGGCTTGACCTTCTTGTTGTATGCACGGGCGACTTTAGCCTTATTTTCTTTGATCTTTTCCAACGACCAAAGTCTTAGTTCCGTTAGGTCCTCCACATTGTCATTCATCAAGGCTGTATACTCTTCAGCGGATAGACCATTCTGATCCGGCCGTGATCTCCCACGGTAGCACAGCATCCTGGCCGTAGACTAGATGGTACGGCGACGTCTTGGTGGACCCATGAAACGAAATACGATATGCCCACAAAGCTTCTGACAACACCTCATGCCAGCGCCTAGGATATTCATCGATCTTTCTTTTTATGAGCTTGATGAGGCTCTAGTTGGATGCTTCAGCCTGTCCATTAGCTTGGGCATAATATGGAGATGATCTGATCAGCTTAATCCCCATGTCATCGGCAAACTTTCTGAATTCCTCTGATATAAAGACCGATCCTCCATCGGTCCTAATGGTTTGAGGGATCCCAAATCTGTGAATGATGTGCTCTTTGACAAAGCTGATCACATCTCTCGACGCTACCGACCTCATGGGCACTGCCTCTACCCACTTTGTGAAATAATCTGTAGCAGCTAAAACCCATTGGTGACCCTTGCTGGACGACGGGTTGATCTGTCCAATCATGTCCATGCCCCAACCTCTGAATGGCCAGGGTTTGATGATAGGATTCATCACTGATGCTGGCACTATCTGAATTTTGCCAAACTTCTGACATGCCTGACATCCTTTATAATATTTGAAACAATCTTCCAGCATACTGGGCCAGTAATAACCCGATCGCCTAATCAGCCACTTCATCTTATGAGCCGATTGGTGAGTACCGCAGGCTCCTTCATGAACCTCATGCAGGAGCCGATTTGACTCTGAAGGTCCCAGACATTTAAGTAGCAGTCCTTCCAAGGTCCTGTAGAACATGTCATCCCCTATCAGAACATACTTCATGGCCTTGAGTCTTATCCTTCTGGGTGCCCCCCCGAGCCGAATCCTTCAAGTAATTGAAGATATCGGCTCTCCAGTCTCCGGGTTCTAGAAACTGAACCTCCACCTCGACTCCATCGGCTGTCTCCTTGTAGCCAGAAGCCATATGTGCCAAATCATTGGCTTCATTATTCAGAGTCCTGCGTATCCAGTGGAAATTGATGTACCTGAATCGTGACATCAACTCACGACACTGCATCCATATTGGGAAAAGAGCCTCGCTCTCACACCTATATTCCTCTGTGAGCTGAGAAATCACCAGCTTCGAATCTCCAAAAATTTCCACCGCTTCCGCACCGGCTTCGAAAAGCAATTCCATCCCTTTGCGAACGGCTTCATATTCCACCAAATTATTGGTGCACGGGGCAGTCATTCTGATGGAGAAGGAGTAAGTCACCCCACGAGGTGACACCAACAGAATTCCCACACCGCACCCATCATCACAAGCCGATCCGTCAAAGAACATAGCCCAAGCACGAATAAACAATGCAGCAATATCAGTGCTGATCCTGTCCGCAACAAGATCCGCCATTGCTTGTCTTTTGACTGCTTTTGCAGGCTGATACCGGATATCGAATTCTGACAATGCAAACATCCATTTTCCAAGTCGGCCTTTAAGGACAGGGGCCGACAGCATATGTTTTATGACATCCGATTTGCATATGACAATTGTTTCCGCCGAGAGCAAAATATGGCGAAGCTTTGTACATGTAAAGTATAAACAAAGACAAAGCTTCTCGATTTCAGGATACCTGGTCTCGGCGTCTAACATGCGCCTGCTGAGGTAGACAACCACCCTTTCTTGGGCGTCATGCTTCTGGACTAGCACCGAAACAATGGAAGTGTCACCCACGGATAGGTACACATAGAACGGCCTATCTTGCTGAGGAGGAACCAATACTGGAGGCTTTGACAAATATTCCTTGATTTCATCGAAAGCTTGTTGCTGTTTTGTCCCCCCAGCGAAACTCATCATCGGATTTGATCTTTACTAACCCCATAAACGGCTCAATTCGTCCGGACAGATTAGAAATAAATCGCCTGACAAAATTAATTTTACCGATGAGTTTCTGCAACTCCTTCTTTGTAGTAGGTGGCTTCATCGTCTTTACAGCTTCTTGACTCTTTAGGCCGATCTCAATTCCCCGTTCATGAACCAGGAATCCCAGAAACTGACCGGCCGACACACCGAAAGCGCACTTCTTTGGGTTCATTTTGAGCCCAAACCTCCGAGTCCGCTCCAAAACTTGACGCAGATCTTCTAAATGCCCCCCAGCTGATTTGGACTTGACCATGACATCATCAATATAAATCTCTACCAGCTTGCCGATGAGATCATGAAAAATGTAATTCATAGCACGTTGGTACGTCACACCGGCATTTTTCAGCCCGAAGGTCATAACCAAGTACTCGAACAAGCCAACTGCACCTGGTACTCTGAACGCAGTCTTGTTAACATCCTCTGGGGCCATGAAGATCTGGTTGTAACCAGCATTGCCATCCATAAAATTCATCATTTTGTGGCCAGCAGCTGCGTTGATCAATGTTTCTGCAACATGCATTGGGTATTCGTCCTTTGGTGTTGCTCTGTTGAGATCTCTAAAATCGACGCAAACACGCCATCGGCCATCCTTCTTTTGTACCGGTACCACGCTAGAGATACATTCTGCATATCTGCATGGCCTGATGAACCCAGCATCTAGCATCTTCTCCACCTCTTTCTTAACTTCCTCTAGGACTTCGGCCTTCATCTGACGTGCTCGTTGCTGAAACGGCCGAAACCCTTTCTTGAGCGGGAGCCGATGCTCGACTATGCTTCTATCCAGTCCGGGCATCTCAGTGTAGTCCCATGCAAAGCAATCCCGGTATTCTTTTAGCAGTGCAATCATCTCCTCTCGCAAAGCCGGATCCAACTTCTTGCTGATAAATGTCGGCCATGGCTTATCCCCAGGACCGATGTCAACCTCTTCCAAATCATCAGCTAATGTGAACCCGTATCCGAGTTTGCCGTCGTCTGAAAAATCAGCTGCGAACGCAAGCGAGTCTTCATTATCCACAAGATCAGCGGCAAACACAGGGAGATGACAAGAAAAATTATTTGGCCAACCGCGTGGGTTGGCCGCTTCTACTCTTTCATTATCACTCAAAACCCAATAGTCAATGAGTGGCCAACTGCCAGAGCAGGCCATCATGTGTACATGATGTAACAATTCCGACCACGAACAGAATTTTTCTATCTTTTGGGGCCGATGGCTGGGACCGGCCTTTCTATTACTTTTACACCTCGTGGCTTGCCAGGATGCGTCTATTCTGTGAGGCCAGTGGATAAGACTAGCCTCAGTCCATTTTTTTGTCGCCTCGATCTGATCACAGTCTTCTAGGGTGATCCCTGAGATCGGCTCTTGTCCTTCCGCATCCCAGGCGTTCATATCTGCGACCGAGACCTCGTTGGAATCGTCTGCAGGGACCACTTCTACTTCATCGCCATCCCATTGGACGAGGTACTGATGCATTGTGGAGGGGATACAACAGTTGGCATGAATCCAGTCCCTTCCAAGTAGCACTGTGTATGTACTCTTGCTGTTAACGATGAAGAACGATGTTGGTATAGTCTTGTGGCCCACTTTCAGCTCCACGTTTAGGACCCCTATCGCCTCTGATGGCTGTCCATTGAAGTCATTAAGCATCACATTGGTCTTGATCAGATCGGCAGAAGAACGACCCAATCGGCGCAGCACAGAGTATGGCATCAGGTTGACTGCGGCGCCAGTGTCGACCAACATCCTGTTCACAGGCTTGCCATTGATGAAGCCCTTGAGATACAATCCCTTCAAGTGCTTGTAGCTTTTCTCCTTGGGCTTCTCGAAGATGACCGGCTGTGGGCCCAGATCCAATTGTGCAATGGCCGATTCTTCCGGTTGGGGTGCTCAAAACTCCGATGGGAGCACGAACACCATGTTCACATCAGCCGATGACTTCTCATCGGCTTTTGTCTACTTGGGGCGCCACTCCTTTCGTGGGGGGCGCCTCTCCTCCCTTTGCGGTCGCCTGACTTGCTCCGCGAGATCCGGACGTGCCTTCCTTAGCACGTCGTGGTACTTTGCTTCTGCCTCTTCCAAATTGCGCAAGCGCTGTAGTCTGCGCTTCTGCGACCGATTAAGCCCGTCAGGACACCACCGTGGGCGATGGTACATGTCTTCTTCCTCTGGCTCGGAATCACCCCTGGATGGGTGCCTCTCGTGGTCATCCTGACGCATTCCAGGCCCCAAGCGCCGGAACACTGATGTCTTGTCCTGCTGGCGTCCTTGAGGCCTGCACTCCAAGCAATCATCTATAGTAGGTAATCGGCTCATGCCGGAATTCCAACAGTACCTGAAGAACGGGCAATGCCAGTGGTCGCGTATAGTCTGGCGCCTCCCCAATGTCCTTCCTGAGCGGTGCTCATACTCGTCTTCTTCCGATTCATATCGGCGGCGTAGCTGGTACTGGTACTGGTATTTTTCCAGAAGCCGATTAGAAGCTGGAAGCTGATTGCAGATGTGGCGCACCTGCTCTTCAGTCACATGCCGCTGTTCCAGCTCACGTTCATCTTGCGGCCATTTGCCAGAAGCAGCCTCTCTCCTCTGCTTATCATGGCGGCGCATGGGTCCCACCATGTTGATCTGGAATGCCAAGTCCTGGCCCTTGGATCCGAAAGCTGACAGCTCCACCACATTAGCTTGCGGGAAGGGCTTGGTGTCAACCTTCATCGTGTGTTGAGCCAGGATTAATCGGCCTTGCTCGATAGCCGATTGTATCTGACGACGTAGCTCCTTGCACTCACCTGTGGAATGAGTGAACGAGTGGTGCCATTTGCAGTACAGTCTTCCCTACAGCTCTTGGGTCGTCGGCAACTTGTGATTCTCTGGGAGCTTTAGCTATTTTTCTTTGAGAAGCAAATCAAATATCTGCTCTGCCTTGGTCATGTCAAAGTCGAAGCCCTTCACAAGTCCCTGCTGTTTGACCCACTTGCACGATACAGGGTTTGCCCCCCGGGTTCACTCTGCCACGGCCACTTCTTGCTCTTCACCAGAGTCTTCAGATTCATCCGCCTGGGCCATGTTTACATGGCGCTTGAACTTGTCCTGGTACAGCTCAGGATGATAATGCTCGTACGCTGTAAGCTTATGCACCAGGTGCGCCAGAGATGTGAACTCCAACTGAAAAGCCGCATCCTTGATCGGCTTAGCGAGTCCCAGGACAGCCAGATCGACTGCCTCCTTTTCTGTGATGCGCGACGAGTAGCATCGGTTCGTGACCTCCCTGAAGCGCTGTATGTATTCTGACACAGTCTCTCCTTGCTTCTGCCTGACTTGGGCGAGGTCGGCAATTCCAGCTTCAGCAGCCTCCGAATGGTACTGGGTATGGAATTGATCTTCAAGCTGCCTCCAAGTCCGAATCCAATCCGGAGCCAGTGATGCATACCATCCAAAAGCTGGGCCTGTAAGGGATTGGCCGAAGAACCGGACCCTCAACAGATCCGACACTGAGATCATCCCAAGCTGCGTTAAGTATCGGCTCACATGCTCGATGGAGCTGGCTCCCTCTGACCCGTTGAACTTAGTGAACTCAGGGAGCCGATACTTGGGTGGCAGTGGGATCAAGTCATAGTCGCTTGGATACGACTTGGAATAGCCGATCGCTTTCCTCTTGGGCAGGATGCCGAACTGGTCTCTCAGTATCGCACTGACCTGCTCCACACTAAGAACTCCTAGGGCCGATGGCTCAGCACTCGTCCCAGTAGCGTACTTTGCCAGCCACGCTTGTTTTTCTGCATCTGCTCCAGAAGCTCCTGGGTTCACCATCTGCACCGAGCGTGCTAGACTGACGCTGTCAGGGATGTAGGCGCACGTGTAGCCGTGCAGAATCTCCTTGGGTGGCTCAGTGAGGAACTGGCCTTCTCCAGGATCACCGCCGATCTTGTGGACGATGTAGATCGGCGAGCTCTGTGGTCTGGGAGTTGCAAATGAGAATGGCAGTTGCGGCCTAGAATGCAGTGCAGCTTCCTCTGTGTGACTCCCCAGGATTGGCCCCGATGGAGAGTACTGGTTCTTGATTATCTCCTGGATGACGCGATGCGCCATGCGCTCGAGTTCGTTCATCAGACTCTGAGAGTGCCGATGAAGCACATGGGCCACCATGTAGTTCATCTCCTGACGCAGGGCTCTGGTGCGCTCTTCAGATGGTACAGACAGATCTACATTGTCAAGAGCGCCTTCTGGTGAGAACTCCTTCCATCTGATGCTATGGTTGCGAGTCTTCTCAAAAAAGCCGATGAGATCGGCTTCCAGCAGAGCTTTGATCTCATCATACTTCTTCTTGTGTTCAGGAGGAAGCTCTTCATACGTGACGGGCTTGGGAGCGGGTTCTTGATCTTGAGCTCCAGTCATTGTTGCAGTGGATGTTGTTGCCGAGAAGGGTCCCACCGGGCGTGCCAGAATGTGTTGTCAGTCGAAACCCACCGGCGAGCAGCGACGGGCAACACGAAGAGCCGGGAGGTTGCTGGGGCGCTGGCAGGCACTGCTCCCTCGTCGACGGCCCGCAATTCCGTCACGCGCCCGGAGGATGTGTGAAAACCGGGCGTGCCACCTGACCTATACCCGATCAGGAGGGTGCGGACGTGCTCCAAACAGTTTCCTGCATACAAAGACACGTGTAAATGTATGTCCGAGCCGTGGTCGGCTCCCCGGGACGACTCTTGCATCGGCTTTAAAGAGCCGATCGAGTCCCTGTGTCAGATGGGATCTGATTGTATCCAGATATGATAAATAAAGCAAATAACTATAAAACTGCTTCAAATAAATCTAATTGATCCAATCCACGATGGTAACAGCTTCACTGCTAGATCGGAACATCCTACACGTGACTAGGCCTAATGAACATAACAGACAACTAAACCACATCCCAAAACAGAGGCCTAAGAACTAGCAAGAGCCGATTCCCGGAACAATCCCTATCAAGGCTAAGATAAAGCATCTATTACACCACCGGATCATCCAATCCGTTTGCAAGGCCTAACCTAGCAGATATTACGCCAACTCTTAAGATAAGAGCAAACCAGAACAGATCAGATCTACTAAACATAAAAGAAGCAGGGTGTTGCCTCTGTGCAACTAATTCTATGCGACAAGAACTAGCATGAGATTGAAACGTGACTGTACAGAGACAACATGGTATTCGCAGATGATAAGCAACAAAGCACAACAGATCTACTAAAAGCCATGCTAGGAACATCATGATAACTAGTACTACTCGCCATCAAAAACGCTTCAGTACGAGTAATACCAAGGTAAAAGCAAGAACAATACTGCCCTGATCGCAAGAAGCGATCAGGGCAGCATGGCGCTTACTTGGATGAAACCCTAAGATTAGGGGTGGCGATGCGCCAAGAGTTGTTGTTTGCGAGTCATGATGACGCTCCCTTTACGAATAACAAAGGATACATATTTATAGTCCGGAGACTTGGGAAACAATCTAAACTAATCTTGTCCCGATCGGACTCTATCTCTAACCTTGAACTAAATCTAAAGATACATGGCCCATGTGGCCCAGATGCTCACGCAGGAGCCGATTTACAAGTCTTCTTCAGTCTTCTGCTTTAAGCCTATCTTGATTTCGGCCCATAAATTAACCCTGTTAATTTATGGCAATAACAATTATCCCGGCTCAAGTGCGCTGGCCATCACCCTAAAGGCAACACCGGCTCAAACGCACTTCAAACGGAACAATTCTTGGTTTGTCGGGTAACGTCCCGATACAACCACCGGTTCTCGGATCGAACAAGCATACCCTGCACGAAGGCGAGTCCAGAGATATTACAACCATACATATTTTACAACACCGGCATAGCAGTTATTACAAGAAGTTTAAAACATTATTACAGATCCAAACTTAGTAAAGAATTATACAAGACATAACTTTAAGTTCAGAGTTGAAAAGCAGCGGAAAGAAAACACGACGGGTACAACACGTCGCAAAAGTATACCAAGCTAGCCCAAGCAAGGTATCACTCATCGGGGTCATTGCTGGCCAAAGACGGATCCCATTCTACGGACTAGCTAGGAAGCAAAGAGCGGGGCTAAGACAGACTAGCGATCTGGTCCTCAAAACTCATACCTGAAAAAGGTTTCAACAGCAAGGCTGAGTATACTAATACTCAGCAAGACTTAACTGTCAACGGATATACATAGCCCACCTAACTAGACTATGCAGGGTTCTCTGAGGCTCTGGTTTTCCTTTTACTGAAAAGCAATAAAGAGTAGGTCCTTACTTCACATTTTAGCTTTCCATATTCTAGTTGATTAACCATTCTATGTACGCAACTAATCCTATTCAACCATGGTAGAACTTTAAGAAACATCAAGATTGATCAAAATAATATTACTCTTATTACTCTGTGAGGCAAAGGGATCAAGCAGTCCCAACCGTGAGAAGTGGACGATTCGAATCGAAAATTGTTAACCTATCCAGGCAGACCTAACACACGCGTTTGGAACACCGTCGGGTTGTTCCCAAACAACCGTTTACCTTTCATTCCGGCTTGTGGACAGTGTCACTCTCCCCGACTACAGGGCACCATCTTCCTCTCTATAGCCACGGTGTTGCGCAACATATACACAAATAAAAACCTATCTTTAAGAGAGAGTGAAAGGTATATCCACTCCCCGGTCCGATCTGCTACTAGGCTTACCGCGTACCATATTAACGGCATGTGGCTAGTACGTTCAAAAACTTAACCACCGCTACCACACAACGCGAACTTAGCAAAATTTACCAACACAGATGGGGTCTCACCCAAGGTCATGATATCGAACACGACCCCATCTGTCGTCCTTATATTGATAGCAGAAAGTAAACAAGCAATTCCTAGAGAGCTCGCGAGTGACAGGCAATCACTCGACTTCTACCGGTCCTATAAGCTTAGCAATTATTCGAACTCAGGTCTAGTGTTCAGTACATAGGTTCCTAGGATCATGCATCTAGGGTTTCAATTCAAATCCTAAGAACTGTAAATGCACAAGTAAGTAATTACAATAAATTGTAATAATTTGAAATATGGGTTATGTCCGGGGCTTGCCTTCTCGGTAGTCACTAGCTAGATTAGCCTTGGGCTCTTCCGGATTTTGGTCCGGGTCTTCAGTTAGTACAGTGGCATTCAGCTGGGCCTCTTGATCACCTTCTTCGGACTCCGGGATCAGCTCGTACGTCCCGTCAGATAAAACAGCCATATCTATATGTGATGCAAGAAACGGTATTATAAACACGCGCTTCGTAATAAAGTTGCAATTTAAAAGATAACAAACATAACTAAGCATATGGGCAATCATTTATAGAGTAGTTATTTAACATCTATGACTACACAAAACAACATGTTTAACATAACAAGACAATTTGATTAAACTTACAAAGTAAGTTTCAAATAGTTTATATAATATGTCAAACATGATTTGCAAAGAAATGAGTAACTCAGTACACAAACAGTATTTAAATTCAGCAAAACTTACTTCAAATAGGATGTACATAGAGTAATCTACCCTGTAAAATTCATGCCATTTCATGCAACCATTTAATCAGAATAAAACAATTATTCAGATAGTACTTAGAGAAAGATTGAATTCTATATGACAAACTACAACACTTATGAAGCTCAAAATTTTTCAGAACAGACTCCATATGATTATCAACACCTCATAAATATTTCAGAATTTATCTAGGCATAAAACTGAAGTAATAAACTAGAAAAAAATAAACCACATATGGTAAAACTAATTAATACAGAAAGTTCTATAGGGATTCTGGATTCTAAATTTTACAGATATGAACACACGACCAACAGAGTGTTCTACAAAAATTATCAGAATTTTCTAAGCAAGGGAACTATTTATCCCAATTAAAGGCTACTTAATCAGCATTAAATCAAAGAAATAGTTAAACAGATCAAAAATTTCCCAAACTTGGGCAACAGCAAAGTTTTAGTAACATGTGATCATGGAAAAAGTTTCACATGCAGATCTTGATTATTTCTACCAGTACAAATAAATTAGAAAAACTAGTATATTCAAGAATCTTGAAACTTTGACATAGGTAATAATGTTGAAAAGGTTTCAGATTTTTACCAGATGCTAACAACACTGCAAGACATAAGCTAGCCAAAAATCACATGAAGTTGATGATAAGAATTCCTAGAATAAATAAAGCCTTCTATTTCTATTCTATTTTTTGGATTAAACTACAAACCCGAACTGAAAAATGCATGTAACAAAACTTATATTTCTTGTAACAAGGATTCTAAAACATTTGGATTTGCATTTTTCTGATTTTTCTATGAATTTCTAGGCATTTTCAAAGTTCAGCCTAAAAGCAAAAAGGAAAAGACATGAAATCTTGCAGACAGGCCCCTAAAAGAATTCGAATCCTAGCAGATATGCCCCTGACCGGAGTCAGAGCAGGGGGTGGGCGTTGACCGGCCGAATCCCGGTGGCTCGGGTCGCCGGCGGCGAGGGTGGAGAGGCGTGGGAGCTTCACCAGGTCAGGGCGCACCTCTGGGTGGGCTTGGGAGGCCGAGGGGATGGTCAGAGCTAGGTCGTCGATGGCGAGCAGCGGCGGTTGGAGCTCGGGAAACAACGGCGAGGTTGCTCCGGTGATGATTGGGCAAGGAGAAGGGGTCTGCGAGCTGTGCGTGGTTGAGGCGGAGCTGATAGTGGGGTCTGCGTGGGTGGAGGAGGGCTGTAGGAGCTGGTCGACGGTGAGCTTCGAGCTCGTCGGAGCTCAGGCGGTCGGCGGCGGTGTTCCGGAGGTTCTGGGCAAAGAGCGAGCGAGGCAATGAGGGGAAAGTGATGCGGGACTCCTCCAGGTGCTGGGGCGCGTGCGAGTTGGGGAGTTGAGGCTCTGCGCTACGATGGCCACGGCGCTGGCGAGGTGGTGGCCACAGAGCTCGCTGGGGGTAGCGTCGCGAGGGAAGGAGGGGTCCAGCGCGAGGGGAAGTGGGTCCAGGGGTTCGCGGAGGTGCCACGTGAGGCAGTGGGGGGAACAGGAGGTGGCCTGCGGCCTCCCACGGCGGCGGCGGCGGGGCTCAGCACCGGTGCCGGTGAAGCAGAGAAGCAGAGAGGTGGGAGATGAAGTCTGGACTGATTTGCAATTTCCAAAAAGTTTAGGCGCCCTACTATAAAACAAAAATATCTCCTAAACTAGGGCTCAAATGAAAAAGTTTTCAACATGAAAGTTGTTTGACTTTTCAAGATCTACAACTTTGGTGTTGTGCAAAAATTGATTTGACCAAAGGTTAAAGAGTTATTTTGAAAACATAAGAAGAATTTTGAATTTAATGGACTTTTATCTTTTCCAATGCAAATTCACCTCAAATTCAGACTAAAAAGTAAAATTTTCTGCCATGTAATGATTACACTGAATTTTGCAAATAAACCCTCCACCAAAACAATAATCACACATCCTATTCAAATAAAACTAAAAGAATGACCCTACATCAATTCATATTTACACAAATGGCCCTGATATTTTTAAAATAGACCCTTACTCAAGCAATTTCACACATGAAGCACAGAAAATAAATGTTGTTCTACTATGCAGACACCTAGGGTGTCACATGCCGCACCACGAGCTCGCCGTGGCGAGCCCCGCATAGCCCCGCACACTCCTTGTTTTCACTTGCAAACGCATCACGCACGCACACAGTCTTGTTAGCACCCAGAATTGAGCACAGGACGGCATTCATGCGCACACGCCGATGACTCCCACCGTGCAGACCCACCTCCGTCGTGGCACTCGCCGCCCTGAGCCTCGCCGGCCCTTGCTGAGTGCCCAGGTGGATTACCCGTGCCGTGCTGATCCTCCCTGACCCAAACCCGAGTCGAAACGACCCCCGGAGCACCGAGTTTGGTGAATTCCGGCACGTTCCCGTGCCGCACCGCCGCGGGAAATGAGTTACTGGATCGCCGCGCCGCCGCCGGCGATCAGGATGGATCTGATCCACCCGATCCGTAATCAATAATCAACGCCCATGATTAGATTCAGATCCTTAGATACCGGTTCAGCCTGGTATTTTTGCTAAAGAGCCCCTGGACTTTTCGGGAATTAACCCGCTGTCCACTACAGTTCAAAAATAATTCAAAATCAGCCTTGTTTTTAGCCTTTAGACCCCTGAGCTTTCCAGTTTTCAAACCTGCCGTCCAGTCCCTGTCTTTTTGCATGTTAGACCCTAGATCTAACCTTTATTTACATTTTAGTCCCTGGTTTTTGCGCAGAAGCCCACCCTGGAACCCTAGTTCTCTCGCAGTTTAGTCCCTAGACCTTGTTTTAGCCCTAGATTTCGCGTTCTAGCTCCGTTTTAGGTGTTCTTTATGTCCACGCGATCATTGTAACACGTAGAATAGTTTTAGCCTAGTTTTGTTTGTTGTTTTATGTATTGCTGTATTGTTTCTTAGTTTTTGCCTTTGTTTGCATGTATGTGTATGTGTTTGACTTGTTTTGGCGTTGCGATCGTGAGTAGACGTTGAGCAGTCGAAGGAGTACCAGGAGCCACCTTCCGCGGGACACTTCGAGAAGCAGGAATAGTTTGAGGAAGGCAAGAATAACATGAACATTCCTATCACCTTTAAATACAATTTCATACTGCATTTTAATACTGTATGCCTATAAGGACTTTCCTAGCCACTTTATATCCTTTATATATATATATATATCCCTTGGGTTGCATTTTGGTTAGTTGTGCTAGGTGCCGTGCTATAACACACTTGGTCCTTTTTAATTAATTTGATTAATGGTATATGCAACTTAATTCCGAGAGTGGCACTTTGTGTTCTGTGCTTGAGTGGCTCACGTCTCGTTAAAATTGGTTTTTTTCTAGAAACATGGTTTAGCGGGCCAGCACAGTGCTTAGTGCTTGATTAGCCACTCTCCCTAAGGACCGGTTCATAGAGCGACAACCTTGGACAACAGTGCTACCACAAGACTGGAATGTGATGGTCTTGGCTTCCTAATTAGGTCTTTTTGGTTTGGAGTAACTTACCTGTGGGGCAAGGGTGGTAAGCTTCAATGGTCCCTGCTCCTCCGGCTTGGTCTGTGCTACGTGCTTGTACCCCCGCGAGGTTACGCCTTACCAACGAGATTTTTTGTAACGGCCTCGTGGTGTGTTTGCTAGTCATCTCACCTAAGGAAGTGTGATGAACAACTAGTGTAACTCACAACTTGTGGGTAAAGATGTGCAACCTGTGGCAGAACCACCTGAATTATCCCGGCTCAAGTGCGCAGGCCGTCACCATAAAGGCAACACCGGCTCAAATGCACTTCAAACGGAACAATTCTTGGTCTGTCGGGTAACGTCCCGATACAACCACTGGTTCTCGGATTGAACAAGCATACCCCGCACGAAGGCAAGTCCATAGATATTACAACCATAACTTTTACAACACAGGCAAGTTCAGTAGTGATTACAAACCAGTTCAAACCATTAATACAAAACCAATTTAAGTAAAGCAGTTATACAAGCCATAACTATAAGTTCAGAGTTTAGACAGCGGAAGATAAAACACGACGGCTACAACACGTCGCAAAAGGACACCAGGCTAGCCCAAGCATGGTATCACTCATCATAGTCATTGCTGGTCGAAGACGTATCCCACTCTACGGACCAGCCAGAAGGCAACGAGCAGGGCCAAGATAAACTAGCGACCTAGTCCTCAATACTCATACCTGAAAAAGGGTTTCAACAACAAGGCTGAGTATTCTAATACTCAGCAAGACTTAACCGTCAACGGGTATACTTAACCCACTTTAGCTAGACTATGCAGGGTTTGTGAGGCTCTGGTTTCCTTTGCGGAAAAGCAATAAAGAGTAGGTCCTTATTTCACATTTTAGCTTTCCATATTCTAGTTGATTAACCATTCTATGTAAGCAACTACTATTCAACCATGGTAGAACTTTAAGCAACCATCAAGATTAATCATAATAATGTTGCTCTTGTTACTCTGTGTGGCAAAGAGATCAAGCAGTCCCAAACTGTGAGAAGCAGACGATTCGAATCGAATTTGTTAACCTGGCTAGGAAGTCCTAACACACACGTTTGGAACACCGTCGGGTCGTTCCCAAACAACCATTGACCTTTCTTTCCGGCTTGTGGATAGAGTCACTCTCCCCAACTACAGGGCTCCAAGGTCCACCCTTCTACAAGGTCCACCCTTGTCCCTTGAAGTCGCAGTGTTGATCAACATTAACATTTAAAAACCTATCTCTAAAGAGAGAGTGATAGGTATATCCACTCCCCGGTCCAATCGGCTACTAGGCTTACCGCGTACCATATTTACGGCATGTGGCTAGTACGTTCAAAAACTTAACCAGCACTACCACACACCGCAACCTTAGCAAGTTCATCAACACAGACGGGGTCTCACATAAGGTCATGATATCGAACACAACCCCGTCTGTCGTCCTTATATTGATAACAGAAAGGAAAACAATCGATTCCTATAAAACTCGCGAGTGACAGGCAATCACTCGACTTTTACCGGTCCTATAAGCTTAGCAAGTAATCGAACTCAAGTCTAGTGTTCAGTACATAGGTTCCTAGGATCATGCATCTAGGGTTTCAATTCAAATCCAATGAACTGTAAATGCACAAGTAAATAAAATAGTAAATGATAATAATTTGAAATATAGGTTATGTCCGGGGCTTGCCTTCTCGGTAGTCGCTAACTATTTCAGCTCTAGGCTCTTCCGAACTTTGGTCCGGGGCTTCAGTTAGTATGACAGTATTCACTTGAACTTCAGGATCACCTCCCTCAGACTCCTGGATCAGCTCGTAAGTCCCGTCCGATAAGGCAGTCGTATCTATATGTAATGCAAGAACAGAATTATAAACACACATGGGCAATCGTTTATAGAGTAGTTAACTAACAAATCTAACTACACAAGGCATCATGATCAACAGCACAAAGGAAGTTAACTACTTCATAAACAAGTGGGTTGATTTCCTATAACAAGTAAGTCATGGTTTGCTAATAAATAAACAACTCAAAGCACAAACAGAAATAAATTTAGAAAAAATTACCCTAAATAGAACATGAACAGATTAAGCTACCCTGTAAAAATCATGTCAAAACATGTAGCCATTTATTCACAACCATGAAAGGCGCTAGCGGGATGGAGTGCAGGGGGTCCGCGGGTTGCTTTAAGAAGGGGCGCCGGGTTTCTGGGCGTGCGTGCCCCATGAAAGGCGCAGCGAGATCCCTAGCGGGGATCGCGGCGTTCAGTTGCGCGGCGGGGGGGGGGGGGTGTAGCGAAAATGGCCTCTCATGCCATATTTCAATATAATGTTTTGGCGATTGATGACACACACAACACTTGGACTAATATGATTTTTAAAGATGACCATTCTCAGGCTTTTAGGTTCAAGTGATGACAAAGAGAAGATAGGCGTAGCTAGGCCCAAAGGGCCGCCCCCTACGGGGGTTCCGCTACCCGGTTAACGGACGGGGGTCGAGGGGGAGCCGCCCCTCGCGGGTCTCAGGGCAGCGCCCTGAAAGCTCTTCGATTCAGGAGCACCGGAAGAACCGACGCCAGGGCATCGGAGCATCCGGTGGTAGTCGGAAGAACCGACGCCATAATACCTTGGTGCAGAAAGGAATCGAAGCCAAGTCAGCCTATAGGCACCGGTTGAACCGACGGTCCAAAATAGGGCATCGGTGCATTGGGCGTCCTATGTACCAGAGACGATGTCAAGCACCCAGGAGAAGTTTCTTCAGCACCGGTTCAACCGACGGTGCATCGGAGCATACCGTCGGTGCATTGGCCGTCCTTTGTACCAGAGACGATGTCAAGTGCCCAGGAGAAGTGTCTTCAGCACCGGTTCAACCGATGGGGCATCGGTGCATACCACCGGTGTAATGACGTCAGCGTCCAGGAGAAGATTCTTTCAGCACCGGTTGAACCGGTGAGGCATCGGTGCATTGCATCGGTTCAACCGGTGGTCTCTGCGTCTGCTGTCAGGACTTCAACGGCTACTTCATGTTGTGAGTGACCGGATGAACCGACGCTACCCCACCAAGAGGCATCGGTTCTTCCGGTGATACGCAGTTTTTCAGCTGACCGTTGGAGCAACGGCTACAAGACTTGGTGGCCTATATATACGCCTCACCCCGTCCATTTGAAGTGTGCTGGAGTTGCTGAACATCCCAAACACACCCAAGAACATCTCCAACCACCATAGAGCTTCATTGTACATCATATAGGCTTAAGCACACTTGTGAGAGTGCTTAGTGCTTGTTTAGGGATTAGTTCTTGCGAGAGCTCCCTTGAGAGAAGTCTTGCTGCGGCAAGCAACTTGTGATCCGTCGTGTGACCCTCCGTCTTGGTGTGGAGTGGCAACGACACTTTGTGCGGGGGAAGAGGAGGCCCCCTCCTTGGTGGAGAAGCTCCGTAGTGGATTTCGGCCGGGTGACCGAGAGAGACGGTGGCGGTGCACGAGACTCGGTGTCTTGTGGGCACTTGCCTTTGCTTGCCGGCATCGCCATTGGTGGCGTAGTGCAAGACGGTGATCGGAAGAGCCTCGGTGTCCCATGGACGTAGGCGTTTATGCCGAACCACGTTACATGACCGTGTCTACTCGGGAGTTTGCATCCCTCTTGCACTTACCTCTTTACTTACCGCATTACGTTTCCGCACTTACTCTACCTTGCATACCTTTACTTTCCTAGTTAGTTTGATTAGGATTAGCTAGGTTGCAAGTCTTTTTAGGGGTAAGTAGAGAGTAACATAGATAAACCTTACTCATAACTAGCATGCGTAGGACGTGTTAGGTTTATCTTATGCAAGTAGTTTGAGCCCTAGGTTAAAAAGCGATTAGCGACCCTATTCACCCCCTCCCCCTCTAGGGTCGGACACCCCGGTGATCCTTACAGGGGGGGAGGAAGAAGATGACCCCGACGTGTGGGTCCGGCCGGGCAATGAGGGAGGAACGGGGCGAGCGGCGCGGTGCCGACACCTTGGGCCCAGATGGCAGGGTGCGCGCGCGGGCTGGGCGCGCTGCTGCGCTGGCGGGCGCTGGGCGCTGGCAGGTGGGCCTGAGGCGCGGTGTGGCTGGCGAGGCTGGCGGGCTGCGCGGGCGAGCAGCGGCTTGCTGGGTCGTGTGGGTCAGACTGGGCCGGCGCGGTTTAGCTCACTGGGCTAGGATGGTGGGTTTTGGGTGCTGGGCTGAGGCAAAGCTGCGGAGCGGGCCCAAGGGAAAGGGAGGAGAGAGTGGGCCGCAGAATTGGTGATGGGCTGAGTTGGTTTTGGTTTGGGTTGGGTTTCTCATCTATTCCTTCTCCTTTTTCTATTCTAAATCAAATAAAGTTTGAATTCAAATACAAATTTGAATTCAAACCACACTCAAATAATTAAAACTATGCACCAGCATGAATGCAACAACAAATTTTTTAAACTTAGTCAAATTTTAGTTACTTTGTGAAACAAAAATAAATTAAATGGAAGGCTAAACACAACAAACCTTAGAAAATTAAATTAAGCCAATTAAATTTATTATTAAAAACTAGAATTTAAATTAGGGTGTTACATACCCTACCCCCTTAAAGAAATCTCGTCCTCGAGATTTAGCTGGGCTGGCTAGCAAAGAGATCTGGATATGTCTTTCTCAGCTCATCTTCTCGCTCCCATGTAGCCTCAGCTTCACTGTGGTGACTCCACTGAACTCTGCACATCTTGATGCGCTTGTTCCGAGTAACCCTCTCTGATGTCTCCAGAATCTTCACCGGATGCTCAGTATAAGTCAGATCTTCCTGCACATCTACTCCATCCAGTGGTGCCTGCTCCTCGGGTACTCGCAAACACCTCTTTAGCTGAGATATATGGAAGACATCATGAACTCTCGAGAGGCTGAGAGGTAACTCCAGGCGATAAGCAACTTCGCCTTTCCGCTCTAGCACCTTGAATGGCCCCACATACCGAGGTGCTAACTGTCCCTTGACATTGAATCTGCGGATTCCTCTCATCGGAGACACCTTTAGGTACACAAAATCACCAACACTGAAAGTCAGGTCTCTCCGTTTGCCATCTGCATAGCTCTTCTGTCTACTCTGTGCAATCCTCAGATTTTCTCGCACAGCCTGAACCATCTGCTCTGCATCATCTATGATCTCAGGACCAAAGAGCTGCTTCTCACCAATCTGATCCAAATAGAGAGGAGTCCTGCACTTTCTGCCATTCAATGCCTCAAAGGGGGACTTCTTCAGACTGGCCTGATAGCTGTTGTTATATGAGAACTCAGCATAAGACAGGCACTTATCCCAACTAGTACCGTACTGAATGGCACAAGCTCTCAGCATATCCTCCAACACTTGGTTGGTTCTCTCTGTCTGCCCATCTGTCTGAGGGTGATAAGCCATACTGAAACGCAGCTTCGTATCCAGCGAATCATGGAGCTGCTCCCAGAACCGAGAAGTGAACTGAGACCCTCTGTCAGATATGATCTTCTTGGGCACACCATGCAAGCAGACAATCCGAGAGATGTACAACTCTGCAAGTCTGGCACCGGAGTAAGTAGTGTTCACTGGAATGAAGTGAGCAACCTTCGTCAGTCGATCCACTACTACCCAAACGGAGTTGTACCCTTTCTGAGTACGAGGCAATCCAACAATGAAGTCCATAGTGATCTCCTCCCATTTCCACTCTGGAATCTTCAAAGGCTGTAACAGACCTGCTGGCCTCTGATGCTCAGCCTTGACACGCTGACAGGTGTCACAAATAGCCACATACTCTGCCACTGAACGCTTCATCCCATACCACCAGAAACGTTCCTTCAGATCATAATACATCTTCGTGCTGCCCGGATGAATAGAGTAAGCTGTATCATGGGCCTCACTCAGAATCAACTTCCGGAGATCATGCACATCAGGCACGCAGATCCGGTTCTTGTACCACAAAGTACCCTGATCATCCTCTCTAAAATGAGGAGCCTTGCCCTTCTTGAGCAACTCACGGATCTCCTGCAGCTTCTCATCATCTTTCTGATGCTGCCTGATCTCTGACTCTAGAGTCGGTACTGCCTCAAATGCTGCACTGGAGGTATGATGCAAGAAGGCCAGACTCAACTGCTCGAACTCCTCGCATAACTCTGCAGGCATCTGGAAAGCCACGGCCATGTTGACATAACTTCTTCTGCTCAGAGCATCTGCTACAACATTGGCCTTGCCCGGATGATAGTGAATCTCCAGATCATAATCCTTGACCAACTCTAGCCATCTTCTCTGCCGCATGTTCAGCTCATTCTGCGTGAAAATGTACTTGAGGCTCTTGTGATCAGTGTAGATATCACAACGCTGCCCATACAAGTAGTGCCTCCAAATCTTTAGAGCATGCACAAATGCGGCTAACCCAAGATCATGAGTGGGATAATTCAGCTCATGCCGACGTAACTGCCGTGAAGCATAAGCAATCACTCTGCCCTCCTGCATCAGAACACACCCAAGACCATCCTTCGAAGCATCGCAATACACCGTGAATCTCTTCGTCTGGTCTGGCATAGTCAGGACTGGCGCCGTAGTCAACCTTTTCTTCAGCTCATCAAAGGCCCTCTGACGCTCATCAGTCCACACGAAAGCCACATTTTTCTCCAGCAAAGAAGTCAAAGGCTTCGCGATTTTGGAGAAATTCTCAATGAACCTCCGATAATATCCAGCTAAGCCCAAGAAAGACCTGACTTCCTTTACTGTCTGCGGTGTCTCCCACTCGAGTACATCCTTCACCTTGCTCGGATCAACAGCAATGCCCCCTGAGAGATAACATGACCGAGGAATGGAACCTCGTCAATCCAGAACTCATACTTGCTGAACTTGGCATACAACTGATGCTCTCTCAATCTCTGCAATACGAGTCTCAGATGCTCCTCATGCTCTTCCTCTGTCTTGGAGAAGATCAGAATATCATCAATGAAAATCACCACGAAGACATCCAGATAATCCATGAAGACCATGTTCATCAGATGCTTGAAGAAAGCCAGGGCATTAGTCAAACCGAAGGACATGACCGTATACTCATATAGCCCATACTTGCAGGTGAATGCCGTCTTCGGAATATCCCCAGGATGGATCCTCAGCTGAAAATAACCCGAACGAAGATCAATCTTCGAGAATATACGAGCACCTCGAAGCAGATCGAAGAGATCCTCAATACGGGGCAGTGGATGCTTGTTCTTGATAGTGACTGCATTCAGCTCCCGATAATCCACACACATCCTCTTCGAGCCATCCTTCTTATCTACCAGCAATAATGGAAAAGCCCAAGGAGAGAAGCTGCGACGGATATAGCCCTTGGCTAGCAACTCATCAATAGTTTTCTTGACTTCTTCATGCTCTATAGGTGCCATACGGTAGGGCCGCTTTGCAATAGGAGCTGTGCCAGGTGAGAGATCAATACAAAACTCAATGGCGCGTTCAGGCGGCATACCTGGCAGATCATCCGGAAAGACATCCGGGAATTCAGACACCACGCGAATACCGTCCGTGGGTCTAGCCTCCATCTGATGAAGAAATCCAGAGGGCTCTACTGCACTAATAACAACCTCTTGGCCACTGGAAGCTGATAGCAAGACTGTCCTCTGAGCACAATCTATCCGGACTCCCCACTTGGCCAGAGTCTCCATTTGGGGAATGACATCAATGCCCTTGGTGTCTAGCACCATCAGATCAGTACAGAACTCTACTCCCCTCAAGGAAACACTGACTCTCGGGCAGTAAGTGTGAGACCTCAACTGTCCTCCCGGTGAAGATACTAACATGCACCTCTTTAATGTGCTAGTATGAATACCATGATGCTCGACAAAAGACTGAGTAATGAAGGAATGCGTAGCACCAGTATCAAAAAGCACTGTAGCTGGATATGAATTAACCATGAACGTACCAATAACCACATTGGGAGCCTCGGCCGCTGACTCGGCCGTCACGTGGTTCACTCTGCCCTGAAGTGGCGCCCTGGGCTGAGCTGGGCGCCCCTGCTGTCCCACCTGCGCCTTCCGGGGGCAAGCGTTGGCGTAGTGCCCCGGCTGGCCGCAGTGAAAGCAGATGCGAGGGGTCCCTGAGCCTGCTATCCGGTAGGAGCTGCCGGACGTGGAGCCTGCGGTGCTGGTGGAGTAGCATGAGCCGGAGGTGCCGGTAACCTCTGGCCCTGACCTGCTTTCTGCTGTCGAGGCGGGTACTGCTGCGGTGGCCTCTGCTGGTACTGCTGAGGAGGCCGGTACTGAGGCTGCTGGTACTGCTGAGGCTGCTGGAGGCGAGGACGAGTGTTGCTGCCGGAAGCAACGGGGACAATCTTCCTCTTCTTGTCCTCCATCTCCAGGTGCTTGCGCTCAGTGTTGAGCGCGCTGTCAACCAGATGGTTGAAGTCGTCGAAGCGGAGGTTGAGCAGCGCGTACTGGAGGTAGTCCTCAAGGCCCTCCATGAAGTGCTCTTGCTTCTTGCGGTCATCCGCAACATCGGCAGGGGCGTAGCGAGCCAGCTGAAGAAAACGATCAAGATACTCCGTGACCGACATAGTCCCCTGAAGTGACAAAGACAGATAGATATCGAAAGATTAACTCAAGATTTATATGGATAGAACAAGGGGCATTAGCTCAAAAGAAACCGCTGAATGATTATATCTAAGATTACCTGCTTCAGTGCAAGGAACTCCTTCTGCTTCATCTTCATAACGCCCGCGGGGACGTTGTGGCTGCGGAAACGCTCCCTGAACTGGAGCCAAGTGAGAGACTCGCGGTCATGAACTGGGTGGGACTCCCACCAGTCCAAAGCTGCCCCTCGCAGCTGTCCTGCTGCGTACAGAACTCTCTCCCGATCATCGCACTGGGCGATGTCCAGCTGACGCTCCACTGCACGGAGCCAGTCGTCAGCCTGAAGAGGGTCAGACGTGTGAGAAAACATCGGCGGGTGACCCCTTAGGAACTCAGCACGCCTATCGCGAGGCTGCGGTGGTGGAGGAGGCGGAGGCTGAGTGTGAGCCTGCTGAAGAGCCTGAACAGTGTTGTTCAGGGTAGCCATCATCTGCATCTGGAGCTGGAAGTACTGCTCCGGAGTCAAACGCGGCGGCATCCGGATACCGGTCCCCTGGGTGTTCTGACCCTGATTGTTCTGCCCCTGCTGGTCAGAACCACGCCTGGTGTTCACCATCTCATTTTGGACAAAAGATTTCATGAGTAAGGATATTGCAGGAATAAATTCAGATGGATATGATAACTCTTTGCGGAAAAAGACTTAGACATGATAAAGTAGACAGGATAGAGTGGACTGTTTTACCCCCAACGATCTAACTCATTTTATTAATTAGTTAACTTTAACATCAGAGTGATTTTCTTTAAACAAATTTAAACTGCAGGAATAAAAGAACATAAACCGAGCAATCATATACGTGCCAGGATCAAGTCACACGTATATACAACAGAATGAACAGTATATCATAGCACATATCACGTAAAAAGACATAATAAATCGAAATATGAATGTTATTTATTACATTAATGACAAAATGTCTGGTACAGCGGAAGCGAAGTACAAGTACGATAAAAACTCTCCGAAGCTGAGCAGGGCGCCACAGGGACGTCGACTGGGAGACGAACGCCTAGAAGTCCTCGTAGTCCTGGTAGCGCTGGACGAACTCCCTCGTGTCGGTAGGAACTGAGCAGCAGTAGCGTAGCCAAGAGGAAAAAGTTGAGAAGAGGCAAGAGTGAGTACACAACTTGTACTCAACAAGTATAACACAAACTATGAGGCTCTAAGGTTGGCTGACTCAACTGCATTAGCTTTTAAGTCTTGGCAAAATTTTATTTAAACTAATTACAACAAGTTGATGAATTTACCATTAACCCAGTTACATAGTAATTAATCAGAATTAATTCAGAAACTACTGAGAACCAAACCAAACCAAACCAAGCCACCAAGGTAACCCCGAGAGGCACCTCCCTCGTCGGAAGGAGACAACCCCACTAATCAAAAGGAGGATCTGGGCCGCTCATAACCGTGAGCACGGCTAGTATACCAGTTTTACACTCTGCAGAGGTTGCACATCTTTACCCACAAGTCGTGAGCTACGCTAGAGGTTCATCACACTTCCTTAGGTGAGATGACTAGCGACTCACTATGAGGCCGTTACAAAGAATCTCGTTGGTAAGGCGTAACCGCGAGAGTTAGGTCAGCGACGATGGGGCCCACCTCCGGGGGTACAAGCACAGGAGCGCAATCCAAGCACAGACCAAGCCGGAGGAGCAGGGACCATTGAAGCTTACTACTCTTGCCCCGCAGGTAAGTTACTCCAAACCAAAAAGACCTAATTAGTAAGCCAAGTCTATCCCATTCTAGCCTTGTGGTAGCGCTGTTGTCCCAGGTTGTCGCTCTATGAACCGGTCCTTATGGAGAGTGGCCAACCAAGCACTAAGCTCCGTGCTGGCCCCCTAAACCATGTTTCTACAAAAACCAATTTTTAACGAGAAGTGAGCCACTCAAGCCACACAGAGTGCCACTCTCAGAATTAAGTTCAAGTAAACCATTAATCAAATTAATTAAAAGGACCAGAGTGTGTTATAGCGCAGCAACCTAGCACAGCTAACCAAAATGCAACCCGAAGGTATATATAAAGGATATAAAGTGGCTAGGAAAGTCCTTATAGGCATACAGTATTAAAATGCAGTATGAAAAATGTATTTAAAAGTGATAGGTTGTTCATGTTACACTTGCCTTCCTCGTATTGCTCCTACTGCTGCTCAAAGTGCTCGGAAGACGGCTGCTCCTAGTACTGGTACTGGGGCTCCTCAGATGGATCAACGTCTACTCACGAACACATGGCCAAAAATAATGCACAAGAATAAGCATACAAGCAAACACTAACAAAAACTAATAAACAGTACATCAATACATAAAAACAGCACACTAAACTAGCCTAAAACTATTCTACGTGTTATAACGATTGCGTGGATATAAAGAACGCCTAAAACGGAGTTAAAACGCATATCTAGGCTAAAAACAAGTTCTAGGGGCTTATTTGTAAGAAAAACAGGGTTCCAGGGACTTTTCTGCTAAAACCGAGGGCCTAAACATAATTAAAGGTTAGTTCTGGGGTCTAACGCGTGAAAAAGCCCTGGAAGGACGGCGGGTTCTATTTCTAAAGAACTCAGGGGGCTAAGTGCTAAAAACAGGGCCTCTGCATAATTATTTTTGAATAAGATCGGACTGCGGGTTGAAATCTAATAAACCGACGGTCTCTTTAACAAACTTACCAAGCCGAACCGGTATCTTCGATTTCCAGCCGCAGGATTTGGATCTGGCGGCCTAGATCTAATGTAACCTCGATCTAATCGCGGCCGCTGACTTCGGATCGGACGGCCGGGCTGCTTCGCGGGCGGTGGCGGCGGCGGAGGGCACCGGAGTTCTCTGCTCCGCGGCGGCGCCACGGGGAGCTCGCCGGAGTTTGTCATATTGGTGGCCCAGGGGTCAGTTTGACTCGGTTTTGGGTCAGGAGCGATCAACGCAGAACGTGTGACCCACCTGGGTCAAGATCAGGGCATGGGGGCGCTCGGAGCTGCACGCGTGACGGCAGCGGTGACTCTGGGCGGCGGGATTCGCCAGCGGGGGATGTGCGTGCCGCGCCAGTGCAGGAAAAGGTTGCAAAAAGGGTTCGCGGAGCAAGCGTGAGGTTCGCGCAACCGGGACTCGGGGTTGTGCGGGGCTGAGCGGCACCGCGGGGTGCTCGCCACGGCGAGACATGGCGGCGCGGCGGCGAGAATGCCGGTGATTGGTGTCCTAGCTTCTAGGGCGCGTCACAGCCTATGCTATATAGCACAAAAGGACGGGGAAGAGGCGTTGATGCTCACCAAGGGACGGGGTCGAAGAGAGGGCCGGCGCAGTGGTGGAATTCCAGTGGCGCAGGCGCTGAACGACGGAGCTTGCCACGTGAATTCCCGTGCGCAGCGGGGCCGGGGTCGGGGAAGAAGAGCTTGGCGAGGACCGTGGCCTCCATGTGAAGCTCCCCCGGTGGCTTGCTGTGGTGGGGAACGTCGGGAGCACCAGAAACGCGGCGGCGCAGGCTTCTACTCCGACGCGGAGGTAGCGGGCGGCTGTGGAGCTAGGGTTTTGGGGTGGCGGCGCTAGCGGGATGGAGTGCAGGGGGTCCGCGGGTTGGTTTAAGAAGGGGCGCCGGGTTTCTGGGCGTGCGTGCCCCGTGAAAGGCGCAGCGAGATCCCTGGCGGGGATCGCGGCGTTCAGTTGCGCGGCGGGGGGGAGGAAGAAGATGACCCCGACGTGTGGGTCCGGCCGGGCAGTGAGGGAGGAACGGGGCGAGCGGCATGGCGCCGACACCTTGGGCCCAGATGGCAGGGTGAGCGCGCGGGCTGGGCGCGCTGCTGCGCTGGCGGGCGCTGGGCGCTGGCAGGTGGGCCTGAGGCGCGGTGAGGCTGGCGAGGCTGGCGGGCTGCGCGGGCGAGCAGCGGCTTGCTGGGTCGTGCGGGTCGGACTGGGCCGGCGCGGTTTAGCTCGCTGGGCTAGGACGGTGGGTTTTGGGTGCTGGGCTGAGGCTAAGCTGCGGAGCGGGCCCAAGGGAAAGTGAGGAGAGAGTGGGCCGCAGAATTGGTGATGGGCTGAGTTGGTTTTGGTTTGGGTTGGGTTTCTCATCTATTCCTTCTCCTTTTTCTATTCTAAATCAAATAAAGTTTGAATTCAAATACAAATTTGAATTCAAACCACACTCAAATAATTAAAACTATGCACCAGCATGAATGCAACAACAAATTTTTTAAACTTAGTCAAATTTTAGTTACTTTGTGAAACAAAAATAAATTAAATGCAAGGCTAAACACAACAAACCTTAGAAAATTAAATTAAGCCAATTAAATTTATTATTAAAAACTGGAATTTAAATTAGGGTGTTACACTACAGTACCTCCTTCTCCTCCGGATTCCTGTAATGAAGCACCTCTCGAGGAAGCCATGAAGGAGGATTGGTCAGATGGAGAGAAATGCTTTTCTAAAGCAATTTCGATTAGCTCACCCTCCACGATCACTCCTTGCTCAATAAGGGGAACTACCGTAGAAGCCCACATTAACCCCATCATAGAGGTTAATGTTTTGCCATGGCACTTAGCGTACACTCTTCTGGGCAATGTTACGCTGAGATCATCTGACACGCTATTAAGAAGTTGTCCCTTGGGACACATCCTTAAATGTCGGGGGATTGCAAGTGCTGTGCCCCTCATAGTAGACAAAATCGAGGTCAACTTAGATTTCCATATCTTCAATATCCTCGATTTTGATCTTCTCCAAGGCTCCCCGTTTGAAAAACTTCTCATATCTTACGGGAGTCTAGACAAAAAGCTTAGGAAAACCGCTTCTACCACTGTCTCTTGCTTAGAAAATTCTATGGTGAAGCATTTTCCTGAGCCAAACCCACTTGAGGAAATGATGCATGAATCTCCGTTCATATCATCTGAGTCCATTCTCTTCGAGGTTCCAAAATCTGCCACTTCCGAAGAGAACAACTCGGAAGAAATCCTTCACTTTCGTGAAGAGATGAACAATCATTATCCCTCTTGAGCGAGTTTGAGCCTCTTTCCTCTGGCCCAAAGGAAGTTGTTCTCGACCACAATCGAGATTCAACTATGATTTCCCACGATGCATCTCTTGACATGAAGAACCGATGGGCCACGGAATGTTATGAGGCGCTGACTCTGGAGTCCACAGAAAAGGATTCCATATATGAGCATGGGAGCTTCATCCTAGTGATACATCAAAAACCATGCTCTTTCAATACCTCTCCAGAGTCAGGCACACATTGTGCCCAGAGCACACACGAGGACTATAACTGCCTTGAGGTCCTCTCTTGCAAAACCTTTAGAAGGCTAGTTGTAGATGCATATGTTTACCGTAAACATTGTAAATTTCGTGGATGCTCTGTGGTGCTGACCTTGCAGCTAAACCTTCATGTCATATCAACAATTGGTGATGAAAAGGGGAACACATCATCAACAATAGCTGCAAGAGAATGTTCCCATGGTCGAGCTTATGACCAAAAACAAAGCACTGCCGGGAGATAGCTCGGATTATCATATTTATTTCCCTTCAATAAAAGCAAGAGCATATTCTAGGTTGTATTTTTCCTTCGGGTATTTTTGGTCGCTAACCTTTCCAGGGGAAGATCAAGAAGAATGATGGACAAGCAACACCTACGAACATGAGAGCTACACCAACTACAACCCCTCGATATGCCTTGATGAAGGAACAACTATAGAAGAAAACTTGAACTCCATACACTTGAAGTTTTGCAAACTCCAAGTGTGGGGGAGGTATGTGAGTTCCCGAAGTAAGTTATTTCTCAATCCATATCTTGTCTTCGAATTGGTGTTAGTTCCTGCATCTTGCTCTCTATAATAAAAGGAAAAAAAGAGAGGAGTTGCCATGGTGATAATATTGAGTTCTCATCAACAAAACACCATGGTAAGTACTTTCAATGTTCCTCTTTTGACATTAAACAAAGCCCTGCCGGGAGGTCGTCCGAGGATCGCCAGAGTAAGTCTCATGGTGAGAGTAAAGTTTAGTTTGAATAAATTCTCGAGCTCCCTGGTTCTTAAAACCAGCAGAGCCATTATTTTATTTCCACTATCCCGTTGAATACAACACCAGGTACATGCACAAGTGTGGCGGAGATCTCTCAAGATCATCAGTGCCATACACATTCGAGATCTCCCACAGATGCATCGCACAACATCGTCTGCACCAACATGACAAGAGACAAGGCAAGTGTTGGCGCCTACCAACATCACCAGCGATGACGCCCGCAGACGCCAATTTGGGGTGGCAGTATTTCATGAACCACGAATAAATCCGCAAGCGCACGGAATACCACTGTAGCATTTTACCCGGGAGTATACCAGGGTGTCATTTATATTTCTGCAGGGAAGGCGGTGAGTGAGAGAATATATAGATTAGTGGGTGAACTCTATCTAGATTGGATATTCTCATGCATAAACAGGGGTAAGATAATAACATGGTAGGAGGTAGTGTGACACACACAAACTACCCTCTCGGATAAAAGAAAGATAAAAGATGCTTTGGGCCGGGAGCAAGATAAAAGTCAGAGCTTGAGTCAGCTGTACTAGGCTAGCTATATCTACACTTTCTCATTGGTTAGCTCGTCAGAGATTAAACTACACAACAGGGAGATCGCTATCGAAGCGACGGGAGGAGCCCGTACACCCCGGCGACTTTATGTACTTCCTACCCCCCATACCGAACTTGGAGGATTACTAAAAGGCTTGGACAGGGCTTTCACCACCTGCCGGCTATCTCTACAAACTGTGGGTATAGTTGACATCCAGCAACACTTAGCTAATCTAGACACCATGTCTACACTAGTAAGGGATACTCTAGTGTCCCGCGCGGAGCCCCCACCATCCGGATGGACAGACACCACACTAGAGCAATCATACGAATACTGGAGCAGTTGATAAGAGTTCTAAGAACAAAAGACTAACCATCTCCAGCACAGGGCGATCATACAATGCAAGCATAGAATGATAATGCAACCATGACAAGAAGCAAATACTCGATAACTCAGAATATACTTCAAGCAGATATCGGTAACCATAGTCTAATTCTATTACAAACAACCGAATATTACAAGAGAGAGCTAGAGATAAACCTATACCAGACTCTCGAGCAACACCGGCGACTCGATGACTCCTAGACTTCTCCTAAACTCCACTAAGCCTAAAGACTATGCAAGGAATGCAAGAGAGGAGGGGTGAGTAGTGTGTGGTGTGTGTGTCCTATTCTCCACCCTCGCTCCCTTCTATTTATAGCAGGGAGCCACGGGGTGAAGCCAGCACAACCGACGTAGGGGACCAATGGGGAAGCGCCACGTGCCCTGGTTGAGGCGGTGGGGCCCACGGGCCAGGTCGGCCGACCAGGTAGGTCGGTCGGCCTGCCCGGGCCACCAACCGCCCCAACTTCTTCTGGTGGGCTGTCTTGGGCCCCTTTGTCTGATCTACACTGGGGTTGGCCTGTCTTGACTTGTTTGAATTGGGTTCTTGCATCACTTTTGATCCATCTGAGCCTGAATCGGTGCTCTGATAATTTCTATGATTTTATGTCGGGCCAAAGTGTGCTTGTAACCTGCATATTAGCTTGAAAACACAACTTGCATATTCTAAAAGATAAAGTGTGGTTTAGGGACTTTATTGGATAAGGATGCGTGTAAGAAATGCAAACTCTCATGATTTTCTGATCAAGTTGACGCCTAGAAATGATCGTTAGTGATCGTCAACCAGATCTCGCAAGCTGTCCTTTGCTCATCCCGAGCAAAGTAGGACAAATCAGGTTATTGATCAGAAAATCACTTTGACTCGTACCTTATCTGTCATGTCATAGTCTAAAGCAAAGGGATTCATCTGTAAGCTTAAATAAGTCGGTTAGCATACCTTTGCTCAATTACCTTACTCCTTCATGGGGCTTTTTGGCTATCTCATTGTCTTGGGCTGTTGAAAGTCAGAACGGTGCATAAAGTGATACTTACTTGTTCATAGATCCGCAATCCATCTGGAGATACTTTTTTTTGAATTTTTTTTTGAAAATATGGCAAAGCTCCCAGGATAACTCTCTCGAGGCACTCATCTTGTATTTCCTTACTAGGACAGTATCTGCCTTTGATCTTCCCTACTACTACAAGCCTTTATGGAGCTCAAGGTAGGATAAAAACAGGGCACACTTGTATTCTATTTATTGCAAAGTCAAAGAAAGGATCCATGGAGAAACAAGTCATGCAATCTCGATCAAAAGGTGCAAGTGTATGAGTGGATGGATGGATGGATATGACTTACTCCTTGAGGTAATGGCTTTTCTCTCTCGAATCATCCCTATGTCTCTTTCTTTTCTTTCTTTTTTTTGAGACATGGCTACCCCTTTTTTCTCTCTTTTTTTTTGGGTCATGCTTCTTTGGCATGCCATCTTTTCTCTTTTTGGGGCAACCATAATCTGAATTTATTTTATTTCAGAGATGTTCTACGAGAGATATTACCAAGACATGGAGCACTTATTATGTGGAATGAATGGGTAGTGGTGCCAATTCCCAGTGTAGGAATGTAGCAATTGGATGGGACGTGTACGTGCTTATGATCGAGAAAGCATGAAAAGCATCTCTCTAGGGTCACACAATTTGACAAAACTCAACAGAATATCAAGCAGCATATGTGTAAAGGGTTTTTCATGGAATATGACATATGGCTCTGGTAGGACTTTGCATATCGCTGGGGAACTTACCTCTTTTAGAATTTTTGAAAACAACTCCAGACTTCAAGCATCACTAGAACAAGCTTGCACAGCCTTATTTACCATATCTGAACTCGCAACAACTTAGACTTGAATCAAGCATATGCAACCCACAGAACTTTCAGGTTCATTGACAAGATATTTGCATAACCAGCAGATTTAAACTCAAGAGAACTCTTATTTTCAAACTAGGCACAACAGACATGATAGAGCAAAGCAAAACTCATCCTTTCAACTTATCAAAAAGAGTTAAAACATTCTTACCGCGCATCATGAAAAAGGGAAATAAAGCAGTAAAATTTTTTTATTTTGTTTTTGAAAGTTTTTTTTATCAAATTTTATTGAAAGCAAATAAAGGGATACAGTTGACTTAGGGCAGGGAACCTCCCCCAAGCTAGCTCTTGGTTTAGGGTCCAAAAAGCAGGACCTTTCTCCATACCTGATCAGGTTGAGGTCGTTTCGTCCGTACCTGGAGAAGTAGTAGCGGTCGATGATGTCTTGTTCTTCTTGCGCCACACCTTCTTGGTCTTCTTTGGTGGTGTAGGCAGCGCAGGAACAGGATCCTCGGATGCAGGATAGACAATTTCCAGATCTCCCCATACTGTGTTGGTGATGAAGTCAGGGATCTTCTGGTTGTCTTCCACTGGCTCAGTTGGGGGAATATGAATTTCCCAATCCTCCCAAGCTAGCTTGGATGGGGGATGAATATCTTTATCATCCCAACCTGGCTCTGCCCATAGCCCTTGTTTCTCACTATCCTCATGAATCAGGAATACCTCCCTTTTGTTCTGGAACTTGAATTTCATGGTCTTTCCCATGATACGAAGGCTGATTCTTCCTATCCCCACATCAATTATGGTGTTTGTATCCTTGAGGAATGGTCGCCCAAGTATGAGCGGAATTCCAAGATCTCCTTCCATATCAAGGACTACAAAGTCCACTAATATGTAGGAATCTTGACCTTTACCATTAACCTTTCCACAATCCTTCTGGATATCTTATCGTGGAATCCGCCAGCTGAACACACATAGTGGTAGGGGAGATTGATGGATAGCCTAGCTTCTCGAAAGTTACCTTGGGCATGATGTTGACGCTAGCTCCAAAGTCACAAAGGGCGTGATCAAATTCATAGTCAAAGATTGAGCAACTGATCACTATGGTTCCGGGATCTTCTCTTATTGTGGCTGCCAACACACCCCACGCACCTCTTCTTAGGCGTGTGAGCTTCTCTACATAGCTGAGGGATGTCCTGCTAAGTGACTCTTTCCACATAGCATTGATGACATTTACGCTCTCTAAAGTTGATTCGAGTTGCCCTGGAATCTTCTCTAGTTCAGCAGCAGGTGTAGCAGCAGCTAATTGAGCCAATTGAGTTTCTAACACCTTATTGAAACTCAGTTGGTTCTTCATAGCTGTGGAGAATCCGTCCATCTTGGCATGGATAGTATCCATGGATTTGTCTATAGCGGCCAACTTCTTTTGAAGGGACTCATTGATCTTCACTTGGTCGTAGACAAGATCTCTCAAGGTAGGCTGGTTAGGACCGAAAGAATTCGAATTCCCATTACCTCCTTGGTAGTATGGGCGTGGTTGATTCCACCCCTGACCTCCTTGTGGACGAAACCCATTGCTGCCATTGAGGAATAGAGCTTCTTCTTGGGTTTCTGGGCAATTATCGCCCGAATGTCCCACATTCCCGCAGACCTCACACGTCATGCGAGTCTCCAAGGCTTGAAGTGTTTGCAATTGAGCCTTATCTTGGGAATAATCCTCAAATTTCTTGAGGAGGAGATCAATCTTCATAGCGAGCATGTCGGCCTCCTTAACGGAGTGCATACCTCGCTGGTGCGGTTGGAGGCGATCATCGCTCCAACCTTGGTTGGAAACCATCTTCTCGATCAATGATGTAGCTCTTTCAATGGTTAGCGAGAAGAAAGCTCCACACGCAGCGGCATCCACATGATCACGGGATGACTGTGTCAACCCGTTGTAGAAGTTCTGTAGAATGAGCCAATTATCCATTCCATGGTGCGAACACTCTAAAATGTACTCCTGAAGCCTCTCCCAAGCCTCCGGAATTGACTCATTTAACGCCTGCTGGAAGTTCGAAATCCGACCACAAAGAGCATTGGTTTTGCTCGTCGGGAAGAACTTCGAGAGGAACGCCTTGGCAGATTTGTCCCAAGTATCCACAACAGCCTTGTTAGCATAAAAACATTGCCTCGCTCTCCCCATGAGAGAGAACGGAAACAGACGGAGCCGGATAGCATCTTGCGATACACCCTTGATAACAAAAGTACTATAGAGCTCCAGGAACTGCTGGAGATGAGCGCTGGCATCCTCATTGGCCTTGCCATAGAATGGGTTGGCCTGCACCATCGTAATGAGACCCATCTTGATCTCGAAATTTTCTCCTCCAGTGTTAACCTCGGGCCCGGTAGGGACCTGGTTAGCAGATGGAGCAGAGTAATCATGGAGTGTCTTCTGGGCCATAGCTCTAGGAGTTGACGATGATACGATGACTGGATCGACTGCCGAGAGTGAGATTTGAGGTGGTACGATACGAGGTCGAACTCTTCTCAAAAGTGACTCTGGATCGGAATGAAAGTTTTGCGGCAGATCGAAACCGGTCATACACTGCCCTGTTTTCATATCAACAAAGACAAGAAAACAAAGCCAAGTTAGCATGTTTAGCAAGCGAATACCAATTTCGGTTTTGTTCACAACTTTTATCTATATATTTCACTTTGTGCCTTCCCCGGCAATAGTGCCAAAAATGCTTGTTGGCGCCTACCAATGTCACCAGCGATGACGCCCGCAGATTCCAATTTTGGGGTCGTAGTATTTCATGAACCACGAATAAATCCGCAAGCGCACGGAATACCGCTGTAGCATTTTACACGGGAGTATACCGGGGTGTCATTTTTATTTCCGCAGGGAAGGCGGTGAGTGAGAGAATATATAGATTAGTGGGTGAACTCTATCTAGATTGGATATTCTCATGCATAAACAGGGGTAAGATAATAACATGGTAGGAGGTAGTGTGACACACACACAAACTACCCTCTCAGATAAAAGAAAGATAAAAGATGCTTTAGGCCGGGAGCAAGGTAAAAGTCAGAGCTCGAGTCAGCTGTACTAGGCTAGCTATATCTACACTTTCTCATTGGTTAGCTTGTCAGAGATTAAACTACACAACAGGGAAATCGCTATCGAAGCGACGGGAGGAGCCCGTACACCCCGGCAACTTTATGTACCTCCTAAACCCATACCGAACGTGGAAGATTACTAAAAGGCTCAGACAGGGCTGTCACCACCTGCCGGCTACCTCTACAAACCGTGGGTATAGTTGACATCCAGCAACACTTAGCTAATCTAGACACCATGTCTACACTATTAAGGGATACTCTAGTGTCCCGCGTGGATCCCCCACCCTCCGGATAGACAGACATCACACTAGAGCAATCATACGAATACTGGAGCAGTTGATAGAGTTCTAAGAACAAAAGACTAACCATCTCCAGCACAGGGCGATCATACAATGCAAGCATAGAATGATAACTCATAATATACTTCAAGCAGATATCGGTAACCATAGTCTAATTCTATTAAAAACAACCGAATATTACAAGGGAGAGCTTGAGATGAACCCATACTAGACTCTCGAGCAACACCGGCGACTCGATGACTCCTAGACTTCTCCTAAACTCCACTAAGCCTAAAGACTATGCAAGGAATGCAAGAGAGGAGGGGTGAGTGGTGTGTGGTGTGTGTGTCCCATTCTCCACCCCCTCCCTTGTATTTATAGCAGGGAGCCGTGGGGTGAAGCCAGCACAACCGACGTAGGGGACCAATGGGGAAGCACCACGTGCCCTAGTTGAGGCGGTGGGGCCCACGGGCCAGGTCGGCAGACCAGGTTGGTCGGTCGGCCTGCCCAGGCCACCAACCGCCCCCAACTTCTTCTGGTGGGTTGTCTTGGGCCTCTTTGTCTGATCCACACTGGGGTTGGCCTGTCTTGACTTGTTTGAATTGGGTTCTTGCATCACTTTTGGTCCATCTGAGCCTAAATCAGTGCTCTGATAATTTCTGTGATTTTATGTCGGGCCAAAGTGTGCTTGTAACCTGCATATTAGCTTGAAAACACAACTTGCATATTCTAAAATGTAAAGTGTGGTTTAGGGACTTTATTGGACAAGGATGCGTGTAAGAAATGCAAACCCTCATGATTTTCTGATCAAGTTCACGCCTGGAAATGATCATTAGTGAGCGTCAACAGCAAGGACACCAAATTCAGCCAGTCACCTAGTGGTTTGGCTGAATGACCATTGCCTTGATCCCCACCTTTTTAAAGAGCGATAGTATGTGCATTGTCTACCTCTCAACTCTCTTTGATTCATGAGTTTGAATGGTTTTTAAATCTTACTCACTAAAATCAAACTCAAAGTGAATCAATGTGTTGCACCTGCTCTATATGTCTCCTATGGTTGGCTTGCATATGTTTTATTCCATGCTTATCACCTTGATGCCTGTGAACAAAAATCTTTAGGAAAGCATGGTTATCTAAGTAGTTGACGTGTGAGATATGGTTTGAATGATATGATCTTCACTCTTTATTGTTTAAGTGCTTGGGAACTTTATTTGAAAAACCCTTTGTGAAGCTCCTCTTTGATATGCCAAAGTCCTACCAAAGCCATATGATGATACTTCTTGAAAACCATATACACATATGCTGCTTGTTTTTGCATTGAGCTTTGTCAAATTGTTGTGACCCTTGAGAGAATTCTTTTCATGCTTTCATGATCAAGATTCACGTGCACACCATATACCCCCTTGCTATACTTCTTTAAGAAGTTAGCATTGTACCATCCACTCATTCCACAAAATAAATGCTCTACTATATGTGTTGGTCTCTCTCTCTCCAGTTTTTGTTAAAAAAAAGAGAGACATGGTCTATCAAAAAAAATATGGACACATGAAGGTCCAAGTATTGAAAGAAAAAAAGAAAAAAAAATGTGGGCACATGAAGGTCCATGAAAAAAAAAGAAAAAGAAAAAAAAGATAGCCATGCTCTCAAAAGAATTTATATAGGGAGAGAGATCATACAAAAGGAGTTTCCATTCCATCCTCCATAATCCATACACGTGCACATCTTGATCTGATTGTATGACTTGTTTTTCTCTTTGGATCCGGTCTTTGACTTTGCAATATATGTAATACAAATATGCCTTATCCTTCATACCCTACCTTGAGCTCCACATATAGCCATCACTAGAAGTAGAATGAAGAAAAGGCAAGTCAAATGCCTTGGTAAGGACATATACACATTGAGCGATCTGAGAGAATCAAATGAGGAGCTAAGCAAGGTTTGTTTTGAAAACTTATTGAAAAACCCCAAGCTACTTGACATGAGGAGTAGAAGTGATTTGATTCGCGACCATTCCATTCCTCAACTACCCAAGACGGCATGATAGACACTTCAAAGTTCACAAGTGCAAGGTATGGTTTGGAATATCTCTTATGCTCTCTTCATACCTTTGGAATTCATGTTTCACCTGAGTCCTTTCTGCTTTACTCAAGGACGATCAAAGGCTAAGTGTGGGGGAGTTGTTGACGGCTGCTAAGTACCAAATCTAGGCCGTCAACTCCTGCATAAACACATGAAATGCAAACATCAACATAGTGGTAGGGGTTTATTACTAACCATTTCCACGAGTGTTGGTAATTATTTGTATGCAGGTGAAATAAGGGTGAAAACACACTTCATGAGCAGGGAAACACACTTCTCAGTTCAAGGCAAAAGGCGCAACCAATCAGAGTATGAGATTCAGGCTTAAATGAATCAAAACAAGCCCAAATACCTAGCAAACAAGCATAGGATAGGCCATGCCCCTTGGGCTTAGGACAAGGGACACCAGGATAGCCCAAATATCAAGTTTGCGGCGGTTGGAGCCTCGGGCAGGCCGACCGACCTACCAGGTCGGCCGACCTGGCCCATGGGCCCCACCGCCTCAGCCTTGACGCGTGGTAGCTCCTCACTAGCTCCCAAGGTCGGTTCCAGGGGGTAGAGCTATAGTCCTTGGCCGAAAGCACCATGGCTCCCTCCTATATATATGAGGGGAGGGGTTCCATTTGAGACATACCACCAAGTGGAGTTCCACATCCATCCAAGTGCTCTCTCAAGCCTTCTCTTGGTTTAGAGTTGTCTTAGAGTAGGGAGAGGGTAGAGGTACTTAGGAGGGGCGCCAGTCTTCGGTGCTCTTCTCCATTGTTGTACCTCTACGAGAGTGAGGGAGTAGTTCAGGAGAAGTGCCGGGTGTCGGCTCTCTGCTCCCAGCTTGTACCTCTACGGATGCTGCTACATTCTTTGGTATTTAGTAAGTATTCGTGGTTCCTATCTCTAGTATTATACTTGGTTTAGTGTATGCTAATAGTGCTTGTAGTTGAGTGACATCAGTTCTCTTACTCGCGAGTTCGTCGCTCTGTATTCGTACAGAGTGCTGTAGTTTGCTACGGCTCGAGATACGTAGTTAGACTGCAGTAGTAATCAATAGCGTAGACGTGGTGTCTAGGCTACGGGTTATCCTTCGTTTGCCTTATATCCCATGATTTGTTAGAGGTAGGCCATAGGTGGTGACAGCCCTATTGGGCCTTCGTAATCCTCCATGTTCGGATATAGCGTAGAGCTGTTGGCCAGAGTCGACTAGCAGACCAGTTGTAAACCGGTGCCCAAAGTGAGTATTGTGCCCGAGAGATCGACCTTTAACTCAGTAGTAGCACTATCTTAGGAATTCTCTCTTCCCTTCAACCTATCTTGGTGTGTCCTTGGACCGATTAGAATAGAAGAGAGTGCACACACATTCCCTGTGGATTCAATAACCCTTGGAATACTCTGAGGTGAAAGCTACAACGGTTTCTGTGCACTTGCGGATTTCTTCGTGATGCTAAAATACCCAACAGTATGTTTGGTCGTACTTATGTAGCGAGGAATGCAGGATCGGTAGCCTGTGTGAGGGCACCTTCCTCTCGCTTGGGGATAATCCATAGGATATAGCTTCCTCATCATGCATTGTAGATTTTGCTTTGTTAGGACTGTTGTTTGTGCTCAAGTGCTCAATAATGTGACTTGTTCTGTTACTACCTGAGCTTTTGTGGCTACCTTTGTGTTAGTGCCTGATCTTTTGATATAAATTGGCTCAACATGCAGCCTATTTCAATGCAAAAGGAACGGGTTTGGAAAATGCAGCGTACAATGCGAATGGATGGAAGTTAACAATGTTAGTTGAATAACATAACCCTGAGTTCATAGCACTAACAACAGTTTGTAGAATTAAATATGTACATCAAAAGCTATCATCATGTAGCTATTCTCATCATGCAGACTTCTTCCTACAATTGTTGGTGATGCCAGTTGATCATCACATCTTTCACCAGTAAGATCGTTGAAACCACTGGATAGACCCGTAGGTCCGTCCTGTGCTTGATTGTCTAGTACATGCCTGGTGATCATCGGTCGAATTGATAATTCGGACTGGTGTACTCAATGGTGTGTCCGGTGGGTGCAGAAAACTCAGTGGTATTCTTGCTCCTTTGCGTGGCAGCACCAGTCCGACCGGTGATGCCTCCAAAGGTGTCTGGTGATTGCTGTTTTTAGCAATGCTGTCCTGAGTTGGTGCAATTGGATGAACCTCCATCTCGAAATTGTGAGTCATGGTGATTTGTCATGATAAGTTTGGCTTGGTGCAAGCTGTCTGTGACCCATTTTGAAATTATAAGTTCGTGACATTTGGTCTGTAGAATTGCAGACACATTTGTATTGCCATTCAGACATTGAAATTGTAATGACACCAAATAAAAGCACAAAAAGATTGATGATTTTTCCATTCAGTCATGACAAGTTACAAGTGAATGATGCCACAACACTGTCGCTAGCATTCCAAACACAACACCTACAGTTACAGCAACTAACACTGGACATCCAGACATTCCTACCAGCTTACAACGACTAAACTCTATAGCCATCCTTGATCACTAGTTCATTTGTGATCTCGTAGGACTGGTACGCGTCTACGGCGGCGTATGTCACCTGCAAGGTGTTCACAAGTGACAGTTTCTGTGGTCGACGTCCATCTTGCAGAGATGAGGTAGGTTCAGTACCTCTGATGCAATCTTCTCGAGCGACGAATGACGACGTCTGTGAATGGGATGGGTTCTGCTGAGGTACTTGTATCTAAAAGCGGCTTCGGGGACTACAATTTCGAGGTCAGTTGGATTGCTTATTGTGACACCGAAGTCATCCCGAAGCCACTTCGCGTTGTTCTCGATATGTGCACCAGTGAAAATATGGCCTCCTCTATCAGAAACCTCTTCAAGACTTCGGGGAGGTCGCTGCCAGCGCCATAGAGGACCTAGAAGACAAGGACACTAGTTCCGACACACAACTGCAAGAGGGCCATCATGAAGCCGTTGCCATCGAGCATTTTCCATTCTGTATCCAAGCCAACGATCATGCGACGTTTTGGTGGGGTACCTCTGATTTCTTGAAGAAAACTCACCACCACCGCCGCATCACATGTTACCATCATGCTGAGGAGTTTCCCCTCGAATGGAACCCATACATGCCTCGACCTCAGGGGACCGGCCGGCGTAGTGTGCAGGCACTTCTTCTCTGGAGATGAATGTTGCTGCCCACCATCCCACGACCTGCGGGGCGTGCGCAGCGGCGCCGGCATCCAACTATTGTCTCTACAAACTCCTGCCACCTGGGAGGACAGCGGCTTAGGCATGGGCGACCGGGCAGCCATGTAGGTTGATGGCATCGGTGACTGGGCAGCCCTGGAGGCTAACGGAGGCGTCGGCGACCGGGCAGCTGTGGTGGTTGATGGAGGTGCTGCCTGAGCCGAAGTAGCAGCCATAGCCAGAGAGCGAGCGTGGGAGCTGGAGCAACAGTATGAGCTAGCTATCGGGGCACACTATGGCTTGCCTGCGACAGAGGCTTTCGTGCGTGAGAGCAGGGGACGTTGTATTCGATGGGTGGATAGGAGACCTATAAATGCGGAGTGACACGGGCAACGGCCCTTTCGAATACCAAAGGACACTTTGGGATATGAACCATCACCGTGCATGCTCGCACCCCTGCACGATCCTTGGGAATCCCAACCGTCACTGCGGGAATTCAAATGAACCTTTCTACACTCACGTATCTAACCGTTGCCTACAAAGCACATCATCACCGAATGAATTCAAATGACGCACCTATTCTGAGTGCGGTTATAGTGCAATTAGTGGGGTGGCACTAGACGATGATAGTTCCCAAGGTCGCCGTTCGGACTTCTACTTGATTGTTACAAAAGTCAACGACACCAATTCCTGTCATCCCTTTGCCATTGCACTCTCGCCCTCTTTCTGCCCTCTTTCTGCCCCCATTGTCGCCAACCACCCCGACCAGAAGCTCCTTAGCCCTCCTCGTCAGCCGGGCGGCTATGGTGCCTACGAGATCCCTCGCCAACCTTCCAGAGGAGATGCTCATCAATGTCGCCGCCCATGTCGCGTCCTCGTTCGGCTTCCCCATGGCTGATCTCCGTAGCCTCAGGAGGGCTTGCTCTCTCATGAGAGACAGGGAGTGCGGCGCGGCGCTGGTGCGCTGCAGCCTTAACCTGAGGGTGGTGTTGCGGCAGTCGGACGACGCAGAGATCAGTGAGGGATTGATAGCGAACACCTACAGCACGGGCAACCTGGAGGCGCTCTTCATCATGAGGATGAGGGTTCTTCCAATAGCCTGGCGGGGCTCTTGATGCGCCGCTCGACGATCTCGATCAGGCTCCCTGGGGGGGAGGGGGGCACAAGGTGGCAGCGTACATGCTCGCTATGCTCCTCTGGCGAGCAAATCGTGGTGCCGAGGACGACCTCCGGGCAGAGGATCTCCTGGCGGAGGCGAAGGACGATGACCCGGCGCTCGCCGTCTTGAACGACCGCGGGGTTTCTCGTCCATGCGAGCACATCTTCCACATGTTGTGGAGGTATGTGTGGCCTATCTGGCATGCGGCCCTCCCCATGGCTCCGCTAGAGCCTCTCGTGGATGTTCAGTATTGCGTGTCCCCATATCGGCAGGTCGGATGGGTCGATGAGGGCTGGTGTGGCAAGCCCGTCAGCCATTATTGATGGTACGAGTGGTCGAACTTCTACAGTGAAGAATGTAGGATCCGTAGCGTATGCGAGTCCATGTTCAGCGTCTTCGGGCCTTATCCTTAGGATATTATGTACTTCTGCAAGTTATGTTATCCCTAGGGCCTCATATCATGTTATGTTTAGTTCTAGACTCCATGTTCATGTCATGTTATGTCATCCAGAGCCTGTGCTTCTGCAACATTTTACCTTCATTTAATGTTATGTTATGCTTCGTTCTAGACTCCATGTTCATGTAGCATTTAACTGCGATTGATGGTAGTGACGTGACGTAAGTTGCGATGGATTGGCAGGTCGAACAGTGCCTGCTGAGAAGTCACATCAGTCTCCGTCAACTTGCTGGCCAGGGGCGGAGCCAGATCCATATTGACCATGTACGGTGCATCCATTCAGAGACTTGTATAACTTCTCATTATTACATAGTAATTTTAAGCTTCATTAGTGGTAAACTTTTGTTTACCCTGGTGCCTGTGCACCAGGCAGAAGCAACATGGCTTCGCCCCTGCTGCTGGATGCTTCAGTAGTTTGCATATTTGACTCACACCGCACGGGAATTAAGGCGTCGCGGCCGAGGGGATAGCGGTATAAACATGCAAGCGACGATACGCAGTACCATTGAGTTTTCTGCACTCCTCGATCACACCGGTGGGGAAACCGGTCAGACGAATCAACTCGATCGGTGATCACTGGACATGTTCTTCGGACTATACACCACAGGACGGACCTGTGGGTCTATCCGGTGGAATAAACGGTCTTACCGGCGAAAGCTATCACGATCTACTATCATGCCACCACTAATTCTAGGAAGAAGTCTGCATAGATGAGAATAGCTACATGATGATACCTTTTGCTGTACATATTTAATGCTACGAACTGATGTTAGTGCTACGGACTCAGGGTTATGTTAGTGAACTAATATTGTTTGAGTGCCATCCATTCGCATTTCCACTGCATTTTTCAAACCAGTTTTTTTTGCATTGAAATAGGCTGCAAGCTGAGCCAACATTTACATCAAAAGATTAGGCAACAATACAGTTGTAGCCACAAAAGCTCTTGCTCTAACATAATAAGTCACATTGTTGAGTATGGTACTAAGAAAGCAGAAACTACAATGCACCTACTAAAGCAACTGAAGTTGCTCTTCTCCTTCAACTGTAGCTACTTCTTTTCCTCAATGTTCTTCTTCAATTCATCTTTCTACTTTTCTAGTTGTTATTGACAGAGGCAGATAGCGGTATAAACAAGAGAGCGACACTATGGCAGTACCGTTGAGTTTTCTGCACTCACTGGTCACACCGGTGGGGAAACCGGTCGGACGAATCAACTCAACCGGTGATCACAGGACATTTTCACTGGACTATACAACACAGAACGGACATGTGGGTCTATCCGGTGGAGTAAACGGTCTTACTGGTGAAAGCGATCACGATCTACTAGTATATCACCACTAATTTTAGGAAGAAGTCAGCATGATGAGAATAGCTACATTATGATACCTTTTGCTGTACATATTTAGTGCTACGGACTCAGGGTTACATTAGTGAACTGTTATTGTGTAACTGCCATCCATTCGCATTTTGCACTGTATTTTCCAAACCAAATTCTTTTGCATTGAAATAGGCTACAAGTTGAGTCAACATTTACGTCAAAAGATTAGGCACTAACACAAAAGTAACCACAAAAGCTCATGCTCTAACAGAACAAGTCACATTGTTGAGTACGGTACTAACGGAGTAGAAACTACAATGCACCTACTAAAGCAACTGAAGTTGCTCTTCTCCTTCAACTCTAGTTGCTTCTTTTCCTCAATCTTTTTCTTCAATTCATCTTTCTACTTTTCTAGTTGCGATTGATGGAGGTGGATAGCGGTATAAACATGGGAGCGTCGCTATGGCAGTACCGTTGAGTTTTCTGCACTCACCGGTCATACCGGTGGGGAAGCCAGTCGGACTGACCAGTAGGTACACCGGACTATACAGACAGGACAGGCCAGTGGATCTATTCGGTGGTGTTAACAGTCTTACCGGTGAAAGCTGTCATGATTTAGTAGCAGGTCACCACTGTTCTAGGAAGAAGTCTGCATGATGGGAATATCTACATGATGATACCTTGTGATGTACCTATTTAATGCTATGAACTCATGTTAGTGCTACGGACTCAGGGTTATGTTAGTGAACTGATATTGTTTAATTGTCATCCATTCGCATTTTGCACTGCATTTTCCAAACCAGCTCCTTTTGCATTGAAATAGGCTGCAAGCTGAGAAAACATTTACATCAAAAGATTAGGCAGTAAAACACAGGCAGCCACAAAAGCTCATGCTCTAATAGAGCAAGTCACATTGTTGAGTACTTCAGTACAAACAACAGTCCTAACAAAGCTAAAACTACAATGCACCTACGAAAGCAACTGAAGTTGCTATTCATCTTGCTCTCTAGTTGCTCCTTTTCTTCCATCTTCTTCTTCAAATCATCCTTCTCCTTATCTAGTTGCACTATCAACTGCCTGAGATCTCCATTTTCCTCCTGAACCCTTTGAACTTGCTGCTGCTTTCTCCTTCCTGAACTGCCAAACAACATCATGAAGATCACACAACAAAATCCGCTCATACTTGGTGGCCTGACGATCAATCCACTCATAATAGCCGCAATCCCCGGGCTTCTACATTCAAATTATACAGCAAATTAGAAAATCAATTGTAGATCAGACTACAAACAAGGGTAAAACCTAAAGAAAGGCCTACCAATTTTGAAGAGCATCTGTAGTACCTTCGGCCAGGGTTGTCGTCTCTCCATGATATCCAGCAAGGTACCTTCATATTGCAGAGACACTTCACCGCTGGGGAGTAGTCATACGAACCTACTCGGTAGAGCACCGGCGCCGTCAACCTCTCCATCTCCCCACCTCCTCTTCCTTTGGACGACGATACGGACCACCGTGACGAGCGCGAGCTTGATGGCACCATGGCCGCAGCCTCCCTCCCTCCCTCTGTCGTCGGACCGCGCCCCCCTCGCTAACCCAGGAACACTAGGTCCGCCACAAACCCTAGGGCTGACCTAGGGATCAATCTTAGTGGGCTCAAACTATATTAGAGTAAACATTCAGTCAAAACTATACTAAATAAACATTATTCCAACCATTATAGATTGACTATTTTACCCCTGATACAAAAATTAACCCAGAATGGCAATTAGTCGTCATATTATTTTTCACGCGGGGCCCATAAGAAAAGGAGGTACCTGGTGCATACTGGCCCATAATTTAGCATGCACCTAGTGCATACTAGGTACCTCTCTTTTGGGTACCTCTTGGTACCTCCCTACTTATCAGCCGTCGGATCGAGGGACGTGAGCCATCCATTTTTCCCCCAACCATTGGGAAAAAAATTGATATATATTATGTAGAAAAAGAACAAATTGGGTGGCAATAGAGGTGTCCACTTATAACAACCAAATATTTCTAATGGCAATAAAGATGATCACCTATAGCATCCGAACATTTAGAGTGGCAATAGAGAGATCTATCTATAGCAACAAATCTACTGAGTTTTTCAATAGAGGGTTCTACCTATTCCCACATTTATGCTGTGTGGCAATATGTTTGTTTGCAACACCAATTTTGTTGCGCATATTGCAATGCTTGGGGTACGATGCAACCAGTATCTATGGCAACAGCACATGCGTTGCACTATTTTAATTATCACAAACACAAACATTGCCAAGAGTTCCTAATTCCATTTCCCCATCTTTGTTTTTTTGGGAAAAGAGAAGAACCCCTCCAATAGTCCCCAATGCCAATTCCCCATCTTCTAACAATTGTTAAATCTCCCTCTTCTGTGCCTAAAAATAAGCACGTCATCGTTCCTCCCAATCTCCTCCCCATACCTATTTAGGAGTAAAAATAAGAAACTATTGGAGATGGACTCTTTTTTGCCTCCCGATACCCATTTGGGGAGTTAGCAAACAACAAGTTTTGGGAAGAAAAAATTGGAAACTCTTGGAGATGCCCTTAGTTGTTAATTGCCACACTTCATTGTGTTGCTATCCATATATCTTTGCAACGCCAAAATGAATTCGGTGGTGCAAAATTTAGACAGCGGAGGTACTTTCCACCACTTCTTACCAAATGATTTGATTGCAGTTGCACATGTTGCAACCATTTCGGGTTTATTGCAATACATTTAGGCCGTTGCATCATGGGAAAATCATAGCAGTGATAGTCTGGGGGACAGGGTTACATGGAAATCCTAGTCGAATACTACATAAGAGGTCATTCCCAATATCTATCGGGTAGCTTTCTTCTATTCAACTAGTTCTACTCCTGTACGGGTAGTTACAATATGATAAGGTACATTCCATGCGCTATTTCTTTTTTTTAAAATATTCCACGCCTATAAACAGTCTCACTGTCCACTGGGTCTGACACCACCGGCCACAATGTCCTTGTTTCATCCCATAGGCCCAATATGCTTTGGTCTTGTTTAGATCCCACTGTCCACTGCGTCGGCTCATTTCCATTGGCTGCACACTTAGGTCTTGTTTAGATCCTGTAAAAATTTGGATGAAATTTACTATACCAATTTTCAACCAAAGATTAGAAGGACTAGACATGATCTAATTGTAAAACTCTTTGCATGGATGGGTTGAGATGAAGACATCACTGCATTGGATACATACACGTTGAAGTCCGAATCGTCTTCAACTTGGACTTCGTTTGATTCTGGAAATAGTCTGCACCAAAAATGACGCCACGGGCACATATGGAGTCCGTTTCAGGAGATCATTATATGGTTGGAAAGATAATTTCATAACCTTTCCAATGCCACCATAATTGGGTCCATATCATCTCGGAGTCGATGGAAATTCACGAAACGATTCGACGACAAGAATCTATCAGGGTGCTGCGCCACCTCTCTTGGGCCAATGGCCCGTGTATCATGTGGGAGACAAATAGGGGCGCATCCAGAGGGTCATCCACAACCTATACCTCATATATTCCATAGCCACCGCCACATTAGCATTTGGGTTTTGTCTAGATCAAGTTTTCCTTCGAGAAATGGTTTTAACTGTGACGACAAGTCCTTTTGCTGTGAATCAGGGCCCCCATTCTTGTTCTTCACCACTGTGGCGATTAGTATTTTTGTGATTAGATCTTGAACCCCACTTTGATCTTTGCTTCATACACATCTGCAATTTCAGGATTCAGGTTTACTGTGAGGTATAATTTCATGTTCCCCTGTAAATTCATCTTGTTCCTTTACCTATTGTCCACGAAAAGCCTGAAACATTTATACTTTCCGCTGTCCTATAACCTATTTTAGCCTCTACAATTTTTGTTTCAGTTTCGCTTAGTTGAGTTTGTGTCTGTGGTCGAGTCTTGTTGCTGATTTAGTGTGTTCGTAGTCGTAGTTCAACCCACCATCGCTGTTTTTGTTTCTGTCGCCATACCATCCACTTTTACCAAAACAACAAGTCGAGCCCTCACATTACTTAACTTGCCCTTGCTAGCTGCCTTGTGTAATCTCTCTCCACGCAAGCCCTAGATAGGTTGCAACCGCCTTGTGTTTTTGCCTTGCATCGCAGCCCTTCTTGTTTTCATCTGGCAATACCTTTGCTGCATACACCAGGGATGCTTTGCCCTAGGTTGTTCGCTTCCTGAGACGCTTTGCTCAGCTGTGGTTCTGCGTTAGAGAATAGGGAATGTTTGCCCTAGCTGCCGCCTTATCTGCCAAGTTTTGCCCTCTCAAAACAATAACTTGAGTTAACTTCGGTAAAACGGGCATAACTTTTCGCTCGGTGCTCCGTTTTGGCTCAATTTTTTACAACAGAAAGGTGATGATATCTTCACCATTTGGAGCCGTTCTCAGAAATTCCAAAAAAATTCACAAACATAGAGTTTTGAGGCTCCGTAGTTGTTTTCAGGTTTTCATGAAATGTGCCTGATTTTCTATAGACCACATCCCACCTCTGTTTAAGGTGAAAATTTTTGTGGTTCCATCTCATGTGATCCCTGTTCAGAGAAAAATATTAAAAAATAGTTGAAAAAATAAAAAAATTTGATTCCTACTAGTCCTGGAGGAAATTCAGCAAAAAGATTAAAAACAATCACGTAAGTGCTGTTTTGCTAGTTCTTTGAGCTTTATCCATTGTTCTTTGTTCCAACTTGTTGTGCTACACCTAGGGACATATCTTAGCCAGCAATTGTGACTTGTACCTTGGATACTTATTGAACTTTGCTACTCTGTTGCGTTTATTGCTAATCTCTTGCTACCAAAGCTTGTTCAAGCTTGTAACACCCGGTTTATAAAAGGACATAAACCGAGCAATCATATACGTGCCAGGATCAAGTCACACGTATATACAACAGAATGAATAATATATCACAATACATATCACGTAAAAGATATAATAAAGCGAGTACGAATGTTATTTATTATATTAATGACAAAATGTCTGATGCAGAGTATGCGGAAGCATAATACATATACGAATACTCGGAAGCTGGGCGCCACAGGGTCGTCGACTGAGAGACGAACGCCTAGAAGTCCTCGTACTCCTGGTAGCTCCGGGTGAACTTCCTCGCGTTGGTAGGAACTGAGCAGCAGTAGAGTATCCCCAAAAAGGACAAGAGGAAAAAGAGTGGAGGAGGCAAGGGTGAGTACACAACTTGTACTCAACAAGTATAACACAAACTATGAGGCTCTAAGGTTGGCTGACTACTGCATTAGCTTTTAAGTCTTGGCAAAATTTTATTAAAGCTATTTACTACAGGTGGATGAATTACCATAAACCCAGTTACATAGTAATTAATCAGAATTTATCATGATACTACTGAGAACCAAACCACAACCATACCAAAACCCCGAGAGGCACCCCCCTCGTCGGAAGGAGATAACTCCACTAATCAAAAGGAGGATCTGGGCCGCTCATGACCGTGAGCACGGCTATTATACCAGTTTTACACTCTGCAGAGGTTGCACATCTTTACCCACAAGTCGTGAGCTACGCTAGTTGTTCATCACACTTCCCTAGGTGAGATGACTAGCAAACTCACTACGAGGCCGTTACAAAGGACACGTTGGTAAGGTGTAACCACTAAGGAATCAGGCTCCGTAACGATGGTGACCACCTCGAGGGGTACGCAGACCAAGCCTCGTAGCCTGGGGACCATTGAAGCTCACCACCCCTCCTGCCCCGTCGGTAAGTTACTCCCGAACCAAAATGACCTAATTAGTAAGCCAAGACCGTCCCATTCCAGTCTTGTGGTAGCACTGTTGTCCCAGGTTGTCGCTCTATGAACCGGTCCTTATGGAGAGTGGCCAACCAGGCAGTAAGCACCGTGCTGGCCCCCTAAACCATGTTTCTAACAAAACCAATTTTAACGAGACGTGAGCCCCTCAAACGGGCCACTCTCAGAATTAAGTTGCATATACCATTAATCAAATTAATTAAAAAGGACCAAGTATGTTATAACGCGGCACCTAGCACAACTAACCAAAATGCAATCCAAAGGATATATATAGAGGATATAAAGTGGCTAGGAAAGTCCTTATAGGCATACAGTATTAAAATGCAGTATGAAAATGTATTTAAAAGTGATAGGTTGTTCATGTTATACTTGCCTTCCTCAAAAGTTCTCCTACTGCTCAAACTGCTCTGAAGATGGCTCTTGACACTGGTACTGATGCTTCTCCGGTAGCTCAACGTCTACTCACGATCACATCGCCAAAACAAGTCCAGCACATACACATACATGCAAATAAAGGCAAACATTAAGAAACAGTACAACAATACATAAAAACAGCAAACAAAACTAGGCTAGAACTATTCTACGCGCTGCAACGATCGCGTGGACATAAAGAACGCCTAAAACGGAGCTAGAACGCGAAAACTAGAGCAAAAACAAGGTATAGGGGCTTTTCTGCAAGAAAAACTAAGTTTCTGGGGTTTTTCTGCAAAAACCGAGGGCCTAAACGTAAATAAAGGATAGACACAGGGTCTAACTAGCAAAAAGAGAGGGTCTGGACTGCGGGTTCGATTCTTAAAAAGGTCAGGGGCCTAAGAGTTAAATTCAGGGCTTAACCGTAAATATTTTTGAATAGACCGGGACTGCGGGTTAAATAACAGGAAACGCAGGGTTTCTTTAACAAAATGGCCAGGGCGAAGGGGTACGGGTTGATTTCATCCGTTGGATCGAGATCTGAGGGTTCAGGACGAAGGGGTACGCCGATCTAATCTGGGGCGTCCATCCGGGATCGGGCGGTCAGGGGGGTTTGGGCGCGCGGGGTGGCGGTGCGGCTCGCCGGAGCTCTGCTCCGCGGCGGCGCTCCACCGGAGAAAGCCCTCCCGGCATTCCCGTGGCCGGTTCGGGCCGCGGTTTGGCTCTGGAGCATGCCCGCGGCACGCGTGACCTACTGGAAGTGGTTGCGCGGGCCAGCAGTGACCAGTGCAGGGGTTTCGGGCGGCGAGGCGGCGCTTGCGGCGGTAGGGTCACCGGAGTGTGCCGAACTAGTGCGGCCGGGGTCAAATTGACCGGAGCTAGGCTCTGGGTTGACCTATGCAACACGGCCAAGCTACCTGGGATACACTATGGCACACCAGCGAGCGGAGCGGGGCTCGGCCATGGCATTGCGGCGCGGTTAAACTACGACGGGGAGACCTACACGGAACAGAGGGGGAAACGTAGGGGAAACGGGCACGACGTGTTTCTCACCCCCGCTAGTAGCTGTGGCCACCTGCAGACGTCGACGAGTGGTAGCACATGTGGTCATCGAGGTGGAATTGCGGCGGCGCAGGGGCGAGTCAACGGCGCTCCTCTACGAAAAATCTCGTGCGCAGCGAGGCCGAGGGCGGAGGAGAAGGGCTCGGAGAGGGTCCTGGTCCTAAGGCGGAGCGGCGGCGATGGCCTGCGGTGGCGGAGGTGTAGCGGAATGGCCGTACCACGGCGGCGCAAAGGAGCCTGCGCGGCGGAGCAAGGCAGAGGCGGCGGCTAGGATTTGAGGCGGCAATGGCGTGGAGGGGTAGGTGCGCAGGGGAGTCACGGGCCGGTTTAAGGGGAGCAGGGCGAGGATTGCGGCGTGGAGCAGCGGGAAGGGGATCCCAGTGATCTCGCCGGTCATCTCGGGCGCGACCGTTGTGCGGAGGGGGAAAAGAAGGGGAGGGGGAGGCCGCTGACGCGTGGGGCCTGCGGGTCAGCGAGCGAGCTGGGGCACTGGCAGGTGGGCCAGGCGTGACGGGGAGAGGGCGAGCGCGGACAGGGTTGGTTGCGGGACGGGCCGGCGCTCACGCGTGAGCGGGCGACGCGCGTGCGGAGGGATGGGCTGCTGAGCAGGGCCTGGCGCCTCGCGGGCTGAGCGCAGGAGGAGGGAAGCTGGGTCGTGCGGGGAAGGGAGAGAAGGGGAAAAGGCTGGGCTGGCCAAAAGGGAAGGGAGGAGGGCGCATGCTGGGCTGAGCACCAATGGGCCGTCCGCGGATCGGGCTGAGGAAAAGGGAGGGGAGAGGAGCGGGCCGCGGGAAGAGGGAGTTTGGGCTGGGCTGAAGCGCGAGTTGGGCCGGGAAATTGAGTCTTGGGCTGGGTTGGGTTTTCTATTTCTTTTCCTCCTCTCTATTTCCTATTTCAACCAAACTAAACCTATTTGAATCCAAATTTGAATTTGAATTCAAACTACACTCAAACAAATAAAACAATGCTCCAGCATGAATGCACAAACAAGTTAGCCCTAAAATAAATTTTAATTACTTGAGGATCAAAATTAGATTAAATGTAAGTCTAAACACAATAAACCTTAGAAATTTAATTAAAGCCAATTAAATTTATTATTAAATAGGAAAATTAAATTAGGGTGTTACAAATCCTACCCCCTTATAGGAATCTCGTCCCAAGATTTTGGGCTGGCTAGAAAAGAGATCAGGATAGGTCTTCATCAACTCCTCTTCCTTCTTCTGGCAAGTCCTCCGAAAAGACATCTGGGAATCCAGCCACCACGTGAGTACCATCCGTGGGTCTAGCCTCCATCTGATGAAGAAAACCAGATGGCTCTGTAGCACTGACTGTCACCTCTTGGCCATCAGATGCCGACAAGTGAACTGACCGCTGAGCACAATCAATTCTAACTCCCCACTTGGCAAGAGTATCCATTCCCAGAATCACATCAATACCCTTGGTGTCTATCACCATCAGATTTGCACTGAACTTTACCCTCCCTATGGAAACACTGACTCTGGGGCAGAAGATATGAGACCTCAATTGTCCTCCAGGTGAAGATACTAACATGCACCTCTTTAATGTGCTAGTACGAATACCATGGTGCTCGACAAAAGACTGTGAAATAAAGGAATGCGTAGCACCAGTATCAAAAAGCACCGTAGCTGGATATGAGTTGACCATGGACGTACCAATAACCACGTTCGGAGACTCGGCCGCTGACTCGGCCGTCACATGGTTCACCTTCCCCTGTCGTGGCGCTCTGGGTTGGGCTGGGCGCCCCTGCTGTCCTGCCTGCCGTGGAGTCGGTGAAAGGCGCTTCTGTGGACAACCTTTGGCATAATGACCTTTTTGTCCGCATTTGTAGCACTTGCGGTGGAGGTTAATGGCGCTACTTGGTTGACCTCCCTGTGACCTTATCATCACATCTTGCATTATTTCTTCTGCTTGCTTTTTGGACTCCTTGCGACCGCATGGCTGAATCACATTCATAGTGATAGTCAACCCATCCACATAATCATAGAGTGCTTGGTTCCTGACCTGTGTATCTATAGAGCATTCAGGATACTTTCTCTTCTGGATGGTCTGTAGCTCATCGACAGATGGACCGTCAAGGAAAAGGGAATCCTCTGCCAGCTGCTCTTGATGAGACATCTTTCTCTTTGTACTGGAGAACAACCTCTGGTTCCTCCTAGTTGTGGCTTCATCTTCAGTCGCACGAACTTGACGACAAGGAACGCCATAGAAGTGGCAACACGGGCAAGCCTTCTCACCATTCTCCGGATGGTATGTTGTTTGCGAAGACTGATCTTGTACCGTTGTCGGCTGCTTCACGGAAACTGTTGCATGAACACTATCACCCATTGCACGGTCTCCAAGGTCTTTTTGTTCCGCTGCCATCTGAGCTAGGATAAAGAGGAAACACAGATTGGTAAGGTCAAGGAAGAGAGAAAAATCTCACTATTCAAAGTTCTATCTTATTTAGACAACACTGTCCATGCATCACTGCTGCTAACTCCAGATAGGTATCACTTAAATCCGAAAAAGAAAACTATAGCATAACTCTTCTGCCTTGTCTGAGAGACTTCCAAATTCTCCAGTACTATCTGTAGGCCGGGGTGTCACATCCCTACCCCCTTACAGAAACCGACGTCCTCGTCGGTGAATCTCTGGATATCACCTTCTCTTCGCGCTATCCTTCTTCTCAACAAGCAAGATAGGAGAAACCTAAGGCATGATAAGGTAGAGAGGATAGAGTGGATGGTTTTACCCCCAACGATCTAACTCATTTTATTAATTAATTAACTTTAACTTAAAACTGAATTTCTTTAAACAAATTTAACTACTAAACTATGCAATCATTAAAAAACCAAATCAAGCATGTAGCATAATAACAAGCATACAAATTTCACAACTTAGCTGAGTTTAACAAACGACTCGACTAGCACAATGTGTCGCAGAACGTGCTATCGTATTATTATAAAGGGTCATTTAGCTTACACCTATGATGGTCAAACGACTTTCTTCAGACCAGAGATCTACGGAAACTAATTCTATAGAGAAGATTCAAGGCAAGACGAGTAAAAATCTTGGAATTTCAAGGAATATAATAGCAGAATAGTTTCAGCAGACAAGGATTAGAGAGAAGAAGATCTAAAACTCAACCAGTTCTATCTAGGCTTTCGTCCTACAGTCGATATAGCTTTGATACCACTCTGTAACACCCGGTTTATAAAAGGACATAAACCGAGCAATCATATACGAGCCAGGATCAAGTCACACGTATATACAATAGAATGAACAATATATCACAGCACATATCACGTAGAAGATATAATAAAGCGAGTACGAATGTTATTTATTATATTAATGACAAAATGTCTGATGCAGAGTATGAGGAAGCGTAATACATATACGAATACTCGGAAGCTGGGCGCCACAGGGACATCGACTGAGAGACGAACGCCTAGAAGTCCTCGTACTCCTGGTAGCTCCGGGTGAACTTTCTCGCATCGGCAGGAACTGAGTAGCAGTAGAGTTTCCCCAAAAAGGACAAGAGGAAAAAGAGTGGAGGAGGCAAGGGTGAGTACACAACTTGTACTCAACAAGTATAACACAAACTATGAGGCTCTAAGGTTGGCTGACTACTGCATTAGCTTTTAAGTCTTGGCAAAATTTTATTAAAGCTATTTACTACAGGTGGATGAATTACCATAAACCCAATTACATAGTAATTAATCAGAATTTATCATGATACTACTGATAACCAAACCACAACCATACCAAAACCCCGAGAGGCACCCCCTCGTCGGAAGGAGATAACTCCACTAATCAAAAGGAGGATCTAGGCCACTCATGACCGTGAGCACGGCTATTATACCAGTTTTACACTCTGCAGAGGTTGCACATCTTTACCCACAAGTCGTGAGCTACGCTAGTTGTTCATCACACTTCCCTAGGTGAGATGACTAGCAAACTCACTACGAGGCCGTTACAAAGGACACGTTGGTAAGGTGTAACCACTAAGGAATCAGGCTCCGTAACGATGGTGACCACCTCGAGGGGTACGCAGACCAAGCCTCGTAGCCTGGGGACCATTGAAGCTCACCACCCCTCCTGCCCCGTCGGTAAGTTACTCCCGAACCAAAATGACCTAATTAGTAAGCCAAGACCGTCCCATTCCAGTCTTGTGGTAGCACTGTTGTCCCAGGTTGTCGCTCTATGAACCGGTCCTTATGGAGAGTGGCCAACCAGGCAGTAAGCACCGTGCTGGCCCCCTAAACCATGTTTCTAACAAAACCAATTTTAACGAGACGTGAGCCCCTCAAACGGGCCACTCTCAGAATTAAGTTGCATATACCATTAATCAAATTAATTAAAAAGGACCAAGTATGTTATAACGCGGCACCTAGCACAACTAACCAAAATGCAATCCAAAGGATATATATAGAGGATATAAAGTGGCTAGGAAAGTCCTTATAGGCATACAGTATTAAAATGCAGTATGAAAATGTATTTAAAAGTGATAGGTTGTTCATGTTATACTTGCCTTCCTCAAAAGTTCTCCTACTGCTCAAACTGCTCTGAAGATGGCTCTTGACACTGGTACTGATGCTTCTCCGGTAGCTCAACGTCTACTCACGATCACATCGCCAAAACAAGTCCAGCACATACACATACATGCAAATAAAGGCAAACATTAAGAAACAGTACAACAATACATAAAAACAGCAAACAAAACTAGGCTAGAACTATTCTACGCGCTGCAACGATCGCGTGGACATAAAGAACGCCTAAAACGGAGCTAGAACGCGAAAACTAGAGCAAAAACAAGGTATAGGGGCTTTTCTGCAAGAAAAACTAAGTTTCTGGGGTTTTTCTGCAAAAACCGAGGGCCTAAACGTAAATAAAGGATAGACACAGGGTCTAACTAGCAAAAAGAGAGGGTCTGGACTGCGGGTTCGATTCTTAAAAAGGTCAGGGGCCTAAGAGTTAAATTCAGGGCTTAACCGTAAATATTTTTGAATAGACCGGGACTGCGGGTTAAATAACAGGAAACGCAGGGTTTCTTTAACAAAATGGCCAGGGCGAAGGGTACGGGTTGATTTCATCCGTTGGATCGAGATCTGAGGGTTCAGGACGAAGGGGTACGCCGATCTAATCTGGGGCGTCCATCCGGGATCGGGCGGTCAGGGGGGTTTGGGCGCGCGGGGTGGCGGTGCGGCTCGCCGGAGCTCTGCTCCGCGGCGGCGCTCCACCGGAGAAAGCCCTCCCGGCATTCCCGTGGCCGGTTCGGGCCGCGGTTTGGCTCTGGAGCATGCCCGCGGCACGCGTGACCTACTGGAAGTGGTTGCGCGGGCCAGCAGTGACCAGTGCAGGGGTTTCGGGCGGCGAGGCGGCGCTTGCGGCGGTAGGGTCACCGGAGTGTGCCGAACTAGTGCGGCCGGGGTCAAATTGACCGGAGCTAGGCTCTGGGTTGACCTATGCAACACGGCCAAGCTACCTGGGATACACTATGGCACACCAGCGAGCGGAGCGGGGCTCGGCCATGGCATTGCGGCGCGGTTAAACTACGACGGGGAGACCTACACGGAACAGAGGGGGAAACGTAGGGGAAACGGGCACGACGTGTTTCTCACCCCCGCTAGTAGCTGTGGCCACCTGCAGACGTCGACGAGTGGTAGCACATGTGGTCATCGAGGTGGAATTGCGGCGGCGCAGGGGCGAGTCAACGGCGCTCCTCTACGAAAAATCTCGTGCGCAGCGAGGCCGAGGGCGGAGGAGAAGGGCTCGGAGAGGGTCCTGGTCCTAAGGCGGAGCGGCGGCGATGGCCTGCGGTGGCGGAGGTGTAGCGGAATGGCCGTACCACGGCGGCGCAAAGGAGCCTGCGCGGCGGAGCAAGGCAGAGGCGGCGGCTAGGATTTGAGGCGGCAATGGCGTGGAGGGGTAGGTGCGCAGGGGAGTCACGGGCCGGTTTAAGGGGAGCAGGGCGAGGATTGCGGCGTGGAGCAGCGGGAAGGGGATCCCAGTGATCTCGCCGGTCATCTCGGGCGCGACCGTTGTGCGGAGGGGGAAAAGAAGGGGAGGGGGAGGCCGCTGACGCGTGGGGCCTGCGGGTCAGCGAGCGAGCTGGGGCACTGGCAGGTGGGCCAGGCGTGACGGGGAGAGGGCGAGCGCGGACAGGGTTGGTTGCGGGACGGGCCGGCGCTCACGCGTGAGCGGGCGACGCGCGTGCGGAGGGATGGGCTGCTGAGCAGGGCCTGGCGCCTCGCGGGCTGAGCGCAGGAGGAGGGAAGCTGGGTCGTGCGGGGAAGGGAGAGAAGGGGAAAAGGCTGGGCTGGCCAAAAGGGAAGGGAGGAGGGCGCATGCTGGGCTGAGCACCAATGGGCCGTCCGCGGATCGGGCTGAGGAAAAGGGAGGGGAGAGGAGCGGGCCGCGGGAAGAGGGAGTTTGGGCTGGGCTGAAGCGCGAGTTGGGCCGGGAAATTGAGTCTTGGGCTGGGTTGGGTTTTCTATTTCTTTTCCTCCTCTCTATTTCCTATTTCAACCAAACTAAACCTATTTGAATCCAAATTTGAATTTGAATTCAAACTACACTCAAACAAATAAAACAATGCTCCAGCATGAATGCACAAACAAGTTAGCCCTAAAATAAATTTTAATTACTTGAGGATCAAAATTAGATTAAATGTAAGTCTAAACACAATAAACCTTAGAAATTTAATTAAAGCCAATTAAATTTATTATTAAATAGGAAAATTAAATTAGGGTGTTACAAATCCTACCTCCTTATAGGAATCTCGTCCCAAGATTTTGGGCTGGCTAGAAAAGAGATCAGGATAGGTCTTCATCAACTCCTCTTCCTTCTTCTGGCAAGTCCTCCGAAAAGACATCTGGGAATCCAGCCACCACGTGAGTACCATCCGTGGGTCTAGCCTCCATCTGATGAAGAAAACCAGATGGCTCTGTAGCACTGACTGTCACCTCTTGGCCATCAGATGCCGACAAGTGAACTGACCGCTGAGCACAATCAATTCTAACTCCCCACTTGGCAAGAGTATCCATTCCCAGAATCACATCAATACCCTTGGTGTCTATCACCATCAGATTTGCACTGAACTTTACCCTCCCTATGGAAACACTGACTCTGGGGCAGAAGATATGAGACCTCAATTGTCCTCCAGGTGAAGATACTAACATGCACCTCTTTAATGTGCTAGTACGAATACCATGGTGCTCGACAAAAGACTGTGAAATAAAGGAATGCGTAGCACCAGTATCAAAAAGCACCGTAGCTGGATATGAGTTGACCATGGACGTACCAATAACCACGTTCGGAGACTCGGCCGCTGACTCGGCCGTCACATGGTTCACCTTCCCCTGTCGTGGCGCTCTGGGTTGGGCTGGGCGCCCCTGCTGTCCTGCCTGCCGTGGAGTCGGTGAAAGGCGCTTCTGTGGACAACCTTTGGCATAATGACCTTTTTGTCCACATTTGTAGCACTTGCGGTGGAGGTTAATGGCGCTACTTGGTTGACCTCCCTGTGACCTTATCATCACATCTTGCATTATTTCTTCTGCTTGCTTTTTGGACTCCTTGCGACCGCATGGCTGAATCACATTCATAGTGATAGTCAACCCATCCACATAATCATAGAGTGCTTGGTTCCTGACCTGTGTATCTATAGAGCATTCAGGATACTTTCTCTTCTGGATGGTCTGTAGCTCATCGACAGATGGACCGTCAAGGAAAAGGGAATCCTCTGCCAGCTGCTCTTGATGAGACATCTTTCTCTTTGTACTGGAGAACAACCTCTGGTTCCTCCTAGTTGTGGCTTCATCTTCAGTCGCACGAACTTGACGACAAGGAACGCCATAGAAGTGGCAACACGGGCAAGCCTTCTCACCATTCTCCGGATGGTATGTTGTTTGCGAAGACTGATCTTGTACCGTTGTCGGCTGCTTCACGGAAACTGTTGCATGAACACTATCACCCATTGCACGGTCTCCAAGGTCTTTTTGTTCCGCTGCCATCTGAGCTAGGATAAAGAGGAAACACAGATTGGTAAGGTCAAGGAAGAGAGAAAAATCTCACTATTCAAAGTTCTATCTTATTTAGACAACACTGTCCATGCATCACTGCTGCTAACTCCAGATAGGTATCACTTAAATCCGAAAAAGAAAACTATAGCATAACTCTTCTGCCTTGTCTGAGAGACTTCCAAATTCTCCAGTACTATCTGTAGGCCGGGGTGTCACATCCCTACCCCCTTACAGAAACCGACGTCCTCGTCGGTGAATCTCTGGATATCACCTTCTCTTCGCGCTATCCTTCTTCTCAACAAGCAAGATAGGAGAAACCTAAGGCATGATAAGGTAGAGAGGATAGAGTGGATGGTTTTACCCCCAACGATCTAACTCATTTTATTAATTAATTAACTTTAACTTAAAACTGAATTTCTTTAAACAAATTTAACTACTAAACTATGCAATCATTAAAAAACCAAATCAAGCATGTAGCATAATAACAAGCATACAAATTTCACAACTTAGCTGAGTTTAACAAACGACTCGACTAGCACAATGTGTCGCAGAACGTGCTATCGTATTATTATAAAGGGTCATTTAGCTTACACCTATGATGGTCAAACGACTTTCTTCAGACCAGAGATCTACGGAAACTAATTCTATAGAGAAGATTCAAGGCAAGACGAGTAAAAATCTTGGAATTTCAAGGAATATAATAGCAGAATAGTTTCAGCAGACAAGGATTAGAGAGAAGAAGATCTAAAACTCAACCAGTTCTATCTAGGCTTTCGTCCTACAGTCGATATAGCTTTGATACCACTCTGTAACACCCGGTTTATAAAAGGACATAAACCGAGCAATCATATACGAGCCAGGATCAAGTCACACGTATATACAATAGAATGAACAATATATCACAGCACATATCACGTAGAAGATATAATAAAGCGAGTACGAATGTTATTTATTATATTAATGACAAAATGTCTGATGCAGAGTATGAGGAAGCGTAATACATATACGAATACTCGGAAGCTGGGCGCCACAGGGACATCGACTGAGAGACGAACGCCTAGAAGTCCTCGTACTCCTGGTAGCTCCGGGTGAACTTTCTCGCATCGGCAGGAACTGAGTAGCAGTAGAGTTTCCCCAAAAAGGACAAGAGGAAAAAGAGTGGAGGAGGCAAGGGTGAGTACACAACTTGTACTCAACAAGTATAACACAAACTATGAGGCTCTAAGGTTGGCTGACTACTGCATTAGCTTTTAAGTCTTGGCAAAATTTTATTAAAGCTATTTACTACAGGTGGATGAATTACCATAAACCCAATTACATAGTAATTAATCAGAATTTATCATGATACTACTGATAACCAAACCACAACCATACCAAAACCCCGAGAGGCACCCCCTCGTCGGAAGGAGATAACTCCACTAATCAAAAGGAGGATCTAGGCCACTCATGACCGTGAGCACGGCTATTATACCAGTTTTACACTCTGCAGAGGTTGCACATCTTTACCCACAAGTCGTGAGCTACGCTAGTTGTTCATCACACTTCCCTAGGTGAGATGACTAGCAAACTCACTACGAGGCCGTTACAAAGGACACGTTGGTAAGGTGTAACTGCTAAGGAATCAGGCTCCGCGCTGCAACGATCGCGTAGACATAAAGAACGCCTAAAATGGAGCTAGAACGCAAAAACTAGAGCAAAAAAAAGGTCTAGGGGCTTTTCTGCAAGAAAAACTAAGTTTCTGGGGTTTTTCTGCAAAAACTGAGGGCCTAAACATAAATAAAGGATAGACACAGGGTCTAACTAGCAAATAGAGAGGGTCTGGACTACGGGTTCGATATTTAAAAAGGTCAGGGGCCTAAGAGTTAAAATCAGGGCTTAACCGTAAATATTTTTGAATAGACCGGGACTGCGGGTTAAATAACAGGAAACGCAGGGTCTCTTTAACAAAATGGCAAGGGTGAAGGGGTACGGGTTGATTTCATCCGTTGGATCGAGATCTGAGGGTTCAGGACGAAGGGGTACGCCGATCTAATCTGGGGTGTCCATCCGGGATCGGGCGGTCAGGGGGGTTTGGGCGCGCGGGGTGGCGGTGTGGCTCACCGGAGCTCTGCTCCGCAGCGGTGCTCCACCGGAGAAAGCCCTCTCGGCGTTCCCGTGGCCGGTTCGGGCCGCGGTTTGGCTCTGGAGCATGCCCACGGCACGCATGACCTACTGGAAGTGGTTGCGCGGGCCAGCAGTGACCAGTGCAGGGGTTTCGGGCGGCAAGGCGGCGCTTGCGGCGGTAGGGTCACCGGAGTGTGCCGAACTGGTGCACCTGGGGTCAAATTGACCGGAGCTAGGCTCTGGGGTGACCTACGCAACACGGCCAAGCTACCTGGGATACACTATGGCACAGCAGCGAGCGGAGCGGGGCTCGTTCATGGCACGGCGGCGCGGTTAAACTACGACGGGGAGACCTACACGGAACAGAGGGGGAAACGTAGGGGAAATGGGCACGGCATGTTTCTCACCCCCGCTAGTAGCTGTGGCCACCCGCAGACGTCGACGAGTGGCAGCGCAGGGTGGTCGTCGAGGTGGAATCGCGGCGGCGCAGGGGAGTGTCGACGGCGCTCCTCCATGAAAAATCCCGTGCGCAGCGGGGCTGAGGGTGGAGGAGAAGGGCTCGGAGAGGGTCCTAGTCTCGAGGCGGAGCTGCGGCGATGGCGTGCGGTGGCGGAGGTGTTGCGGAACGGCCGGACCACGGCGGCGCAGAGGAGCCTGCGCGGCGGAGCAAGGCGGAGGCGGCGGCTAGGGTTTGAGGCGGCAAGGGCGTGGAGGGGTAGGTGCGTAGGGGCGTCACAGGCCGGTTTAAGGGGAGCAGGGCGAGGATTGCGGCATGGAGCAGTGGGAAGGGGATCCCAGCGATCTCGCCGGTCATCTCGGGTGCGGCCGTTGTGCGGAGGGGGAAAGGAAGGGGAGGGGGAGGCCGCTGACGCGTGGGGCCTGCGGGTCAGCGAGCGAGCCGCGGCACTAGCAGGTGGGCTAGGCGTGATGGGGAGAGGGCGAGCGCGGACAGGGTTGGTTGCGGGATGGGCCGGCGCTCGCGCGTGAGTGGGCGACGCGCGTGCGGAGGGATGGGCTGCTGAGCTGGGCCTGGCGCCTCGCGGGCTGAGCGCGGGAGGAGGGAAGCTGGGTCGTGCGGGGAAGGGAGAGAAGGGGAAAAGGCTGGGCCAGCCAAAAGGGAAGGGAGGAGGGCGCACGCTGGGCTGAGCACCAACGGGCCGTCTGCGGATCGGGCTGAGGAAAAGGGAGGGGAGAGGAGCGGGCCGCGGGAAGAGGGAGTGTGGGTTGGGCTGAAGCGCGGGTTGGGCTGGGAAATTGACTCTTGGGCTGGGTTGGGTTTTCTATTTCTTTTCCTCCTCTCTATTTCCTATTTCAACCAAACTAAACCTATTTGAATCCAAATTTGAATTTGAATTCAAACGACACTCAAACAAATAAAACAATGCTCCAGCATGAATGCACAAACAAGTTAGCCCTAAAATAAATTTTAATTACTTGAGGATCAAAATTAGATTAAATGTAAGTCTAAACACAATAAACCTTAGAAATTTAATTAAAGCCAATTAAATTTATTATTAAATAGGAAAATTAAATTTGGGTGTTACAAAGCTACACATAAACTTCTAATTAGCACATGTTCATCTTGCAACTGTTACACCCAGCTTGACAATAGATTGTACCGTCCTATTTGGCTTTGGTAAGAACATTTGCAAGACGGTGGTAAGCCGCTTGAGATTTTGCACTCCACTGTCAAAAACCACCCAGTAGCTTTTAGTTGATAGTGATAATACCTTGGTGTTGTCTTTTGCTTTCTGCCAACCATGTCAGGGACATGAGGAGAGTCCCCTTCGGACTTCAATGAGTGTGTGTCCAAGAATGAATTTCAGAGACTTATTGATAACCAGCGCACCTACATCGACGGGAAGTTTGATGAATTGATGCGCACTATCAACAGCCTGGTTACCGGGGTTGAACATGTTGAACAACATCCTCTTCCATGGCGACACCGACACCAACCTTATAGTGATGACGATGAAGCAGATGAGGATGCCAACCTTAATGATGATGCTCGTGCTGCGGACCGTCTTCGGCGCAATCGTCAAGGTATGGGAGGTAATCAAAATCATTGTAATAATGATCCTTTTGCTAAAACAAAATTTACCATGATTCCTTTTGCTGGCTCTGCTGATCCTGAGGCTTATTTAGATTGGGAACTTGCTGTTGAACAAAAGTTTAATTCCCATTTAGTTCCTGCTGAGCATAGAGTTAGACTTGCTACTAGTGAATTTACTAGCTTTGCTCTGTTTTGGTGGAATGATCTTTGCAATCCTGGTAATGCTGCTGCTGTGCCTCAAACTTGGAATGCTTTAAAACAATGAATGAAATCTCACTTTGTACCACCTTATTATCAATGTGATTTGCGTTTGAAATTGCAAACTTAAAACAAGGTGACATAGGAGTAGAGGAATATTATCAGGAACTCATTATTGGTTTAGCACGTTGTGACATACATGAGGATGATCAGGATATTTGTGCTAGATTTTTTTGGTAGTTTACAATGTGATATACAGTATATTCTTGATTACAAAGAATGGACCAGGTTCAGCCAATTATATCATTTTGATCTTAAGGCTGAACGAGAAGTACAGGGACGCCAACAACAATAATCTTTCAGATCCATCACTGGGAGATCTTTTTCACAGCGTTCCGACATCGACAAGCCGAAGGCACCTGTTGCTAAGCCACCAGGGACATTACCTGCTGCTGCTTCTATGACACCTACTTCCGAGGTGAGTAATGTGTCATCTGTGTAGCCCCAACCACAGAAGAAGGTTCCTTCTACTAGTGCTTCGTCGAGCCGCTCCACCAACATCGTGTGCCACCGCTGCGTCCTAGCTGCAAGGGCATGGGACATGTCATGAAGGATTTCCCGAGTCATCGTGCATTCATTGCTATAGAGGATGGAGGGTATGTAAGTGCTAATGATGTTGAAGATGATTTGGCTCTTGCTGCTAACCATGCTGCAGGTTCCGAGGATAGTGAAGGAGAGGCCATTGATTCTATGACTGCTACTGCAGGCTACAAATCTATTCTTGTGCATCATATATTGAGTACACAACTTGAGCATGAACCGGAGAAGCTATAACGCCATAATTTGTTCCACACGTTTCTCATTGTCAAAGATTGTCGTGTTCGTACCATCATTGATAGTGGAAGCTGCAATAACTTGGTTAGATTTAGTCAAGAAGCTTGGCTTGACCACACGTTCTCATTCCAAACCTTATCACCTTGAATGGTTCAACAATAGTGGTAAGGCAAATGTAACTCGATCAGCAAGGACACATTTTTTCATTGGTTCAATTCATGATTATGCTGATTTTGATGTTGTGCCTATGCAAGCATGTTCGCTTTTATTAGGACGTCCATGGGAATATGATACTGTTGCTTTACACCATGCTAGAACTAATACATATGCTTTGCTGCATAAGGGCAAGAAAATTATTTTGTTGCCTTTAACATCTGCTGAAATTGTCAAACATGATAAAGAGTTTGCTGATATTTTTAAGAATGATAATGCTTTAGACTCATCTGCTGCTACAACCAAAGAGATTAAGTTAAAGGGAGGTGCTTTAATTGCTAAAACATCTCTGAATGCTGAAAATTATGTTGATGGTGCACTATATCGTACTATGCTTACTATGTTTTCTAGACATGTTTGACCTCCACATGATCATACTACTTTGTCTAGCAAATTGCACTGTGCTGTCCCTAACATTTTGCAGGAGTTTGATGGTGGGATGGAGTCGAGGACGACTCCAATTCAAGGAGGGGAGGATGACGAGGACATCATTGCATCGAATACGTACACTGTTAGATTTAGTCCCACATCGAAAATTGATGGTGGGGAGCCCAACATATAAGGTGGGGCAATTCTCACCCATTAAACTAGTCTTTTGGGTTGAGTTAGGCCCGAGGCCTCGGTTGGTTGGGCTCTGGTGGACCTGAGGCATGGTAGGGAGCCGGCTCGTGGGTATAGCAGGCCGGGCCGATTTCTGCTGCGCACTCTGTAACACCCGGTTTATAAATGGACATAAACCGAGCAATCATATACGTGCCAGGATCAAGTCACACGTATATACAATAGAATGAACAGTATATCACAGCACATATCACGTAAAAAGATATAATAAAGCGAATACGAATGTTATTTATTACATTAATGACAAAATGTCTGATACAGCGGAAGCGAAGTACAAATACGAAAAAGATCTCTCCGAAGCTGAGCAGGGCGCCACAGGGACGTCGACTGGGAGACGAACGCCTAGAAGTCCTCGTAGTCCTGGTAGCGCTGAACGAACTCCCTCATGTCGGCAGGACCTGAGCAGCAGTAGCGTAGCCAAGAGGAAAAAGTAGAGAAGAGGCAAGAGTGAGTACACAACTTGTACTCAACAAGTATAACACAAACTATGAGGCTCTAAGGTTGGCTGACTGACTGCATTAGCTTTTAAGTGTTGGCAAAATTTTATTAAAGCTATTTACTACGAGTTTGATGAATTACCATTAACCCAGTTACATAGTAATTAATCAGAATTAATTAAGAAACTACTGAGAACCAAACCGAAACCAAGCCACCCGGGGAAACCTGCCTCGTCAAAGGAAGATAACCCCACTAATCAAAAGGAGGATCCGGGCCGCTCATGACCGTGAGCATGGCTAGTATACCAGTTTTACACTCTGCAGAGGTTGCACATCTTTACCCACAAGTCGTGAGCTACGCCAGTTGTTCATCACACTTCCTTAGGTGAGATGACTAGCAAACTCACTACGAGGCCGTTACAAAGGACACGTTGGTAAGGTGTAACCGCTAAGGATTCAGTCAATGCAACGATGGGGCCCACCTCGAGGGGGTACAAGACAACACAGACCAGCCTCGTAGCAAAGCTCGCCAGAGTTCGTCGAGCCCGACGCTCCGGGGGTCAAATTGGCCAGCGCTCGAGTCTAGGGGGTTCTACGCCGCATGAGTAACACACCTGAGGCTATATAACGGTGGATTAGGGCTCGGGGCAGGATGCTCGATGACGAAGGTGGGTCTGGGTGGCGGGGAACGCCGGTGAGCTCGCGTTCTGCGGGATTCCGGGGCTACGGCCTAGTATTCTCTAACGCAAAAGACCAGGGGAGCGAGATGCGGCTTACCGATGGCGCAGGGCGGTCCAGGTCGCAGCGGCGGGACGACAGCGGCGAGGGCCGCGGGTGGCGCTCGTGGGGCTTGGTGGCGAAGCCGATGCAGGACTCGGAGCGGAGGGCAGCGGGCTCGGGAAGGACCCTGGCGTCGAGGCAGAGTCGGTGCGCTGCTCGGCCGGGGCTCCTGTGTGGCGGAGCGGCGTAGCCATGGCGGCGCAGAGCGGCGGCACGGCGGAGTGGGGCGGTGCGGCGGCAGCTAGGTTTAGGGGCGGTCGCAGAGGTGGAGATAGGGTTCCTGGGGGTGCAGGCTGGGGCGTTTAAGAAGGCGCCGGGGATCTTGGGGGGCGCGCCCGTCGTGATCCTGGCGGGGATTGCGGTGACGCGGCGCGGCAGTTGCGCGGCGAGGAAGGTGGAGCTGACGGGTGGGCCCAGCTGGCAGCGAGAGGAGAGCGGAGCGCAAGCCAGCGCGCTGTGCGGGAGGGCGGCTCACTGCGGCTGCCAGGTGGGCCAAGGACGGTCGGGATCCACGCGCCAGGCAGTAGGAGGCGGGAGGCTGGGCCGGGGGACACGGAGCAGGCCGAACGGAGTGCGGGCGAGCAGGCCGTGCTGGGTGACTGGGCCGCCGGGATAGGGAAAGAGATGGGCCATGGGGAAAAAAAGGAAACGGGTTGGGCCAAGCCGTTTCTTGGGTTGGACTGGGCTTTGGTTTTTCCTATTACTCTAGTTTTCTCTCCTCTTTTCCTTTTCTATTTCTACATCTATTTCTTAGCAAAACAAATCTATTTGAATTCAAACAAAGTTTGAATTCAACAACTCTATGCACACAAGCAAATAAAATAAATGCTCCAGCATGATGCAACAACAAAATTTAACCTTAGACAAAATTTTAATTACTTGAGGAACAAAAATTAGATTAGATGCAAGACTAACACAATAATCCTTAGAAAATTAAATAAAGCCAATTAAATTTATTAATAAATGCTGGAATTTAAACTAGGGTGTTACAGACCCTACCCCCTTAAAGAAATCTCATCCCCGAGATTTAGCTGTGCTGGCTAGCAAAGAGATCTGGATATGTCTTCTTTAGCTCATCTTCTCGCTCCCATGTAGCCTCAGCTTCACTGTGGTGACTCCACTGAACTCTGCATATCTTGATGCATCTGTTCCGAGTAACCCTCTCTGATGTCTCCAGAATCTTCACCAGATGTTCAGTATAAGTCAGATCTTCCTACACATCTACTCCATCCAGTGGTGCCTGCTCCTCGGGTACTCGCAAACACCTCTTCAGCTGAGATATATGGAAGACATCATGAACTCCTGAGAGGCTGATGGGCAACTCCAGGCGATAAGCAACTTCGCCTTTCCTCTCTAGCACCTTGAATAGACCAACATACCGAGGTGCTAACTTCCCCTTGACATTAAACCTGCGGATTCCTCTCATCGGAGACACCTTCAGGTACACATAATCACCGACACTGAAGGTCAGATCTCTCCATTTGCCATCAGCATAGCTCTTCTGTCTGCTCTGTGCAATCCTCAGATTTTCTCGCACAGCCTGAACCATCTGCTCTGCATCATCTATGATCTCAGGGCCAAAGAGCTGCTTCTCACCAATCTGATCCCAATAGAGAGGAGTCCTGCACTTTGTGCCATACAATGCCTCGAAGGGGGGCTTCTTCAGACTGTCCTGATAGCTGTTGTTATATGAGAACTCAGCATAAGATAGGCACTTATCCCAACTAGTACCGTACTGAATGGCACAAGCTCTCAGCATATCCTCCAACACTTGGTTGGTTCTCTCTGTCTGCCCATCTGTCTGAGGGTGATAAGCCGTACTGAAATGCAGCTTCGTATCCAATGAGTCATGGAGCTGCTCCCAAAATCGAGAAGTGAACTGAGACCCTCTGTCAGATATGATCTTCTTGGGCACACCATGCAAGCAGACAATCCGAGAGATGTACAACTCTGCAAGTCTAGCACCGGAGTAAGTAGTGTTCACTGGAATGAAGTGAGCAACCTTCGTCAATCGATCCACTACTACCCAAATGGAGTTGTACCCTTTCTGAGTACGAGGCAATCCAACAATGAAGTCCATAGTGATTTCCTCCCATTTCCACTCTGGAATCTTCAAAGGCTGTAACAGACCCGCTGGCCTCTGATGCTCAGCCTTGACACGCTGACAGGTGTCACAAATAGCCACGTACTCTGCCACTGAACGCTTCATCCCATACCACCAGAAATGTTCCTTGAGATCATAATACATCTTCGTGCTGCCCGGATGAATAGAATAAGCTGTATCATAGGCCTCACTCAGAATCAACTTCCGGAGATCCTTCACATCTGGCACACAGATCCGGTTCTTGTACCACAAGGTACCCTGATCATCCTCTCTGAAGTGTGGAGCCTTGCCCTTCTTGAGCAACTCACGGATCTCCTGCAGCTTCTCATCTTCTTTCTGATGCTGCCTGATCTCTGACTCTAGAGTCGGTACTGCCTCAAACGCTGCACTGGAGGTATGATGCAAGAAGCCCAGACTCAACTGCTCGAACTCCTCGCATAACTCTGGAGGCATCTGGAAAGCCACGGCCATGTTGACATAGCTTCTCCTGCTCAAAGCATCTGCTACAACATTGGCCTTGCCCGGATGATAGTGAATCTCTAGGTCATAGTCCTTGACTAACTCTAGCCATCTTCTCTGCCGCATGTTCAGCTCATTCTGCGTGAAAATGTATTTGAGGCTCTTGTGATCAGTGTAGATATCACACCGCTGTCCATACAAGTAATGCCTCCAAATCTTCAAAGCATGCACCACTGCAGCTAACTCAAGATCATGAGTGGGATAATTCAGCTCATGCCGGCGTAGCTGCCGTGAAACATAAGCTATCACTCTGCCTTCCTGCATCAGAACACACCCAAGACCATCCTTCGAAGCATCACAATATACCGTGAACCTCTTGGTCTGGTCTGGCAGAGTCAGGACTGGCGCCGTAGTCAACCTTTTCTTCAGCTCATCAAAGGCCCTCTGACGCTCATCAGTCCAATCGAAAGCCACATTTTTCTCTTGCAAAGAAGTCAAAGGCTTCGCGATCTTGGAGAAATTCTCGATGAACCTCCGATAATATCCTGCTAAGCCCAAGAATGACCTGACTTCTTTTACTGTCTGCGGTGTCTCCCACTCTAGCTCATCCTTCACCTTGCTCGGATCAACAGCAATGCCTCCCTGAGAGATAACATGACCGAGGAATGGAACCTCGTCAATCCAGAACTCGCACTTGCTGAACTTGGCATACAACTGATGCTCCCTCAGTCTCTGCAATACGAGTCTCAGATGTTCCTCATGCTCTTCTTCTATCTTGGAGAAGATCAGAATATCATCAATGAAGATCACCACAAAGACATCCAGATAATCCATGAAAACCATGTTCATCAGATGCATGAAGAAAGCCGAAGCATTAGTCAAGCCGAAGGACATGACCGTGTACTCATATAGCCCGTACTTGCAAGTGAATGCCGTCTTCGGAATATCCCCAGGACGGATCCTCAGCTGAAAATAACCCGAACGAAGATCAATCTTCGAGAATATACGAGCACCTCAAAGCAGATCGAAGAGATCCTCAATACGGGGCAGTGGATGTTTGTTCTTGATAGTAACTGCATTCAGCTCCCGATAATCAACACACATCCTCTTCGAGCCATCCTTCTTATCTACCAGCAACAATGGAAAAGCCCAAGGAGAGAAGCTGCGACGGATATAGCGCTTGGCTAGCAACTCATCAATAGTTTTCTTGACTTCCTCATGCTCTATAGGTGCCATACGGTAGGGCTGCTTTTCAATAGGAGCTGTACCAGGCAAGAGATCAATACAAAACTCAATGGCACGTTCAGGCGGCATACCTGGCAAATCATCCAGAAAGACATCCGGGAATTCAGACACCACGCGAATACCATCCGTGGGTCTAGCCTCCATCTGATGAAGAAATCCAGAAGGCTCTGAGGCACTGACTGTCACCTCTTGGCCATTAGATGCTGTCAGGTGAACTGTCCGATGAGCACAATCAATTCTGACTCCCCACTTGGCAAGAGTATCCATTCCTAGTATCACATCGATACCCTTGGTGTCTAGCACCCTCAGATCAGCACTGAACGTTGCCCCCCTTATGGCTACACTGACTCGGGGACAAACAATATGGGATCTCAACTCCCCTCCCGGTGAAGAGACTAGCAGACACTTCCTTAATGCAGTGGTAAAGAAACTATGCTCCTCAACATATGACTTGGTGATGAATGAATGAGTAGCACCAGTATCGAAAAGCACTGTAGCTGGATGGGAGTTGACCATGAACGTACCAATAACCGCGTTAGGAGCCTCGGCTGCTGACTCGGCCGTCACATGGTTCACTCTGCCCTGTGCTGGCGCCCTGGGCTGAGCTGGGCGCCCCTGCTGTCCCGCCTGCGCCTTCCGGGGGCAAGTGTTGGCGTAGTGCCCCGGCTGGCCGCAGTGATAGCACACGCGTGGAGGTGCTGGAGCCTGCTGTCCGGCAGGAGGAGCTGCCTGCCGTGGAGCCTGAGGTGCTGGCGGAGCTGGTGGAGCAATACGAGCCGCAGGTGCCGGTAACCTCGGGCCCTGACCTGCCTGCTGCTGTCGAGGCGGGTACTGCTGCGGCCTCTGCTGGTACTGCTGGGGAGGCCGGTACTGCTGCTGCTGGTACTGCTGAGGCGGCTGGAGGCGAGGACGAGTGTTGCTGCCGGAAGCAACGGGGACAATCTTCCTCTTCTTGTACTCCATCTCCAGGTACTTGCGCTCCGTGTTGAGCGCGCTGTCAATCAGATGGTTGAAGTTGTCGAAGCGGAGGTTGAGCAGCGCGTACTGGAGGTAGTCCTCAAGGCCCTCCATGAAGTGCTCCTGCTTCTTGCGGTCATCCGCAACATCGGCAGGGGCGTAGCGAGCAAGCTGCAGAAAGCGATCACGATACTCTGTGACCGACATAGTCCCCTGAAGTGACAAAGACCAGATAGATATCGAAAGATTAACTCAAGATTCATAAAGATAGAACAAGGGGGCATTAGCTCAAAAGAAACCGTTGAATGATTATATCTAAGATTACCTGCTTCAGTGCAAGGAACTCCTTCTGCTTCATCTTCATAACACCCGCGGGGATGTTGTGGCTGCGGAAACGCTCCCTGAACTGGAGCCAAGTGAGAGCCTCGCGGTCCTGAACTGGGTGGGACTCCCACCAGTCCAAAGCTGCCCCTCGCAGCTGTCCTGCTGCGTACAAGACGCGCTCACGATCATCGCACTAGGCGATGTCCAGCTGGCGCTCCACTGCACGGAGCCAGTCGTCAGCCTGAAGAGGGTCGGACGTGTGAGAAAACATCGGCGGGTGACCCCTCAGGAACTCGGCACGCCTGTCGCGAGGCTGCGGCGGTGGAGGAGGCGGAGGCTGAGTGTGAGCCTGCTGAAGAGCCTGAACCGTGTTGTTCAGGGTAGCCATCATCTGCATCTGGAGCTGGAAGTACTGCTCCGAAGTCAGAGGCGGAGGCATCGGGATCCCGGTCCCCTGGGTGTTCTGCCCCTGGTTGTTCTGCCCTTGCTGGTCAGAACCACGCCTGGTGTTCACCATCTGATTTTTGCACAAAAGATTTCACGAGTAAGGATATTGCAGAAATAAATTCAGATGGATATGATAACTCTTTGCGGAAAAAGACTCAGCCATGATAAAATAGACAGGATAGAGTGGACTGTTTTACCCCCAACGATCTAATCCATTTTATTAATTAGTTAACTTAACATAAGAGTGATTTTTCTTTAAACAAATTTAAACTACTAAGCTATGCAATCATTCAAAAATCCAAATCAAACATGTAGCATAATAACAAGCAGACAATTTTCACAACTTAGCCGAGTTTAACATCCGCTCGACTAACACAACGCGTCGCAGAACGTACTACCGTATTATTATAAAGGGTCACCTAGCTAATACTCATGGTGGTCAGATGACTGATTCAGGCCAAAATCTACGAAAACTATTCTTTAGAGAGAGAAATCAAGGCAAGATGAGTAAAAGGCATAGAAGTCAAGGGGTATAATAGTAAAATAATTTCAGTAGGCAAGAATTGGAGAGAAGAAGACTTAAAACTCGACCAGTTCTATCTAGGCTTCGTCCTACAGTCGATACGGCTTTGATACCACTCTGTAACACCCGGTTTATAAAAGGACATAAACGGAGCAATCATATACGTGCCAGGATCAAGTCACACGTATATACAACAGAATGAACAGTATATCACAGCACATATCACGTAAAAAGATATAATAAAGCGAATACGAATGTTATTTATTACATTAATGACAAAATGTCTGATACAGCGGAAGTGAAGTACAAATACGAAAAAGATCTCTCCGAAGCTGAGCTGGGCGCCATAGGGACGTCGACTGGGAGACGAACGCCTAGAAGTCCTCGTAGTCCTGGTAGTGCTGAACGAACTCCCTCGTGTCGGCAGGAACTGAGCAGCAGTAGCGTAGCCAAGAGGAAAAAGTAGAGAAGAGGCAAGAGTGAGTACACAACTTGTACTCAACAAGTATAACACAAACTATGAGGCTCTAAGGTTGGCTGACTGACTGCATTAGCTTTTAAGTGTTGGCAAAATTTTATTAAAGCTATTTACTACGAGTTTGATGAATTACCATTAACCCAGTTACATAGTAATTAATCAGAATTAATTAAGAAACTACTGAGAACCAAACCGAAACCAAGCCACCCGGGGAAACCTGCCTCGTGAAAGGAAGATAACCCCACTAATCAAAAGGAGGATCTGGGCCGCTCATGACCGTGAGCATGGCTAGTATACCAGTATTACACTCTGCAGAGGTTGCACATCTTTTCCCACAAGTCGTGAGCTACGCCAGTTGTTCATCACACTTCCTTAGGTGAGATGACTAGCAAACTCACTATGAGGCCGTTACAAAGGACACGTTGGTAAGGTGTAACCGCTAAGGATTCAGTCAATGCAACGATGGGCCCACCTCGAGGGGGTACAAGACAACACAGACCAGCCTCGTAGCGTAGGGACCATTGAAGCTCGACTCCCCCCTTGCCCCACAGGTAAGTTACTCCCGAACCAAAATGACCTAATTAGTAAGCTAAGACCGTCCCATTCCTGTCTTGTGGTAGCGCTGTTGTCCCAGGTTGTCGCTCTATGAACCGGTCCTTATGGAGAGTGCCCAACCCAGCAGTAAGCACCATGTTGGCCCCCTAAACCATGTTTCTAACAAAACCAATTTTAATGAGGAGTGAGCCACTCAAGCCACACAGAGGGTCATTCTCAGAATTAAGTTGCATATACCATTAATCAAATTAATTAAAAAGGACCATATGTGTTATAGCGCGGCACCTAGCACAACTAACCAAAATGCAACCCAAAGGATATAAATAAAGTATATAAAGTTCCGAGGAAATCCTTATAGGCATACAGTATTAAAATGCAGTATGAAATTGTATTTAAAAGTGATAGGTTGTTCATGTTACACTTGCCTTCCTCGTACTGCTCCTGCTGCTGCTCAAACTAGTCAGAAGACGGCTGCTCCGGGTACTGGTACTGGGGCTCCTCAGATGGATCAGCGTCTACTCACGAACACATGGCCAAAACAATGCACAACATTAAGCATACAAGCAAACACTAACAAAAGCTAAGGAACAGTACATCAATACATAAAAACAGCACACCAAACTAGTCTAAAACTATTCTACGCATTACAACGATTGCGTGGATATAAAGAACACCTAAAACGGAGCTAAAACGCATATTCTAGGCCAAAATCAAGTTCTAGGGGCTTATCTGCGATAAAAACTAAGTTCCAGGGGGTTTTCTGCAAAAACCGAGGGCCTAAACGTAATTAAATCTTAGTTCTAGGGTCTAACTCGCAAAAATGCCAGGGCTGGACGGCGGGTTCAATTTCTAGAAAAACCAGGGGGCTTCGTGCAAGTTTCTGGGCCGAAATATAAATACTTTTGAACAGACTAGGAGTGCGGGTTGATTCAAAGAAAACCCAGGGTCTCTTTAGAAAAAGAGCCAGGCCCAAAGGGTATCTTTGAATCCTGACCGTCAGATCTCGATCTGATGGCTCAAGGCGGCTCGGATCTAGATCTAATCTAGACCGTAGGCTGCGAATCGAACGGTGGGGATCCATCTGGCGCGGGTGGACGGCGGCGAAGGCGGGTCTGGGCCGCATGAGTAACACACCTGAGGCTATATAACGGTGGATTAGGGCTTGGGCGGGATGCTCGACGGCGAAGGCGGGTCTGGGCGGCGGGGAACGCCGATGAGCTCGCATTCTGCGGGATTCCGGGGTACGGCCTAGTATTCTCTAACGCAAAAGACCAGGGGAGCGAGATGCGGCTTACCGATGGCGCAGGGCGGTCGAGGTCGCAGCGGCGGGACGACGGCGGCGAGGGCCGTGGGCGGCGCTCGTGGGGCTTGGTAGCGAAGCCGATGCAGGACTCGGAGCGGAGGGCAGCGGGCTCGAGAAGGACCCTGGCGTCGAGGCGGAGTCGGTGCGCTGGTCGGCCGGGGCTCCGGTGTGGCGGAGCGGCGTAGCCGCGGCGGCACGGCAGAGTGGGGCAGTGCGGCGGCAGCTAGGTTTAGGGGCGGCCGCAGAGGTGGAGATAGGGTTCCTGGGGGTGCGGGCTGGGGCATTTAAGAAGGCGCCGGGGATCTTGGGGGGGCGCGCCCGTCGTGATCCCGGCGGGGATTGCGGTGACGCGGCGCAGCAGTTGCGCGGCGAGGAAGGTGGAGCTGACGGGTGGGCCCGGCTGGCAGCGAGAGGAGAGCGGAGCGCAAGCCAGCGCGCTGTGCGGGAGGGCGGCTCACTGCGGTTGCCAGGTGGGCCAAGGACGGTCGGTGTCCACACGCCAGGCGGTAGGAGGCGGGAGGCTGGGCCGGGGGACACGGAGCAGGCCGAGCAGAGTGCGGGCGAGCGGGCCGCGCTGGGTGACTGGGCCGCCGGGATAGGGAAAGAGATGGGCCACAGGGAAAAAAAGGAAACGGGTTGGGCCAAGCCGTTTCTTGGGTTGGACTGGGCTTTGGTTTTTCCTATTACTCTGGTTTTCTCTCCTCTTTTCCTTTTCTATTTCTACATCTATTTCTTAGCAAAACAAATCTATTTGAATTCAAACTTGTTTGAATTCAACAACTCTATGCACACAATCAAATAAAATAAATGCTCCAGCATGATCCAACAACAAAAATTAACCTTAGACAAAATTTTAATTACTTGAGGAACAAAAATTAGATTAGAGGCAAGACTAACACAATAATCCTTAGAAAATTAAATAAAGCCAATTAAATTTATTAATAAATGCTGGAATTTAAACTAGGGTGTTACACACTCTAACAAGTGGTATCAAAGCCGAAGGTCAGAAAATCTGGAATATCTCCGGGGTCACATGATGACGGGGGAGCCCGTAAACGTCTCCGGATGGTCGCATGGGTTGTGTGTGGCTGGAGAGTTGGACTCGGGGCCTGGAGAACGTCTTCCGGGAGATCACATGGGTTGTATGTGATGGAAGAGTTATGTCCGATGTGTGATGGGGGAGATTGTTAGATTTAGTCCCACATCAGAAATTAATGGTGCCGCCCAATATATAAGGTGGGGCAGTTCTCACCCATCAGACTAGTCTTTTGGGTTGAGTTAGGCCCGAGGCCTTGATTGGTTGGGCTCCGGTGGACCTGAGGCATGGTAGGGCGCCGGCTCGTGGGTATAGCGGGCCAGGCCGGTTTCCGCTGCGCAGTCTAACAATTGGCACTATTTAGAATAATTGTGCGGAAGCGATAACCCCAAGAACACAAAACCAAATCACAAGATCACACGAACGAGAATGACACCGAGGCACGATATTTTTTAATGAGGTTCGGCGATGTGCCTACATTCTCGGGGCATGACTATGGACGCTCCTCCCCATAGACAGCAGCTACACCGGCATTCGGGCACCACCGCGGCCACGCCGCCGCCCACACCAGCCGCCAAATCGTCTCTCGGTTACACGGTAGTGCCCTCATATTTATGGGCCCTAGGGATACAAAGTACGACTCAAACTCTATTCCTAACCTACCAAAATTACAAGTTAACTCCAGTCGTAACCGAACTGTACACATATTCGACATATATCCAACAAACTCCACCTTGGCGAATATACACGTCATCTTGAAGCCGTCCATGCTCGAGCCTCCGTGTACCGGGCTTGCGTTGTCTCCCTTTGCTGCTCACTTAGAACAGCCCGACGAGGCCGATCCCGCCGTACACCGCCTGTGCACAGCCATGTCACTCAAGAACCCATCGACTTCCACGCCGTCGCACACGACGTTGCCGACCCATCTGAGCGCCGCCTGCTGTCCGCCATCAACCGTACCGTCGCAAGCACTGGTCACGGATAGCCAATTGCCTCCTGATTTGCAATCTCCGTGAACTCATCTATTTATATGGAGACCAGACGACCGAGTCGTCCAATTAGAAACGGACTCCCTTCCACCGTTCCTATTTTTCCTTGTTCGCATGCTTTTGAATCCTGATCGGAGTCATCTTGTTTTGCCAAAGTCTGATCGGACTGCACCAGTGTGCCCACCACATACCAATACCAGCACGAAAACAAGTCGAGTCCTAGGCTGATCCGAGCACAATAAACAAATGCATGCAAGCATGCGGCCAATCACCATGCACACGGCCAATCCCCACCAAATAGAAAGTCCAATCCATGCATGCAGCCTAACCATGCACGCACGCACACAGTCCTTGCTCCATCCACCTTTTGACTCCTATTTGTGCACGTATTAGCTGCACCACCCGCGTCCGCAGCATCTGCAAACTCGTAATCTGGAACAAGTCATCTCCATTAACATACCTGAGTCCACCATGGCTTTTGCTACCATCGTTGCTGCTCCACCTTGAGTCTGCAATGACCACCCCGATCAAAACCAACCGACCGTCAGTCTAATCGCGAGTCGAAGCCGCCGTCTTCATCCACGACGTCTTCCGGCCGCACCGTCGAACCTGGCCGTGACGTTTGATCGGCCCCTATCGAACAGCAGCCACCAGCCGCTATCAACCCGATCTCCACGTCTGGACGCATCCCTGTTGATTGCAGCTCATTGGACGGTTAGAGCCACCCGCCCGAAGTGTCCAACACCACCGATCGAGTCGTCGATCGCCGCCATGCTCCACCTTGCGCCCTGTCCCTACCCAGATAGCCTGTGTGACCTTGCGCGGTGTGGAACATGCCCATCGCCCCTCCTCGTGGATCTTCTCCCTGGATCTGGATCTGCTACCACTTGTTAGAATAATTGCGCAGAAGCGATAACCCCAAGAACACAAACCAAATCACAAGATCACATGAACGAGAATGACATCGAGGCACGATGTTTTTTAACGAGGTTCGGCGATGTGCCTACATTCTTGGGGCATGACTATGGGTGCTCCTCCTCATAAACAGTAGCTACACCGGCATCCGGGCACCACCGCGGCCATGCCACTGCCCACACCAGCCGCCAAATCGTCTCTCGGTTACACGGTAGTGCCCTCATATTTATGGGCCCTAGGGATACAAAGTACGACTCAAACTCTATCTCTAACCTACCAAAATTACAACTCAACTCCAGTCGTAACTGAACTGTACACATATTCGACACATATCCAACATACACGTTGAAGTCCGAATCGTCTTCAACTTGGACTTCGTTTTCTTCTCGGATTCCGGAAACAGTCTGCACAAAAAATGACGCCACACCACATATGGAGTATTTTTCAGGAGATCTTTATATGGTTGGAAAGATATTTTCATAACATTTCCAATTCTATCGGACCTGGGTCCATAGCATCTCGGAGTCGACGACAATTCACGAAACAAGTGGACGATCAGAATTTGTCAGGGTGCTGCGCCACCTCTCTTGAGCCGATGGACCGTGTATCGTGTGGGAACCCAATAGGGGCATGTCCAGAGGGTCATCCACGACATAAACCTCATACATTCAGTAGTCGCCGCCACATTAGGGTTCGGGTTTTGTTTGGATCATGTTTACCTTCGAGAAACTGTTTTCTTCATTGTGACTGTGACGACAAGTCCTTTTTGTTGTGAATCAGGCCCCGTTCTTGTTCTTCACCACTATGGTGATTAGTCCTTTTGTGATCAGAGCTTGAACCCCACCTTGACCTTTGCTTCATACACATCTGCAATTTCAGATTGCATGCTTACCCTTTTTTGCTTGTGTTCTTCGATTTGCTTGCAGGAAAAGCCTTCTCGGCGAGGTCAATCAAGTTGTGCTTGGTTGATAACCAACAGAGTAGCGGTGTAACGGTTGCCGGACTTCGAATCGTGTCTGATTAGAAGCCGGATCGCCAACGTCACATACTCCACCAATTGAATTTACCCTACCTCTCAGAAGATCGGGCCACTCCTACATCAGGTTGTAAATCGCGAGATGAATCTAATGAGCTTAATTAATCCATGATTAACTGATAGTTACTGTAGCATCACTGTTGCAAATCATGGATTAAGTGGACTCATTAGATTCTTCATCTGTGTAAAAGCTTTATAAAATGATTTTATTTAATAATTCTAAATAGTAAAATTATCTTTGATGTGATGGATGTAAATTTTTTGAGAGGAAACTAAACAAGGCCCTAACAAATTGATACATTCCCAAAAAACGGTGACAACAGGAACATTCTGACACGAAGGGGTTCACGACGCAGTGGCAAAGGTCATTGGTTGGAGTGCTCCCATCCAGGGTTCAAATCCTGAGTGCCGCACCTTTATGCTCCAAGGGCTTCCCTTAGAGTTTTCCTATAAAAAAAACAGGAACATTCTGACCAAACAAGTCTAACCCTTGTGTCTTCTTATGTATCATCTGCACCAGACACGCAGAGCACGAGATTTACTAGTCAATGATTTAGAACACCAACAATATGAATACTATTAAAATAACATCGGTTGAAATCTAGCCCGAATCAAGCATGTCCTGTTGAATAGCTTGCTCGGGCTGGAATAGTTCCGCCGGAACATATCCTTGTGATAAAATGAACCATCCGGATCAAGTGAACCATCCGGATTAACTGGTTCCTCTCCAGGACTGTTCCGGCCGTGGTTTGAATCCTACACAAACGAATGAGAGCATCTCCAAGAGTTTATTCAAATCACATTAGCTAAATCCTATTTGGCTAATCATTTAGCTAGCTATTTAGCTATTCCAACAGGTTCTCCATCCATCCCCACCTCCACTCCATCCCCTTCCCACTGACCAGTGGGCCCGCGACCCATCTCCCCCAGCATTGCTCCGCCATCCGCGTCCTTCCTCCGGCGGCCACCTCCCCCGTGCCGCCGCCGCTTGACCTTTTGGCCGGCGAGCAGGGAGCAGGGAGGCGCGTCGGTCACCTCCTCCCACCGTCGACGTCCCACCCCGTACTTATGGCGGGAGCAGGGGAGCGCGGCGGGGCCGAGGCGAAGCCGGCAGGCCAGGTCGCCGGTGGGGACGTTGACTAAGCGGTGCTCGCGAGTAGGGGAGCACGGCGGGGGCGAGGCGGAGCTGACGGACGAGGTCGCCGGCGGGGCGCGAGGCTAGCGGAGCTCGCGGTCCACGAGCAAGGGAGCGCGGCGGGTGCGAGGCGGAGCCGACAGGCGAGCACGCCTGCGGGGCGCTAGACCGGCAGAGCTCGCGGTCCGTGAGCAGTGGAGCGCGGCGGGGCCAAGGCGGAGCCGGCGGGCGACGTTGCCGGCGGGAGCGAGGTGGCGGAATGGGCGGATCGAGGCGAGGCAGACGCCCGTGGGAAGGACGGAAGCGGATGACGAATGGTGCCCAATCGGTATAGATGCCGAACGGAGAGACGCGGATACATAATAGGATACCGACCATAGCATTATACAGAACCTGTTGGATGCATATTTTATCATCATTTTGCTAAATTTAGATACCCAACTCATTTTACATTGTCTCTTGGAGATGCTCTGAGGCCTTAGCGGGTTTGGATTGTCCTAAACGAACGTACAGACCCAATTAGGCCGATGTTTCTTGGAAATGGCTAACTGCAGTTTACTGAAGGCGTGCCGAGCTCTATTGACGGTTTCTTACCTTTTTTTTGGCGAAGGGGCAAGGATCCCCTATATAAAAGCTGGGCTTTTACAACCAGCACCCTGGAGGAAAGGAATTTTACAACATAGTCCATAATCCCCGTCGTCCAGAGGTGCAAATTTGCGTACAAGACCCTCAACCCACTCAAATTTGAAAGCAAAGTCCTTAGATTTTCACGTAGAGAGCAGCTCGCCCCAGACACTTGACGAGACCCCAGCTTGTGGGGGAGACCGCAGAGGAGGACTTACTGCTAGGCACCGAAGCCGAGTAAATGGCCTCCCAAGCACATCGGCCATCATCGTCGAGAGCGAGAAAGAGCAGCAAGAGATCTGCCGTCGCCAGTAGGAGAACCGGCGACCGGAAGAAAAGTCCACTGCCGCCGAGGATCCCAGCAGCGAGGACAAGCCACACACCCACGAGGATGTCTGGAGCTCCCACCCTTTCGCAAAAGAACAGGAGATAAAAACTCACGTTGTCGTCGCCGGAACCGGAGACACAGCAACGGAGACACGTTATTCTCCATGGACCGCCGTCGAAGAAGAAGAAGCAGGTGTTGCCGCCGCCGTCGCCAACTCCACCGTTGTCTTCAACTCCGCGGGCGCCCCAGAGCAGCAAAAGAAGTAGCGCGCATCGCACAGGCGCCACTCCACCCTAACTCTAGAAATTAGCTAAACTAAAAATAGAGAACTATACAGCCCACCGGCCGATTGAGCTTCCCCACCGTCCCTAGCGCCGACGAGGACTCCGGAGAGGAGGGGGAAGGGTCGAATCGGAGCTGGGGGCACTGAAATCGCCCGCGGCCGCTGCTCTTTCCTGTAGCAAGGGGAAAAGATGGCAGTTAGATGTTGAAAAGCATTTGAAGGTCGACGGTTTCTTACCTTTCGCACCGCTCACACACTGTAACAGCAAAGTGAAGCCGACGAAAAAGCGGTCAATGTAAAGTCACGCTCGCACGGCGCACCGCCGAAGAGCCGACCGCCTCCCCTGGTCCCCTTTCCCCACCCCATCTCGCCGCATCCGTGGTCAAATACGACGCTCTCGCATATACACTGATCCGTGTGGCCCATTCCTCCCTCTTACTCCACCTAGCTTCGCACGCAGCTGCCTCCGAGCGAGCCAGCCAGCAAGGTGTAGCAGGCGCGAGCACGGTTGGCTGGTGGAGGGAGGGAGGGAGGAGATGAAGGCGGGGGAGCACGCGAAGCTGGTGCGGGGCCTCCGGCAGGAGTCGCGGCGGCTACGCCTGCTCGTCATCATCATCGGCTTCTTCCTCATCACCCTCACCTTCGTCGTCGTCACCAAGCCCGACGCGATCCTGTTCAACCGTAAGCACCGCACCAACCGCCATTTCTTCTTGTTGGTATGTCTCTTAATCTAAGGACGGATGGTGCTAATGGACGGAATCTCGTTGCAGTGAACGGCAGGCTGTCGGTGGACCAGGCACCGCGTTCGCTCCTGATCCGCCAGGGGGTCGACGCCGACGCCGCCGCCACGAGGAGATCCGCCGATACTCTCGCCGCTGCGGCCGAGGATCCAAAGGTGGTGGACGGCGACAGCGCCGGAGTGGAAGCCAACGCCAACGCCAACGCCAACGCCGGAGGTGAAGACTTGCTAATCCACCACTTAATTAATTACCTCCTCCAAGTCGGCATAGTCCAGACCAAGGCACTTGCTAATCTTGGAATTTTTCGATTGAGATGCCATAGAACTGACCCTTCTCTTTACAGTAGGAGCCAGTGAAGACGAGAAGCAAGCGCTCACTAGTGAGACCGAGCAGGGCATAAAGGCGGAGGAGGCCACCGCATCTGAGCTTTTAGGTGAGCCGTCAACTTCCGATCCGCCAGTAATTTCTTTTTCTACCTCCAGCTTTGGACGCTCGCCTCGTTCGTTGAGCTCGGATTCCATTGATGGCTCTGCCATCGCGAGATTTGGGGCTCTTGCAGTGAGATTTATGCTTGCTTTACCTATGAATCTTTGGTGGTGGCATTTTTGTAGGTGGGGAAGACGAAGAAGGGAGGAAAGGCCTGCACAACGGCCGCCAAGATGACCAGGAGCACAAGTTGACCCTCCCAACTGTTTCCAATTATACCATTCACGAAACCACAAATGACAGCGACAATGGCAAACAAGAAGGTAGAAGACCTACAGGGCTTTCTATTTATTGCGGATTTGCAACTTCTAGTTGTGTTTCTTTGGTCTCCAGAAGTCCAGATTAGTGTGACTGTTTTGGTAATTATTAGCCTATGACGGTGCTGGCATTTACTTGTTCGTGGTATTTTCTGTGGCACTCCTGATGTTGTTGCAAATGGCAAAACAAACGCAGGAATTAAGCTCGTAATGGATGTTGACCAGAGCAATGGCAGGGACAGATCTCATCAACTAGGTTAGTATTCTTTTTTAGATAAGTAAATGTGTCATTCTGAATCTGCTGGAGTTGGTCCCAATTCAGTGAGTAGACCACTTTATACTGTCAGTCGTCTTTCAATTTTAACGAAAGTTTTTGCACATTCACAACGTGCCAATGAGACATATATGCATCTTATTCAATTTCTTCTGTTCCAATTACAATATTTCATTTTACAGAGTTGGATAATATGGAGTGGGACAAACCGTTGTGTGATTTCTCAAACTTCCGAGCGAATGTCTGTGAGATGCGAGGTAACATTAGGATACACCCAAGTGGCAGTTCAGTCATGTACATGGAGCCTACAGGTTCAATGAAAGATGAACAATGGAAAATTAAGCCTTACCCTCGCAAAGGTGATGAATTATGCCTCAGTCATATTACAGAGGTGACTGTGCAGTCCAGCAGAGTTGCACCTGAGTGTACCAAATACCATGACGTGCCTGCCGTGATCTTTGCTTTGACAGGATACACTGGAAATCTATTCCATGACTTCACTGATGTGCTTGTCCCCCTTTTCACGACCGCAAGTGAGTTTAATGGTGAAGTTCAATTCCTAATCACAGACATGGCTATTTGGTGGACAAGGAAGTATGCAGTAGTATTTGAGAAGCTAACTAAGTACCCTTTGATTGATTTCAACAAAGACAACGAAGTGCATTGCTTTAAGCATACCATTGTTGGCCTTCATGCTTACATGGAGTTCACAATTGACCCGTTGAAGGCTCCACACAATTACTCAATGGTGGACTTCAATAAGTTCATGCGCAGAACCTACTCACTGCCTAGGGATGAAGTGACCGCACTTGGTGAGGTCCCCAGGACCAAGCCAAAACTTTTGATTATCTCCAGACAGAGGACAAGGATGTTCCTCAATCTCAAAGAGATTGTAGCCATGGCTGAGGAGATAGGCTATGAAGTGGTTGTTGAAGAGGCCAATGTGAACTCTAATGTTGCCCATTTCGCCAAGGTAGTTAATTCTGTCGATGTGATGATGGGTGTTCATGGTGCTGGGCTCACAAATTGTGTGTTCCTTCCACACAGTGCTATACTGATTCAGATTGTACCATGGGGTGCCCTAGATGGGATATGCCGAGTTGATTTTGGCTACCCAGCAGAACAAATGGGGCTAAGGTACAAGCATTACAGCATCAGTGTTCACGAAAGCAGCCTCATGGATCAATATCCCCTGGATCACGAGATCTTCAGAAACCCGCTTGCATTCCACAAGAATGGATTTGAGTTTGTCCGACGGACTTTCATGGATACACAAAATGTGAGGCTTGATTGTAAACGGTTTAGACCTATACTCTTGGATGCCCTTGATCAATTGAACCAATAAGGATCACAGGTTTTATTCCGGTTGCACTAGATTCTTTTTCTTTTCAAATTTTTGGTTGGCCATTCTTCTCTTTGTAAAACTTCATGATCATCCTCTGATTACATGAGAAACAAGAAAATTAATTATTTTCCTGAACTTAGGAAATTGCATCACATGTGTCGAAATATACAGATATTTATCTATGTCTGTTTTGTTAGGACCTTTCCGTAATGAGATAAGTGTGAAAAACGTCTGCTCTTGTTTCTTGTAAATCGTTGTACTTTCGACGATCATATTAATTACAGAAATACCTGGTATAAGATGGAGCGATTAGCTGTTGTTAGGTGAGACTAGAATGTTCCAGCCCTGGCAGGGAGGACATCAACTACAGCATTAATAGGAAGAGAAAAGTCTATTTTACCCCGTGAACTTGTAACTAAATCTGAAACCCTTGAACTCAAATACCAGAAATCTTTCATACCTAAACTTTCAATATCAGTCAAATTACCCCCTTGATTAGGTCAAAGCTGCTTCGCTTGGTTTTGGTGATGTGGCACTTGGGCCCATATGTCGTAAGACTATGTGCAGCAGTGGGCCCACATGTCATTGAATATGGGAGTGGGCCCACATGTTGTAGACTGTGAACTTGTAACTAAATCTGAAACCCTTGAACTCAAATACTAGAAATCTTTCATACCTAAACTTTCAATACCAGTCAAATTACCCCCTTGATTAGGTCAAAGCTGCTTCGCTTGGTTTTGGTGATGTGGCTCTTGGGCCCATATGTTGTAAGACTGTGCAGTAGTGGGCCCACATGTCATTGAATATGGGAGTGGGCCCACATGTCGTAGACTATGTGCGGCAGTGAACCCCACTTGTTGTAACAACCCACCTTTTAAGAGAATAGATTAACCCTAAGCAACTAGGGTTAAGAAAATACAAAGGAGAAGAAATAAGAAAATAGAGTAAAGAAAAGTCAACTACTTCAAATTCGGTCAAATATCGTCCATATTTGAAAAGTGTGAGAAGTGTGAATGTAAAACTCTCTAAAGAGTGTCAAATAACAGATTTCGATAAAAGATACTCAAGTTTGAAGATTGAAATTCAAATTTCATAAGAAGGATGAAATTGGGAAGTTACGTACTTACATGAAAAGACGAAATGGCTACTTAGTCATGTTTAACAACTTACATTTTGAAATATTGCTAAGCAAGTGAACCACATATCAGTATGAAATTGTAGTACAAAGTATGTAATTTGCAATGGAACTAAATTTGTAGTGTTTAGATAATAATAAGAATTTACAAAGTTTGCAGAAACTAAGGATCAGCTAAAGGCATAAAATTTTTCAGAAGTTTCGGTGGAAAATGGTGGACTTTGAGCACCAATAAAGTGGTATTTTGTGTAGCAACTTTGATGACAAATACTCAAATGCATACCTGGATGTTTAGTATTTGCAAAGGTATCTGTTGATGCTCGATGACTACCCAATTTAAGCATCAAATTGAGCTAAAAATTATGAGAATACAAATCTCATGCATGGATATTTTATCCGAAAAGGGCCAATTCCGTGTTTCCTCTTTGAAATATTGCTATATCGAAATTTGGGCAGAAATAAAGGTAAGAAAAACTCTAGGGTCCATGCTACGAAAACCGACCAGTCAGAGCACGCCGGTTAGCCTCTCATGGATCAAACCAAGCCATGAGCTTCCTGCATGAACGCATAAAAGAAGAGCATCAACATTAGTGGTAGGAGTTATTACTAACGAATTTCACAAAGTGTTGGTGAATATTTGTGTGCAAGTTACTTATGTTTGGAAATGATAAGGAAATATAGCCCGTAAGCAAGGTGACACATCATCTATCTGAGGCAACACCTTCTCGACCTATAAGGGGCGAACACGAGGATATATGGGGCCATTAGAGCTAGCAAACCGACTTAGGACAAGCCCACTCATCAAGAATCAACATAAGGGTTCACGTGGCAGCCTCGTGGTCAAATTTGAGGTCGGTTGGCCACCGAAACCGGTCGGCCAACCACCTAGCTCGGCCGACCAGGTTTTGGCGCTGCCACCTTACCCCTTGCATGTGTTACCTCCTCATTGGATGCTAAAGTCTATCCGGAGAGGCCTGGGCTCCAATTGACAGTGAAGATGGCCATGGCCCTCTCCTATAAATATGAGAGGAGAGGGTGAGAAATGAGACACTTCATATCAACTCTCCTCTCACTTTTGGAGTTGGAGGCTCACCTTAGAGGTGTAGTGCTGCCTTGGTAGTGCTAGGAAATCAGGGAGAGAGTGAGGGGAGGTGGGGAGGTGCCAGGGTTGTCAGCCCTCGGTGTTCTTCTCCAGCTTGTACCTCGACGGAACCTTATCAATCATAGTAAGTGTTCGTGATCTTCTTTGTGCTTTTGTTTCTTAGTTAAGTAGTGCTAGTCCACTAGTTGTTTAGTTTCTAGATCGATTGTTCACTAGTACTTGTGGATGCCTCTTGAGTAGGACTCGTAATAAAGATGGATAATCCAGTTCGACTTTAGAGTTAGTAGAAGACGGTGTTGATGTGATGTCTAGACTAGACTCTACCCTTTGATTCTTGTGACATCCCACGGTTTGTAGAGATAGCCTGCAGGTGGTGACAACCCTGTTTTGTGCCATTTTAATACTCCATGTTCGGGTGTACGAAAGTATCCTTATTATTAGAACTTCTGGTTTTATCTAGGTGATGCTGGTAGCCTGAAGTAAACAAGTAGTTAGCTCTATCTTATCTTTGACTCTGAGCCATAGAAATCCTCTTTGTCCCTTACCTCTTCAGTAGTGTGCTGTCCTTGGACGAATTCGAGTCTTAGATAATGTACTCACGTTCCTTAGTGGATACCATACTCTGGAATACTCTTGGGTGAATGCTGCGACGATATCGTGCGCTTGCGGATCCTATTCGTGAAGCTCCAAAATGTAAACAACCTTTCTGGTGCTGTTGCCGGGGAGCGGCAGCTATATTATCTTAGGACTTAGTTCGTCCTCACATCTTTTTTTTTGTTTTCCTTGATTCTATCTCTACCCCTGCTATTATGGAGCAGCCATCCTATCCACGACTCTCTATTCCTAAGGGCGAGTTCTGGAAGCCACCATCCTCATCAAATCCATTCCTTTCGGCAAGCGGTGAACCCCGCCCTACCTTTAAGGCCATGGTTCGAAATTAACCCTTCTCTAGAGTGATGAGGACATGAAACCTATGGATACAACCATGATAGTTAAATACAAGGTGAGCTCGTTCCTATATTTGCATAATGATTTTTGGTACAATTCACTTGATTCCACTTGCACATGTCAATCTTTGATTGTAAGCACAAATGTAAAGTTGAAACTTTCAGTTCGTCAGTAGACCGATAGTGAATCATTGCGAAGGTCATAACTCAGTCATCCGGAGTGCGATTGGGTTCCATGAGCTCTTGATGGAAAGATTATTTGATAAGCTTTCAAATAAATCTGGTTCCCCCTCAATATCTCGTCGGCAAAGTCTTCAAATCATCAAGACATTCTGCCATTGTTTCTACCGGCAACTACGTCGTCGTCATGGGCCTAATATTCACCCTTGGGATCCTGGCCCAAGTTGGACACGACCCATGGAGGTGGAGAACATCCAAAAGAAGCTCTTGGACGTCCTCCCCCTTGTCCACCACCTTAGAAGGTCAGCAAGGGCGTCCAAGCCATGTTGGAGGCCCAATACGTGTCAAGTTCGAGTCTGTTTCAGACTTCAGGAACAGCCTGCACCAAAACGGACGCCCAGGTCGCATACGGAGTTGGATTTGGGCGCACTAGGTATGGATGGAAAGATAATTTCAATACTCTTCTAGTGGCACTGGTCTCAGGCCCATGTTCATCCGGAGTAGACAGGAATCGTCCGAGGAATTTGACGTCCAGATTCTGTTCCGGCGCTGCGACGCCGTCTTTCGGTCTTTGGGCTTTGTATCATGTTGGAGCCCACTAGGGGCGCGTCCAGGGGGTCTTGCATGACCCTAGAGAGTTTATTAGCAGATGCCGCACCCTTGTTAGGGTTTGGGTTTTCCTTAATTTCATTCTGTCAAGAACAGTTATCGCCGTTCATTGGTTTGTGAGACCCCAACTTTGAGATTAGTCATTCATTTGTAGAGTCACTTCAATTGCGCTGCGTTCTTTCGAGTTCTTGCTTGTGTTCTTCGTTGCGCTTGCAGGGATTAGCCTTCTTGGCGAGGTCAACCGGATTGTGACACGGTTGATAACCAGAGGAGTTGTGGTGCTAAGGTCGCTGGATTCGAGTCTTAGGATCTGAAGCCGGATCCCTAAGGTCGCACTCCAACTACAACGAGAGTTATCCAGAACCTGACGGAAGATCGGGAACCCACGTTCCTATCATAGAGTATTCAATGAAGATCCCTATGATCATTTGGAAGTGTTCGAGGGACCGTGTTCAAGCTTGGTAATTCCAGGCATGACACAGGAAGCCTTGTGGTGGAATTTGTTTCCTTTCTCTCTCATAGAGAGGGCGGAACAATGGTACACCCATACGATAGGAAGTATGATTGGGAAGAACTTTGACCTGGCTTTTGCTACTCATTCTCCCTTTCAGAATGCATCGACTCTCTACTGATATATATTCTCAAATTCGAGCAATTAGAGAAGGAGTCTATAGGAGCAGCATGGGCTAGATTCTTACATCTTTTGGCATCTAGCCCAGACTTATTTATACCCAATGATGTATCATTGGATATCTTCTACTCGGGTTTAGATACAAAGTCTTCCCTAGACCTCGACATCACCGCTGGAGGTTTGTTAGCACACACAATTCCAACGGAAGGAAGAGAGATCTTAGATTGTCTCTTGGAAATCTCTTTGTTCCCTACCGACCATAACGAATCCATCCAAGAAGAGCGCGAGTCGAGCCAAGATGATCTTTCAACAGCTGAGTCTAATCCTTCACTTTCCACATCTTCAGATTCAGCCATAGAACCCTCGCCTGATCCAGGATTACCGGAGGAAGAAGAACTTCAACCTTCAGGGTTGTTTTCCTGATTCGATGATGATTCTTCAGTAAACATCAGAGATACCTCTAATCATCTTAGGCATGAGAAGCCTCTGGCATTGTTGTGTCTTTATGAGACCATCGATGAAGTTTCCTATCATGCATCCACAGTGGATTGGTCAAAGGAGGTAAAGCATACTTGATGGGGGTAAAAGTAACGGGTACCCCCAAAACCAACGATTAGGTGATAAAGGCCCAATAAGGTTAAGACAAGCGCGGCCTGAGGCGAGCACAGCCGGCCCGCCAAAGGCCGACCCCTGAGGAAACTGCCACCCTCAGACTGACCCCCGCGAGGAGGTCTCTGCCTCGCCCGACCCCTGCGTGGGGACTCCCGCCGCATTAGATCTTACGGAAAAATATCGCTCCGACCCCTGCGGAAGGGGTAGGAGCGGGCCCGCATGATAGTTTGACCATGCCGTGAACCCGAAGGCCATGATTAGTCAGGAGAAGGCCCGCGTGGGCTGACATGACCATTCGCCCCTGCCATAGCATGAGCTTGGGCAGTCGCGACAGTAGTCCGACGTGACAACGCCTCACCGATGGGACGGAGCACACCCTCTCTCACCCCGAAGTCAGCTCTAAGGACAGGAATACCATCCTCGGGGACAAGGGGAGGACGCCCATCCCTGCCAATGCCAGCACTGCCGGCGAAGCGATCGCCAACACGTGTCCCTGCGACAGGACAACAGCTACAGCACGCCACGATTTCTCCCACCCGTCATGATCGTCAGGAATGGAAGTCAGAGGAAGAAGATTGCCACCAAAGAAATAGGCAACTAGGGGCCGTACCGAGGCCATCCAACCGGAAGAGAAGATGGCCAGAAGTATCCGACCCCCCCAGCTTTTCCTTTCTTACTTTTCCATCCTTTTTGTATCCGACCCCCCCGGTCTCCCCTGGACCGATCGATCCACGCGCGCGCGCGCACACACACACACACACACTCGTTTCACCAGAGACTTGGGAAGTCCATTCCCTCTCTCGCCCGTTTGTAACCCCTACTGCAATTTTGAGTGCAAGAGCGCGAGAGCTCGAACTGGACATAGGGACATTCCGCCCGAACCAGTATAAATCATCATGTCGAATCCTTGCATTACCATTCGGAGTAGCGACGCGCCTACAAATCTACAAGCCGGTGATACGGAACACCGACAATACTTCTGAAGCAATTCAGATTAGCTCAACTTCCACAACCATCCATTGTTCGATGGGGGAAACATCGTAGAAGCTCTTCATTACCCTAGTACTGAGACTTGCATCATACCCGAGTGCCTCATGAATACTCTTGTGGGTAACAAACCTCTAACCCTGACCGAAAATACCTTAGAAGTCCCTCAGGAGTCTTTTTTAAATGTGGTGGCATCGCAAGGGACGTGCCTAATACCATAGACAAAATCAAGGTTGTTGACAGCTTCTCGGGAATAAAGCACTATGTTCCATACATATTTATTTAATTCTAATAAGTTCAATAAGTTTTAGATGAGTTGTGCCTGCAGGATATCACAGTCCAAAGATGGTCGAAAACGAAGAAAATCCAAGCCGCCCATGTCAGACCCGGGGCAGCGGGACTGCTTATAGGCATAGAATGTTCTAGAGTAGGGAATAGCTCATGGATGTACCTTACTCTTTTGTAACTACCCGAGTAGGCGTAGAACTAGCTGCAATACAAAGGAAACTACCCGATTGAGTTCTAGTAGGACTCCAACTGTACTCGGTTAGGACTTTCCATGTAACCCTGTCCCCCCGGATATATAAGGGCGGGCAGGGACCCTCTACAAACAATCATCAACACCTAAGACAATACAAACCACACAGGACGTAGGGTATTACGCAAACTCGCGGCCCGAGCCTGTCTAAATCTTTGTGTTCCTTGCACCATCGAGTTCCAGAGCAGTCAATCCCTACCTACAAACCTTACTGCTAAGGGTATCCCTGAGCAGGCTTGGCTGTAAACACCGACAGCTGGCGCGCCAGGTAGGGGATTCGGTGAGTTCATCGGTGAATTCGATGGACGGATTAAGCGATGCCAACAACGTGCCTGAGGGCACAACCCTCGTCTTCGGTTCCTATGCATGCACGGATGACGGATCAGGCGGCTTCTTCAACCACCTTGTCATGACCAACTCGCCTAAACCAAAGGTCACCCCCCAACTCGCCGACATCCGCAAATCTGCGGATCTTGACGAAAAAAGAGTTCTACTCGAACTTGTTTCGGATAAAGCAGAAAACATGTCGACTCCAACTTGAACTGTCGAGTTAGCCGAGTCCGATACAAACTTTGATACCGAAAAGACTCAATTTTCCGAAACCCGCGGAAAATACTTGACTCATCTCAAGACGATCAAATGCCCCAATATCATCAACAACTCAGAACTACTTGATGGAGTAGATCGAGTTTCACGATCAATAGAGGGCTGCATCAAACTTGCAGAAACTACTCTTGGCTCATCTACATCACAGCAGAACCCAGAAGTGTTGAACCCACCAAGAAAAGGTCGGGTGATATACTCTCAGGGATCGATCGAGTAGATTCCAAGCTCGACGACTGCATAAAACTGGCTGAAGGCACTCTGCAAAAAATGAAGCAGAAATCGGGAGGAGGAATCCGCAGGGGATCCGGTGAGACAAACCCCCGGCTTGTTCGGATTGGACCGTCTACCTCCAGATACCTCAGAACCCTTCACCGAAACCTTCTCACATTCAGACTCCTAAACCAGCCAAGTCCCCGTTTGATCATGATTTCGATCAATTCATGAACAGCCTCGACAACTTCGAACCATTCGACGATCTCGAAGACTGGTCAGATAACATCGACTTGTTCATGGATGCTATGGCCAATCCACCCAAACATGCTAATGCTTTTTGGGAACTGGCCAAGCTTAAAAAGTGAAAAGCCAAAGCTCCAGAACAATCCAGCAAGTTGATCTTCGATAAACCCTAGATTAAGGAGCCTGAGGGATTGACTCCCACTCAATCATGGCTACATTGGATGAACGAGAATGCCCATCGCGTGGAGATGGGCATCCTGTTTCTCACTCACCCAAAACACACATATTCTAAAATTGGTGGACTAACCGATTCCGAATCCAAGTACTCGTCCAACTCGGAGGACAAGCTGGATGACCTAATCCAGTACAACAAACAAGTCGAGTCCAACTCGACTAAGAACTCCAAAACTGACCTGGACTCCCTCCCTAACTTGGTCATATATGCAAAACCGCAAGGACGGACAGTGCACCTAAGGAAGACACAAGATCCCAACACCTCTAGCTCGCTGCCAACGGATTTGCCCTTCCAGCAAAGCAACCCTCTAGACCCGTCCTCAAGCAAACAAGACCAAGAGATTCAATATCTTTGCCGTGAAATCCTTAGGTTCGCATCTCCGAAGTCCAAGAACCTGAGGGTGATCCCACGGAGTGTCTCAACCTTGACGACTACAATTCTAATGATTTCGATGAGTACCTTTCCGACAACATGGAAACTACTCCTCCCACAATCACAGAAACCCAAGCTACAACCAAGCAAGATTCTCCTGCACCTCCTCCAATAGTGACAGTCACTGTACAATTGGAAGAACATGACCCTGCAGAAGATTTTTACGAGCGTCATCGCCTGCTTAACTAGAAGAGGGCGTTCAGGCGCTAGCGCCTCGCCAACAGCCGGCAGGAACAGCAGGGCAACAACTACGACTACTCCAATTGTGACCTCCGCAATGTGATCAACGTTGGTCGCGACGCACGTAATGTCATCATCTCAAGGAGAAAGGAGCGTGAGGAAGGCGAGGCTTACAGTCCTTCATCCAACTACCGCATCCCACCAAAGGCTTCTGCGTCTTTCAAGAAGAACAAGCCGGTAAGCACCCATCCTCAGGGTAAACTGCGCACCCCACATCATGGGGAAACATCTCTTGGCGGGGCCAGGATCAACAAGACTCTACCACGCAAGTGCTTCATCCACCCGAAGAGCTCTCACACAATCTTCGAGTGCGACTCACTCCGCAAAGCCCTTGGGGCACCCCTCCTAAATGAGACTCTACCTAAAATCTAGTTGACCACTGTATCGACTAGTTTTATCCTCGAATAATTTTTGTAATAGGACTCCAACTGTACTTGGTTAGGACTTTCCATGTAACCCTGTCCCCAGATATATAAGGGTGGGCAGGGACCCCCTCCAAATAATCATCAACACCTAAGGCAATACAAACCACACAGGACGTTTGATATTACGCAAACTCGCGGCCCGAACCTGTCTAAATCTTTGTGTTCCTTGTACCATCGAGTTCAAGAGTAGTCGATCCCTACCTACAAACCCTACTGCTAAGGGTATTCTTGAGCAGGCTTGGCGGTAAACACCGACAGCTGGCGTGCCAGGTAGGGGATTCGTCGAGTTCATCAACGAATTTATGGCCGGATCAAGCGATGCCAACAATGTGCCGGAAGGCACAACCCATGTTTTCGGTTCCCGGGCATGCACGGCTGACGAAACAGGAGGCTTCTCCAGCCACCTTGTCACGCCTAATTCGCATAAACCGAAAACCAGCTCCCAAGTCGCCAGCATCCACGAGTTTGTGGATCTTGATGAAAAAAGAGTTCTACTCGAACTCGACTTGGACAACCTAGGAAACGTGTCAACTCCGACCCTAACTCTCAGTTCAGTCGAGTTCAACACAAACTCTGATTCCGAAAAACCTCACTTTTCCAAAACTCTTGGAAAATACTTGACTCATCTCAAGACGATCAAACGCCCTAAGATCAAAACCTCAGAACTTCTCGATGGAGTAAATCGAGTTTCACGATCAATAGAGGGCTGCATCAAACTTGCAGAAACCGCCCTTGTCTCATCCACGTCATAGTAGAACCCTAAAGTGTCAAACCCACCACTGAAAAGGTCGGGTGATATGCTCTCAGGGATCGATCGGGTGAATTCAAAGCTTGCCGACTGCATCAAGGTAGCTGAAAGCACTCTGCAAAACAAGGGGCAGAAAACGGGAGGAGGAATTTGTGGGGGATTTGGTGAGACAAACCCCCGACTTGTTCGGATGGGACCGTCTATCTCCAGGATACCTCAGAGCCCTTCACCGAAACCTGTTCACATCCGGACTCCGGAACCAGCCAAGTCCTCTTTCGATCAAGACTTTGATCGCTTCATGAACATCCTCGAGAACTTTGAGCCATTTGATGACCTCGAGGATTGGTCCGACAACGTCGACTTGTTCATGAATGCTATGGCCAATCTGCCTGAACATGCTGACGCCCTTTGGGAACTGTCCCAGCTTAAAAAGGGAAAAGCCAAAGCTCCAGAACAATTCAGCGACTCAATTTTCGACAAACCCTGGATCAGGGAGCCTGAAGGGCTGATTCCCACTCAATCATGGCTATACTGGATGAACGAGAACGCCCTCCGTGTAGAGATGGGCATCCCGCTTCTCGCTCACCCAAGACATACATACTCCAAAATCGGTGGCTAACCGATTTCGAATCCGAGTACTCTTCCAACTCGGAGGATGAGCTGGATGACCTAATCCAGTACAGCAAACAAGTCGAGTCCAACTCGGCCAAGAACTCCAAGCCCGATCAGGACTCTCTCCCAAACTTGGTAATATATGCAACGCCGCAAGGACCGACAGTGCGCCTAAGGAAGACTCAAGATCCCAATACCTCCGGCTCACAGCCAGCGGATCTGCCTTACCAACAGAGCACCCCTCTGGACCCGTCCTCAAGCAAACAAGACCAAGAAATTCAAGATCTTTGCCATGAAATCCTCATGGTTCATATCTCCGAAGAACCTGAGGGTGATCCCACGGAGTGTCTCAACCTTGACAACTACAATTTTGATGATTTTGACGAGTACCTTTCCGACAACATGGAAACTACTCCTCCCACAATCACTGAAGTTCAGGCTACTACCAAGGAAGATCCACCTGCTCCTCCTCCAGCGGTGACTGTCACCGTCCAACTGGAAGAGCAGCATCCAGCAGAAGATCTCTACGAACGCCGTCGCCTGGTCAACCAGAAAAGGGCGTTCAGGCGCCAGCGTCTCGCTAATAGCCTACAGGAACAGCAAGGCAACAACTATGACTACTCCAACTGCGACCTTCGCAGCGTGATCAACGTTGGCCGCGACGCGCGCAACGTCATCATCTCAAGGAGAAAGAAGCGCGAGGAAGTCGAGGCATACAACCCTTCTTCCAACTACCGCATCCTGCCAAAGGCTTCCGCATTCTTCAAGAGGCACAAGCCAGCAACCATCAGTACACGTCCTCAGGGTAAACCGCACACCCCGCACCAAGGAGAATCATCTCAGGGTGGAAACAGGATCAATAAGGTACTGCTACGCAAGTGCTTCATCTACCCAAAAAGCTCTCATACGATTTTCCAGTGTGACTCACCCCACAAGGCCCTTGGGGCACCTCTCCTGAAGGAGACCTTACCTCAAATCTAGTCGACCACCATATCGACTAGATTTATCTTCGAATAAGTTTTATTTAGTCATGTAAACCATTGCCCACGTCTAACAGGCAAGGGGTAGGTCTTAAGAGTCAGAGTCTGTCATTTTACAACTATTGTAATTTCGACAAATCCAAATAAAAGTTGATTTCTCCCATAAATCGACTACTTGGCTTTCGCTCATACGACCAACACCCCATCTCGAAAGTCACGCTCAGCATTAGAGCAGCTATCGAGTAGTTTTTATGGTTTACGATCGAGTGCTTTTTTGACATTTACGTCTTGGGTAACCCGACGGGGTTTGTACCTAACAGTTCTGTCCTAAAAGTCACTCTAGTCCATGTTAAGGACACCCTACTCGCCTCGCTCGAGTAGGTTTTGGATATCCCTTCGACATTTATGTCTTGGGAAGCCCAACGGGGTTTGTACCTAACAGTTATGTCTTACTGATTACTCCAGTCCTTGTTAAAGGACACCCTACTCGTCTCGCTCGAGTAGGTTTTGGATATCCCTTCAACATTTACATCTTGGGCAGCCCGACGGGGTTCGTACCTAACAGTTCTGTCTTACAAATTACTCCAGTCCTTGTTAAAGGACACCCTACTCGCTGGCTCGAGTAGGTTTTGGATATCCCTTCGACATTTACGTCTTGGGCAGCCCGACGGGGTTCGTACCTAACAGTTCTATCTTACGGATTACTCCAATCCTTGTTAAAGGACACCCTACTCGCTGGCCCGAGTAGGTTTTGGATACTTCTCCGGCATTTTCGACTTGGGCAACCCAATAGGTTTCGTACCTAATAGACTTGCCTTGGAGTTACTCCAGTCCTCAGGTAGGACACCTTACTCGCCCTGCTCGAATAAGTTTGGGACATTTTTAGAATATTCACGTCTTGGTTAACTCGATGGAGTTCAATCCTAACAGTCCTATTCTAAAAATCAATCCAATCCATGTATAGGACAAACTACTCGATATGATCGAGTACTTTGGGATTTTTTCACAGCAGTTGTACACTATCTGGGTGACCAAGCAAGGTCCATCCTAACTAGTCAACTACGAAAATCCCTCAAGGAGTATAGATAAGTTCTCGATACTCTAAAATAGGTCGACACAAGTTTCCGGCTTGCTCAGTCTACTATGGGAATTTCCATTACAGAATCTTTTTTGCATCGAGTACTTGACGAGTGTTACTCGCTTGCTTGAAACGCAAAAAGAAACCCTGTTTTCCCTTAGCATCCTAAGTAGTTGTCGAGAGCTGCCTGTCATCCTATCTATCGAAGAACACCTTACAACTCCTAAAATACTCGATAAAAAGTTCTTCCCCCGATTGGACAACAAAGTCCATACTAGCTGCACGCTAATAAAGCATTTCCTTGGAGAAGGAAACCTATACTAAGCCACGGCTTCGTATACTCCTTTAGTACTTTTCCCACCTGGTTAATCCTGCGGAATTCAATCCTAACCGGTCAACACTATTGTTTTTGATCCAGAACCATTCAAACTCGACCTCATTCAAGAATACTTCGCCTTGAAAGGCACTCACGGATACAATTCCTCGTATCTGCTATTATAACTGAGTGGGCGTGATGCTGCCTACACTCAGGATCCTCGAGTACAACTACCCGACACAGCAAAGGATTCCATAATCCAAATTCAAAACAAGTACTTAACATTAAACAAATATTTAATATTTGTCCAAAAAGTACTTCTGGCCCATGCGCTAATTCAGTTACAACAAAAAGATCAAGGAGAGTCGGGCTTGTTCAGGGATTCTACAATCTGGTCGTCCACAATGGAAGTTTCTGCCAAATACTAACGAAATTGTTCGTATGTACAATCAGCTTTGGCTCCCTTTCCAAGAGCGTCCAGACGAGTAGATGGCCAGTAGGACTTCACCAACCCGAGTACATGACCCACGTACTGTCGGGTGATGGTGGAGACATACCTCTCGAAGGCCCCGGGTACTTTACGAAGTCTTCCCGCTAGTGTCAGCGGTTCATCTCCATCCCTTTCCGGGATATCCATGGCCTCGGCTACTTCCCGAGCAGCATCCCTGACATCTCTTAGCTCCACGAGCTCCCGCTGCATCGAGTCTCGGGACTCTGACAAGGTCCTGAGTAGTTGCAGAATCGACGCTGCCTCCCGATAGGAGTCCTCCTTGATCTTCTTGAGCTTCTCTATTTCATCTGCGTTTCGGTACATAAGAATCTTTAGATCTAGTACCAAGCTTTCCTGAATTTTTAAAGATTCTGCACAAGCTGTGTCCTCGATAAAAAAAAATCTTATAAACACCCAGCAAATCAACTAGTCGACAGTAATATATATGCTAAAGACTAACCTTTCTTGGATTGGGAGAGCTTTTTAAGCTTCCCTTCGAGAGCTACCTTCTCGGATGAGAGCGTCTTAACCCTCTCTTTCAAAGCATTCAGCTCTGTTTCATCCTGGGACCGGCCACCCTCCCATCCCAGCGCCTCCTGTAAAATAAAAAGATCAGTATACTACTTGATCTATGATAAAGTACTCGAGCTATTCGACTACTTACCTCCAGCAGCTTGACAGCAAGCTCCACCTTCTCACGCGACAAGTTACTTCTTGATGTGGCCTGGGAAGTACTTGCCAGCACCTCAGAAACAGCCCTTTTGGGCACATCTTCAACTTTCCCTATAGTATTCCCTGTATTTTCCTACAAGGTACTACAAGCTTACCTGCAGGGGTCTCCTCGGGCTGCTTATTATCGCCTCCCTCAGGAAGCTTCTTGCCATCTTCCTCCTCCGGAAGTTTACCACTTCCGCCATCCTCCGGGATCTCCTCATTGGCCCTTTTAGGATCCGGCAAAGGAGAATCTTGAAGCATGGAGTCGACCATAGCCTCCGCATCGTGAGCACTCATGTCAGGAGTGTTCGGGGGCTTGTCCACTTCTGATTTGGAGGCTGAGGTATCCTCAACCTCCACGTTTCCCTCCAGGACTGCATCTCTGCAAAGACAACAGTAGTTAAAAACTACTAGATACAAAAGCAAATCCTACACCTACAAGTTTCGAGGAACTTACGTAGGAGCTCTTCTCAGAGCAAGACCCTTGATGCCAAACTTGCGAGCAGGCTTCACTACAAGAGTCAGCTTACTCGCATCAACAGTAATATTCACATCGGAACTACTCGTCGAAGGAGTAGCCCCGGTCCCACTTGATTGGTCCACTGTGGTGGAAGGGACAGGCTGTCCCACCACAGCATCATCCCCAAATGATGATATCCATGGCATTTTTGCCGCCGGACTTAAAAAACCATAATACAAATTAGTAAATAAAAAAAAGTACTCGATTCCAAAATAACTAGCTACTTACTTGTCACTAGCAGTTTGGGAGGAGCTATGACGCTTCCTCACAATGGATTGAGTACCCTTGGGATGCCCAGTTTGGGTATCGGTACTCGGAGTAGGACTGAGATCCCTATCACTCCTCTCCCTAGCTTCCTCTTCATCTACACAACCAAGACTATACATAAGTAGTGTTTGTATGAAACTTCATATAAACATACTTAGATTTGGTTAACAGATCGAAAAGTTTGGAAGAACAAAAGAGGCGAATAAATGCCTGGTAGTGAAGGACTACTTTTAAAGTACTCCACATCCTCCTATAGAAAGCAAAATCCTATCAGATTTGTACTATGGTATAGTACTTGATCTCTACGCATCGACTACTCTTATCAAGTACCTGCTTCGGTGGATTCGAAGCAGAAAAAGTATCAGGAACCACTGGAACTTTCTTTACGTTCCTCAACAGTCGTTGTACTCGACTAAATGCTACATCATCTGAGAACTCTTCCTTCGAGTATCTTGACGAATCAGTTATTCCCTGATACTGGAACCCAAGCGATTCCCAAGCCTGCAGTAGCTGGATTCTTCTATTCATCCAGTCAAATACGACTGCTTTTCTAGTCAACATATTTTGCCTTAAAATGGCAATTTGCTCGAGTAGTTCAGAGATCTGACTCTCGTCGACTGGCTTTTTATTCCACTCAGGCTATTGGATTGGAGGGCCTGGAGTAATTGGTGGAAAGGTTCCCAACTGATTCTCGACATAGAACCACTTGGGCTTCCATTCGATTACTTTATTGCTAAGACTATAAGAAATGTACTCTCTATCCTTTCTTTGTCTAAGTTGAAGACCTGCACCTCCTACTACATCTAAAACGAACCCGTCAGGTTGCGGCTTCAAATGGAAAAGAAATCGGAAGAGCTCAAAATGGGGCTCGATGCCCAGAAAAGCTTCACACAAATGCACGAAGATAGAAATATGAACAAGGGAATTGGGGGTCAGATGATGCAGCTGGATCTTGTAGTAGCGCAGGAGCCCAGAAAAGAAATAAGACCAAGGAAACCCCAATCCTCGTTCCAAGAAAGAGGTGAAAGCAACGATTTCCCCCGTATTTTCATACGGATGATCTCTCTCCAAGGCAGGACGCCATTGGATAACAGATCTGGGATCCAAAAGGCTTTGCTTTACTAAAGATTCCAAGTCAGACTGGGAACACTTACTTGTGTTCTAGCCTGCCTCCCGAGTTGGCTCTGCAGCCGCACCCTTCCCCTTGGTCGCCTTGTTAGGAGCCATCCGAAAATCTACGGATCGTTTCACGCGCATAAACTGGCGGAAACCCTAAGGCGCGAGTGGGGAGCAAAGGGGAGCAAGAACTTTAGATCTAGAGGTTTGAGGGTTAAGACAGATCTAAAGCAATAAAAGAAAATGGCGGCCGGTGGGTAAAACCGAAGTTACCGTTTCATTTTATAATGGCGGTGGCAGCATGGTAAAAACACCCAACAGGCCAACAGTTAGTTGCGAATCGCGGAAAAAACGGGATTTTAAAGAGACATTCCTTTTTCTAAGATTACATTCTGGAAAAAGAAAACACTCACATCCCTAGTCAACTACTCGACTCTTCTTTCCTTAACTGGGATTACATTCCAGAACAAGGAAAAGTACTCGACACAGTACAATTACTCTATATTACAACTCGAGTACTTTTTCCTACATAACTTTACAAACGACTTGTGTCTGCTTGCACACTTCTTGGCTTCCTGGGAAGCCTGCTGCAGCTAGATCGGCCCGAGGCCATGAAAAAGTGCAAACTTGTTATTCCCATTAATGGAATAATGATACATGTATTCTGGGAGAAAAGTTTCAAGAGTATGGAGGTAGATTACAGTAATCACCTCGCAAGTCCTCTTGTAGAATCTTCTGGAGAAACTTCTCCTTCTTCCAGAATACGTTGTGACAAGATTAAGTCTCCTGACTAGAGATGTCTGTTCTTGCGCACCCAGAAATAGGCAACCCCAAGGATGTGACACAACAAGACTCAACCCAGCGACCCCAAATCTGCCTCATTGGAAGATGCAAGGACATGATGTCCAAAATGAATCTGATGAGAGCATTGGAGATGCAGGATGAGGTAGCAGGGATATCTCTTGTCACTCGCAAGTTCTCTTCTAGCATCTTTTGCTGGAAAGGACTACACAAACTTCAGGAGGGCTTGAGCAAGAACACCAAGAATAATCCATGGCTGCTACATTTTGGTGCTTCTGGCAAAGGCCTCTCCCCTGCCTTTTATAGCCACAAGGGGGCTTATTGAAGGAGAACCCGTGATTCTACAGTGCACGCATTCACAGATGCATTCATGGCGGCATTCACGGGTGCAGTCAAGGACGCAATAATGCAGATTCTCCAAACAGTAACATCTCACGTGAGCACTGAATAAAGAGTCGTACATCCCGGGTTTTATTCCTGAAGTTATTTCGGGTGCAATCAGTGTGGCGTATCCAATTGCATCATTTTTTAGGGATTTTGCCTGAAAAAGAGGTCTTCTCAGATACCGGATCTGATGAATCCTACAAATAATCTGAAGGATAAAATCTGATGCCACGTCTTAAATCCTTAATTTCAAATCTACGCTCGGGGGCTACTCGCAGCAAAAGGGATTTTGATTTAAGGCTTGGGGGCTGCGGGATATGTGCATCAAAGATTTATTTTTCAAATTTTTTGGAAAATAAACAGGAAAAAGACTGAAGTGACCCATAGTCTGATTCTGCGACTCAACCTAAGGTCGGGGCTGCTCCATATGGAGTGCGAGTACTTCACGCACCATATATGATCAAGATTTTGGTGCTTGAGTACCACACAGCCTCGAAGCAAACAGAAGTACTTGGAGGACTACTCGACGTATTTGAAGGAAGGCCTAGAATTAACCAGAAGGATGTTCTGACTACTTGAAGTACTCGAAGACGCCCGACCAAATACTCAACGCTTGCAGGACTTGGCTACGAAGAGCTCGGGGGCTTGTCAGACCGGGGGCAGCGGGACTGCTTATAGGCATAGAATGTTCTAGAGTAACGGATAGTTCATGGATGTACCTTACCTCTTTTGTAACTACTCGAATAGATGTAGGACTAGCTGCAGTACAAAGGAAACTACCCGATTGAGTTGTAATAGGACTTCAACTATACTCGGCTAGGACTTTCCATGTAACCCTGTCCCCTCGGATATATAAGGGTGGGCAGGGACCCCCTCCAAACAATCATCAACACCTAAGGCAATACAAACCACACAGGACGTAGGGTATTACGCAAACTCGCGGCCCGAACCTTTCTAAATCTTTGTGTTCCTTGTACCATCGTGTTCTAGAGCAGTCGATCCCTACCTACAAACCCTACTGCTAAAGGTATCCCTGAGCAGGCTTGGCGGTAAACACTAATAGATTCAACACTGAAAAGGTGTTGAGCAGGTGCGGAACATGTTCCATCTTCTTGAATAGTCGTTGTACTCGATGAAGAGCTTCTCCATTGGAGATCTCTTCCTCTGAACACCACGACGGATCATTTTTCCTCCGATATTCGAAACCAAAAGTAACTCGAGCTTGGAGAGGCTGGATTCTACGCTTCATCCAGTCAAAAGCCACATCTTCTCCACTTATTCCTTTTTGCTTCAGACTTGCAATCATTTCCAGAAGTTCTGTGATTTGACTCATATCAAGAGGCTTCTTCAGCCATTCAGCTCGCTATACGGGAGGACCAGCTAGGATTGGAGGAAGGCTGTTTCCATGATTTTCGACATAAAACCATCTTGGTTTCCAATCGATTACTTTTTGTGACAATTTATAGGGGATGTAAACCCTATCCATCCTCTGTCGCAGCTGAATCCCTACCACACCAACTACATCTAGTTTAGCTGAACTTGGCTAGGGCTTAAGATGAAAAAGGTGGCGGAAAAGGTCGAAATGGGGCTCGATGCCAAGAAAAGCTTCACACAAATGTACAAAGACAAATGTATGAACAAAAGAATTGGGGGTAAGATGATAAAGCTGGATCCCATAATAATATAGAAGTCCAGAAAAGAAATTAGAGCAGGGAAGACCCAACCCTCGCTCAAAATAAACAAATCCAATAATCTCGTTCGTATTTTCATACGGTCGGGCGTCACCAAATGCTGGACGCCATTGGATCACTGATTTTGATGGCAAAAAGTCCTGCTTAACTAAGGATTCCAAGTCAGATCTGGAACACTTACTTGATTCCCAGCCTTCCTCATGGGTTGGCTCTGCAGCCGCACCCTTCCCCTTGCTTGACTTCTTGGGTGCCATTCGGAAATCAACGGATCACTTCACGTGCATACACTGTCTAAACTCTAGGCGAATTGAGGAGCAAGAGAGAGCAGGAAGATTTAGATCTGGGGGCTTGAAGGCAAGAACAGATCTAAATAGTGAAAGTGAATGGCGGCCGGTGGGGTAAAACCTAGTTACCGTTTTATTTTATAATGGCGGTGGCAACATGGTAAAACACTCCAAAGGCCAACAGTCCGTTGCAAATCGCGGAAACAACGAGATTCTACGAGATATTTCCTTTTTCTAAGATTACATTCTGGAAAGAGAAAACACTCACATCCCTTGTCAACTACTCGACTCTTCTTTTCTCGACTGGGATTACATTCCAGAATAAGGAAAAGTACTCGACACATTACAACTGCTCGATATTACAACTCGAGTACTTTTTCCTAACTAACTTTACAACGACTCAGGTCTGCACGCATACTTCTTGGCTTCTTGAGAAGCCTGCTGCAGCTAGATCGGCTCGAGGCCGTGACAAAGTACAAACTTGTTATTCCCATCAAGGGAATAATGATACTCGTATTCTGGGAGAAAAGTTTCAGGAGTTTGGAGGCAGATTACTGTAATCACCTCGCAAGTCCTCTTGTAGCATCTTGCGGAGAAATTTCTCCTTCTCCCGGAATACGTTGTGCCAAGATTAAGTCTCCTTATCAGAGATGTCAGTTTTTGGGCACCCAGAAACTGGCAACCCCAAGGATGTGGCACAACAAGACTCAACCGGACCACAGAGAACCTGCCTCATTGGAATATGCAAGGACATGATGTCCAAAATGGATCCAATGAGAGCATGGGAGTGGCAGGATGAGGTAGTAAGGACTTCTCTTGTCACTCGCAAGTTCTCTTCTAGCATCTTTTGCTGGAAAGGACTACACAAACTCCAGGAGGGCGAGAGCATGAACACCAAAGATAAGCCATGGCTGCTACACGTTGGTGCTTCTGGCAAAGGCCTCTCTCCCACCTTTTATAGCCACAAGGGACCTTACTGGAGGACAACCCATGATGCTACAGTAACAGCATTCATGGACGCATTCATGGAGACATTCAAGGATGCAATAATGCAGATTCTCCATATAGTAACATCCCATGTGAGCACACAGTAAAGAGCCGTACATCCTGGGTTTTACTTCTGAAGTTATTTCAGGTGCAATCAGTGTGGCGTATCCAATTGTATCATTTTTCTGGGATTTTTAACCCGAAAAAGAGGTCTTTTCGGATACCGGATCTGATGAATCCTGTAAATATTCTGAAGAATAAAATCTGATGCCACGTCTTAAATCCTTAATTCCAAATCTTTGCTCGGGGGCTTACCGCATTATAAGGGATTTTGATATAAGGCTCGGGGGCTGCGGGATATGTGCATCAGAGATTTATTTTTCAATTTTTTTGGAAAATAAAGAAGGAAAAAGACTGAAGTGACCCTCAGCCTAATTCTACGATTCAACCTAAGGCTCGGGGGCTACTCCATATGGAGTGCGAGTACTTCGCGCACCATATATGATGAAGATTTTGGGGCTTGAGCACCTCACAACCTCGAAGCAACCGGAACTACTTGGAGGACTACTCGACGTATCTGAAGGAAGGACCAGAAGAAACCAGAGAGATGTTCTGACTACTTGAAGAACTCGAAGACGCCCAGCCAAGTACTCGACGCCTGCAGGACTCGGCTACGAAGAGCTCGGGGGCTTGTCAGACCCGGCTCAACGGGACTGCTTATAGGCATAGAATGTTCTAGAGTAAGGAATAGCTCATGGATGTACCTTACCTCTATTGTAACTACCCGAGTAGGCATAGAACTACCCGATTGTGTTGTATTAGGACTCCAACTGCACTCGGCTAGGACTTTCCATGTAACCCTGTCCCCCCGGATATATAAGGGCGGGCAGGGACCCCCTCCAAACAATCATCAACACCTAAGGCAATATAAACCACACAAAGACGTAGGGTATTATGCAAACTCGCGGCCCGAACCTGTCTAAATCTTTGTGTTTCTTGCACCAATGAGTTCCAGAGCAGTCGATCCCTACCTACAAACCTTACTCCTAAGGGTATCCCTGAGCAGGCTTGGCGGTAAACACCTCAACATTTATGGATGCATCCTTGGTACAGGAGCAATGTGACCTGTTTAGAATGCCTCTAAACCAGGGATCAACCCCTTGATTCAATCGATGGACCCGAAAGGCATGAGAATCAAGAAAAGGACCCACATGTTAGTGCCCAGATGATCAAACGTCGGTGGTACCCAACCCAGGGACAATGTGGAGTGTTGATCTACTATGTCGGCAAAATAGAGTGCCAACAGGCCCTAGAGGCAGGTCGCCTGGCCTCCCCTGGGCTGTCCGGCCTAAGGAAACGGTCTTTGGACCGAGTACACAATTTACCGACTTGGAGAAGCAATCAGGAGCGTCCATCAGCAGGCGGTGCCCGAGAGGCGGCACCCAAAGGCCGGCCAGCCTAGGGGAGGTCGACCGGCCCCACCTGGCGGTCACTGGTGCCCACCTTCGCATGAAGTCTTAGACAAGAAGATAGTTGCGTATTGTTGCATCTAACCATCAAATACCGACCCTGAGCTACTATAAATAGGACACTCCACCTTACTTGTAAACTCACACAAAGAAGGAGTTCTCTCTTCTCTCATTTCTCGAGTAGGATTAGTAGTTGGGAGTTAGAGTGAGTCGAGCTTGTCTCGGGGATCTGGAGTCATCATCGGAGCATGATATAAGCTCTTGTATCTTTTCCTTTGAGTATATCAATACAAGTAATCTTCTTTATTTACTTCGAGTCAGCTTTACTTTCCGCTAGTCATTTACCTTATACAATTACGAGTACTTGTCTGTGGAAGTAATTTACCTCTAGTTCAGTTTAAGTTATCTCTCTTGTTTGTCGGAGTTTGTCTTACGGGTTTTCTTGCCCGTACTAGCGAGCTCAAGTTAGTTTGCTAGGTTGAGGGGGATTTGTCTTGAAGGACTCAAGAGAAATCCTAGTACCGAAAGCAGACGTGGTGTCTGACTCAGTGCTAGCTAGAAAGTGTGTTCCACCCCATGGTACCGCAGTGGTAGTCGACAAGTGGTGCAGCCTTATCCGTCCTTCGTAGTCCACCACGTTCGGGTGCTTTCATAGCAGTAGTTGCTGATGGACGTTGGATTCCCTTCTCATCCAAGTCTGAGTCCTTCTCTTAGGCCGCCGAAGTAAGCTGCAGGTTAACGACATTAAGGAAGAAGCTTAGATTAGTTCTAGCGAGTCTAGCTCGGTAGTAGAAGTGTTTCAGGTGTCCTTTCTCGCTCGTTGTCCTCCCAGCTACTACCTCTCTAAGGCATAGAGCCTCCTGTGTGTTAGACGGTCATAGCCTGGCCATTTATCCAATCAAGTTATCTGGCTTACCCCTGCTGAATTAGTTCGTTGATAAATTCAGTAAAGGTTGTCACTACGATTTACGATATACTTTATATAGTGCTTCCTTGAAGATTTTCATGATACCCTGGAATACTCCATGGTGAAGTGCAACACCAGTGATTCTGTGCGCTTGCGGAATACCAATTCAGATTGAGCATAAGAGTCACCAACAATGGTGCATTTAGATTTCCACATCAACAATATCCTCGATGTTGATCTTCTCCTAGGCTACCCACTGGACAAACTTCTCGCATCTCATGGGAGCCTAGCTAGATGAATTGCTTAGGGAAACTGCTTCTGCCACTGTTATATCTTGCTCATCTTTTGGCAAAGCCTCTTCCCGAGCAAAACCCACTCGAGGAAGTGATGCATATATCTTTGTTCGTACTATCTGATCCTATTCTCCTTGAGGATGCAAAATCCACCACATTCAAAGAGTACTACTCGGAAGATACCCTTCACTTTTGTGAAGTCTAACGATCATCATCTCCCTCGATCGAGTTTGAGCCTCTTCCCGCTGGCGTAGAGTACGTTATTTTTCAACCACGATCGAGAATCAACATCGATATTTCACGATGCATCTCTTGAGATGGAGATTCCATGGGCCATGGAAGTTTGTGAGGCGCTGACTCTAGAGTCCATGTAGGAGGATTCAACATATGATCATGGGATCATCATCTTTGAAATACCATGCTCATTCAATGCTTTTCTAGAGTCAGCCATGCTCAGTGCCCCATGCACACATGAAGACTACAGCCACGTTAAGATCCTCTTTTGTAAAATCTTTAGAAGGTTGGTTGTAGATGTATATGTTTATCGTGAACATTGCATATTTCGTGGGTGCACTTTGGCACTGACCTTGCAGCTAGAGCATCAAGAATAAGTGGTGAAATAAGAACACATCACCAATGATAGCTGCAAGAGTTCCCATGGTCAAACTTATGACCATAAAAACAAAGCACTACCGGGAGATAATCCATATTAGACTTTATTCATTTCCCTTCAATAAAAGCAAGAGCATGTTCTAGGATATTGTTTTCCTTCAAGTATTTTTGGTCGCTAACCATTTCAGGTGGTGATCAAAGAGAACAGCGGACAGGAGACACCCACGAACATGGGAGAAACACCGACTACAACAGCTTGATATGTGTTGGTGTGGGAACAACTGTGGATGGAGACTCGAACTCTTAAAACTTGTGTTTTGGTCCCCAGCAATGCCAACTCCATGTGTGGGGGAGGTATGTCAGTGACTCGAGTAAGTTATTTTTGTGGCAAATCTTATCTTGGGTTGGAAATGGTGTTAGTTCTTGCATCTTGCTCCATAAAAAAAAGGAAAACAAGAAAATGTCATGCTTTTGACTTTAAACGAAGCCCTTCCGGGAGGTAACCCGAGGATCGCCAGTTTCTAACCCATGCTTATCTCTACCTGAATAAAGCTTAATCATACATCCATGCTTCCTTCATTTGTTCTTGTATGCTCTGGTTTGAGTGTGTAGAATGCAACACATTCATTGGTGATGAGGACATGACCACCATGCATATGGCCATATTTGGGGGATGGAATGAAGGCCGACAAAACCAACATTGGTTTCCAAGACGAGAAGGAGGCCCAAAGCTTATCCGGTTTGAGTCGATAAGGTGGAGACCCAAATCAAGTTTCGAGACCACCTCGGTTTCCAGGACAGGCATGCACGAAAAAATGATGCCCAAACCGCATACGGAGTCCATTTTGGACATTCTTTATATGGATGGAAAGATAATGCCAAGAAGCTTCTAATGAAACCGGTTTCAGGCCCAAATTCGTTAGGAGTAGACGGGAAGCGTTGAAACATGGGGACGTCCAGAATCTGTCATGGTGCTGCGACACCATCTTTTGGGCTGTTGGCCCGTGTATCGCGTTGGGATCCATTGTGGACATGGCTAGGGGGTTATGCATGCGCCAACCCTCATATAATCAGTAGCCGCCGCCACATTAGGGTTCAGGTTTTGTTTAGATCTAGTTTTTCACCGAGAAACTATCTTCTTCATTGTAACTGTGACGATAAGTCCTTTTGCTATGAATCAGGGCCCCCGTTCTTTTTCTTCTCCACTATGGCGATTAGTCCTTTTGTGATTAGAGCTCGAAGCCCTCTTTATTTTTTCTTCATACAAATCTACAATTTCAGATTGCGTGTTTAATCTTTCTTGCTTGTGTTCTTCGATTCCCTTGTAGGAAAAGCCTTCTCGGCGAGGTCAATCGTGTTTTGCATGGTTGATAACCAGTGGAGTAGTGGTGTAGTGGTTGCAGAGGTTTGAATCATGCTGATTAGATGCCTGGATCTTCAACATCACATACTCCACCAATCAAATTTATCATACCTCTCGGAAGATCGGGCCACGTCCCCATCAACTGATATCAGTTTCCTACTAGGTTTCTCATGAGGTATACCACTATTTTCCCCTCTTTAGATTAGTTTCATTTAAATACCTAAAGTCCATAAAAAGCCCTAAAAAGGATTTGTTTCCCCTATCTTATAACCCCATTGTGCCGTTGCAATTTTTCTTTTTGCATTGCTTTTCGGAATTTTAGTCCCTCACGTGTGTCATTGTGTTTGTTGTGTCTAGGTCATTTGATTCTAGTTTTTGAGTGAACTCTTGATCCTTCTGTTGCATCATACTAGTTTGGTTCTTGCTTTGTGCAAGGAGGAAAATTAAAAGAAATAGAGAAATCAGATTGGTTTTTGATATGTGTGCATTAAAAAAAATCTAAGACTACATGTTGCATGCTGTTTTCTCTATGGCAAAGAATTCATTTAGTGTGCTGCTGAACCATGAGACTTAAGTTGCCCACGTGTGCAAATCTTATGTTCCTGGAACTTGTAATTCATATTAAAGAAAAAAGAGAGAAATGAAAGGCAAAGAGGTGAAGCCGCGTCCAAAAAAACAAAAAAAAGAAGGAAAAGAAGAGAAATTTCAGAATTGCATTGCATCATTTGAGTCCTTGGTTTAGTCCTATCATCTTTGCTTTCTTGAACTAGGTCTCAAAGGAGTTTAGGCTGGCGATACAGACTAGCTTGGGACTAATTTTCGGCTTTGCAATTTCTGAATTGAATTAATTGCTAATCCTTGCTAATATAATTTGCCTGTCCAAGCTCCACAAACACTTCTAATCAGTACAGCACCTTGCAACTGTTACACTCAAGCTTCAACATGTATCACAACTGGCCAACGATTGTTCCGCCTATTGCTTTGAGAACACTTACACGCGGATGCTTGAGAGTGTGTGACTTTACTCCTTGACCATCCTAGTAGATGATAGGAAAATACATACTTGTGTGTTTCCTTGTTTGATGCTAACAATAACAGGTTACGACACTCACCGATATGAGACATCAAAGATGGATGAGACCCACACTATTGCTACTACACCTCCTCTCGTAGGTCGTTCTATTCTTCTTCCCCGCCTACTTATAATGGTATTTGTGCTGATGAGTACATTGAGTGGGAAACTAAAATAGATAATATTTTTGCAATGTCGGAAGTGTGAATAGAGGAAAATTAAGAATGCAACTAGTGTTTTGCGACATTATGCTTTATCTTGGTGGGAGGCTTTAAGTTCTTTAGATAAATCTTTCACATGGAATCATATGAAAATTCTTACGCGACAAATTTTTATTAATCCATATCTTGTAAATAATTCAAATGATGAGGTGCGTCAACTAGATCAGTATCATGTTGTTCCTCCTGCTATGCCTAACCTTTTGCAGGACAACATACAGAAGAGAGATGATGACATAATAGATAATGAGGTGATTACAACCTCATGTGAAGATTCAGAACCATCATCTCATAATGCACCTATTGCACCTGTTGAACATGAGAGTGTTGACACCAGATTTTGACATGTGTCAAGAGTATTGCAAAGGAGAAAAGGTTCTGCGTCGTACGATCGGTGGATTTGGAGAGGTGGTCGTGTGCCACTATTGAAGATCTTGCTGACCGAGGAAGGGGAGGTTGACCAGATATTTTGGCTTCGGTTTGGCAAGAGTTATCTTATTTTTAGAATAGTTTTTGTTACTTAAGATAGAATCATGCTTTGCCATAATCGGCTAGGACAGTGTTTGCGTGGAGTATAAATATGAGCCCCCCGGCTATTGTAAAGATTGATACACATCCAACAAACACAAATTTACTCTACTTGCAATTTACTTTCTCATCGGCGGCTTCACCATCTTTTTCTTTTCCACGAGTTCTTTCGAGCTGATCAAGGACGCCTCACATTCGAGCGACTTGGTTTGCTGGTAAGTCTTCATTTACCGAGTAAATCTGAGCTTTAGCTTCCGGGCACATCGATGTCGCTTCATTCAGATCTATTCAAAATTTACCAAATTTATCTAAGCTTTGATCTCGGGTGCATCGCTGTTTTCTCATTTAGATTTATACACAAACTACCTGTCTTAGTGATCTGTTTAATCGGTTGTAAGCTCCTTGTTTATCACGATTAACCTTGTAAAGCCGATTAGATTGATTATAAGCTTAGCTTTGTCCAGATCCATACATTTGTGGGTTTTTACACTGTTACCTGCCACGTGTCGGCTCTAGATCTAGCCGTCTAGTTGCTTATCGGCATTAGCAACTCATTGCCGATCCCTTGTAGATTGCTTTTATTATACACTTATTAGACCCGATCTATTGTCGTCTTCTGTATCGGCAGGGCCTTGCCGATACCCCGCGTAAGAGTGATTTGGAAATCCAGCCGATACACTCTTGAATTTGACGGTTTGCTGTTTCCTTGTCAATTTACAGGTCAAATTGACTGGCACACCTTGGTTCAAATCAAGTGCAGTCCGGGCTTGGCGTACGGGGCTTCTGGGCTTGGTGTGTGATCATCTCGCGTCAACACATCTTTTGGCACACCCGGTGGGACAAGAAACATCAAGATGTCAACTGAAGGGAAAGCAGAGGTTTCTGAGCTATAACACCTGGTTTACAAAAGGACATCAACCGAGCAATCATATACGTGCCAGGATCAAGTCACACATATATACAACAGAATGAACAATATATCACAGCACATATCACGTAAAAGATATAATAAAATGAGTACGAATGTTATTTATTACATTAATGACAAAATGTCTGATACATCGGAAGCATAAAGTACAAGTACGAAACTCGGAAGCTGGCCGCCACAGGGACGTCGACTGGGAGACGAACGCCTAGAAGTCCTCGTACTTCTGGTAGCTCCGGGTGAACTCCCTCGCGTCGGCAGGAACTGAGCAGCACTAGAGTATCCCCAAAAGGACAAGAGGAAAAAGAGTAGAGAAGGCAAGTGTGAGTACACAACTTGTACTCAACAAGTATAACACAAACTATGAGGCTCTAAGGTTGGCTGACTCAACTGCATTAGCTTTTAATCTTGGCACCATTTTATTAAAACTAATTACTACAAGTGGATGAATTACCATAAACCCAGTTACATAGTAATTAATCATAATTAATTATGATACTACTGAGAACCGAAACAACCAACCACCCGGGGAAACCCTCCTAACCAAATGAAGATAACCCCACTAATCAAAAGGAGGATCTGGGCCACTCATAACCGTGAGCACGGCTAGTATACTAGTTTTACACTCTGCAGAGGTTGCACATCTTTACCCACAAGTCGTGAGCTACGCTAGTTGTTCATCACACTTCCATAGGTGAGATGGCTAGCAAACTCACTACGAGGCCGTTACAAAGAATCTCGTTGGTAAGGAGTAACTGCTAGGGTGGATCGGTGACGATGGGTAGAAGCACCAGGGGTTAGAGAGGCATGGAGCTCAGCGGCGGCGAGCAATTGCACGGCGGACGGGATCTCACCTCCGGGTGGCGCTAAGCCGATTCCGGCGATGGCGGGGTCCGAGGTCGAGGGAGGAGTACTCGGATGGCTTCCTGGTGCTGAGGCGGAGTTGCTGCGGCAGTTTGTAGGGGCTTGGGGGTGGTGGCGCAGCGTGGCCGCGGCGGGGTGCTCTGCTCCGAGCAGAGGCAAGGCGGCGGCTGCGGCTAGGGTCTGCACGAGCTCTGCATGGCGGAGCGAGCGGGCGGCAGCGTTGGAGCTCGGTGGCGTCTGCGGTGTGGTGTGATAGGGCACGGGGAAGGCCAAGGCACAGTTAAAAGGGGAAGGCTGGAGATTTGGGCGTGAGGGCGAGGGAAAGGGATCCCCTGCGATCTCGTCGACGATCTCGGGCGCGAGCTGGCACGGGGAGGAAAGGAAAGGTGGAGGGGATGGCACTGACAGGTGGGGTCAGGCGGTCAGCAGGAAGGGAGGGACGCGGGTGCGCGCGCGCGTGGAAGCTAGCTGCGACACGCGCTGACATGTGGGACTGGGAAGCGGGGCGCGGGACGTGCACGCGGGCTTCATGTCACTACTGACTTGCGGGCCCGCTAGAGAGGGGGAGGTCGCCCTGCGCACTGCTGCTGTGTCGCGCATGCTGGGCTGAGGGTGGAAGCGGGCCGTGAGCAAGAAAGGGAGCAAGCCGGGCTGGGCCGCGAGCGGGAAAAGGGAAAGAGTGGGCCGCACGGTGAGAGAGGGAAAGAAGAGCTGGGCTGGGTCGGCTGTTGGGCTGGGTTTGGGTCTATCTGGTTTCTCTCTCATTTTCTATTTCAAACCACTCAAAATATTTGAATTCAAATTCCAATTTGAATTCAACCCTAGCACTCAAACAAATAAAAGAGATGCTCCAGCATGAATGCAACAACACAATTTAAACTTAGACAAATTTTAATTACTTGAGGAACAAAAATTAGATTAAATGCAAGACTAAACAAATTAAATCCTTAGAAAATTAAATAAACCAATTAAATTTATTATTAAAGCTGAAATTTAAATTAGGGTGTTACAAACTCCCCCAAGCTTCGATGAAGCTCAGTCCTCCTCATCGGAGTCGTGCTCTCCCTCATCGGGGTCCTCCTCATCGTGATCCTTGTGTTCCTCGTCATTGTTGTTGTTCTCCTCCTCATTGTCGTTGTTCTCCTGCTGGTATGGCTGGTGTTGCTGGTACGGCTGGTATGGCTGGGACTGCTGATAGCCTAGCCCAAGGTGGATGAAGACATTCGAGACATCGTACTGCAAGGCAGAGGTCAACCCCCAGCTCTCTTGAGTGAGCTAGGTGTTGTGTGCCATCGTGTCCTGCATCTCCTGCTGTTGTGTCCCAAGTGTGCTGATGCAGTTCGAAAGGTCCGCGATGCTCCGAAGGATCGGGTCCTCGTAGTTGAAGCGTGCTGACGAAGAGGGACCTACCTGTGGACCATAAGATGAATGCATACCTGCGGGGTAGTACGGTCCTTGTCCACCGGCGAATCCGCTGCTGCCGGCCTAGTACGGGTCATAGTTGTAATGCCCGTACGCCTCCTCGAAGCTCATGTTCTCCGTGGACGGCCCCGGCTGTGCCGAGGCATGAACCATGGGCGTCCGTCGTGAAGGATCTACTTTGGCTTGACCGCGCCTTGTCCTGCTCCTCGTCTGTGGACCTGCAACACTCCGTCGTGCGGGTTCTCTTTTCTCCATCTGCAATGTTACACTTTTCACCGAGTAGAGAGAGAGTCTCGGGCATGGAAGCTCGATCTCCCTATCATACCCGGGGTAGCACATAAAGATAGAATTTCCTGGCCCTTCCCGCATCATGTGCCCTTGCACAAAATGCTTAAGACCGACCTCGTATCTGTACGCCTCCATCTCGGGCAGGAAGGTGACTTTGGCGCCCTCCATTGCTTTGACATACCTCGCCACATGGGTGACCAGTGGGGTTATGTCGATGGGGCCTTTGGCCGTAATCATCTTCTGCCAATGAGCAAGCATGCTCCGGATGGGCGAGAAGCGTATCTTGTTCGCCATAGCGTACAGACACTGCAGCTCAGGCAAGCTCTAGAGGCAAAGGTCTGTGCGAGAATGCACAACCATAGCGAGCCACTTGGCAAGAAACCTCAGAGTAGGATTATGAATTGAAACTATGCTGTTCTTACTACTCACGGGTTCATTAGAAATTTCACTCCACCAAGAGCTACGGTCATACTGATAATGCTCAACAAGTGTGTTGGGGTCTAGGATACATCTTTTATTAAAGCCCAAAGCAACACTAAATTGCTGGAGAGTCATTTCAAATTGTTCGTTAAAGAACCGAAAGTAAACTTTAGTTTCAGTGCTGGTTTCTTCAACGGTAAGAGACATAAGAAACTCCATGGTCAAGAGATGCGAACCTGGCTCGACAATGTCGGCGAAGTTCTCCCATCCGACGGCAGTGAAAGCTTGGTTCATGTCTTGCAAGAGTCCCGTCATGATGAGGAAGCGGGTTTCGAACCTCTTGGCATGGGCATAGGTCTGCCTCTTCAGTAGCTCAAGTGCTGGCCACTCGTAGTCGTTCTTGTAGACGATTTGCTCGACCATCGCCAAGATCCTGATACGGAAGCGGCTGCGTGGGACTGCGGGAATTTCTTCTTCTTCCCGGGATGCATGTGAGCGGTGACCGGAGTCGACCAACTTATTATCCCGAGAGGAAGAAGAACTCCATGAGCTTCTCGACCTTCTCGAGAACGCCTTCTTGACCTTCTCCTTTGGTCGAGTTATCATGATGCCTGCAAACGGTTAGCACGAGCAATGCTGTGACACTTCAGGTGTCAGTACATTTAATTACAATCAATGTACCTTAGTTAAACTAAAAAGAAAAATTTGGGAAATTAATTCAAAGAGAAAGGGTCAAATAAAAGACAAATTATACAAAAGAAATTAAAGGAGAAAGAAAAAGGAGTGAAAAGCTACTCAAAATTTAATTCAAAAATGTGCACAAAATTTTAGTTGGCTCATGAGAGGTACCTCAATTGACATGTGCTCAATTCAACTTCAGCCAAAATCAAGTCAAAAACTAATTAAAACTAAAGTCCTTTTGTGCAAACTTGCAAATGGACAAATAGTTCAAAATGTGAGTTTCAAATGAAAATTTGCATAACACGAAAGTTGTAGATCTTGAAAAGTTATGCAAAAGTGGTATTCAACACTTTTTCATTTGAGCCCTCTAAAGAGGAGATATTTTTAGATTACCGAGAGGTCCCTGGAATTTTCAGAAATCGCAGAAAAACCCCTATCTCCATCTCTCTCTCCCGGCTGGCTCTGTTTCGCCCGCCGCCCGCCGTACGCCGCCGGTGGACTTCGTCCACCGCGCGCCCGCGGACAAATGGACCCGAGAAGTCCCCCAGCGCCACCTGGCCCGCCCCTTGGCGCCCTCACACGCTCACACGCGTCCCAGGCCGCTCCCCGAGCCGACTCGACACCCCGCCATGCGCCGCACCGACTGGCCGCTCCGCCAGCCCGCCGATGAGCCATCCAGGGCCAAATCCACCGCACCCAGGCGCTACTCACCTCACCCAGGAGCTCCTTGGCCTATAAAGACCCCCAGAACTCCACCGTCGCGCGCCTTCTCCTCCTTCTTCCTCCTCCCGCTGCTCCGCCATGGCCGCCGAGATCGAGCTCGCGCGGACCGGCTAATCCAGCCCTACATTGTCCCATCTGACCACTGCAGTAGCTTCGCCACCTCCTAGTTAAGCTCCACGCGCGCAGCATCGAACCCAAACCTCCTCCCGACGCCGTTCCTCTTCTGCGCCGCCGCTGGCGAGCTCAAGCTCACCGCGGACCGGCCAGCACAGAAGAAGTCTGAGCACTACAGCTACCCCAGGCGCATCCTCCAGCTCACGCGGTGCTTGTGCGCGCCCTGTTCCCCTACCCCGAGCCCTCCTTCACCTCCAGCGCTGGCGAACCGAACAACCGCCCCGCCATTGACGCCGACGAGCTCGAATCCGCACACCAAACACTCGAACATCGACCAGGGTAGGTGTTCCTCGATCCCTGCTCTCCCACGCGCCTCCCCGTGGCAGCCCCGGTAAGCCCTGCGTCACAGAACACCACCGGCAAGATGCCACGGCGGAGAAAGCCGGCAAAGGACCCGGTTGTAAATTCTTTTTTTCGTTCAAGGGTGTTTCTGCAAGTATTCCAATGTATACCAGTGAACTTCTAAAATGCAGAACAAATAATAGAAAAATTGTAAAAATGCAAACTCAACGGATTTGGAATCCTTGTAACAAGATCTACAAATTTTGTAACAGTCACATCTGTAGAAACTCAACCAATTTTAATCTGGGAAAAAGAATAAGAAAACCACCTTATGCATGTTTAGGAAGTTCTACTCAGCAAATGACCTTGATTTTTGGATATGTTATCACTAATGGAATCTTAAGATCACAGTAAAAATATGACACCCAACCAAAACAGATATCATGTTGGAACAATCAAGATTCTCTAATCTGCTGTTAGCTTTCTCGATTTAATTCTGGAAAATATGCACATGCACGTGCTCTGGAATTTTTACTGCATGCATTTGCCACTGAATCCCTGAAAATATCTAAATTTCAGATTTATTAGAGTTCATTTGCTATATACCATGATTTATGCTTGTTTAATCAACTTAATTCTTCATATATAGTTCTTATGCTCAGAAAAATTTGTATTTATTTCTAGAGTCTCTTTTTCGCTCTGTATTCCTGTCTAAAAATTTTGAGCTGCATTTGCTGAGTTTTTCTTTGGTGAATAATCATGCTTAGCATCTTAGGGCTACATTTACTATTTTTGTTCTGAGTAATCTACACCATAACTGATCTCGATTTTTGGACATGATCTTGTTTAGAGTATGTTCTATCTGTAATAAAAAGTTCATATGCAGTACTGGTTAAATGCACTTTGAGAAATTTATGCTAATTCATGTTAAGTTAACTGCACAACTAATTTATCATATTGAGTTAAATCTTGAAAAAAATTTTGGTGTATGTTTAGCTCATGAATAGGCTCTGGTAAAAATTTGAAAACCATATCCCTAGTAAAACTTTCTATAGATTTAATCCTCGTAAATGGCTTGCTGTTTTTGTTCTTTTTGTTACCCCTGTAGTATAAGTGTATAAAATCTGAAAAAATTTCAGTGCTGAGTATATGCTATGAAGTTGCTCTCATAAAATTTGTAGCACCAGAAACCATATTAAACGTTCTGTACAAAAAGATGAAGCAACTAGAGTAATCCACTTGCATGAATAGTTATAGTTTTTGCTTTATGGTTAGATGCTGAAATTTATACCATGAATGCTTAAGTTTGGATCTGTGTTACTTGAGTTTTTCACCACTAGCTCGTTAGTAGTTTTGTTGTTATGAAATAATGAAAGCATGCTATGTGTTGAAATTAAAAAAAAAAGAAAGAAAACCAAAACCCCCACTCATTCATGAAGAAACGTAGTTATGTTTACTACTCTATAAACGACTGCCCATGAAATGAAAAGTGAAATCATCACTAAATTTAACTTTGTTGAACTACAACTTTATCGTGAAGGAAAGAAATCGTTATCCATGAGTAACTCATAATCTTGCATTGCATATAGAAACGGTTAATATAGCGGACGGTGACTACGAACTGGTGCCCGCGGACTCTCGTGCGGAGCAGGAGGTTAATCTGAACTGTGCTAACTCGTCTCAAGACCTGGGCCAAGCCCTAGAGGCTTTTCTGGCTGACAGTGCCCAAGAAGGCAAGCCCCAAAGCAGAATCCCACTATTTTCCGAATTATCATTCAGTTATCTTTCTATTAATGTTTTGTAATATCTTGTTTTCTGCATTTAAGTTTTCTAGGCGTTGATCGAAAACCTTAGACGCATGATCCCTAGGAACCTATGTTTGATATCGGATCTTTTTATCGACTAGTTGCCATGCTAAATAGGTATGGTAGAAGTCGAGTGGTTTCCTGCCTCTCGCGAGCAAATAGGAGTGGTACTGACTTTAATTCCTGCTGAAATATAAGGACAACGGGCGGGGTTGTGTAGTTGTGATACCCCGCTGGTGTAGTCAAAAATGGCTAAGGTCGCGGTGTGTGGCTCATTTCGTTAAGCGTTTGAAAGTACTAGCCACATACCGAGAAATATGGTAATCGGTAAGCTTAAGTACCTGATTGGACCGGCGAGTGGAACGATCTCACACCCTCCTGGTAGAAGTAGGGTTTATATTTTTTTGTCGCGACGTACGGGTGCAGAGTGGTCGGACTCTGTAGTCGGGGAGGGTGCCCCGGATCCACGAACTGGAAAGAAAGGGGAACTATAGCGTGGGCGGGAGCGAAGTCGATCCCCTTGCGTGTGGTCTAGGTTCCCCTGGCCAGGTTGAAATTCGATTCGGAATCGTCCGCCTCTCACGGCATGAGATTGCTTAATGTTTTCGGTCACACAGAGTAACAAGCGGAACATGATGATGATGATAATACTGCTGGTTGATTAAATGGTTGCTCTACCATGTTTGTGTAGAGTTAGTTGCAAATTTAGAATGATTAATCCAACTAGAATATGGCTAAGTAAAACCTGAAAATAAGGATCAACATTTAGTGGCGTTTTTGGCAAATAAACCCCACCAACCAAAAAGCCTTGCATGTCTAGTTATCGGGCTATGTTATATCCGGTGACGGGTCAGTCTTGCTGAGTATTAGTATACTCAGCCTTGCTTGTGGCACTGTTTTTCAGGTACTAACTTTGAGGATCTGTTTGCAAGTCTTACTTGGCCGTGTACCTTGCCTCCGGGTTGGTCTGTTGAGTGGGATGGCCCTTCAACTGGTGCTAATCACCCTCCCGCTGAGTGACGCATTCGTACGGGCTTTATCGATGCGCCACGTTATCTCACTAGTTATCTATTACTGCTTCCGCTGAACAATGAAACTTGAATAAATTGAGTAGATGGAACTCTGTAGTACTTTACTATTCTGAACATGGTTTGTAATAAATTTCTTTTTCCGCTGCAATCACTCTGAGTTGTATGAAGTGGTCTGTGTTGTAATCTCTGGGCTCACCTTCGTGTGAGTGTTTTCTGCTGATCCTGGAATAGCGTGGCTTTTATCGAGGCTTCACTCGAGGAACTACCGGTGAGTGCCAATTTGGGTCAGAGTTGCTTAGCAACAAAGATCAGTGCACCCGGGCCCAGTTAGTTTGGGTGGTTCTGCCACAGCTGGCATCAGAGCTCGCAGACAGCCTACCAGAGATGACAGCCTCGGTTTTTGAAACAACAAATTAAAACTTGACTTCGAAACTACTAAAGTTTTCTTTGAACGAGTTTAGGATCTCCAAGGACAAGTCTAGGACGTAAAGCCCTAGGGGTTCTTATGGGTACAATTAGGTGGCTTATATTGTATGGCTAACTTCCAGCACATTACATTTCAGTATTTAAATTCCGCAATTTAAATTCCGCAACTACATCGTCGCCACGGAGGTATGCTTACTCAGTCAACTGAGGGAGTCTGACCTTCCCGTCGGTGATGCGAGCCGAACGCTGGAGCTCAAGCAGTGGCCTACTTGAGCTACTGCCCATATACCAACTTCGGTTGAATATATGGGGAGTAATGGTTCGAAATTGGAATTCAATTCCCCATCAAAGACGGTACTCAGTCAATACGTTGTTTCGATGACGTATGCTTAACGTTGTCCATACGGTGGTAATTGTATGGATGCCGGTTCTATAGTGATCGGTAATGTATTGGAACGCTTTCGTGAGTGCTGGCACGGAAGGTTCAATTTATATTTGTCAATTTTCTGCAGGTACGCTAACTCGAAAACCAAATTCTAGGCTATCTAGCTATATCGAGTAACTATATAGTGAGAGACGTAGTATGTATGCCACCAAAGTCATTGCATAAGACCAAGATTACTTGGCAATTCTTTTCCTTGGTGAGGACGGATAGGTTCTGCAATCATTCTTAAAAAGGGTAACAAAGAAATCTTGGGAGAAATCGCAACTAAATCAGCTAAAACCCTATCCTAAGGAGTATCCAGATAGTCTGCAACTTGGTTTCCACGAATTTTAACCTTCTGTTAAGTTACCCAAATCAACTTGGGGTAGTAATACGAAATCATGTTTCCTAAGTTATAAAACTGCTGTAAAAATTTGAAAATTTTTGAAGGCTTCTAGCTTGGTATTTATGATTTTAGATCAACACTGTGTAAAACTGATAACTCGGAACAGTATAGACAACTGAAATTTTTCGACCCTTAAAAGTTGTTCAAACGAAAAATCGTTCAACATTAAAGTTGTAGATAACTAAGTGATGAACTTACCACAAAAATTTGAAAAAAAATTTGACGTCTGGTTTGAGAGTTATAGTCAAAATACACTCTCTCTGGACACTTAAATTTCCTGGTTGATGTCACTCTGATTACCTGAGCATATCACCCCCATGGAGTCCGAATTGATTTTCGTGATGACTAGATGAATCGTTCCTTAATATCAGAGGGATCTTGTGTAAATTTTTGAGAATTTTTGAAGCAAATTATCTACAGTTTTGGCAATTTCTTTCACTGTCTAGAGTTAGTAGTTCTTGTTACCATCAGCTGATCCATCGGTCTTTTGTTGGGATAGATGGAAGAGCTGCTGGTCGTTGACGCGTAGAGACACGTGCACTCTGCTTGCCTGCACTGGGACGGGTTTCCCCGCCGTCTCTGGGAGCTTTTGAGTGCAGCCGGTTACCTCCAACCACCAGTTTACGATGGCCACGAGTTTGTGGAGGACGGAGTTCGTCGCTGCAGTGTGACGATGGTGATCCCGCAGCACCCGCTCAACAGGTGGGAGCCGATCGTGACTCAGGTGGTCAGTCACTACCTGCTGGACACTTGGGAGCTTACTGCCATGAGGACAATGACCACTTTTTGCTCTTCGCACCCTCTGGAGGTGGTTCTGACCGCGTTCGGGTTGTTCCCTGCACCTGACCCGGCAGACCCACTTTGGCTCGACCGGATGGCACACGTTGATGTGGTCGCTACCCTTGACCCGGTCGGGGCACTTCGGATGACAGCGATGTGCCTGGACGGCCTCTACAGACTTCACACTTACCAGAGTTACGCCGTCGCTCAGTTGGTGAACCACGCTCAGGCCTTGCACCTGGCGGTCCAGCTGAGAGATGGGCAGCTTCAGGAGGCTAGTACCGAGCTCGAGAGCAGGGCTACTCTTATCGCCCAGCTCCACGGCCAGGTTCACGAGCTTCAGGACATAGTGTCGGATCGTGACGCTACGATCAACTTCCTGGAGGACCAGTTCCACGACCTGCAGCTTGAGTTGGACGAGGCCCAGGGGCAGCTCCACGCGATACCGCACGCGCAGGATGCCCTTCACGCACCCCCCGACGAGATGCAGGTGGACGATGAGGACGAGCCCCAGGAGATCGAGGGCGTTTCAGAGATGGACTCTGAGGACCAGGCGCCGCAGCCCGCACCGGTTGAGGTTCACACTCCCGCGGCGAGTGAGGCATCGGTCAACATGTAGACCGAGGCGCGGTTTTCTAGCTTTTGTAGACTCCTCTTAGTGTAGTCTACTTTTGGATCATGGCTACTAGGCTAACTTAGAGTTGAGTAACCCCCTTAGTATTGATGTTAGAAGTAACCAAGTAGAAATGGGAGGATGATGTATGTAATGGACCTCAAATGCTACTAATGTGAAATATCGGTGATCTGTGAAAAGCTGAATGCAGCAGCTAGTTCGAATTTTTATCCTCTTTTCCTCTCTTATTTAGCTCCTGAGTTGAATACCAAAGTTGTTCCAAATTTCATCATGAAAATACTCGCAAAATGTCAGCTCAAACGGATCCGTATCGCAGGAGATAATCACAAAATACAGAAGCTCTGTTTTCTGTAAAACAGAAAAACCAGAGAAGGAGTAAATGAATTTTTCGACTAACCTACTTTTGGAATCTGACGTTGTGATACTACCAAAGTTGTAGCTCATGAAATTTTCTATCTCTTGTAAAAAATTCAAGTTTATATCATATACAGAACTCCAGTTATGAGCGTTTTCGTATCACTGGTTTTGCTGCACAACATGATTAAAGCGATTTCCATTACTTCCATGTCATTTTGAGTTGTACATTCCATTTGAAATGATGATGATGTTGAGCCTAATGCAAAAGTACTCACATTTCAGATGGTTGGATCAACTCGAGGCACCCCTAGTGGTTTTGGAGCCGGGGGGGATGGCGATCCATCTCCACCTCCTCCACCAGTGGGTATCGCTGAGGTTCTTGCCGCCCAGACGGAAATTTTGCGGCAGTTGGTTCAAGCTCAGCAACAACCGCGGGGTGGGCATCATGCTCATCACGCAAAAGAAGAGAGCTACCAAGATTTCCTCAGTACTCAGCCTCCGCTGTTCAATAAAGCGGATGAGCCTCTGGATGCGAACGCTTGGATTCGCACAATCGAGTCCAAGTTTTCTCTATTGACTACTCCTTGTTCCGAAGCGAAGAAGACTCACTACGCCGCGCAATAGCTTCGCGGATCAGCTCATATGTGGTGGGATCATTACCACGGGATGCTACCGGCTGATCATGTGGTGAATTGGAATGAGTTCAAATTGGCTTTTCGAGATCATCATATTCCAGCTGAACTTCTTGACCGTAAGCTCAACGAGTTCTTGGCCTTGACTCAGGGCACTCGTACTGTCGTGCAGTATGCCCAATTATTCCATCAATTGTGTCAATATGCTGGACATCACGCGGGCACCGACGCTAAGAAGCGTGAACGCTTCCGTCGAGGCCTTTGCACCAAGTTACAAGAAAGGCTAAATCTTGTCTGTGCGGACACTTTCAATGAATTGGTGAATATGGCTATCTCCCAGGAGGATCTTATTTCTGCTCACCGCGCTGAAAAGAAGCGCAAGGCACCTGCTAGACCCTCGAGTGCCTCTGCACCGAGGTATCGTATTGTGCAGAATAACCCACCCGCACCCTCTCAGAAGGCTCCTCAGCTAGGGCGTTGGATTAATCGGCCTCCTCAACAGCAGCAGTAGACTCGATTCGGGTTTCCTCAGCAAGCTAGACTTGCACCTCAGCAGCAGCAGAACGGCCCTAGGCCGAATACTCAGCCAGCCGCTCGCCCTGATAATAATAACCGCTATTTCAGATGCAGGAGTCCGGATCACTTTGCCAAGATGTGCCCCCAGGCGGGACAATCTCAAGGGCAGGCTTCTCGCAGAAATGATCAGAACAAGGGCAAGAGGCAAACCATTCAAGTCAGGTAGGGCCGACTTAACTTCACCAGCCTTGCTGACCTTCCTGAGGGAGCACCAATCATGTCGGGTACATTCTCTATAAACCAACACCCCACCGTTATCTTATTCGATTCTGGTGCATCTCATAGCTTCATTAGTTCTAAATTTGGAGCAAGGGTTGGGTTAGATTTTCGTCACACGAAAGGATCATTTATGATATCTACTCCGGGTGGTAAAGTTGCATCAAACCAAATCGTTCGTAATGCGCCACTTAGTTTGGGTAGTAAAACTGTTCCTACTACTTTAATCTTGTTGCCACTAGAAGGTATGGACATTATTCTGGGAATGGATTTGATGAAAAGACATGGGGTAATGTTAGATATCTCTTCCCGAGCGGTTGAAATAAATTCTCCAACTCATGGTCATTCGGTTCTATATTTACCTCATCACCAATGCAACAACTCTTGTGCCTATGCCATGAAAGATATTCGTCTCGAAGATATTCCGGTAGTCCGTGAATATGCAGATGTGTTTCCGGATGATTTACCTGGTATGCCGCCAGACCGGGATATCGAATTTATCATTGAACTTCAGCCTGGTATAGCCCCTATTTCAAAAAGGCCGTACCGAATGCCGCCTAAAGAATTAGCCGAATTAAAGATCCAGCTGCAAGAACTTCTAGACAAGGGTTATATTCGCGCAAGTGCTTCACCTTGGGGTTGTCCAGCATTGTTCGTAAAGAAGAAGGATGACAGTCTGAGGTTGTGTGTTGACTACCGGCCTCTCGATGCGGTGACCATCAAAAATAAATATCCACTTCCCCGCATTGATGTACTGTTCGATCAGTTGGCTGGAGCAAAGATCTTCTCCAAGATTGATCTTCGTTCGGGTTATCATCAAATTAAAATCCGGCCTTGTGATATTCCCAAGACCGCTTTCTCAACCAGATATGGTCTCTATGAGTACTTGGTTATGTCTTTCGGTCTCACCAATGCGCCAGCTTATTTCATGTATCTTATGAACTCGGTATTCATGCCAGAACTTGACAAGTTTGTCGTGGTTTTTATCGACGACATTCTGATCTATTCCAAGAATGAGGCAGAACATGAGCAACATCTGCGCATCGTTCTTCAACATCTCAGAGATCATAAGCTGTATGCAAAATTCTCCAAGTGTGAATTCTGGCTGGACACAGTCAAGTTTCTGGGTCACACTATATCCAGTGAAGGCATCTCCGTTGATCCCAGCAAAGTACAAGAAGTGATGGACTGGAAACCTCCTACTTCAGTTCACCAGATCCGCAGTTTTCTCGTCTTGGCGGGCTATTACCGCAGATTTATTCCGGATTTCTCCAGAATTGCTAAGCCCATGACAGAGCTACTAAGGAAGGATGTCAAGTTTAAATGGAATGCGAAGTGCGATGAAGCATTCCATACATTAAGAGCACATCTAACCACTGCACCAGTCTTGGCTCAACCTGACAACAATAAACCCTACGACATTTATTGTGATGCTTCAGGTACTGGTCTTGGTTGTGTTCTAATGCAAGACAATCGGGTTATAGCATATGCTTCCCGAGCTCTTCGGCCACACGAGCTAAATTATCCCACTCATGATCTTGAGCTAGCCGCAGTTATTCATGCTCTCAAGCTTTGGAGACATTATCTTATGGGCACTCATTGCAATATTTATACCGACCATAAGAGTCTCAAATACATTTTCACTCAAAGTGAGCTGAATATGAGGCAACGAAGATGGCTGGAATTAATCAAAGATTATGACCTGGAAGTTCATTATCATCCGGGCAAGGCTAATGTTGTAGCCGATGCGCTCAGTCGCAAGGTTCACTGCAATTGCTTTTCAGTGGAGTCGTATAATGACACATTGTGTGCTGAAATGCAAAAGCTGAAATTGGAAATCATTCCTCAGGGCTCTTTGAATCATATTTCGGTGGAACCGACACTCTATGACAAGGTCATCATGGCACAATTACACGACAAAAGTGTTGGTATCATCAAGCAGCAGGTAGTAGAAGGAGAAAATAAATACAAGTGTTTTCGAGTGGACCATAAAGGAATTTTGTGGTTCGAGGATCGCCTAGTCGTTCCAAAGAATCATGAGCTGCGGAAACAAATCCTGGACGAAGCACATCTCTCTAAATTCTCTATTCATCCGAGTAGCACCAAGATGTACCAAGATCTAAAACAAAATTTTTGGTGGACTCGCATGAAGAGAGAGATTGCCAAATATGTCGCAGAGTGTGACACCTGTCAGAGAGTGAAAGCTAGTCACTTGAAGGTTGCTGGAACTCTCCAACCGCTGCCAATTCCGTCTTGGAAATGGGAAGATATCAGCATGGACTTCATAGTGGGCTTACCAAATACTTCTCAGCATCATGATTCCATATGGGTCATTTATTGATAGGCTCACAAAGACCGCTCATTTTATTCTAGTGCATACTGAATATCGAGCCAAGAAATATGCTGAAATCTATATTGATCGGATTGTCTGTCTACACAGTATCCCCAAAACGATTATCTCGGATCGTGGTCCCCAGTTTGTGGCAAGGTTTTGGGAGCAACTCCAAGAGGCTCTCGGAACTAAGTTAATTCGAAGCTCAGCTTACCATCCACAGACTGACGGACAGACCGAAAGGGTGAATCAAATTCTTGAGGATATGCTTCGAGCAGGTGTCATCCACTATGACAAGAACTGGGACAAATGTTTATCCTTGGCTGAGTTTTCTTATAACAATAGCTTTCAGGCCAGTCTGAAGATGGCACCATTCGAGGCCTTGTATGGTCAACGGTGTCGAACCCCTTTGAGTTGGTCCCAGATTGGAGAACGTCAATTATTTGGACCCGAATTAGTGGTCGAGGCTGAAGAGAAAGTAAAAATAGTACAAGCAAATCTCCGAGCGGCCCAGTCTCGGCAAAAGAGTTATTTCGATAAAAGAAGGGATCCTTTGAAGTTCATGGTTGGTAACCACGTCTATTTACGAGTGTCCCCAACTCGAGGCGTTCATCGTTTCGGAGTCAGGGGTAAGCTAGCACCTCGCTATGTTGGGCCATATGAAATCATTGAAGAATGTGGACCCGTGGCTTATCATTTGCGACTTCCTTCATGGCTCGCCACCGTCCATAATGTTTTCCACATATCCCAACTCAAGAAATGTGTTCGAGTTCTTACGGAAATCATTGATCAACGAGAAATTTTAGTGGAGCCCGATCTCTCATATACCGAATATCCACTCAGAATTCTGAATCAAAAAGAGAGAGGTCCTCATCGAAAGGTGGTAAAAATGTATAAAATTCAGTGATCTCATCACACTAAAGAAGAAGCCACCTGGGAGACGGAAGATTATCTTAATCGACATTATCCGGGTTTTCTTAGCTCCACCTCAGGTATATTATTTTCCCTACCTCAACTCAATCATCCAATCTCGGGACGAGATTCTTTTTAAGGGGGGTAGGCTGTGACACTTCAGGTGTCAGTACATTTAATTACAATCAATGTACCTTAGTTAAACTAAAAAGAAAAATTTGGGAAATTAATTCAAAGAGAAAGGGTCAAATAAAAGACAAATTATACAAAAGAAATTAAAGGAGAATGAAAAAGGAGTGAAAAGCTACTCAAAATTTAATTCAAAAATGTGCACAAAATTTTAGTTGGCTCATGAGAGGTACCTCAATTGACATGTGCTCAATTGAACTTCAGCCAAAATCAAGTCAAAAACTAATTAAAACTAAAGTCCTTTTGTGCAAACTTGCAAATGGACAAATAGTTCAAAATGTGAGTTTCCAATGAAAATTTGCATAACACGAAAGTTGTAGATCTTGAAAAGTTATGCAAAAGTGGTATTCAACACTTTTTCATTTGAGCCCTCTAAAGAGGAGATATTTTTAGATTACCGAGAGGTCCCTGGAATTTTCAGAAATCGCAGAAAAACCCCTATCTCCATCTCTCTCTCCCGGCTGGCTCTGTTTCGCCCGCCGCCCGCCGTATGCCGCTGGTGGACTTCGTCCACCGCTCGCCCGCGGCCAAATGGACCCGAGAAGTCCCCCAGTGCCACCTGGCCCGCCCCTTGGCGCCCTCCCACGCTCACACGCGTCCCAGGCCGCTCCACGAGCCGCCACGACACCCCGCCATGCGCCGCGCCGACTGGCCGCTCCGCCAGCCCGCCGACGAGCCGTCCAGGGCCAAATCCACCGCCCCCAGGCACTACTCACCTCACCCAGGAGCTCCTTGGCCTATAAAGACCCCCAGAACTCCACCGTCGCGCGCCTTCTCCTCCTTCTTCCTCCTCCCGCCGCTCCGCCATGGCCGCCGAGATCCAGCTCGCGCGGACCGGCTAACCCAGCCCTACATTGTCCCATCCGACCACCGCAGCAGCTTTGCCACCTCCTAGTTAAGCTCCACGCGCGCGGAATCGAACCCAAACCTCCTCCCGACGCCGTTCCTCTTCTGCGCCGCCGCCGGCGAGCTCAAGCTCACCGCGGACCGGCCAGCACAGAAGAAGTCCGAGCACTACAGCTGCCCCAGGCGCATCCTCCAGCTCACGCGGTGCTCATGCGCGCCCTGTTCCCCTACCCCTAGCCCTCCTTCACCTCCAGCGCCGGCGAACCGAACAACCGCCCCGCCATTGACGCCGACAAGCTCGAATCCGCGCACCAAACACTCGAATGTCGACTAGGGTAGGTGTTCCTCGATCCTTTCTCTCCCACGCGCCTCCCCGTGGCAGCCCCGGTAAGTCCTGCGTCGCAGAACACCACCGGCAAGATGCCACGGCGGAGAAGGCCGGCGAAGGACCCGGTTGTAAATTCTTTTTTTCGTTCAAGGGTGTTTCTGCAAGTATTCCAGTGTATACCAGTGAACTTCTAAAATGCAGAACAAATCATATAAAAATTGTAAAAATGCAAAATCAACGGATTTGGAATCCTTGTAACAAGATCTACAAATTTTGTAACAGTCACATCTGCAGAAACTCAACCGATTTTAATTTGGGAAAAAGAATAAGAAAACCACCTTATGCATGTTCAGGAAGTTCTACTCAGCAAATGACCTTGATTTTTGGATATGTTATCACTAATGTAATCTTAAGGTCACATTAAAAATATGACACCCAACCAAAACAGATATCATGTTGGAACAATCAAGATTCTCTAATCTGCTGTTAGCTTTCTCGATTTAATTCTGGAAAATATGCACATGAACTTGCTCTCGAATTTTTACTGCATGCATGTGCCACTGAATCACTAAAAATATCTAAAGTTCAGATTTATTAGAGTTCATTTGCTATATACCATGATTTATGCTTTTTTAACCAACTTAATTCTTCATATATAGTTCTTATGCTCAGAAAAATCTGCATTTATTTATGAAGTCTCTTTTTAGCTCTGTCTTCCTGTCTAAAAATTTTGATCTGCAGTTGCTGAGTTTTGCTTTGGTGAATAATCATGCTTAGCATCTTAGGGCTACATTTACTATTTTTGTTCTGAGTAATCTACAACATAACTGATCTTGATTTTTGGACATGACCTTGTTTAGAGTATGTTCTATCTGTAATAAAAAGTTCATATGCAGTACTGGTTAAATGCAATTTGAGAAATTTATGCTAATTCATGCTAAGTTAACTGCACAACTAATTTATCATATTGATTTAAATATTGAAAAAATTTCTGGTGTATGTTTAGCTCATGAATAGGCTCTGGTAAAAATTTGAGAACCATATCCCTATTAAAACTTTCTGTAGATTTAATCTTCGTAAATGGCTTGCTGTTATTGTTTTTTTTGTTACCCCTGTAGTATAAGTGTATAAAATCTGGAAAAATTTCAGTGCTGAGTATATGCTATGAAGTTGCTCTCGTAAAATTTGTAGCACCAGAACCCATATTAAACGTTCTATACAAAACGATGAAGCAACTAGAGTAATCCACTTGCATGAATAGTTATAGTTTTTGCTTTATGGTTAGATGCTGAAATTTATACCATGAATGCTTAAGTTTGGATCTGTGTTACTTGAGTTTTTCACCACTAGCTTGTTAGTAGTTTTGTTGTTATGAAATAATGAAAGCATGCTATGTGTTGAAATTAAAAAAAAAGAAAGAAAACCAAAACCCCCACTCATTCATGAAGAAATGTAGTTATGTTTACTACTCTATAAACGACTGCCCATGAAATGAAAAGTGAAATCATCACTAAATTTAACTTTGTTGAACTACAACTTTATCGTGAAGGAAAGAAATCGTTATCCATGAGTAACTCATAATCTTGCATTGCATATAGAAACGGTTAATATCGCGGACGGTGACTACGAACTGGTGCCCGCGGACTCTCGTGCGGAGCCGGAGGTTAATCTGAACTGTGCTAACTCGTCTCAAGACCTGGGCCAAGCCCCAGAGGCTTTTCTGGCTGACAGTGCCCAAGAAGGCAAGCCCCGGAGCAGAATCCCACTATTTTCCGAATTATCATTCAGTTATCTTTCTATTAATGTTTTGTAATATCTTGTTTTCTGCATTTAAGTTTTCTAGGCGTTGATCGAAAACCTTAGACGCATGATCCCTAGGTACCTATGTTTGATACCGGATTTTTTTATCGACTAGTTGCCATGCTAAATAGGTACGGTAGAAGTCGAGTGGTTTCCTGCCTCTCGCGAGCAAATAGGAGTGGTACTGACTTTAATTCCTGCTGAAATATAAGGACAACGGGCGGGGTTGTGTAGTTGTGATACCCCGCTGGTGTAGTCAAAAATGGCTAAGGTCGCGGTGTGTGGCTCATTTCGTTAAGCGTTTGAAAGTACTAGCCACATACCGAGAAATATGGTAATCGGTAAGCTTAAGTACCTGATTGGACCGGCGAGTGGAACGATCTCGCACCCTCATAGTAGAAGTAGGATTTATATTTTTTTGTCGCGACGTACGGGTGCAGAGTGGTCGGACTCTGTAGTCGGGGAGGGTGCCCCGGATCCACGGACTGGAAAGAAAGGGGAACTGTAGCGTGGGCGGGAGCGAAGTCGATCCCCATGCGTGTGGTCTAGGTTCCCCTGGCCAGGTTGAAATTCGATTCGGAATCGTCCGCCTCTCATGGCATGAGATTGCTTAGTGTTTTCGGTCACACAGAGTAATAAGTGGAACATGATGATGATAATACTGCTGGTTGATTAAATGGTTGCTTTACCTTGTTTGTGTAGAGTTAGTTGCAAATTTAGAATGATTAATCCAACTAGAATATGGTGTAGCGAAAATGGCCTCTCATGCCATATTTCAATATAATGTTTTGGCGATTGATGACACACGCAACACTTGAACTAATGTGTTTGCTTAGATGATATACTCAGGCTTTTAGGTTCAAGTAATGACAAAGAGAAGAGAGGCGAAGCTAGGCCCGAAGGGCCGCCCCTACGGGGGTTCCGCTACCCGGTTAGCGGACGGGGGTCGAGGGGGAGCCGCCCCTCGTGGGTCTCAGGGCAGCGCCCTGAAACCTAAAAGAAATCAAGTCACCGGTTGAACCGACGCCAAGCAAATTACACACGTCGGTGCATTGACTTGAGCACGTCTGGGAGTTTTAGTATCACCGGTTAAACCGACGTAAGGCAAAATGTACTCATCGGTGCAATGACAGAGATGGCCTGCGGGCTAGGGTTTGGCACCGGATGAACCGACGATAGCAAGTTTGAATACGTCGGTGCAATGACAGAAGCAGTCCAAGAAAAATGCATACATCGGATGAACCGATGATGCACCGGTTAATAGCGTCGGTGCAGTTGTCCAGAGAGTTTGTTTTTCAAGGATCAGAGGACAGTTGCACTCACCGGTTAAACCGACGCTAATATTACATACACCGGTCGATTGCGTCGGTTGATTGCCCGTACACGTAACGGCTAGTTTTCAGTGGGCAGTTTAGTATCACCGGTTAAACCGACGATGGCGATTTGGGGAGCATCGGATTAACCGGCGTTAAGCGTTTTTTTTGGCAGCTTTTCTCCAACGGCTATATTTGCTTGTGCTGCCTATATATACCCCCAAGGCCGGGTCATTTGAGTGTGCTGGAGTTAAAAGAAGTATACTAGAGCTAAAGATCATCTCCAACCACCATAGAGCTTCATTGTACATCATATAAGCTTAAGCACACTTGTGAGAGTGCTTAGTGCTTGTTTAGGCTTAGTTCTTGAGAGAACTAGCTTGAGAGAAAGTCTTGCTGCGGCAAGCAACTTGTGATCCGTCGTGTGACCCTCCGTCTTAGTGTGGAGTGGCAACGACACTTTGTGCGGGGGAAGAGGAGGCCCCCTCCTTGGTGGAGAAGCTCCGTAGTGGATTTCGGCCGGGTGACCGAGAGAGACGGTGGCGGTGCACGAGACTCGGTGTCTTGTGGGCACTTGCCTTTGCTTGCCGGCATCGCCATTGGTGGCGTAGTGCAAGACGGTGATCGGAAGAGCCTCGGTGTCCCGTGGACGTAGGCGTTTATGCCGAACCACGTTACATGACCGTGTCTACTCGGGAGTTTGCATCCCTCTCTCCCTTACCACTTTACTTACCGCATTACGTTTCCGCATTTACTCTTTCTTGCTTACCTTTACTTTCCTAGTTAGTTTGATTAGGATTGGCTATAGGTTGCAAGTCTTTTGGGGTAAGTAGAGGGTAGCATAGATAAACCTTAGTCATAACTAGCATGTGTAGGACGTGTTAGGTTTATCTTATGCAATTAGATTGAGCCCTAGGATAGAAAAGCGATTAGCGACCCTATTCACCCCCTCCCCCTCTAGGGTCGGACACCCCGGTGATCCTTACATATGGCTAAGTAAAACCTGAAAATAAGGATCAACATTTAGTGGCGTTTTTGGCAAATAAACCCCCCAACCAAAAAGCCTTGCATGTCTAGATATCGGGCTATGTTATATCCGGTGACGGGTCAGTCTTGCTGAGTATTAGTATACTCAGCCTTGCTTGTGGCACTGTTTTTCAGGTACTAACTTTGAGGGTCTGTTTGCAAGTCTTACTTGGCCGTGTACCTTGCCTCCGGGTTGGTCTGTTGAGTGGGATGGCCCTTCAGCTGGTGCTAATCACCCTCCCGCTGAGTGACGCATTCGTACGGCCTTTATCGATGCGTCACGTTATCTCGCTAGTTATCTATTACTGCTTCCGCTGAACAATGAAACTTGAATAAATTGAATAGATGGAACTCTATAGTACTTTACTATTCTGAACATGGTTTGTAATAAATTTCTTTTTCCGCTGCAATCACTCTGTGTTGTATGAAGTGGTCTGTGTTGTAATCTCTGGGCTCACCTTCGTGTCAGTGTTGTCTGCTAATCCTGGAATAGCGTGGCTTTTATCGAGGCTTCACTCGAGGAACTACTGGTGAGTGCCAATTTGGGTCAGAGTTGCTTAGCAACAAAGATCAGTGCACCGGGGCCCAGTTAGTTTGGGTGGTTCCGCCACAAATACTCGAAGGAAACAAGAAGTTAAGAGGAGGGTTAGTGTTAGTCGTTAGTCATTAGTTATCAGTCATTCTTGCGGGGCGTTAAACCACCACAAACGTTCAACATTCAGCGAGCCATGAATTTATTTAGAAGAGAAATATTTTTGTGTTTTCTGGTTTATGAACTCCACTAATTACTACTCAAATTTTGTTTTTAGGTGAGCTAACACTTGATTTCTTCTCCTAATCAACTCAAAAGAGCTCAACTAGGCAAGAAACTCAAGGAAGAGAGAAGGAATTAAAGAGCTCGGGCTGGGACATGAGTACCTGAGCTTCTGGTGCATCGATGAACGTTGCCCTGGCTGGCTTTTATAGCCGAGCGCAGAGGCCAGGCCGGCCAGCCTGGGGCAGGCCGGTCGACCCCCCTAAGCGGTGCCCGTTGCTCCACGTCGATGCTCTAGTGCTTAGGCTTGCGATTATTGCTGCCAACATCGGTGGTGATGGGACATAGGTGGAGGAGAGGAGCCGGCCGGCCTGAATGGGGCCGCTCGGCCTACCCCCGGCACTTTGAGTGCCTGCTCCTTTGTCCCTTGCTTCGCGCTTAATCAAAGTCTCTGCTCACTGCTTGTTTCTGGCGAACACAAAAGAGGTGGGGCTGGCCGGCCTAGGTGGGGCCGGCTGTGGCGGAACCACCCAAACTAACTGGGCCCGGGTGCACTGATCTTCGTTGCTAGGCAACTTGACCCAATTCGGCACGCACCGGTAGTTCCTCGAGTGATGCCTCCATAAAAGCCACTCTATTCCAGGATCGCGCAGTCAACACTCACACGAAGGTGAGCCCAGAGATTACAACACAGAACATCTCATACATCTTTGAGTGATTGAAACAGAAGATAAATTTATTACAAACCAAGTTCAGAATAGTAATGTACTACAGAGTTCAACTACTCAAATTATTCAAGTCTTATTGTTTCAGCCGAAGCAGTAAAAGATAACTAGTAAAAAGAAGTGACGCATGTATAAAGCCCGTACGAAAGCGTCACTCAGCGGGAGGGTGGTCAGCACCGGCTGAAGGACCATCCCACTCAACAGACCAACCCGGAGGCAAAGTACAAGGCCAAGTAAGACTCGCAATCATATCCTTGAAGTTAGTACCTGAAAATAGTGTCACAAGCAAGGCTGAGTATACTAATACTCAGCAAGACTTACCCATCACCGAACATACCATAGTCCAATAACTAGACATGCAAGGCTTTTTGGTTTGTGGGGTTTGTTTTGCCAAAAACGCCACTAAGAGTTGATCCTTATTTTTAGATTTTAATTTAGCCATTTTCTAGTTGGATTAACCATTCTAAGTTTGCATCTATCTCTACTCAAACATGGTAGAGCAACCATTTATTCAGACAGCAGTATTATCATCATCATGTTCCACTTGTTACTCTATGTGACCGAAAATATTAAGCAATCTCATGCCGTGAGAGGCGGACGATTCTGAATCGAATTTCAACCTGGACAGGGAACCTAGACCACATGCATGGGGATCGACTTCGCTCCCGTCCACACTACTTTTCCCCTTTCTTTCCAGCCTGTGGATCCGGAACCCCCCCACCCCCCCCCCCGACTGCAGAGTCCGACCACTCTGCACCCGTACGTCCGGACAAAAATAAACCTACTACTACCAAGGGGGTGCGAGATCGTTCCACTCACTTGTCCAATTTGGTACTTAAGCTTATCGATTACCATATTTCTCGGTATGTGGCTAGTACTTTCAAATGCTTAACGAAATGAGCCTCATACCGCGACCTTAGCAAATTTGTGACTACACCAGCGGGGTATCATAACTACACAACCGTGCCCGTTGTTCTTATATTTCAACAGGAATTTAAAGTCAGTAAACTCCTATATGCTCGCGAGAGGCAGGAAACCCCTCGACTTCTACCATTCCTAATTAGCAGGGCAACTAGTCGATAAAAAGATCCGGATATCAAACATAGGTACCTAGGGATCATGCATCTAAGGTTTTCGATCAACGCCTCGAAAACTTAAATGCAGAAAGAAAATTGTTACAACACATTTTGAATAGTTAGATGAATAATAGCTCTAAAAATAATGAGATTATGCACCAGAGCTTGCCTTCTTGGGCACTGTCAGGCAGAGAAATCTCTGGGGCTTGACCCAGGTCTTGAGCTAAGTTAGTGCAATTCAGATTAGCCTCCTGAACAACACAAGAGTCCGCAGGCACTAGTTCGTATTCTCCATCAGCAAGATTAACCATTTCAATATGCAATACAAGATTATGAGTTCCAATATGATAAATGATTTCTTTCCTTCACGAGAAAGTTGTAGTCCAACAAAATAACTTCGAGATGATCTTTGTGAACTTATTTACTGGGCAGTCATTGTGACAGCTTAGGTGTCTGCACAGTAGAACAACATTTATTTTCTGTGCTTCATGTGTGAAATTGCTTGGGTAAGGGTCTATTTTAAAAATATCAGGCCCATTTGTGTAAATATGAATTGATGTAGGGTCATTCTTATAGTTTTATTTGAATAGGATGTGTGATTATTATTTTGGTGGAGGGTTTATTTGCAAAATTCAGTGCAATCATTACATGGCAGAAAATTTTACTTTTTAGTATGAATTTGAGGTGAATTTGCATTGGAAAAGACAAAAGTCCATTAAATTCAAAATCCTTCTTATGTTTTCAAAATAACTCATTAACCTTTAGTCAAATCAATTTTTGCACAACATCAAAGTTGTAGATCTTCAAAAGTTGAACAACTTTCATGTTGGGCACATTTTCAATTGAGCCCTAGTTTAAAAGTTATTGTTGATTTATAGTAGGGTCCCTAGAATTTTTTGAATTCACAAAGAAGTCCAGCTTCTTCTTCCTCCTGCCTCCCTCTCTGCTTCACCGCCGCCGGCGCTGAGCGCCGCCGCCCTTCGCCGAGGGAGGCCGCAGTGCACCTCTTGCTTCGCCCGCCACCTCACGTGGCACCTCCACAGCCTCTGGACCCACTTCCCCACGCGCTGTACCCCTCCTCCCCTCGCCACGCTACCCCCAGCGAGCTCTGTGGCCGCCACCTCGAGGCCGCCGTGGCCAGCGCAGCGTAGAGCCTCGGCTCCCCAACTCACGCGCGCCCCAGCACCTGGAGGAGTTCCGCATCACTTTCCCCTCCTTGCCTCGCTCGCTCTGTGCCCAGAACCTCCGAAACACCGCCGCCGACCGCTTGAGCTCCGATGAGCTCGAAGCTCACCGTCGACCAGCCCCTGCAGCCCTCTTCCGCCCACGCAGACCCCACTATCAGCTCCGCCTCGACCTCGCGCAGCTCGCAGACCCCTCCTCCTCGCCCAATCCCCATCGGAGTAACCTCGTCGCTGTTTCCCGAGGTCCAACCGTCGCTGCTCACCGTCGATGACCTAGCTCCGACCATCCCCTCGGCCTCCCAAGCCCACCCAGAGGTGTGCCCTGACCTGGTGAAACTCCCACGCCTCTCCTCCCTCGGCGCCGGCGACCAGAGCCGCCGGGATTCAGCTGGTCAACGCCCACCCCCTGCTCTGACTCCGGCCAGGGGCATATCTGCTAGGATTCGAATTCTTTTAGGGGCCTGTCTGCAAGATTTCATGTCTTTTCCTTTTTGCTTTTAGGCTGAACTTTGAAAATACCTAGAAATTCGTAGAAAAATCATAAAAATGCAAATCCAAATGTTTTGGAATTCTTGTTACAAGAACTATAAGTTTTGTTACATGCATATTTTCAGTTCTGGTCGGTATTTTAATCCAAGAAATAGAATAGAAATAGTAGGCTTTATTTATTATAGGAGTTCTAGTGAGTAACTTTATGTGATTTTTTGCTAGATTATTTCTTGCAGTGTTGTTAGCATTTTGTAAAAATTTGAAACCTTTTCGACATCATTAGCTATGTCAAAGTTTCAAGATTCTTGAATATACAAGTTTTACTAATTTATTTGTACTGGTAGAAATAATCAAGTTCTGTGTGTGAAACTTTTTCCATGATCATATGTTACTAAAAACTTGCTTTTTCCCACGTTTGGGAAATTTTTGATATGTTTAACTATTTCTTTGATTTAATGCTGATTAAGTAGGCTTTAATTGTGATAAATAGTTCCCTTTCTTAGACAATTCTGATAAATTTTGTAGAACACTCTGTTGGTCGTGTGTTCATGTCTGTAAAATTTAGGATCCACAATCTCTATAGAACTTCCTGTATTAATTAGTTTTACCATATGTGGTTTATTTTTGTCTAATTTACTACTTCAGTTTTATGCCTAGATAAATTCTGAAAAATTTATGAGGTGTTCATAATCATATGAAGTCTTTTTTGAAAAATTTTGAGCTTCATAAGTGTTGTAGTTTGTCCTATAGAATTCAATCTTGCTCATAAGTGTTCATAGATGTTAAATAACTACTCTATAAATTGCAACTTTATTATGAAGCGTGTGTTTATAATACCATTTCTTGCATAACATACATATACGACTATTTTATTAGACGGGACGTACGAGCTAATCCTGGAGTCCGAAGAAGGTGATCAAGAGGCCCAGCTGAACGCCACTGTACTAACTGAAGACCCGGACCAAAATCCGAAAGAGCCCAAGGCTAATCTAGCTAGTGACTACCGAGAAGGCAAGCCCCGGACATAACCCATATTTCAAATTATTACAATTTATTGTTATTACTTGTGCATTTACAGTTCTTAGGATTTGAATTGAAACCCTAGATGCCTGATCCTAGGAACCTATGTACTGAACACTAGACCTGAGTTCGAATAATTGCTAAGCTTATAGGACCGGTAAAAGTCGAGTGATTGCCTGTCACTCGCGAGCTCTATAGGAATTGCTTGTTTACTTTCTGCTATCAATATAAGGACGACGGACGGGGTCGTGTTCGATATCATGACCTTGGGTGAGACCCCGTCTGTGTTGATAAATTCTGCTAAGGTCACGGTGTGTGGTAGCGGTGGTTAAGTTTTTGAACGTACTAGCCACATGCCGTAAATATGGTACGCGGTAAGCCTAGTAGCCGATCGGACCGGTGAGTTGATATACCTTTCACTCTCTCTTAGAGATAGGTTTTTATTTATGTTTATGTTGCACAACTCCGCGGCTACAAGGAGGAAGATGGTGCCCTGTAGTCGGGGAGAGTGACACTATCCACAGGTCGGAATGAAAGGTAAACGGTTGTTTGGGAACGACCCGACGGTGTTCCAAACGTTTGTGTTAGGTCTGCCTGGTCAGGTCAACAAATTTTGATTCGAATCATCCGCTTCTCACGGTTTGGGACTGCTTGATCCCTTTGCCACACAGAGTAATAAGAGCAACATTACTATGATCAATCTTGATGATTGACTAAAGTTCTACCATGGTTGGATAGGATTAGTTGCTTACATAGAATGGTTAATCAACTAGAATATGGAAAGCTAAAATGTGAAGTAAGGACCTACTCTTTATTGCTTTTCAGCTAAAGGAAAACCAGAGCCTCATAGAACCCTGCATAGTCTAGTTAGGTGGGCTATGTATACCCGTTGACGGTTAAGTCTTGCTGAGTATTAGTATACTCAGCCTTGCTGTTGAAACCTTTTTCAGGTATGAGTTTTGAGGACCAGATCGCTAGTCTGTCTTGGCCCTGCTCTTTGCTTCCTGGCTGGTCCGTAGAATGGGATCCATCTTCGGCCGGCAATGACCCCGATGAGTGACACCTTGCTTGGGCTAGCTTGGTATACTTTTGCGACGTGTTGTAGCCGTCGAGTTTTCTTTCCGCTGCTTAAACTCTGAACATGAAACTTATGTCTTGTATATTGCTTTACTAAGTTTGGATCTGTAATAATGTTTCAAACTTCTTGTAATAACTGCTATGCCGGTGTTGTAAAATATGTATGGTTGTAATATCTCTGGACTCGCCTTCGTGCGAGGTATGCTTGTTCGATCCGAGAACCGGTAGTTGTATCGGGACGTTACCCGACAGACCAAGAATTGTTCCGTTTGAAGTGCGTTTGAGCCGGTGTTGCCTTTAGGGTGATGGCCAGCGCACTTGAGCCGGGATAATTCAGGTGGTTCTGCCACAGCTGGTATTAGAGCTGCAAGTGTACACCAGAGGTGTTGGAACCTTAAAAATTGATTTCGGGATAAAAATTGGACCAACAAAGTGTTTATAAAACTACGTTGGTTTCGTTAAGGATTGTGCATAGAGCGTAAAGCCCTAGGGAAATTATGGGATTTATCAGGTGGTTATATATATATGGTTTATTATATCTGACTTCCAGCACTTTACATTTTTGTCAAACCATACTCACAAGCAACCCTTAATTTCTGTAACGACGCATCTACGTTAAGGTAAGAAGGTAAGGATCCTTAGTCAGCTGAGGGAGTCTGACCTTCCCGTCGGTGATGCGAGCCGAACACTGCCCTCAAGCAGTGGCTTACTTGAGGTACTCCCAATATACCAACTATTAGTTGACTATATTGGAAGTAAAGTGTACTCAGTCAGTTGAGGGAGTCTGACCTTCCCGTCGGCGATGCGAACCAAACGCTGCACTCAAGCAGTGACCTACTTGAGCTACTGCCAATATATTGACAATCGGTCGATTATATTGGGAGTGAAAGTACCGTGAATACGTTGCCTCGGTAGCGTATGAGCACTGTCCATGCAGTGTTGGACGCATGAATGTTGCTTCTGTAGTGAGCGGTAATGTATGGGGACACTTTCATGTGTGCTGGCATGAAAGGTTCAATGCATATATTTATGTTCTGTCAATTTTCTGCAGGTACACTAACTGCGATTCGATAAGTTAAGAACGGTTAGAATTTATCGACTAGATATTATAGGGAGAGACATAATTGGTACTGTACCACCGGCGCAAATCCCGTAAGTCCAAAGCTATTTGGCAGTTGTTTTGTTTTGTGAGGACATATAGAACGCGCATGCATCATGGCATATCTTGGTGTGATTGATCGCCTTGCTTGTTATGTTGTTTTATTAAAATATGTTGCTTTTACCTGAATGTCCTCCTATGTTTTCTGTTGTAGTAGTGTGACTGACGTAATCTGCTAGTCTGATCTTGAGTTGAGAAGGTCTTTTGTAAGTTAGTGACTTTGGATTTTGTATGAACCTTACCGTTGATCTTAGCTTGCTAATCAATCCAACCCTTGATCAATGCCTTGAATCTATTCCTATCAAAACCATTATTCCTTTTCCTTCATGGCTCCTTGGTTAAGCCATGATGTTTGTTAACAAAACCCCATCAATAATCATTCTATTCCTCTTGGTGTTATGCCTGATCTTGCTGGCTATTTTGATTTCAACATCTGAATCCTATATTTTCATTCTTGCTCAGTTAATTTTGGATAAATCAAAAAGATTCATGATAATAATAACTTTTGAAATACAGTCCTTGATGCAACAATCATGCATCACATCATTTCATGTCATTCGTCAGTGCATAGTGTTGCATCATGATCGGGAATCTGTAGACTGACTAATGGGTATGCGTTTGAGTTCCACTTCATGGGTTGTCTTCGGTTCCTATCTTGTCGTTGCTGGCGCTATTGGGTTGCCACTCTTGATTTCTCTTGTGGTGGTGTTTAGTCACGTAACCTTGATGCCGCGACGGAACCTAGACTCTCGTGTGTGCTGCAGCCACATGATTGAGCTACTAGGAGCACGCTGGTGTCTAGTATGTGTGACATAACTCACTGCAGTCCCCTTCTATGCAACCTTATTAGTGTCCTAACTTCTGATCCTTACTCAAGGGTACAGGGCTAACGAGTTTTAGTCACGGGAAAATAGGTACGGTATGCGCATTGCACTGTGTGCATCATCAACTCATCATTGTGTGCATCATGCTTATGCATTTCATACATGCATCAGTCAAGAGCATCATCATCATTGCATCATAGTGTATGCAAAATTGAGTCAGCATCGTGGCAATTGCATTGTGTCATAAGCACCATTTCAATTGCGTATAAAACATTTCGTCATTGCATTGCACCAGCATTGCAATCATACATCTCGAGGATGCATCATTCTCATGGTCATCAAGCATATGCATCTCGCATCATACCGTTTAATTTAATCAATAGTTTGAGCAAGAATGTCCTTGAGCAAAAACTCACTTTTATATCTTTTCTATCTAGATTCACCACCAGATTGAGAAATTGATTCTTCCAGGACTTAGATCCTCTCTTCTCTGCAAAATCCTGCTATATGTTAGTACTAGAATAGTCCACCGGTCCTTTCCAGGCGACTTTGATGGTGATTGTGATCCCATATATTATCCACAGACTCTTGCTGCAAAAACTGAAGCCCTGGAGCCTTTAGTGTGGAAAAACAATTGATTAGTTCACACAGTGGCACAGTTAATCCCTCCCGCTCTTAATACCATACCTTGATTCTTAAACTCTCCCTATGTTCTCAATCCTTATCTACAAAGGATCATATCGTCAACATCAATATTCTCTAACGTGACTTTGTCCTGCGGGCTTTGATGCTTGGTCTGCTCCTTTTCCCTCGAGAGTCTATCTTTCAGAATCTCGGGGCGAGATTCCTTTTAGGGGGGAAGGCTGTGACACCCTAGGTGTCTGCACAGTAGAACAACATTTATTTTCTGTGCTTCATGTGTGAAATTGTTGAGTAAGGGTCTATTTAAAAATATCAGGCCCATTTGTGTAAATATGAATTGATGTAGGGTCATTCTTATAGTTTTATTTGAATAGGATGTGTGATTATTATTTTCGTGGAGGGTTTATTTGTAAAATTCAGTGCAATCATTACATGGCAGAAAATTTTACTTTTTAGTCTGAATTTGAGGTGAATTTGCATTGGAAAAGACAAAAGTCCATTAAATTCAAAATCCTTCTTATGTTTTCAAAATAACTCTTTAACCTTTGGTCAAATCAATTTTTGCACAACATCAAAGTTGTAGATCCTGAAAAGTTGAACAACTTTCATGTTGGGTACTTTTTCAATTGAGCCCTAGTTTAAAAGTTATTGTTGATTTACAGTAGGGTCCCTGGAATTTTCTGAATTCACAAAGAAGTCCAGCTTCTTCTTCCTCCTGCCTCCCTCTCTGCTTCACCGCCGCCGAGGGTGGCCGCAGGCCACCTCCTGCTTCGCCCGCCGCCTCACGTGGCACCTCCGCAGCCTCTGGACCCACTTCCCCACGTGCTGTACCCCTCCTCCCCTCGCCACGCTACCCCCAGCGAGCTCTGTGGCCGCCACCTCGCCGCCGCCGTGGCCAGCGCAGCGCAGAGCCTCGTCTCCCCAACTCGCGTGCGCCCCAGCACCTGGAGGAGTCCCGCATCACATTCCCCTCCTGGCCTTGCTCGCTCTCTGTCCAGAACCTCCGGAACAGCGCCGCCGATCGCCTGAGCTCCGATGATCTCGAAGCTCACCGTCGACCAGCCCCTGCAGCCCTCCTCCGCCCACGCAGACCCCACTATCAGCTCCGCCTCGACCTCGCGCAGCTCGCAGACCCCTCCTCCTTGCCCAATCCCCACCAGAGCAACCTCGCCGCTGTTTCCCGAGCTCCAACCACCGCTGCTCGCCGTCGACGACCTAGCTCTGACCATCCCCTCGGCCTCCCAAGCCCACCCAGAGGTGCGCCCTGACCTGGTGAAGCTCCCACGCCTCTCCACCCTCGCCGCCGGGATTCGGCCGGTCAACGCCCACCCCCTGCTCTGACTCCGGCCAGGGGCATATCTGCTAGGATTCGAATTCTTTTAGGGGCCTGTCTGCAAGATTTCATGTCTTTTCCTTTTTGCTTTTAGGCTGAAATTTGAAAATGCCTAGAAATTCGTAGAAAAATCAGAAAAATGCATATCCAAATGTTTTGGAATCCTTGTTACAAGAATTATAAGTTTTGTTACATGCATATTTTCAGTTCTGGTTTGTATTTTAATCCAAGAAATAGTAGGCTTTATTTATTCTAGGAGTTCTTGTCAGTAACTTCATGTCATTTTTGGCTAGCTTATTTCTTGCAGTATTGTTAGCATCTGGTAAAAATTTGAAACCTTTTCGACATCATTAGCTATGTCAAAGTTTCAAGATTCTTGAATATACTAGTTTTTCTAATTTATTTGTACGGGTAGAAATAATCAAGTTCTATGTGTGAAACTTTTTCCATGATCACATGTTACTAAAGCTTTTCTGTTGCCCAAGTTTAGGAAATTTTTGATCTGTTTAACTATTTCTTTGATTTAATGCTGATTAAGTAGGCTTTAATTGTGATAAATAGTTGCCTTGCTTAGAAAATTCTGATAATTTTTGTAGAACACTCTGTTGGTCGTGTGTTCATGTCTGTAAAATTTAGGATCCATAATCTCTATAGAACTTTCTGTATTAATTAGTTTTACCATATGTGGTTTATTTTTGTCTAATTTATTACTTCAGTTTTATGCATAGATAAATTCTGAAAACTTTATGAGGTGTTCAAAATCATATGAAGTCTGTTCTGAAAATTTTTTAGCTACATAAGTTTTGCAGTTTGTCCTATAGAATTCAATCTTTCTCTAAGTACTATCTGAATAATTGTTTTATTCTGATTAAATGGCTGCATGAAATGGCATGAATTTTATAGGGTAGATTACTCTATGTACATCCTATTTGAAGTATGTTTTTCTGAATTTAAGTACTGTTTGTGTACTGAGTTACTCATTTCTTTGCAAGTCATGTTTGACATGTTATATAAAATATTTGAAACTTACTTAGTAAGTTTAATCAAATTGTCTTGTGATGTTAACCATGTTGTTTTGTGTAGTCATAGATGTTAAATAACTACTCTATAAACGATTGCCCATATGCTTAGTTATGTTTGTTATATTTTAAATTGCAACTTTATTATTAAGCGTGTGTTTATAATACCATTTCTTGCATCACATATAGATACGACTGTTTTATCGGACGGGACGTACGAGCTAATCCCAGAGTCCGAAGAAGGTGATCAAGAGGCCCAGCTGAACGCCACTGTACTAACTGAACACCCGGACCAAAATCCGGAAGAGCCCAAGGCTAATCTAGCTAGTGACTACCGAGAAGGCAAGCCCCGGACATAACCCATATTTCAAATTATTACAATTTATTGTTATTACATACTTGTGCATTTACAGTTCTTAGGATTTGAATTGAAACCCTAGATGCATGATCCTAGGAACCTATGTACTGAACACTAGACCTGAGTTCGAATAATTGCTAAGCTTATAGGACCGGTAAAAGTCGAGTGATTGCCTGTCACTCGCGAGCTCTATAGGAATTGCTTGTTTACTTTCTGCTATCAATATAAGGACGACGGACGGGGTCGTGTTTGATATCATGACCTTGGGTGAGACCCCGTCTGTGTTGATAAATTCTGCTAAGGTCGCGGTGTGTGGTAGCGGTGGTTAAGTTTTTGAACATACTAGCCACATGCCGTAAATATGGTACGCGGTAAGCCTGGTAGCCGATCGGACCGGTGAGTGGATATACCTTTCACTCTCTCTTAGAGATAGGTTTTTATTTATGTTTACGTTGCGCAACACCGCGGCTAAAGGGAGGAAGGTGGTGCCCTGTAGTCGGGGAGAGTGACACTATCCACAGGTCAGAATGAAAGGTAAATTATTGTTTGGGAACGACCCGACGGTGTTCCAAACGTGTGTGTTAGGTCTGCCTGGCTAGGTTAACAAATTTTGATTCAAATCGTCTGCTTCTCACGGTTTGGGACTGCTTGATCCCTTTGCCACACAGAATAATAAGAGCAACATTACTATGATCAATCTTGATGTTTGACTAAAGTTCTACCATGGTTGGATAGGATTAGTTGCTTACATAGAATGGTTAATCAACTAGAATATGGAAAGCTAAAATGTGAAGTAAGGACCTACTCTTTATTGCTTTTCAGCAAAAGAAAATCAGAGCCTCATAGAACCCTGCATAGTCTAGTTAGGTGAGCTATGAATACCCGTTGACGGTTAAGTCTTGCTGAGTATTAGTATACTCAGCCTTGCTGTTGAAACCTTTTTCAAGTATGAGTTTTGAGGACCAGATCGTTAGTCTGTCTTGGCCCTGCTCTTTGCTTCCTGGCTAGTCCGTAGAATGGGATCCGTCTTCGGCCGGCAATGACCCCGATGAGTGACACCTTGCTTGGGCTAGCTTGTTATAGTTTTGCGATGTGTTGTAGCCGTCGAGTTTTCTTTCCGCTGCTTAAACTCTGAACATGAAACTTATGTCTTGTATAATTCTTTTCTAAGTTTGGATCTGTAATAATGTTTTAAACTTCTTGTAATAACTGCTATGCCGGTGTTGTAAAATATGTATGGTTGTAATATCTCTGGACTCGCCTTCGTGCGTGGTATGCTTGTTCGATCCGAGAACCGGTGGTTGTATCGGGACGTTACCCGAGAGACCAAGAATTGTTCCGTTTGAAGTGCGTTTGAGCCGGTGTTGCCTTTAGGGTGATGGCCAGCGCACTTGAGCCGGGATAATTCAGGTGGTTCTGCCACAGTCATTTATGGAGTAGTATTTATTACAATGTTTCTTCATGAATGAGTGTGTGGGTTGGTTTTCATTTTCAGCATTAAAAATATAGCATATTTTCACAATTTCATAATAGCAAATCTACTCACAAGCTAGTGATGAAAAATTAATGCAGAACAGTTCAGGTAATCTTGCATTTACAAAGTAATTTTCAGCATCTAACCATAGAGCATTTGATCATGAAAATTCATGCAAATAGATTACTATGAATACTTCACTATTTTGCACAGAAAGATTAACATGGGTTCTGGTGCTACAAATTACTAAAGCATCTATATAGCATATACTCAGTACTGTAAAATTTGCAGGTTTTACCTCCTTAAGCATCAGAGGGTATAAAATGAACAAAATCAGCAAGCTATTGACTAAAATTAATTCTACAGAGAGCTATACTAAACATGATTTTTAAATGAAGCAATACTCAGTAACTATAGCTCAAAATTTGTAGGCATGATTGCAGAACCAAAATAAGACTTCAGAAATAAATATAGATTTTTCTGAGCACAAAAACTATAAATGAATTAAGTTGATTAAACAAGCATTAATCATGGTATATAGCAAACTAACTCTAACAGTCATGAAATTTATGGATTAGCAAGGCTTCTATTACGCATGCATGTAGGAAAAATTTCAGCACAAGATCATGTCCATGTTTTCCAGCATTAAATCATGAAGTGTTTTAACAAATTTGAGAATCTTGATTGTTCTAAGAAGTTAACAGTTTTAGCTGGGTGTCATCTTTTTGCCATAAGCCTAAAATTCTACCAGTGTCAACATATCCAAAAATCAGGGTCATTCAGTGAGCAGAACTTCTAGAACATCCATTAGTGGGTTTTTATTCTTTTTTCATAGATTAAATTTGGTAGAGTTTTTGCAAATTTGGTTGTTACAAAACTTGTAGATTTTGTTACCAGGACTCCAGATCAGTTAAGTTTGCATTTTTATGATTTTTTTTACATTTTTGAAGTTTACTGCCAAACTCCGGAAAACTTGCAACCAAACCCTTAACCGAAAAAGAAAAATTACAACCGGGTCCTTCACCGGCCTTCTCCGCCGTTGCATCTTGCTGGTGGTGTTCTGCTAGGCAGGGCTTACCGAGGCTGCAACGGGGAGGCACGTTGGAGAGAGGAGTTCGAGAACTACCTACCTAGGGTTGGTGTTTAGGTGGATGGTGGTCGGAAACGTGCTCGTCGGCGATGACGGCGGCGGTAGTGCTCGGGTCGTGGTCGGTGCAGGTGGAGGAGAGCTCGGGGTAGTCGAACATCGCATGCATGAGCACCGCAAGAGCGTGAGAAAGCTCCTGGGGTAGCTGTCGTGCTCAGACTCCCCAGGATTTGTCTGGTCCGCGGCATGACTCGAGCTCGCCGGCGGCGGCGCGAAAGGGCAACGGCGTTTCAGGGGCCTCTTGTGGGATTCAGTGCACGTGTGAGCTTTGTTGGGGTTGTGCGAGGCTGCTGGTGTGGTTGGGTAAGGCAATGTGGGCCGGGGTTGGCCTGCCCGTGCGAGCTCGAGCTCGCCGGCAATGGCGGTTAGCGGAGAAAGGGAAGGAGAGAGGGGTCGCGCGATGGCGGGGGCTCTGGTCCTATTTATATGCTGGAGGGCTTCGAGGCGAAGCTAATGGCGCCTGGGGGAGGTTGGTCTGGGCCGGGACGCGCTCGACGACGAGGTGGCGACCGGAGGGGTGGAGCTGCGCATGGCGGGGCGGCGTGGCGCTTCGCCAGCAGGTCACGGGCGCGTGGCAAGTGGGGGGGAGAAGCCAGCTAGCGTGCCAGGCGGCGAGTTTGAGGTCCACTGGGGACCCAGATGGACGTGGACGGCGTCCACCGTACGCCGGCGGCGAGTGGTGCGCCGCGGAAGAGAACAGGGGAGGGGGAGATGAAGGTAGGGGCACATTTGCAATTTCTGAAAGTTCAGGGACCTCTCGGAAAACTAAAATTTTCTCTAACTTCTGGGGCACAATTGAAAAGTGTCGAATACCAATCTTGCATAATTTTTCAAGATCTATAACTTTTCTTTTATGCAAATTCTCATTTGGAACCCACATTTTGAACTATTTTAAATTTCCAAATTTGCACAAAAGGGCTTTGAGTTTCATCCAGATGGTTTTGGCTGAAAGTTCAAATGAGCACATGTCATTTAAGGTACCATTTATGAGCCAAACTTATTTTGTGCACATTTTTTAATTGGATTTTGAGTAGGTTTTCACCCCTTTTTCTTTCTCATTTTAATTTCTTTTGTGTAGTTTGACTTTTATTTGACCTTTCTTTTTTTAATTAATTCCCCAAATTCTTCCTTTGAGTTTTATTTGGGTAAAGTTTTCTGTATTTAAGTGTACAGACACCAGAGGTGTCACACCGGCCTAAAGCTCGGCCAAAAAATTTTCGAAATTTTTTTGTGAAGTAATCTGATGCAAAACTTTCAAATTTTAAACATGGGTTGGTTGAAATTCAAAACATGATTATGCAAGTTGGAAAGAAAATTATGCAAGGAAAAATTTAAACTATCCTATATGCAATGCAAGTGATGGATATGTACCACATACCTCATGGCGAGGGCTCGGGTTTTGAGTCCGAAGCCGGACTCTCCATTCCTTCAGTTCGATTGTCGTCGCTGGATGGAGTCTTGGGCGATGACACCTTCTTCCGCCACACTTTCTTTGGTGTGGGTTGTGCTTCGACCTTTACTTCCTTTGATTCCAGAAATGTCTTACGCTGAATGCGTCGTTTGGCATTCCTCTGATTATGAAGCTTGATCTACTTTGCTTCCTCTTGAAGTCGTAGCTCCTCCTGAATCCGCAGATTCTGGATGAATGCGATGAGGGCTTCAATGTTTGGAAGCGAGGGTTTCTTCGTCTCTTTCTCGGGTTTCTTCTTCCAACGGACCTCTTTGACTTGGTTGCATTGTTCAACCTTCGATTTGAAGGCGAACTTCTCCTGCTGGCCATTGACGTTGAGTTGGATTTCTCCGGCCCCGACATCAATGTGGGCGTTTGCTGTACTCCAGAACGGCCTGCCCAGGATGAGTGGCGTCTTGGCGTCGACTTCCATGTCGAGAACGACGAAGTCGACGGGAATAAAGAAATTACGGATTTTCACCGGGATATTCTCTGCTATTCCCGCGGGATAGTGGACCATTTGATCCACTAGCTGCAAACACATGGCAGTAGGGGCAAGTGCATGATGGTTAAGTTTGTCATAAACTACCTTTGGCATGACACTGACGCTTGCTCCCAAGTCGCAGAGGGCGTTGGATAAATGTTAAACCCTGATCGAGCAAGTGATGGTGGGGCAGCCTGGGTCTTTCTTCTTCACCAGGAGAGGATCGAGTGTAGCAGCGCTACACTCTTCCGTTAACTGCAAGACCTCAATGGTGGGCAGCGTCCACTTGTTTCCAAGAATATCCTTGATATACTTGGCATACGTGGGTACCTGCATAGCATCAAGAAGTGGTATATTCACATATAACTTCTTGATTATCTCAATGAAATTGCCGAATTGTTCGTCGGCCACTGGCTTCCTTATCCACTCCGGAAACGGTAAGGCAGTTTGTGTCGTGTTAGTCCCGTGAAGTTCTCGGGGGTTCCACGGGGTCTTCCTGGGTAGCAAGTGTGTTGGAGTCGACGGGCTCCTCCTCCTCTTCATCTTCAACGTCGGTACTGCTAGCGATTACAGTCTTCCACTGCTTTCCTGCATCCTTTGGGAAAGGTGGCTCTTGTGTGGATGATTGAAAAGAATCTCGACCCGAGATTGGATGATTGAATTGAGGTTGGGAACAAGATACCTGGGGTGAAGCTAAGAAAACCCGGATAATGTCGATTGAGATAATCTTCCATCTCCCAAGTGGCTTCTTCTTCAGTGTGATGAGACCACTGAATTTTATACATTTTTACCACCTTTCGACGGGTGCCTCTCTTTTTGATCAAAAATTCTGAGTGGATATTCAGTATAAGAGAGGTCGGGTTCCACTAACAATTCCTGTTGATCGAGGATCTCAGTAGGAACTCGGATACACTTCTTGAGTTGAGATATGTGGAAAACATCATGGATGGTTGCGAGTCTCGAAGGTAGTCGTAGTCGATAAGCCACGGGTCCACATTCGTCATTGATTTCATATGCCCCGACATAGCGAGGTGCTAGCTTGCCTTTGACTCCGAAGCGTTGAACGCCTCAAGTTGGTGAAACTCGTAAATAAACGTGATCACCAACGCTGAATCTCAAAGGTTTTCTTTGATTGTCAAAGTAACTCTTTTGCCGGGATTGGGCTGCTCGGAGATTTGCCTGTATGATCTTCACTTTCTCCTCAGCCTCGACCACTAATTCAGGTCCGAATATTTTACGTTCTCCCGTCTGGGACCAACTCAAAGGAGTTCAACACCGTCGACCATATAAGGCTTCAAAGGTGCCATTTTTAGACTGGCTTGATAGCTGTTGTTGTAGGAAAACTTAGCTAAAGCCAAGCATTTGTCCCAATTTTTGTCATAATGAAGACACACGCTCGAAGCATGTCTTCAAGAATTTGATTCACCCTTTCGGTTTGCCCATCAGTTTGTGGATGGTAAGCTGAGCTTCAAATTAATTTAGTCCCGAGAGCCTCTTGGAGTTGCTCCCAAAACCGTGCCACAAACTGAGTACCACGATCTGAGATAATGGTTTTTGGTACACCGTGTAAGTAGACAATTTGATCGATATAAATTTCCGCATACTTCTTGGCTCGATATTCCGTATGCACTGGAATAAAATGAGCAGTCTTTGTGAGCCTGTCAACAATAACCTAGATGGAATCATGGTGTTGGGAGGTGTTGGGTAAGCCCACAATGAAATTCATACTGATATCTTCCCATTTCCAGGATGGAATTGGTAGAGGTTGGAGAGTTTAAGCAACTTTCAAATGACAAGCTTTCACTCTCTGACATGTATTACACTCTGAAACATATTTAGCAATTTCTCTTTTCATTTGACTCCACCAAAAATTTTGTCTGAGATCTTGGTACATTTTGGTGCTGCCTAGATGAATGGAAAATTTAGAGAGATGGGCTTCATCCAAGATTTGTTTCTGCAGCTCATGATTTTTGGGAACGACTAGGTGATCCTTGAACCACAAAATTCCTTTATGGTCCACATGGAAACACCTGTACTTATTTTCGCCTTCTAGCACTTTCTGTTTGATAATTCCAACACTCTTATCAAGCAATTGTGCCATGATGACTTGGTCATGAAGTGTCAGTTCCACAGAAATGTGAGTCAGTGAACCTTGAGGAATGATTTCCAAATTCAGCCTCTGCATTTCAGCACACAACGATTGGTTGTACGACTCTGCTGCAAGGCAGTTGCAGTGAACCTTGCGACTAAGCGCATCGGCTACCACATTGGTCTTGCCGGGATGATAGTGAACCTCCAAGTCATGATCTTTGATTAATTCAAGCCATCTCCGTTGCCTCATATTCAGTTCACTTTGAGTGAAGATATATTTGAGACTCTTATGGTCAGTGAAGATGTTGCAATGAGTGCCCATAAGATAATGTCTCCACATCTTGAGAGCATGAATGACCACGGCTAGCTCAAGATCATGGGTAGGATAATTGAGTTCTTGCGGTTGAAGAGCTCGGGAAGCATATGCAATGACTCGATTATCTTGCATTAGAACACAACCAAGACCGGTACCCGATGCATCACAATAAACATCGTAGGACTTGCTGTTGTCTGGTTGAGCCAAGACTGGTGCTGTGGTAAGATGTGCTCTCAGTGTATGAAATGCTTCATCGCACTTCGCATCCCATTTAAATTTGACATCCTTCTTCAGCAGTTCCGTCATTGGTTTTGCTATTCTGGAGAAATCCGGAATAAACCTGCGGTAATATCCCGCCAATCCGAGGAAACTGCGAATCTGATGAACAGAAGTAGGAGGTTTCCAGTCCATCACCTCTTGGACTTTACTGGAGTCAACTGAAATACCTTCACTGGATATGGTGTGACCCAAAAATTTGACTGTGTTCAGCCAAAATTCACATTTAGAGAATTTTGCGTATAGCTGATGGTCGCGGAGGAGTTGAAGAACAATGCGCAGGTGTTCCTCATGCTCCTCCTCATTTTTGGAATAGATCAGGATGTCGTCGATGAAAACCACAACGAACTTGTCAAGTTTGGGCATGAATACCGAGTTCATAAGGTACATGAAATAAGCGGGAGCATTTGTGAGACCGAAAGACATAACCAAATACTCATAAAGACCATATCTGGTTGAGAAGGCTGTCTTGGGTGTATCGCAAGGTCTGTTTTTTATTTGATTGTACCCCAAATGAAGATCAATCTTAGAGAAGATCTTTGCTCCAGCCAACTGATCGAACAGTACATCAATGCGGGGAAGTGGATATTTATTTTTTATAGTTACCGCATTGAGAGGCCGGTAATCAACACACAACCTCAGAATGTCATCTTTCTTCTTTACGAACAATGCGGGACAGCCCCAAGGCGAAGCACTTGGGCGGATAAAACCTGTCCAGTAGTTCTTGCAATTGGATTTTCAGATCTGCCAATTCTTTGGGCGGCATTCGGTACAGCCTTTTCGAGATAGGAGCTGTATTGGGCTGTAGTTCAATGATAAATTCGATATCCCGGTCTGGTGGCATACCAGGTAAATCATCCAGAAAAAACATCTGCATATTCAAGGACTATGGGAATATCTTTGATACGAACATCTTTCATGGCATATGCACATGAGTTAACATGTTCCGAATGAGGTAGATATAGAACTGAGTGGCCATGGGTAGGTGAATTAATGTCGACGGCTCGGAAAGAGATATCTAACAGTACTCCATGTCTATTCATCCAATCCATTCCTAGAATAATATCCATCCCTTCTAGTGGCAATAGGATTAAAGTGGTAGAAAAGGTTTTACTACCCAACTTAAGTGGTGCATTATGAACGATTTAGTTTGATGCAACTTTACCACCCGGAGTAGATATCATGAACGACCCTTTTGTGTGACAAAAATCTAACCCAACCCTTGCTCCAAATTTCGAACTAATACAGCTATGAGATGCACCAGAATCGAATAAGATAACTGCAGGTTGATGGTTTATAGAGAATGTACCCGACATAATCTGTGCTCCTTCCGAAAGTTCAGCAAGATTGGTGCAGCTAAGTCGGCCTTGCCTGACTTGAACAAATTGTTTCTTGCCCTTGTTTTGATCATTTCTGCGAGAAGCCTACCCCTAATTTTTTCCCGCTTGCGGGCACATTTTGGCAAAGTGGTTTGGGCTCCCACACTTGAAACAATAGTTGTTGTTGTTGGGGCGAGCAGCTTGCTGAAAATTCGGCCTAGGGCCGGTTTGCTGCTGCGGCTGTGGTGGAGCATAGCGAGTTTGCTGCTGCTACTGCTGAGGAGGTCGAATAACCCATCACCCTGGCTGAGGGGCCTTCTGAGAGGGTGCAGCTGGAACATTCTGCACAATGCGATGCCTCGGTGCAGAGGCACTCGAGGGTCCAGCAGGTGCCTTGTGTTTCTTTTCAGCGCATTGTGCAGAGATAAGATCTTCCTGGGTGATAACCAAATTCACTAAATCATTGAAAGAGTCCGCACGGACAAGATTCAGCCTTTCTTATAACTTGGTACTAAGGCCTCGATGAAAATGTTCATGCTTCTTAGCATCGGTATCCATGTGATGTCTAGCATATTGACACAAGTGATTGAAAGCCTGTGCATACTGCAACACAGTCCAAGTGCCCTGAGTTAATGCCAAGAACTCGTTGAGCTTACGGTCAAGAAGTCCAGTTAGAGTATGATGAGCTCGAAAAGCATTCTTGAACTCATTCCACGTCACCACATGATCAGCTGGTAACATTCCGTGGTAATGATCCCACCATATACGAGCTAATCCGCGAAGTTGATGTGCGGCATAGTGAGTCTTGTTCGCTTTGGAACAAGGAGCAGTCAATAGAGAAAACTTGGACTCGATTGTACGAATCCAAGCGTCCGCGTCAAGAGGCTCATCCGCTTTAGTGAATAGTGGAGGCTGCGTACTGAGGAAATCTTGGTAGCTCGCTTCTTGCGCTTGATGAGCATGATGCCCACCCCGCGGCTGCTGCTGAGCTTGAAGCAACTGTCGCAAAATTTCAGTCTATGCGGCAAGAACCTCGGCGATACCCACTAGTGGAGGAGGTGGAGGTGGATTGCCATTCCCTCCGGCTCCAAAACCACTGGGGCTGCCTCGAGTTGATCTAACCATCTGAAACGTGAGTAAGTTGCATTAGGCCCAACATTTTCATCATTTCAAATGGAACATACAACTCAAGATATAATGGAAATGATAAGAATTGCTTAAATCATGTTACACAGAAAAACTGGTGATACGAAAAAGCGCATAACGGGAGTTATGTACTTGATATGAACTTGAAATTTTTACAGGAGATAGTTAATTTCATGATCTACAACTTTGGTAGTCAACGCAAAGTCAGATTCCCAGTGTATGTTACTCGAAAAATTCAATTACTCCTCCTCTGGTTTTCTGATTTTACAGAAAACAGAGCCTCTGTAATTTGCGATTATCTCCTGCTATGCAGATTCGTTTGAGCTGAAATTTTTTGAGAATTTCTATGATGAAATTTGGAACAACTTTGGTATTCTACTCACGAGCTAAATCTGAAAGAAAGTAAGGATAAAAATTCGAACTAGCTGCTGCGTTCAGCTTTTCACAGATTACCGATTTTTCACATGAGTAGCATTAGGATTCATTACATACATCATCTTCTCTTTTCTACTTGGGTCTTCCTAACATCAGTACTAGGAGTTACTCAACTCTAAGTTAGCCTAGTAGCCATGATCCAAAAGTAAGCCACACTAAGAGTAGTCTACAAAAGCTAAGAAAACAGCGCCTCGGTCTACATGTTGACCGATGCCTCGCTCGCTACGGGAGTGTGAACCTCAACCGGAGCGGGCTGCGGCGCCTGGTCCTCAAAGTCCATCTCCGAAACACCCTGGATCTCCTGAGGCTCCTCCTCACCATCCACCTGCATGGGGCCGGGTGGTGCGGGCTGATCGACCTGCATCTAGTGGAGCTGAGCCTGAGCGTCGTCCAAGTCAAGCTGAAGGTCGTGAAACTGATCCTCCAGGAAGTTGATCGTAGCATCATGATCCATCACCATGTCCTGAAGCTTGTGGACCTGGCCATGGAGCTGGGTGATAAGAGCACCCCGGCTCTCGAGCTCGGCACTGGCCTCCTGAAGCTGCTCGTCCCTCAGCTGGACAGTCAGGTGCAAGGCCTGAGCCTAGTCAATCAGCTGAGCGATGGCGTAGCTCTGGAAAGTCTGTAGAGACCGTCTAAGCACAACGCTGTCGTCCAGAGTACCCCGACCGGGTCGATGGTAGTGACTGCGTCCACGTGTGCCATCCGGTCAAGCCAAAACGGGTCGGCCGGGTCGGGTGCAGGGAACAACCGGTACGCGGTCAGAACCACCTCCAAAGGGTGCAAGGAGCAGAAAGTGGTCATCGCCCTCATGGCGGTGAGCTCCCAAGTGTCTAGCAGATGGTGGCCGACCACCTGAGTCACGATCGGCTCCCACCCATTGAGCGGGTGCTGCGGAATCACCATCGTCACACTGCAGCGACGAACTCCGTCCTCCCCAAAATCGTGGCCATCGTAGAGCGGTGGCTGGAGGTAACCGGCTGCACTCAAAAGCTCCCAGAGACGGCGAGGAAGTCCGTCCCAGTGCAAGCAAGCGGAATGCACGTGCCCCTGCTCGTCAACAAGCACCAGCTCGTCCATCTGTCCCAACAAAAGACCGATGGATCAAATGATGGTAAAACAAGGAATGGCTGATTCTAGACAGTGAAAGAAATTGATTGAAACGATATATAATCAGCTCTGAAAATTTTCAAAAATTTACAGAAGACTCCTATGATAACAAGGAACATTTCATCTAGTCATCACTAAGATCACTTCGGATCCTAAGAGGGTGATATGCTCAGGTTTTCAGAATGATGTCAACCAGAAAATCTGTGTGTCCAGAGAGGGTGTAATTTGACAATAACTACCAAACCTGTTGACCAAGATAATTCAAAATTTTATGCTAAGTTCATCATTAAGTTATCTACAACTTTTGTATTGTACGATTTTTCGTTTGAACAACTTAAGTAGGTCGAAAAATTCATTTTATGCAAACTGCTCAAAGTTGACAGATTTACAGAAGGTTGAACTAATTTCAAAAACACCAAGTTAGGAGGCTTCAAAAATTCTCAAATTTTTACAGGAGTTTGGTGATTTAGATAGCTTAATTTAATATTACTAACCCAACTTGATTTGAGAAATTTATCATCAGTTTAAAATTCGAGGAAGCCAATTTTCCTAAATTTGCAGACTAGCTAGATGATCCTTAAGATAGGGTTTCAACCTTTTTTATTACAATTTCTTCCAAGGATTTCTTTGCTGAAAATTTTGAGGATGAATGCAGAACCTATCCGTCCTCACCAAGGAAAAGAATTGCCATGTAGCTTTGGTCTTACGCAGTTGACTTTGGTGGCATACATATTACGTCTCTCGCTATATAACTACTCGATATAGCTAGATAGCTTAAGATTCATTTTCGAGTTAGCATACCTGCAGAAAAATTGACAATATACAAAATGAACCTTCGTGCCAGCACTCACGAAAGTGTTCCCATTCATTACCAATTAATATAGAACCGGCATCCATACAATTCCCATCGTATGGACAACGTTAAGCATACGTCATCGAAACAACGTATTGACTGAGTACCGTCTTTGACGGGGAATTGAATTCCAATTTCGAACCATTACTCCCCATATAATCAACCAAAGTTGGTATATGGGTAGCAGCTCAAGTAGGGCACTGCTTGAGCTCCAGCGTTCGGCTCGCATCACCGACGGGAAGGTCAGACTCCCTCAGCTAACTGAGCAAGCATACCTCCGCGGAGATGATGTAGTTGCATAATTTAAAATGCAGAATTTAAATACTGAACAGTAATGTGCTGGGAGTTAGCCATACAATATAAGCCACCTGATTATACCCATAAGATCCCCTAGGGCTTTACGTTCTAGACTTGTCCTTGGAGATCCTAGACTTTTCAAAAACTTGGTAGTTTTGAAGTCAAGTTTTAGTTTGTTGTTTTGAAAACAGGGGTTGCCATCTCTGGTAGGCTGTCGGCGAGCTCTGATGCCAGCTGTGGCAGAACCACCCAAACTAACTGGGCCCGGGTGCACTGATCTTTGTTGCTAGGCAACTTGACCCAATTTGGCACGCACCGGTAGTTCCTTGAGTGAAGCCTCGATAAAAGCCACGCTATTCCAGGATCGTGCAGACAACACTCACACGAAGGTGAGCCCAGATATTACAACACAGAACATCTCATACATCTCAGAGTGATTGCAGCGGAAGATAAATCTATTACAAACCAAGTTCAGAATAGTAAAGTACTATAGAGTTCAACTACTCCAATTATTCAAGTCTCATTGTTTCAGCGAAAGCAGTAAAAGATAACTGGCGAAAAGAAGTGACACATCGATAAAGCCCGTACGAAAGCGTCACTCAGAGGGAGGGTGGTCAGCACCGGCTGAAGGACCATCCCACTCAACAGACCAACCCGGAGGCAAAGTACAAGGCCAAGTAAGACTCGCAATCATATCCTCGAAGTTAGTACCTGAAAATGGTACCACAAGCAAGGCCGAGTATACTAAAACTCAACAAGACTTACCCGTCACCGGATATACCATAGTCCGATAACTAGACATGCAAGGCTTTTTGGTTTGTGGGGTTTGTTTTGCCAAAAACGCCACTAAGAGTTGATCCTTATTTTCATATTTTACCTTAGCCATTTTCTAGTTGGATTAACCGTTTTAAGTTTGCATCTATCTCTACTCAAATATGGTAGAGCAACCATTTATTAAGACAGCAGTATTATCATCATCATGTTCCACTTGTTACTCTATGTGACCGAAAACATTAAGCAATCTCATTCCGTGAGAGGTGGACGATTCTGAATCGAATTTCAACCTGACCAGGGGAACCTAGACCACACGCATGGGGATCGACTTCGCTCCCGCCCACGCTACTTTTCCCCTTTCTTTCTAGCCTGTGGATCCGGAACACCCCCCCCCACCGACTATAGAGTCTGACTACTTTGCACCCGTACGTCCGGACAAAAATAAACCTACTACTACCAAGGGGGTGCGAGATCATTCCACTCACTGGTCCAATCAGGTACTTAAGCTTACCGATTACCATATTTCTCGGTATGTGGCTAGTACTTTCAAATGCTTAATGAAATGAGCCACACACCGTGACCTTAGCAAATTTGTGGCTACACCAGCGGGGTATCACAACTACACAACCCCGCCCGTTGTCCTTATATTTCAGCAGGAATTTAAAGTTAGTAAACTCCTATATGCTCGCGAGAGGCAGGAAACCCCTTGACTTCTACCGTTCCTAATTAGCAGGGCATCTAGTCGATAAAAAGATTCAGATATCAAACATAGGTACCTAGGGATCATGCATCTAAGGTTTTTGATCAACGCTTAGAAAAACTTAAATGTAGAAATAAAATCATTACAACACATTTTGAATAGTTAGATGAATAATAACTCTAAAAATAATGGGATTATCTACCGGAGCTTGCCTTCTTGGGCACTGTCAGGCAGAGAAATCTCTGGGGCTTGGCCCAGGTCTTGAGCTAAGTTAGTGCAATTCAGATTAGCCTCCTGAATAACACAAGAGTCCGTAGGCACCAGTTCGTATTCTCCGTCAGCAAGATTAACCGTTTCTATATGCAATGCAAGATTATGAGTTACAACTTGATAAATGATTTCTTTCCTTCACGAGAAAGTTGTAGTCCAACAAAATAACTTAGAGATGATCTTTGTGAACTTATTTACTGGGCAGTCATTTATGGAGTAGTATTTATTACAATGTTTCTTCATGAATGAGTGTGTGGGTTGGTTTTCATTTTTAGCATTAAAAATATAGCATATTTTCACAATTTCATAATAGCAAATCTACTCACAAGCTAGTGATGAAAAATTAATGCAGAACAGTTTAGGTAATCTTGCATTTACTGAGTAATTTTCAGCATCTAACCATAGAGCATTTGATCATGAAAATTCATGCAAACAGATTACTATGAATACTTCACTATTTTGCAAAGAAATATTAACATGGGTTCTGGTGCTACAAATTAATGAAGCATCTATATAGCATATACTCAGTACTGTAAAATTTGCAGGTTTTACCTCCTTAAGCATCAGAGGGTATAAAATGAACAAAATCAGCAAGCTATTGACTAAAATTAATTCTACAGAGAGATATATCAGAGATATGGTTCTCAAATTTTTACCAAAGCCTTTATATGACCTAAATATGTTCCAGAAAAATTATCAAGCATCATATTTACCAGAAAAATTAATTATGCATTTAACTCTACATGGGCTAGTATATTAATTCAAGGTTCAAGATGAGTAGTACTGCATGTGAAACTTTGATCATAGTAAATATGTGCTGTTACCAAGAACATATCTATAAATCATGATCAAATATGGTTTATTTTACTCTGAACAAAAATAGTAATCCTAACCATGATATACTAAACATGATTTTTGAATGAAGCAATACTCAGTAACTATAGCTCAAACCTTGCAGGCATGATTGCAGAACCAAAATAAGACTTTAGTAATAAATATAGATTTTTCTGAGCATAAAAACTATATAAGATGAATTAAGCTGATTAAACAAGCATTAATCATGGTATATAGAAAACTAACTCTAACATTCCTGAAAGTTATGGATTAGCAAGGCTTCAGTTACACATGCATGTATGAAAAATTTCAGTGCAAGATCATGTCCATGTTTTCCAGCATTAAATCATGAAGTGCTTTAACAGATTTGAAAATCTTGATTGTTCTAAAAAGTTAACAGTTTTAGCTGGGTGTCATCTTTTTACCACAAGCCTAAAATTCTACCAGTGTCAACATATCCAAAAATCAAGGTCATTCAGTGAGCAGAACTTCTAGAACATCCATTAGTGGGTTTTATTATTCTTTTTCATAGATTAAATTTGGTAGAGTTTCTGCAAATTTGGTTGTTACAATATTTGTAGATTTTGTTACCAGGACTCCAGATCAGTTGAGTTTTCATTTTTATGATTTTTTTGTGATTTGTTATGCATTTTTGAATTTCACTACCAAACTCTGGAAAACTTGCAACAAAACCCTTAACCAAAAAGAAAAATTACAACCGGGTCCTTCGCCGGCCTTCTCCGCCGTTGCATCTTGCCGGTGGTGTTCTGCTAGGCAGGGCTTACTGGGGCTGCAACGGGGAGGCACGTTGGAGAGAGGAGTTCGAGAACTACCTACCCAGGTCGGTGTTCAGGTGGATGGTGGCCGGAAACGTGCTCGTCGGCGATGACGGCGGCAGTGATGCTCGGGTCGTTGTCGGTGCAGGTGAAGGAGAGCTCGGGGTAGTCGAACGTCGCATGCTCAAGCACTGCGAGAATGTGAGGATGCTCCTAGGGTAGCAGTCGTGCTCGGACTCGCCTGGATTTGGCCGGTCCGCGGCGAGCCTCGAGCTCGCCGGCGGCGTCGCGAAAGGGCAACGATGTGTGGGGCCTCTGGTGGGATTCAGCACGCGTGTGAGCATCACTGGGGTTGGGCGAGGCTGCTAGTGTGGTCGGGTAAGGCAATGTGGGTCGGGGTTGGCCTGCCCGCGCGAGCTCGAGCTCGCCGGCAATGGCGGGTGGCGGAGAAAGGGAAAGGAGAGAGGGGTCGCCTGACGGCGGGGACTCTGGTCCTATTTATAGGATGGAGGGCTTTGAGGTGAAGATATGCCTGGGGGAGGTTGGTCTGGGCCGGGACGCGCTCAACGGCGAGGTGGCGACCAGAGGGGTGGCGCTGCGCATGGCGGGGCGGCGTGGCGCTTCGCCAGCAGGTCAGGGCCGCGTGGCAAGTGGGGCAGAAGCCAGCTAGCGTGCCAGGCGGCGAGTTTGAGGTACACTGGGGGCCCAAATGGATGTGGACGGCATCCATCGTACGCTGGTGGCGAGTGGTGCACCGCGGCAGAGAACATGGGATGGCGAGATGAAGGTAGGGGCTTATTTGCAATTTCTGAAAGTTTAGGGACCTCTCGGTTTACTAAATTTTTCTCTAATTTCCGAGGCTCAATTGAAAAAGTGTTGAATACCAATCTTGCATAATTTTTCAAGATCTATTACTTTTGTTTTATGCAAATTCTCATTTGGAACCCACATTTTGAACTATTTTAAATTTCCAAATTTGCACAAAAGGGCTTTGTGTTTCATTCAGTTTTTGGATGGTTTTGGCTGAAAGTTCAAATGAGAACATGTCATTTAAGGTACCATTTATGAGCCAAACTTATTTTTGTGCACATTTTTGAATTGGATTTTGAGTAGGTTTTCACCCCTTTTTCTTTCTCATTTTAATTTCTTTTGTGTAGTTTGACTTTTATTTGACCTTTCCTTTTTGAATTAATTCCCCAAGTTTTTCCTTTAAGTTTTATTTGGGTAAAGTGTTCTGTATTTAAGTGTACAGACACCAGAGGTGTCACACTGGCCGGCCTAAAGTTCGGCCAAAAATTTTCGAAATTTTTTTGTGAAGTTCTCTGATGCAAATTTTTCAAATTTTAAACATGGGTTGGTTGAAATTCAAAACATGATTATGCAAGTTGGAAAGAAAATTATGCAAGGAAAAATTTAAACTATACTATATGCAATGCAAGTGATGGATATGTGCCACATACCTCATGGTGAGGGCTCGGGTTTTGAGTCCGGAGCCGGACTCTCCATTCCTTCAGTTTGATTGTCGTCGCCGGATGGAGTCTTGGGCGATGACACCTTCTTCCGCCACACTTTATTGGGTGTGGGTTGTACTTCGAAGTTTACTTCCTATGATTCCAGAAATTTCTTACGATGGATGCGTCGTTTGGCATTCCTCTGATTATGAAACTTGATCTGATTTGCTTTCTCTTGAAGTCGTAGCTCCTCCTAAATCCACAGATTCTCCACGAATGCGATGAGGGCTTCAATGTTTGGAAGCGAGGGTTTCTTCATCTCTTTCTCAGGTTTCTTCTTCCGACGGACCTCTTTGACTTGGTTGCATTGTTCAACCTTCGATTTGAAGGCGAACTTCTCCTAGTGGCCATTGATGTTGAGCTGGATTTCTCCGGCCCTGACATCAATGTGGGCATTTGCTGTACTCAAGAACAGCCTACCCAGGATGAGCGGCGTCTTGGCGTCAACTTCCATGTCGAGAACGACGAAGTCAACGGGAATAAAGAAATTCCGGATTTTCACCAGGATATTCTCTGCTATTCCCGTAGCATAGCGGACCATTTGATCCGCTAGCTACAAACACATGGCAGTAGGGGCAAGTGCATGATGGTTAAGTTTGTCATAAACTACCTTTGGCATGACACTGACGCTTGCTCCCAAGTCGCAGAGGGCGTTGGAGAAATGTTAAGCCCCGATCGAGCAAGTGATAGTGGGGCAGCCTGGGTCTTTCTTCTTCACCAGGAGAGGATCGAGTATAGCAGCGCTACACTCTTTCGTTAACTGCATGACCTCAGTGGTGGGCAGCCTCCGCTTGTTTCCAAGAATATCCTTGATATACTTGGCATATGTGGGTACCTGCATAGCGTCAAGAAGTGGTATATTCACATATAACTTCATGATTACCTTGATGAACTTGCCAAATTGTTCGTCGGCCACTAGCTTCCTTATCCACTCCGAAAACAGTAAGGCAGTTTTGTTGTGATAGTCCCGTGAAGTTCTTGGGGGTTCCACAGGGTCTTCCTGGGTAGCAGGTGTGTTGGAGTCGACGGGCTCCTCCTGCTCTTCATCTTTAACGTCGGTACTGTTAGTGGTTACGGTCTTCCGCTGCTTTCCTGCATCCTTTGGGAAAGGTGGCTCTTGCGTGGTCTCACCACCACGCGTGGTCACCGCACTAACATATTCTTTCGAGGGTACTTTCGGTTGCCTGGGTAGTTTCCCCGCATTAATGTTAGGACATGAAGATGCAAGCTGAGCTACTTGGGTTTCTATCATTTTGTTAAAGCTTAGTTGATTTTTAGTAACAGAATTAAATCTCTCTAGTTGTGCAGCCATAGATTCTAAGATCTTGTCATTAGCAAGGAATTTCCTACTAATGTTATCATTGATTTGTTTTTGGCCGTACACTAAGTCTTTTAATGTGGGCTGAAAACTGTTATTGAAATTCGTACCTTGTTGTTGACCGAAGGGGAGGTTGGGCTTGGAGTTCCAACCCTGCTGAGGACGAAATCCTGAGTTGGGATTGTTGTTGCTCCCAACGAAGTTTGCGTCCTCTTGAGTTAAGGGGCACGAAGTGCCCGAGTGCCCAGTCTCGCCACATGTTTCACATGTCATACGAGACTCCGAAACTTGATTAACCTCCTGGTGCGGAGATTCCAGCTTCTTCATCAGAAGTTCCAACTTGGCAGCTAACATGTCGACCGTGTCGATTTGATGCACGCCCCTGGGACGGGCTGGCTGCCTTTCTCCTTTCCAACTTTGGTTGGAAGCTATCTTGTCAATCAGCGCCTTTGCTCCCGCAACATCGAGAGAAAGGAAGGAACCACCTGCTGCATCAACGTGGTCCTAGGCTTGCTGATTCAGGCCATGGAAGAAGTTCTGAATGATCAGCCACTCTTCTATGCCGTGGTGTGGGCATGCTTGTATGTACTCCTGGAGACGCTCCCAGACTTCCGGGATGGTTTCATTCGGCAATTGCTGAATTCCGGTGATCCTGTTCTGGAGGGCATTGGTCTTGCCCTCTGGAAAGTACTTGGCTAGGAATGCATTTGAACTAGCTTCTCATGTCGTGAAAGCTTCCTTGTTGGAGTAGAACCATGTCTTGGCCTTCCCGATCAGTGAGAACGGGAACATGCGAAGACGGACGTTATCCAGAGTAGTTCCTCTGGGGTTGATGGTGTTACTCACCTCCAAGAAGTTCTGGAGATGGGCGTTGGCATCCTCGGATGCCTTTCCGTAGAACGGACTTGCTTGAACCATGTTCACTAGTCCAGTCTTCAGCTCAAAGCTGTCATTGCCGGCTTGATTGACATTCAGTACAGTAGGAATGTGGCTGCTGGACGGGGCAGAAAACTGACGTAGAGTCTTCTGAGCCATGGATGAGGATGCTGAGGTGGAGGGTGAACTGATAGGCCAAGTGAGTCTTTTCTGAGGTGGGATGATGCGACGTCTCACGATTCTCCCAATTCTTTCTGGATTTGGGTGGAAGTTACTTGGTAGGTCGAAACCGGTCATGCTCTTCTCTGCGTCGATCAAAAGATAGAGAGAGCAATGGTAAGCCCGCTAGGGTTAGCGGCGACAAACTAGCAGAGTTTATCAAACTATCTATGATATCTTTAGCTAATTGCTTCCCCGGCAACGGCGCCAGAAATGCCTATTGGTGTTTTTTATGCCCGATTAGAATAGATATTATGCAAGTGCACAGAATCACCGCTGTAGCACTTCACCTTGGAGTATTCCAGGGTATTGTATTTTTCCTCACGGAAGCACTATGGTAAAGAGTATCATAAATCGATTGATAACCGTACTAGCTTTATCGACTAGCTGACTAGACGGGGGTAAGCCAGATAGGTAGATAAGATAAATGGCCAGGCAATGACCGAGTGACACACGGAGATTCTAAACCTTAGAGAGGTAGAGCTGGGAGGATGATGAGCGAGAAAAGACACCAAATACACTTCTGAACTATCGAGCTAGCCTCTCTAAATCAGACTAAACACCTAACTAGTTCTCGGGAAAGCAGAGCTTACTTCGGTGGCTAGAAGAGGAAGGACTTCAGAAAGGGATGAGAGGGGAGTCCAACAGCAACCTGCACTACTGCTATGAAAACACCCGAACGTGGTGGACTACAAAGGATAGATAGGGCTGTCACCACCTACCGACTACCACAATGGTTCCGTGGGGTGGAACACACTTTCTAGCTAACACTAAGGTCAGACACCACGTCTGCACTCGGTGTTAGGATTTCTCTCGAGGCCTTCAAGAGAAATCCCCTCAACCTAGAGCACTAACTTGAGATACTCTAGTCCGGGCGAGAAAACACGTAAGATAAGTTTCCGATCACTAAGAGAGATAAGTTAGCCTAAGCTAAAGGACAACTTCCGTGCTCAAGCTAAACCTTAGACTTGAGTAAATAAAAGACTACAGAAAGTAAAGCTGATTCAGAAAAGTAAATAAGATAACTTATATTAATAAAGTTAAAAGAAAGATACAAGAGCTATACCAGACTTTCGACGACTCCGGAATCCCAAGCAAGCTCGACTCGACTCTAACTCCCAGGATACTAACCTAATCTAGAAAGTACAAGTGGAAGAGAAGAGCTCCAATGGTGTGTGTTGAAGTGATGGATGGTGCCTGTTGACGCTCCTTAGCGCCCCCGATTTATATACCGCAAGCGCACGGTTTCGTGTAGCTTTTCCCTTAGAGTATTCCCCCAAGGTTTATCAATCCACGGAACCAAAGAGACAAGAAACAATCTACTAGCATAGAGATTCCTTTGTGTTGAGAGGGTGAAAACGAATCTAATCTACTAAAAACGACAAACACCAAAGGTAGCAAGAGAAAGTTAGAGATAACCAATCTAGATCACCTAGATCATGCATATGTTGTAATTCTAGCTAGATGAAGTGAAGTAAGGTAGATGTGAATCTCAATGAAAAGCCTCTTTAAACCCAAAATCTCCAATCCGATCCCTCGATACTCTGCCTACTCTGTGGAGACGGCCTGTCACGACGCCCCCCTTTTGAACGAAATAAACTAAAGCAAGTCGAACCCCCTTTGGTAGTTCCGCCATGAACATCTAGCCACCATGACTACAAGATCATGCTAAGCGATCTATCTCGATAATAGATCTAGGATGAAGCAAACCCAAAGAAAAGAACGAAATCGAAAGAGAGAACATGGTCGCTAAACATTCGGAATCACAAATAACTTCACCATTAATGATTGTACATCACAAGATCACAACCGGGGCCCTACCTTGATCTTGATGATCCTAGCTCCAGAACTCCGACGTGGTCTTCCTTGCAAGGTTCCCACATCGGCTAGGGCGAACCCTAGACAACTAGCATGACCCTCGGCTCTCCGAGAGGTGTCCCTCTATATTCTCTGCTCCTTTGCGTCGTCTCCCGAATTGATCTCTGCGTGAACCTTGGGGAGGGGTCTTTAAATAGCCTCAGGGAACCGTAGGTCAAAGGGGAGGTCGAACCGACCTAAAAAAGGGCTGGGCCGGCCGGCCTGGCTCTTTCCTTTGCCGTCTCGTGTTCATCTTTCTCCTCAAGTCTCCTGGAATCTTCTAGAGTTTATGTCTTTCACGATTGCACCCCATTAGACGTCGTTATCTTCGAGATTTCTTCGAGGAAAAGGATGGGATGGAAAATCCTTCCTTAAATATCTCTTTGCTTTGCTTTGCCCCGAAGTATCTTGATCTTATCTTGTGGGCTTTGTCCTTTGGGCTTCATTGGAGGGTGGATGTGCATGAACGGGCCTCTAATCATCATGGCCTTCGATCCTTTGTTCGGGCTTTGGCCTTCATCTTTCTTCGTGTCAACGCATGATCGTGGGCCTCGCCATTTCATGCTCCAAAATTGGTCAAAAACCTGCAAAAACAAAGTACCTCCAAAATATATGTGCAAACGCGAAAACGACCAATAATTGGGCCGAGGTTAGGATGGTTAGTGATTCTGATATTAAATTTATGCCATTATCAAAGTTAAACAGGGGATAAAATGGATACTTAAGGAGCGCCAACATTCCCCCCATGCTTAAACCTTGCTCGTCCTCGAGTAAGTCTTTGATAAAAAATCAGCGCTGCCTTTCAGTATCCAATCCCTGCACTTGATCATACACGAGAAAACACAATGCTCCCAAAAATATTTTGCAGTTAATAGTTCAAGTTGTAACCAGCTTTTTCAATGTGGAAGGTAGATACAAGTTAAATGCTTCCCCACAATTATAAGCACATGCTCTCAAAATTAAACAAGTCTCAGAATTAAGAAAGTAAGTTCCATAAGTAATGCTAAACCAAGATCAATAATTTAAACCTCATTGCAATTTGCTCATGGAAACTCTCAGCTCATCTTGTCTCTCAATCTTGATAGAACTACCTCCTTTCTTCCTCTCATATGTATGTGTGAGGCTTTATTTGGAGCTCTGAAAAGGTTAGTCCTAACAAAAGATATTATAATCAAGATATTATTAAAACAAGAAATACTTCTTATGGATTTACCGAGACTCGTCAAAAAGACCATTGGAAAATAATTTCTTTGTGGAGAGGGAGAGAATGGAACACACACTTTGGATGGTGGACATGTGCAAATGGCAACGGTTGATCCCAAGGCACAACTGAAGTCCTTGTTATCGGATTGCACATGGTTGGAATAATTGAGTATAGAATAATCTTCAAAGTATCTGGAGTTTAATGAAGCAAACGGGACCGAGGAGTTTTTCATCATCATTCATTTTTTTCTTTTTCTCTCTTCTTTTTTTTTCTTTCTTTCTTTTTGCTCCTCAGAACCATTGGCAACACAATGCACTTACTCCACCTCCCCCCTATGCTTGAACTTTTGCTTGTCCTCAAGCAATGAAGTGATGGTAACTTGATGGAGTGAATGCACAAAACCTTTATCAATTCTCTGGACTTAACTTTGGAATTCAAGGGAGCATCTCCTCGTGAAAGATTTAAGACAACAGAGGAGGAAAAGGGGCAGGACGGCCGGCCTAGGGGTGTTGGGCCGGCCGGCCTACTGCCTGTAGGCCTCCACTTCTTCTGATTTTTCTTCTGCGAACTCTTTGATGCTTCCCAAGATTACGTTTTACTGAATTTTGCTCTTGATTCCACTGTTTTGCCGTCGAAATAAAAATATATACTCAATATATAGGTTGTGGTCAAGGAGGTGTTTCACAAAAAGATGTTTTTGGTTAAGGGTGGATATCCAGCGAGGTTTGCGATGTTCCCGGTATAGAAACTCACAATGCATGGATAGAATGGCTAGCAAAAGAGAGGTACGCAAAAATACGGAATGGTCAGCTTCTTAGTCTCGTACCAAAGAAGATAAATCCTGAATTAATTCACCTGAAAATAATCCTTGCTCTATGGTTTGTTATGATATATCATTTAGGCTTGTAGAAGGGTAGAGCAATTGCAAAAGGTATCATAGACAAGGTTAGCTCAAAATTAAATCCAAAATAAATTTTCCTTGACAAGCTTAAGTAAGAGAGCAAGAATAAAAGATATGGGTCTTAATTTATCATAACCTCCACAATTGAATTAGCCGGCATCTAATTAATTTTTAGATCATGTTAGAGAGAGCATTAGTTTAATCATGCATAAACCAAGCACAAGAAAGTAGACAAAGTGGCAATGATCATCATATTTTAACATGGCACAAACTTTCTATCGTCATTACTAACCATAACATTAAAGTGTAGGTGATGCATTTATTTATCATGGTGATGAAAGCAAAAGAAAACAATTTCCACACATGCTGAAAAATAAAAACAGAAAACTGCTACGCACACACAAGCTTGCACACATGTTGAAAATAAATGAAAAGAAATAGAAAATCCAAACCACACATGCGAGCATTTTATTCATGGTCTTGCCGTCGATCAATCTCCTTGATTGGCTCTTGCATTGTATCCTTGGTCATAATACTGCTGAAATGCTCCTCCATTAAATTGTTCCGGTGGCGCCAGGCCTAGAAGTCCCATTTGATATGCGATTCCCGCGGTTCCATCTTCTAGTTGGGTTGTGTGCCTCCGGATGGCGTCTATATCTTCCATATTTCTTCTTGCATAGGCACCCATGATTCTCATTCCTTGTTCCGGTTGAGGGAGGTCAAAATATTGTGCTCCAAATGACGGGTCGGGCATCTCTCCTTGGTATGACGAGGGTGGGTAGCCGTAGTTGCTAAATGGTGGGGGCGCCGCCGCAGCATGCCCCCATGCTTGTTCTTGGCTTCCTTCCCATTGACTCGTCCATCCTTGCGGGTATCCTTGTCCACTTGATGCACCTTGAAATTCATTCCTCCAATAAAGCGGAACTTGGCGGTGGAAGGTTTACTTCCAAGTCTTCTTGTTGTGCCGATGCCGATGTTCCTTCAATTAACCTTCCTCCTTTTGATTTCTTCACCTTTTTTCCAATATTTTCAACTCGCCAATCAGTTCTCCCTCTTGCAAATAATTTCAGCCTTTGATCGGGGAGGGAAATATCCATCTCAGAAATAGTGAATCCCTTCTTTTCATCCCCTCCGATATAATGGCCTTGCCTCAAATGTTCAATCCCAATATCTCTTCCCGGGACATAAAATTTTTTGATCACTCGTAACCTCGGATTCATGGCTCGGGCTATCATTGTGAGATAACACCCTGAACCAACTTCTCCCGTACCGGATGATGCTTCACAAATCCACCTTTCAACCATGATGTAGGTGGGATCAATTACTTGCTTCTTCACCAATGCAGCATACATCCAATTTAATTCTTGGTCGGTGACCTTCGATTCTCTCATCCTCCCAAGAATTCTTTTGCTCAACCAAGAGTGGAATATTTGGAGGGTCACATTACTTATATTCTTCCTTTGGCGGTTGACATCTTTTGCAATTTTTGTCCAAAATTCATCAAGCTCTCCATCTTCAACTTGCACCATTTCATATGCATTACTTTTGAATCCGAGCAAGCTTCCTATTTCTCCATAGGTGATTACTTTCTCTTCATTCTTGAGCCGAAATTTCAGACATGGAACTTCTTCATCATCTACCACTTCCGTTGATTTTTCTAATGTCATGAACATCTCAAGAGCCACTTCTTCTTGCATATCTACCGTGACACCGTCGGAAAATAACTTCCAACCGATGTTCTCCAAGAGCACATAGATGTCATGATGAAATCCCAGTTTCTCCAATGCTTCATCATCAAAATCATAATTTGCTCGCAGTCTTCCCTTCATGAACTTGAGCCTTTCTTCTTCTTCCTTCGACAAGATAATAAACTCATATTCTGAATTCTTGGGCTTGTATGGTGGTGGTGCGGATGACCTTGTCGAACGCCGTGGAGGAGGTGGCACCTCTTCGGCAAATCGCATGGAGGAGCTTATCGGGTCTCTCATCCCACCAAGGAGCAGCATGTCGCTCCTCGGTGCGGGGTTGTCTTCCTCCATGCTCCGCGGAGACTCGGAGACCGAGTGCCTCCGCGAAGAACTTGCCGATGCGTCAGATGTTGATGAACGCGTCATTCTCCTCCCGGTGATGAACTTCATGAGGCCACTCATGGTGACTCCTTGATGCACAAACTCAAACAAACACACCAGGGGTTTCTTGCCGGCGGGAGAACAATATATCGAAGAGTGGAACAAACTAGGAATTGTGGTGAATTTTCTGAGATTTTTGGAGTAGATTTTGGTGGACGAATTTTTCAGGGCTCTAACTGATGTTTCTGGGCGAAGAACTTGAAGAACATAAGCAAGGAATTGAATGAGGAGTGCACCTATCAAAGGGGAGCATCAGAGGTCTTAAAAAGGGGCTAGGCCGGCCGACCGGCCTAGGGTGTTTTTAGCTCTCCTCCACTTCAATTTTCTCTGGTGGCTTCCTGGTGCAATTATTCGCTTCTGTCCAGTACATCTTGCATGCTTTGCACCATCCAAATCCCGTGAACCACTCCTTCTTTGACTTTGATGTCCACTTGCAACATTATTTCTCCACTTTGTGTCATTCACCTTGTCCCATGCTTAATCATTCATCACATGGTGCCATCTTTGCTGAAAATCACATGTCCTTCCCATGCATGGCTGCTCCCTCCTTTGAATTATTTGCATGTGGTGGTAGGTAGAGAGCACAACTCTTTCCCGTGAACTCACTTTGATCAATTTATGTTAATCAAGCACATAAACCATTTCCAAATCATGCTTAGATGTTTAGTCCTCCTCTAACTTTGAAATTTCAGAATTGACTCAAAGCATGCAATGAGTTTAAATGAATAATCAGAGGGGAATTGAAACATCTTTACATTTGTAAGTCAAAAAATATTTCCCGACTACATTAATTTTGGTTGCACCGGAACCGTTCACTTTCATGAATTGATAGCGAACAATATCGAATTCAACCGTGGGTCTTGGGTTTAGGTTCTAGTTTTTGCCAAAATGAGAGAGAGAATTTTGAAAAAGAGAATAATTAAGGTTAGGAAAATTCTAGTCCTATGGTAATGAAACTGAAAATTCTCTCTATGTTTGTGCGAACCTACGCATCAAGAATTTAAGTAATATAAACAAAGCGCGGCTCTACTCGTGTGTTTTATCTCAACTTGGTCCAGCCGTCATGGACAGGACGATCGCCAAAAATGGGTATGGAATTTTGGATGTGGCTTTCTCAAGAAGAGGCAAATAAATCATAGGATGGCTCATGTCATTGGTTTAAAATAAGAAACAACATCGAAATGACCGAGCGAATAAAATCCAAATCGAATTGTTCGACCGAACGACCAATTGTTCAAAAGTTTATCATGTCCTTGCGTAGCAAAATTCTTGACTCACTTACCAAAACCTTTCGCGGGTTGTCTTCCCGTCAGCTTATTCTTGACTCGACGAACGGGTTGAACTCCCGGCAGCTTTATTCTTGACTCGACGAACGAGTTGAACTCCCGGCAGCTTTATTCTTGACTCGATGAACGGGTTGCCTCCCGCAAAGCACTTCGTTTATAGTCTATAGCTAGACTTTCTTCTTCTTCACTTCAGACCAACGCTCGGTGATGGTGCTGCAGTCTTGGGTACCCACTTCTGCACAATCCTTGGTGCGGGTTTGTCTTCTACGTTAGTCGTCTTTTTGGTCTTCACAGGCGGGCTTTTAGCTTTCTTCTTGACGGGCGTAGCTATCTTCTTTGTCGCGATGGACGCGACGACTTCTATCCCCTTCTTCGCTTCCTTCTTGTTCGGCTCCTCTTCTTTCTTTGGCTTCTCCTCTGTGACACGGCGGTGAGGCGGAACATATTTGACATTGATCATGTTGCATACCTCGAGGCGTGGATGAAACTTGAATTCGCTTGTGCTGCCATTAATGTCAAACTTTATCTCCCCCTTGCCAATGTCGATGTTCGCCCTTGCGGTCTTGAGGAAAGGCCTCCCAAGTATGAGAGGCGCCTTGCTCCCTTCTCCCATATCGAGAATCACAAAGTCAACGGGGACTAGGTGTTCTCAAATCTTCACGGGCACGTCTTCGGCGATTCCCAAAGGATAGCGAACGGAATTGTCCGCTAACTCTAGGCACATGGCGGTGGGCTCTGGCTCCGGTAAGCGTAGCTTCTCGAACACATTCTTGGGCATGACGCTTACACTTGCACCGAGATCACAAAGTGCTCTTTCGAACATAAGAGATCCAATGGAACACGGGATGGAAGGACATCCGGGGTCCCTCTTCTTTTCAGGAGCTTCATTAGCGATTGCCGTGCTACATTCCTCAGTTATCTTGATAGTGCTTGGCGGTATCTCGTGCTTGTTTCCCATGATGTCTTTGAAGTAGCGAGAATACGTCGGAACTTTGCGGTATTGTGGCCTTGGCGGTAGAATCTTGGTGTCTATATCATCTAGCTCAAACTCCGGCTGTTTGGTGACTATCTCTGGCATAGGAGTAGGTGCCTTCTCCTTGATGATGGTCTCCACTTAAACTCTTGGCTTAGGCTTCCTTGCTCCCGCCGCATGTTCGGGTTCTTCGGTCTCCTTTCCCGAGCGAGTTTGAATTGCCTTTGCCGTCTCCGGACTTTGAGGTTGCCCGGACAATTTTCCTTCGTTGCTAGATAAGCGTCCGGTGAGCTGGGCTACTTGCGTTTCTAGCATCTTCATCATGTTGAGTACTTGAAGGTTAGAGCTCCCGACCTCCGTCACCTTGCCATCAATGTTTTCCAAGATCTTGTCCATAGCCTTGAACTTGGTGACGGTGTCCTTGTTGATCTTGCCTTGCTCCTCCATGAACTCCTTCAATTGTATACGAAGAGGCACCGAGTTTTGAATGGAAGAGCTTGCATTAAATTGGGGTCTACCTTGCCCGTAGCGGAAGTTGGTTGGCGGAATCCATTCTCCCTTCTTCATGTAGTCGAGCATCTTGGCTTCCTCCTGGCAATTCTTTTGGACATGGCCGTTGTAACGTCCCGCCTCCCCGAGGCCGGGCCCGCTTACATCTGACAGCTTTCTAGGACATAGACTGCCCTCACAGACCAACACATGTCTTTTCTGCACACTTTGTCCTCACTCGTGTGCACCCGAGAATAACTTCCCGGTCGGTCACCCATCCCCAAATTGCTCCAGGCCAAGCACGCTTAACCTCGGAGTTCTTTGGAGACCGGCTTCCGGAAAAGAAGTTGCAACTTGTTGGTATGAGTATTCTATCAATCCTATTAAGCCCTGGGCCGGGGTGTCACATCCTCACCCCCTTAAGAGACTGACGTCCTCGTCGATCAATCCCAAGTCAGGAACGTCCTCTCTTGGCCACGTCCTGTACGTCCAGTGCCAGCAGCCCATGTGCCACGTCCGTGCGTCCAGTGCCAACGGTCCCTGTGCCACGTCCGTGCGTCCAGTGCCAATGGCGCATCCCAGATGCCCGCGCACTGACCCGCCACACGCCCGTGCACATGTCGGTGGTATCTGCACCCCCACGTGCCCGTGCTCATGCCTCCGCACTTACGCCCGTACGTGCCCGTGAAACCGCGAAAGTCGGCTCTGATACCATTCTGTAACGTCCCGCCTCCCCGAGGTACACAAAATTTTAGTTGGCTCATGAGAGGTACCTCAATTGACTTGTGCTCAATTGAACTTCAGCCAAAATCAAGTCAAAAACTAATTAAAACTAAAGTCCTCTTGTGCAAACTTGCAAATGGACAAATAATTCAAAATGTGAGTTTCAAATGAAAATTTGCATAACACGAAAGTTGTAGATCTTGAAAAGTTATGCAAAAGTGGTATTCAACACTTTTTCATTTGAGCCCTCTAAAGAGGAGATATTTTTAGATTACTGAGAGGTCCCTGGAATTTTAAGAAATCACAGAAAAACCCCTATCTCCATCTCTCTCTCCCGGCTGGCTCTGTTTCGCCTGCCGCCCGCCGTACGCCGCCGGTGGACTTCGTCCACCGCACGCCCGTGGCCAAATGGACCCGGGAAGTCCTCCAGCGCCACCTGGCCCGCCCCTTGTCGCCCTCCCACGCTCACACGCGTCCCAGGCCGCTCCCCGAGCCGCCACGACACCCCGCCATGCGCCGCGCCGACTAGCCGCTCCGCCAGCCCGCCGACAAGCCGTCCAGGGCCAAATCCACCGCCCCCAGGCGCTACTCACCTCACCCAGGAGCTCCTTGGCCTATAAAGACCCCCAGAACTCCACCGTCGCGCGCCTTCTCCTCCTTCTTCCTCCTCCCGCCGCTCCGCCTTGGCCGTCGAGATCCAGCTCGCGCGGACCGGCTAACCCAGCCCTACATTGTCCCATCTGACCACCGCAGCAGCTTTGCCACCTCCTAGTAAGGCTCCACGCGCACGGAATCGAACCCAAACCTCCTCCCGACGCCGTTCCTCTTCTGCGCCGCCGCCGGCGAGCTCAGGCTCACTGCGGACCGGCCAGCACAGAAGAAGTCCGAGCACTACAGCTACCCCAGGCTCATCCTCCAGCTCACGTAGTGCTCGTGCGCGCCCTGTTCCCCTACCCCGAGCCCTCCTTCACTTCCAGCGCCGGCGAACCGAACAACCGACCCGCCATTGACGCCGATGAGCTCGAATCCGCGCACCAAACACTCGAACGTCGACCAAGGTAGGTGTTCCTCGATCCCTTCTCTCCCACGCTCCTCCCCGTGTCAGCCCCGGTAAGCCCTGCGTCGCAGAACACCACCGGCAAGATGCCACGGCGGAGAAGGCCGGCGAAGGACCCGGTTGTAAATTCTTTTTTTCATTCAAGGGTGTTTCTGCAAGTATTCCAGTGTATACAAGTGAACTTCTAAAATGCAGAACAAATCATAGAAAAATTGTAAAAATGCAAACTCAACGGATTTGGAATCCTTGTAACAAGATCTACAAATTTTGTAACAGTCACATCTGCAAAAACTCAACCGATTTTAATCTAGGAAAAAGAATAAGAAAATGACCTTGATTTTCGGATATGTTATCACTAATGTAATCTTAAGATCACAGTAAAAACATGACACCCAACCAAAACAGATATCATGTTGGAACAATCAAGATTCTCTAATCTGTTGTTAGCTTTCTCGTTTTAATTCTGAAAAATATGCACATGAACTTGCTCTGGAATTTTTACTGCATGCATGTGCCACTTAATCCCTGCAAATACCTAAATTTCAGATTTATTAGAGTTCATTTCTATATACCATGATTTATGCTTGTTTAATCAACTTAATTCTTCATATATAGTTCTTATGCTCAGAAAAATCTGTATTTATTTCTGATGTCTCTTTTTAGCTCTGTCTTCCTGTCTATAAATTTTGAGCTGCAGTTGCTCAGTTTTGCTTTGGTGAATAATCATGCTTAGCATCTTAGGGCTAGATTTACTATTTTTGTTCTGAGTAATCTACACCATAACTGATCTCGATTTTTGGACATGATCTTGTTTAGAGTATGTTCTATCTGTAATAAAAAGTTCATATGCAGTACTAGTTAAATGCACTTTGAGAAATTTATGCTAATTCATGCTAAGTTAACTGCACAACTAATTTATCATATTGAGTTAAATCTTGAAAAATTTTCTGGTGTATGTTTAGCTCATGAATAGGCTCTGGTAAAAATTTGAGAACCATATCCCTAGTAAAACTTTCGGTAGATTTAATCTTCGTAAATGGCTTGCTGTTTTTGTTCTTTTTGTTACCCCTGTAGTATAAGTGTATAAAATCTGGAAAAATTTCAGTGCTGAGTATATGTTATGAAGTTGCTCTCGTAAAATTTGTAGCACCAGAACCCATATTAAACGTTCTGTACAAAAAGATGAAGCAACTAGAGTAATCCACTTGCATGAATAGTTATAGTTTTTGCTTTATGGTTAGATGCTGAAATTTATACCATGAATGCTTAAGTTTGGATCTGTGTTACTTGAGTTTTTCACCACTAGCTCGTTAGTAGTTTTGTTGTTATGAAATAATGAAAGCATGCTATGTGTTGAAATTAAAAAAAAAGAAAGAAAACCAAAACCCCCACTCATTCATGAAGAAATGTAGTTATGTTTACTACTCTATAAACGATTGCCCATGAAATGAAAAGTGAAATCATCACTAAATTTAACTTTGTTGAACTACAACTTTATCGTGAAGGAAAGAAATCGTTATCCATGAGTAACTCATAATCTTGCATTGCATATAGAAACAGTTAATATCGCGGACGGTGACTACGAACTGGTGCCCGCGGACTCTCGTGCGGAGCAGGAGGTTAATCTGAACTGTGCTAACTCGTCTCAAGACCTGGGCCAAGCCCCATAGGCTTTTCTGGCTGACAGTGCCCAAGAAGGCAAGCCCCGGAGCAGAATCCCACTATTTTCCGAATTATCATTCAGTTATCTTTCTATTAATGTTTTGTAATATCTTGTTTTCTGCATTTAAGTTTTCTAGGCGTTGATCGAAAACCTTAGACGCATGATCCCTAGGAACCTATGTTTGATACCGGATATTTTTATTGACTAGTTGCCATGCTAAATAGGTACGGTAGAAGTCGAGTGGTTTCCTGCCTCTCGCGAGCAAATAGGAGTTGTACTGACTTTAATTCCTGCTGAAATATAAGGACAACGGGCGGGGTTGTGTAGTTGTGATACCCCGCTGGTGTAGTCAAAAATGGCTAAGGTCGCGGTGTGTGGCTCATTTCGTTAAGCGTTTGAAAGTACTAGCCACATATCGAGAAATATGGTAATCGGTAAGCTTAAGTACCTGATTGGACCGGCGAGTGGAACGATCTTGCACCCTCCTGGTAGAAGTAGGGTTTATATTTTTTTGTCGCGACGTACGGGTGCAGAGTGGTCGGACTCTGTAGTCGGGGAGGGTGCCCCGGATCCACGGACTGGAAAGAAAGGGGAACTATAGCGTGGGCGGGAGCGAAGTCGATCCCCATGCGTGTGGTCTAGGTTCCCCTGGCCAGGTTGAAATTCGATTCGGAATCGTCTGCCTCTCACGGCATGAGATTGCTTAATGTTTTCGGTCACACAGAGTAACAAGTGGAACATGATGATGATAATACTGCTGGTTGATTAAATGGTTGCTCTACCATGTTTGTGTAGAGTTAGTTGCAAATTTAGAATGATTAATCCAACTAGAATATGGCTAAGTAAAACCTGAAAATAAGGATCAACATTTAGTGGCGTTTTTGGCAAATAAACCCCACCAACCAAAAAGCCTTGCATGTCTAGTTATCGGGCTATGTTATATCCGGTGACGGGTCAGTCTTGCTGAGTATTAGTATACTCAGCCTTGCTTGTGGCACTGTTTTTCAGGTACTAACTTTGAGGATCTGTTTGCAAGTCTTACTTGGCCGTGTACCTTGCCTCCAAGTTGGTCTGTTGAGTGGGATGGCCCTTCAGCTAGTGCTAATCACCCTCCCGCTGAGTGACGCATTCGTACGGGCTTTATCGATGCGTCACATTATCTCGCTAGTTATCTATTACTGCTTCCGCTGAACAATGAAACTTGAATAAATTGAGTAGATGGAACTCTGTAGTACTTTACTATTCTGAACATGGTTTGTAATAAATTTCTTTTTCCACTGCAATCACTCTGAGTTGTATGAAGTGGTCTGTGTTGTAATCTCTGGGCTCACCTTCGTGTGAGTGTTGTCTGCTGATCCTGGAATAGCGTGGCTTTTATCGAGGCTTCACTCGAGGAACTACCGGTGAGTGCCAATTTGGGTCAGAGTTGCTCAGCAACAAAGATCAGTGCACCCGGGCCCAGTTAGTTTGGGTGGTTCCACCACAGCTGGCATCAGAGCTCGCAGACAGCCTACCAGAGATGGCAGCCTCGGTTTTCGAAACAATAAATTAAAACTTGACTTCGAAACTACTAAAGTTTTCTTTGAACGAGTTTAGGATCTCCCAGGACAAGTCTAGGACGTAAAGCCCTAGGGGATCTTATGGGTATAATTAGGTGGCTTATATTGTATGGCTAACTTCCAGCACATTACTTTTCAGTATTTAAATTCCGCAATTTAAATTCTGCAACTACATCGTCGCCACGGAGGTATGCTTACTCAGTCAGCTGAGGGAGTCTGACCTTCCCGTCGGTGATGCGAGCCGAACGCTGGAGCTCAAGCAGTGGCCTACTTGAGCTGCTGCCCATATACCAACTTCGGTTGAATATATGGGGAGTAATGGTTCGAAATTGGAATTCAATTCCCCGTCAAAGACGGTACTCAGTCAATACGTTGTTTCGATGACGTATGCTTAACGTTGTCCATACGGCGGTAATTGTATGGATGCCGGTTCTATGGTGATCGGTAATGTATGGGAACGCTTTCGTGAGTGCTGGCACGGAAGGTTCAATTTATATTTGTCAATTTTCTGCAGGTACGCTAACTCGAAAACCGAATTCTAGGCTATCTAGCTATATCGAGTAACTATATAGTGAGAGACGTAATATGTATGCCACCAAAGTCATTGCGTAAGACCAAGATTACTTGGCAATTCTTTTCCTTGGTGAGGACGGATAGGTTCTGCAATCATTCTTAAAAAGGGTAACAAAGAAATCTTGGGAGAAATCGCAAGCAAATCAGCTAAAACCCTATCCTAAGGAGTATCCAGATAGTCTGCAACTTGGTTTCCACGAATTTTAACCTTCTGTTAAGTTACCCAAATCAACATGGGGTAGTAATACGAAATGATGTATCCTAAGTTATCAAACTCCTGTAAAAATTTGAATTTTTTTGAAGCCTTCTAGCTTGGTATTTGTGATTTTAGATCAACACTGTGTAAAACTGATAACTCGGAACAGTATAGACAACTGAAATTGTTCGACCCTTAAAAGTTGTTCAAACGAAAAATCGTTCAACATGAAAGTTGTAGACAACTAAGTGGTGAACTTACCAGAAAAATTGGAAAATTTTTTGACGTCTGGTTTGAGAGTTATGGTCAAAATACACCCTCTCTGGACGCTTAAATTTCCTGGTTGATGTCACTCTGATTACCTGAGCATATCACCCCCATGGTGTCCGAATTGATTTTCATGATGACTAGATGAATCGTTCCATAATATCAGAGGGATCTTGTGCAATTTTTTGAGAATTTTTGAAGCAAATTATCTACAGTTTTGGCAATTTCTTTCACTGTCTAGAGTTAGTAGTTCTTGTTACCATCAGCTGATCCATCGGTCTTTTGCTGGGACAGATGGAAGAGCTGCTGGTCGTTGACGCGCAGGGACACGTGCACTCCGCTTGCCTGCACTGGGACGGGTTTCCCCGCCGTCTCTGGGAACTTTTGGCAGAACCACCCAAACTAACTGGGCCCGGGTGCACTGATCTTTGTTGCTAAGCAACTCTGACCCAAATTGGCACTCACCGGTAGTTCCTCGAGTGAAGCCTCGATAAAAGCCATGCTATTCCAGGATCAGCAGACAACACTCACACGAGGGTGAGCCCAGAGATTACAACACAGACCACTTCATACAACTCAGAGTGATTGCAGCGGAAAAAGAAATTTATTACAAACCATGTTCAGAATAGTAAAGTACTACAGAGTTCCATCTACTCAATTTATTCAAGTTTCATTGTTCAGCGGAAGCAGTAATAGATAACTAGCGAGATAACGTGACGCATCGATAAAGCCCGTACGAATGCGTCACTCAGCGGGAGGGTGATTAGCACCAGCTGAAGGGCCATCCCACTCAACAGACCAACCCGGAGGCAAGGTACGCGGCCAAGTAAGACTTGCAAACAGATCCTCAAAGTTAGTACCTGAAAAACAGTGCCACAAGCAAGGCTGAGTATACTAATACTCAGCAAGACTGACCCGTCACCGGATATAACATAGCCCGATAACTAGACATGCAAGGCTTTTTGGTTGGTGGGGTTTATTTGCCAAAAACGCCACTAAATGTTGATCCTTATTTTCAGGTTTTACTTAGCCATATTCTAGTTGGATTAATCATTCTAAATTTGCAACTAACTCTACACAAACATGGTAGAGCAACCATTTAATCAACCAGCAGTATTATCATCATCATGTTCCACTTGTTACTCTGTGTGACCGAAAACATTAAGCAATCTCATGCCGTGAGAGGCGGACGATTCCGAATCGAATTTCAACCTGGCCAGGGGAACCTAGACCACACGCATGGGGATCGACTTCGCTCCCGCCCACGCTACAGTTCCCCTTTCTTTCCAGTCCGTGGATCCGGGGCACCCTCCCTGACTACAGAGTCCGACCACTCTGCACCCGTACGTCGCGACAAAAAAAATATAAACCCTACTTCTACCAGGAGGGTGCGAGATCATTCCACTCGCCGGTCCAATCAGGTACTTAAGCTTACCGATTACCATATTTCTCGGTATGTGGCTAGTACTTTCAAACGCTTAACGAAATGAGCCACACACCGCGACCTTGGCCATTTTTTACTACACCAGCGGGGTATCACAACTACACAACCCCGCCTGTTGTCCTTATATTTCAACAGGAATTAAAGTCAGTACAACTCCTATTTGCTCGCGAGAGGCAGTAAACCACTCGACTTCTACCGTACCTATTTAGCATGGCAACTAGTCGATAAAAATATCCGGTATCAAACATAGGTTCCTAGGGATCATGCATCTAAGGTTTTCGATCAACGCCTAGAAAACTTAAATGCAGAAAACAAGATATTACAAAACATTAATAGAAAGATAACTGAATGATAATTCGGAAAACAGTGGGATTCTACTCCGGGGCTTGCCTTCTTGGGCACTGTCAGCCAGAAAAGCCTCTGGGGCTTGGCCCAGGTCTTGAGACGAGTTAGCACAGTTCAGATTAACCTCTTGCTCCGCATGAGAGTCCGCGGGCTCCAGTTCGTAGTCACCGTCCGCAATATTAACCGTTTCTATATGCAATGCAAGATTATGAGTTACTCATGGATAATGATTTCTTTCGTTCACGATAAAGTTGTAGTTCAACAAAGTTAAATTTAGTGATGATTTCACTTTTCATTTCATGGGCAGTCGTTTATAGAGTAGTAAACATAACTACGTTTCTTCATGAATGAGTGGGGGTTTTGGTTTTCTTTTTTTTAAAAAAAATTCAACACATAGCATGCTTTCTTTATTTCATAACAACAAAACTACTAACGAGCTAGTGGTGAAAAAATCAAGTAACACAGATCCAAACTTAAGCATTCATGGTATAAATTTCAGCATCTAACCATAAAGCAAAAACTATAACTATTCATGCAAGTGGATTACTCTAGTTGCTTCATCTTTTTGTACAGAACGTTTAATATGGGTTCTGGTGCTACAAATTTTACGAGAGCAACTTCATACCATATACTCAGCACTCAAAATTTTTTCCAGATTTTATACACTTATACTTAAGGGGTAACTAAAAGAACAAAAACAACAAGCCATTTACGAAGATTAAATCTACAGAAAGTTTTACTAGGGATATGGTTCTCAAATTTTTACCAGAGCCTATTCATGAGCTAAACATACACCAGAAAATTGTTCAAGATTTAACTCAATATGATAAATTAGTTGTGCAGTTAACTTAGCATGAATTAGCATAAATTTCTCAAAGTGCATTTAACCAGTACTGCATATGAACTTTTTATTACAGATAGAACATACTCTAAACATGATCATGTCCAAAAATCGAGATCAGTTATGATGTAGATTACTCAGAACAAAAATAGTAAATCTAGCCCTAAGATGCTAAGCATGATTATTCACCAAAGCAAAACTCAGCAACTGCAGCTCAAAATTTTTATACAGGAATATAGAGCTAAAAAGAGAATCCAAAAATAAATACAGATTTTTCTGAGCATAAGAACTATATATGAAGAATTAAGTTGATTAAACAAGCATAAATCATGTTATATAGAAATTAACTCTAATAAATCTGAAATTTAGGTATTTGTAGGGATTCGGTGGCACATACATGCAGTAAAAATTCCAAAGCAAGTTCATGTGCATATTTTCCAGAATTAAATCGAGAAAGCTAACAACAGATTAGAGAATCTTGATTGTTCCAAAATGATATCTATTTTTGTTGGGTGTCATATTTTTACTGTGATCTTATTATTCTATTAGTGATAACATATCCAAAAATCAAGGTCATTTGCTGAGTTGAACTTCCTGAACATGCATAAGGTGGTTTTCTTATTCTTTTTCCCAGATTAAAATCGGTTGAGTTTCTGCAGATGTGACTGTTACAAAATTTGTAGATCTTGTTACAAGGATTCCAAATCCGTTGAGTTTGCATTTTTACAATTTTTCTATGATTTGTTCTGCATTTTAGAAGTTCACTGGTATACATTGGAATACTTGCAGAAACACCCTTGAACGAAAAAAAGAATTTACAAACGGGTCCTTCGCCGGCCTTCTCCGCCGTGGCATCTTGCCGGTAGTGTTTTGTGACGCAGGGCTTACCGGGGCTGCCACGGGGAGGCGCGTGGGAGAGAAGGGATTGAGGAACACCTACCCTGGTCGACGTTCGAGTGTTTGGTGCGCGGATTCGAGCTCGTCGGCGTCAATGGCGGGGCGGTTGTTCGGTTCGCCGGCGCTGGAGGTGAAGGAGGGCTCGGGGTAGGGGAACAGGGTGCGCCCGAGCACCGCGTGAGCTGGAGGATGCGCCTAGGGTAGCTGTAGTGCTCGGACTTCTTCTGTGCTGGCCGGTCCGCGGTGAGCTTGAGCTCGCCGGCGGCGACGCATAAGAGGAACGGTGTCGAGAGGAGGTTTGGGTTCGATTCCGCACGCGTGGAGCTTAACTAGGAGGTGGCGAAGCTGCTGCGGTGGTCGGATGGGACAATGTAGGGCTGGGTTAGCCGTTCCGCGCGAGCTGGATCTCGGCGGCCATGGCGGAGCGGCGGGAGGAGGAAGAAGGAGGAGAAGGCGCGCGACGGTGGAGTTCTGGGGGTCTTTATAGGCCAAGGAGCTCCTGGGTGAGGTGAGTAGCGCCTGGGGGCGGTGGATTTGGCCCTGGACGGCTCGTCGGTGGGCTGGCGGAGCGACCAGTCGGCTTGGCGCATGGCGGGGTGTCGTGGCGGCTCGGGGAGCGGCCTGGGACGCGTGTGAGCGTGGGAGGGCGCCAAGGGGCGGGCCAGGTGGCGCTGGGGGACTTCCCGGGTCAATTTGGGCGCGGGCGCGCGGTGGACGAAGTCCACCGGCGGCGTACGGCGGGCGGCGGGCGAAACAGAGCTAGCCGGGAGAGAGAGATGGAGATAGGGGTTTTTCTGCGATTTCTGAAAATTCCAGGGACCTCTCGGTAATCTAAAAATATCTCCTCTTTAGAGGGCTCAAATGAAAAAGTGTTGAATACCACTTTTGCATAACTTTCCAAGATCTACAACTTTCGTGTTATGCAAATTTTCATTTGAAACTCACATTTCGAACTATTTGTCCATTTGCAAGTTTGCACAAAAGGACTTTAGTTTTAATTAGTTTTTGACTTAGATTTTGGCTGAAGTTCAATTGAGCACATGTCAATTGAGGTACCTCTCATGAGCCAACTAAAATTTTGTGCACATTTTTGAATTAAATTTTGAGTAGCTTTTCACTCCTTTTTCATTCTCCTTTAATTTCTTTTGTATAATTTGTCTTTTATTTGACCCTTTCTCTTTGAATTAATTTCCCAAATTTTTCTTTTTAGTTTAACTAAGGTACATTGATTGTAATTAAATGTACAGACACCCGAAGTGTCACAGCCTACCCCCCTTAAAAAGAATCTCGTCCCGAGATTGGATGATTGAATTGCGGTAGGGAAAATAATATACCTGAGGTGGAGATAAGAAAACCCGATAATGTCGATTAAGATAATCTTCCGTCTCCCAGGTGGCTTCTTCTTCAGTGTGACGAGACCACTGAATTTTATACATTTTTACCACCTTTCGACGAGTACCTCTCTCTTTTTGATCCAGAATTCTGAGTGGATATTCGGTATTTGAGAGATCGGGCTCCACTAAAATTTCTTGTTGATCAATGATTTCCGTAGGAACTCGAACACATTTTTTGAGTTGGGATATGTGGAAAACATTATGGACGGCGGTGAGCCGTGAAGGAAGTCGCAAACGATAAGCCACGGGTCCACATTCTTCAATGATTTCATATGGCCCGACATAGCGAGGTGCTAGCTTACCCCTGACTCCGAAACGTTGAACGCCTCGAGTTGGGGACACTCGTAAATAGACGTGGTTACCAACCATGAACTTCAAAGGATCCCTTCTTTTATCGAAATAACTCTTTTGCCGAGACTGGGCTGCTCGGAGATTTGCTTGTACTATTTTTACTTTCTCTTCAGCCTCGACCACTAATTCGGGTCCAAATATTTGACGTTCTCCAGTCTAGGACCAACTCAAAGGGGTTCGACATCGTCGACCATACAAGGCCTCGAATGGTGCCATCTTTAGACTGGCCTGAAAGCTATTGTTATAAGAAAACTCAGCCAAGGATAAACATTTGTCCCAGTTCTTGTCATAGTCGATGACACCTGCTCGAAGCATATCCTCAAGAATTTGATTCACCCTTTTGGTCTGTCCATCAGTCTATGGATGGTAAGCTGAGCTTCGAATTAACTTAGTTCCGAGAGCCTCTTGGAGTTGCTCCCAAAACCTTGCCACAAACTGGGGACCACGATCCGAGATAATCGTTTTGGGGATACCGTGTAGACAGACAATCCGATCAATATAGATTTCAGCATATTTCTTGGCTCGATATTCAGTATGCACTGGAATAAAATGAGCGGTCTTTGTGAGTCTATCAACAATGACCCATATGGAATCATGATGCTGAGAAGTATTTGGTAAGCCCATTATGAAGTCCATGCTGATATCTTCCCATTTCCAAGACGGAATTGGCAGCGGTTGGAGAGTTCCAGCAACCTTCAAGTGACTAGCTTTCACTCTCTGACAGGTGTCACACTCTGCGACATATTTGGCAATCTCTCTCTTCATGCGAGTCCACCAAAAATTTTGTTTTAGATCTTGGTACATCTTGGTGCTACCCAGATGAATAGAGAATTTAGAGAGATGTGCTTCGTCCAGGATTTGTTTCCGCAGCTCATGATTCTTTGGAATGACTAGGTGATCCTCGAACCACAAAATTCCTTTATGGTCCACTCGAAAACACTTGTATTTATTTTCTCCTTCTACTACCTGCTGCTTGATGATACCAACACTTTTGTCGTGTAATTGTGCCATGATGACCTTGTCATAGAGTGTCGGTTCCACTGAAATATGATTCAAAGAGCCCTGAGGAATGATTTCCAATTTCAGCTTTTGCATTTCAGCACACAATGTGTCATTATACGACTCCACTGAAAGGCAATTGCAGTGAACCTTGCGACTGAGCGCATCGGCTACAACATTAGCCTTGCCCGGATGATAATGAACTTCCAGGTCATAATCTTTGATTAATTCCAGCCATCTTCGTTGCCTCATATTCAGCTCACTTTGAGTGAAAAATGTATTTGAGACTCTTATGGTCGGTATAAATATTGCAATGAGTGCCCATAAGATAATGTCTCCAAAGCTTGAGAGCATGAATAACTGCAGCTAGCTCAAGATCATGAGTGGGATAATTTAGCTCGTGTGGCCGAAGAGCTCGGGAAGCATATGCTATAACCCGATTGTCTTGCATTAGAACACAACCAAGACCAGTACCTGAAGCATCACAATAAATGTCGTAGGGTTTATTGTTGTTAGGTTGAGCCAAGACTGTAGCAGTGGTTAGATGTGCTCTTAATGTATGGAATGCTTCATCGCACTTCGCATTCCATTTAAACTTGACATCCTTCCTTAGTAGCTCTGTCATGGGCTTAGCAATTCTGGAGAAATCCAGAATAAATCTGCGGTAATACCCCGCCAAGCCGAGAAAACTACGGATCTGGTGAACTGAAGTAGGAGGTTTCCAGTCCATCACTTCTTGTACTTTGCTGGGATCAACGGAGATGCCTTCACTGGATATAGTGTGACCCAGAAACTTGACTGTGTCCAGCCAGAATTCACACTTGGAGAATTTTGCATACAGCTTATGATCTCTGAGACGTTGAAGAACGATGCGCAGATGTTGCTCATGTTCTGCCTCATTATTGGAATAGATCAGAATGTCGTCGATAAAAACCACGACAAACTTGTCAAGTTCCGGCATGAATACCGAGTTCATAAGATACATGAAATAAGCTGGCGCATTGGTGAGACCGAAAGACATAACCAAGTACTCATAGAGACCATATCTGGTTGAGGAAGCGGTCTTGGGAATATCACAAGGCCGGATTTTAATTTGATGATAACCCGAACGAAGATCAATCTTGGAGAAGATCTTTGCTCCAGCCAACTGATCGAACAGTACATCAATGCGGGGGAGTGGATATTTATTTTTGATGGTCACCGCATTGAGAGGCCGGTAGTCAACACACAACCTCAGAGTGTCATCCTTCTTCTTTACGAACAATGCTGGACAACCCCAAGGTGAAGCACTTGGGCGAATATAACCCTTGTCTAGAAGTTCTTGCAGCTAGATCTTTAATTCGGCTAATTCTTTAGGCGGCATTCGGTACGGCCTTTTTGAAATAGGGGCTGTACCAGGCTGAAGTTCAATGATAAATTCGATATCCTGGTCTGGCGGCATACCAGGTAAATCGTCCGGAAACACATCTGCATATTCACGGACTACCGGAATATCTTCGAGACGAATATCTTTCATGGCATAGGCACAAGAGTTGTTGCATTGGTGATGAGGTAAATATAGAACCGAATGACCATGAGTTGGAGAATTTATTTCAACCGCTCGGGAAGAGATATCTAACATTACCCCATGTCTTTTCATCCAATCCATTCCGAGAATAATGTCCATACCTTCTAGTGGCAACAAGATTAAAGTGGTAGGAACAGTTTACTACCCAAACTAAGTGGCGCATTACGAACGATTTGGTTTGATGCAACTTTACCACCCGGAGTAGATATCATAAATGACCCTTTCGTGTGACGAAAATCTAACCCAACCCTTGCTCCAAATTTAGAACTAATGAAGCTATGAGATGCACCAGAATCGAATAAGATAACGGTGGGGTGTTGGTTTATAGAGAATGTACCCGACATGATTGGTGCTCCCTCAGGAAGGTCAGCAAGGCTAGTGAAGTTAAGTCGGCCCTGCCTGACTTGAATGGTTTGCCTCTTGCCCTTGTTCTGATCATTTCTGCGAGAAGCCTGCCCTTGAGATTGTCCCGCTTAGGGGCACATCTTGGCAAAGTGATCCGGACTCCCGCATCTGAAACAACGGTTATTATTATCAGGGTGAGCGGCTGGCTGAGTATTCGGCCTAGGGCCGTTCTGCTGCTGCTGAGGTGCAAATCGAGCTTGCTGAGGAAACCCGAATCGAGTCTGCTGCTGCTGTTGAGGAGGCCGAATAATCCAACGCCCTGGCTGAGGGGCCTTCTGAGAGGGTGCGGGTGGATTATTCTGCACAATACGATACCTCGGTGCAGAGGCACTCGAGGGTCCAGCAGGTGCCTTGCGCTTCTTTTCAGCGCGGTGAGCAGAAATAAGATCCTCCTGGGAGATAGCCATATTCACCAATTCATTGAAAGTGTCCGCACGGACAAGATTTAGCCTTTCTTGTAACTTGGTGCAAAGGCCTCGACAGAAGTGTTCACACTTCTTAGTGTCGGTGTCCGCGTGAAGTCCAGCATATTGACATAATTGATGGAATACTTGGGCATACTGCACCACAGTACGAGTGCCCTGAGTCAAGGCCAAGAACTCGTAGAGCTTACGGTCAAGAAGTCCAGCTGGAATATGATGATCTCGAAAAGCCAATTTGAACTCATTCCAATTCACCACATGATCAGCCGGTAGCATCCCGTAGTAATGCTCCCACCACATACGAGCTGATCCGCGAAGCTGTTGCACGGCATAGCGAGTCTTGTTTGCTTCGGAACAAGGAGTAGTCAATAGAGAAAACTTGGACTCGATTGTGCGAATCCAAGCGTCCGCGTCCAGAGGCTCATCCGCTTTATTGAACAGCGGAGGCTGAGTACTGAGGAAATCTTGGTAGCTCGCTTCTTGTGCGTGATGAGCATGATGCCCACCCCGCGGTTGTTGCTGAGCTTGAACCAATTGCCGCAAAATTTCAGTCTGGGCGGCAAGAACCTCAGCGATACCCACTGGTGGAGGAGGTGGAGGTGGATCGCCATTCCCCCCGGCTTCAAAACCACTAGGGGTGCCTCGAGTTGATCCAACCATCTGAAATGTGAGTACTTTTGCATTAGGCTCAACATCATCATCATTTCAAATGGAATGTACAACTCAAAATGACATGGAAGTAATGGAAATCGCTTTAATCATGTTGTGCAGCAAAACCAGTGATACGAAAATGCTCATAACTGGAGTTCTGTATATGATATAAACTTGAAATTTTTACAAGAGATAGAAAATTTCATGAGATACAACTTTGGTAGTATCACAACGTCAGATTCCAAAAGTAGGTTAGTCGAAAAATTCATTTACTCCTCTGGTTTTTCTGTTTTACAGAAAACAGAGCTTCTGTATTTTGTGATTATCTCCTGCGATACGGATCCGTTTGAGCTAACATTTTGCGAGTATTTTCATGATGAAATTTGGAACAACTTTGGTATTCAACTCAGGAGCTAAATCAGAGAGAAAAAGAGGATAAAAATTCGAACTAGCTGCTGCATTCAGCTTTTCACAGATCACCGATATTTCACATTAGTAGCATTTGAGGTCCATTACATACATCATCCTCCCATTTCTACTTGGTTACTTCTAACATCAATACTAAGGGGGTTACTCAACTCTAAGTTAGCCTAGTAGCCATGATCCAAAAGTAGGCTACACTAAGAGGAGTCTACAAAAGCTAGAAAACCGCACCTCGGTCTACATGTTGACTGATGCCTCACTTGCCGCGGGAGTGTGAACCTCAACCGGTGCGGGCTGCGGCGCCTGGTCCTCAGAGTCCATCTCTGAAATGCCCTCGATCTCCTGGGGCTCGTCCTCATCGTCCACCTGCATCTCGTCGGGGGGTGCGTGAAGGGCATCCTGCGCGTGCGGTATCGCGTGCAGCTGCCCCTGGGCCTCGTCCAACTCAAGCTGCAGGTTGTGGAACTGGTCCTCCAGGAAGTTGATCGTAGCGTCACGATCCGACACCGTGTCCTGAAGCTCGTGAACCTGGCCGTGGAGCTGGGCGATAAGAGTAGCCCTGCTCTCGAGCTCGGTACTAGCCTCTTGAAGCTGCCCATCTCTCAGCTGGACCGCCAGGTGCAAGGCCTGAGCGTGGTCCACCAATTGAGCGACGGCGTAACTCTGGTAAGTGTGAAGTCTGTAGAGGCCGTCCAGGCACATCGCTGTCGTCCGAAGTGCCCCGACCGGGTCAAGGGTAGCAACCACGTCCACGTGTGCCATCCGGTCGAGTCAAAGTGGGTCTGCCGGGTCAGGTGCAGGGAACAACCCGAACGCGGTCAGAACCACCTCCAGAGGGTGCGAAGAGCAAAAAGTGGTCATCGTCCTCATGGCGGTAAGCTCCCAATTGTCCAGCAGGTAGTGACCGACCACCTGAGTCACGATCGGCTCCCACCCATTGAGCGGGTGCTGCGGGATCACCATCGTCACACTGCAGCGACGAACTCCGTCCTCCACAAACTCGTGGCCATCGTAAACCGGTGGCTGGAGGTAACCGGCTGCACTCAAAAGCTCCCAGAGACGGCAGGGAAACCCATCCCAATGTTGGCAAGCAGAGTGCACGTGTCCCTGCGCGTCAACGACCAGCAGCTCTTCCATCTGTCCCAACAAAAGACCGATGGATCAGCTGATGGTAACAAGAACTACTAACTCTAGACAGTGAAATAAATTGCCAAAACTGTTGATAATTTGCTTCAAAAATTCTCAAAAATTTACACAAGATCCCTCTGATATTAAGGAACGATTCATCTAGTCATCACGAAAATCAATTCGGACTCCATGGGGGTGATATGCTCAGGTATTCAGAGTGACATCAACCAGGAAATTTAAGTGTCCAGAGAGGGTGTATTTTGATCATAACTCTCAAACCAGACGTCAAAATTTTTTCAAATTTTTGTGGTAAGTTAGTCACTTAGTTTTCAACAACTTTCATGTTGAACAATTTTTCGTTTGAACAACTTTTAAGTGTCGAAAAATTTCAGTTGTCTATATTGTTCCGAGTTATCAGTTTTACACAGTGTTGATCTAAAATCATAAATACCAAGGTAGAAGGCTTCAAAAATTTTCAAATTTTTACAGACGTTTGATAACTTAGGAAACATAATTTCGTCTTACTACTCCAAGTTGATTTGGGTAACTTAACAGAAGGTTAAAATTCGTGGAAACCAAGTTGCAGACTATCTGGATACTCCTTAGGATAGGGTTTTAGCTGATTTGCTTGCGATTTCTCCCAAGATTTCTTTGTTACCCTTTTTAAGAATGATTGCAGAACCTATCCGTCCTCACCAAGGAAAAGAATTGCCAAGTAATCTTAGTCTTACACAATGACTTTGGTGGCATACATATTATGTCTCTCACTATATAGTTACTCGATATAGCTAGATAGCCAAGAATTCGGTTTTCGAGTTAGCGTACCTGCAGAAAATTGACAAATATAAATTGAACCTTCCGTGCCAGCACTCACGTAAGAGTTCCCATACATTACCGATCACTATAGAACCGGCATCCATACAATTACCGCCGTATGGACAACGTTAAGCATACGTCATCGAAACAACGTATTGACCGAGTACCGTCTTTGACGGGGAATTGAATTCCAATTTCGAATCATTACTCCCCAGATATTCAACCGAAGTTGGTATATGGGCAGCAGCTCAAGTAGGCCACTGCTTGAGCTCCAGCGTTCGGCTCGCATCATCGACAGGAAGGTCAGACTCCCTCAGCTGACTGAGTAAGCATACCTCCGTGGCGACGATGTAGTTGCAGAATTTAAATTGCGGAATTTAAATACTGAAAAGTAATGTGCTGGAAGTTAGCCATACAATATAAGCCACCTAATTGTACCCATAAGATCCCCTAGGGCTTTACGTCCTAGACTTGTCCTTGGAGATCCTAAACTCGTTCAAAGAAAACTTTAGTAGTTTCGAAGTCAAGTTTTAATTTGTTGTTTCGAAAGCCGAGGCTGTCATCTCTGGTAGGCTGTCTGCGAGCTCTGATGCCAGCTGTGGCGGAACCACCCAAACTAACTGGGCCTAGGTGCACTGATCTTTGTTGCTAAGCAACTCTGACCCAAATTGGCACTCACCGGTAGTTCCTCGAGTGAAGCCTCGATAAAAGCCACGCTATTCCAGGATCAGCAGACAACACTAACACGAAGGTGAGCCCAGAGATTACAACACAGACCACTTCATACAACTCAGAGTGATTGCAGCGGAAAAAGAAATTTATTACAAACCATGTTCAGAATAGTAAAGTACTACAGAGTTCCATCTACTCAATTTATTCAAGTTTCATTGTTCAGCGGAAGCAGTAATAGATAACTAGCGAGATAACGCGATGCATCGATAAAGCCCGTACGAATGCGTCACTCAGCGGGAGGGTGATTAGCACCAGCTGAAGGGCCATCCCACTCAACAGACCAACCCGGAGGCAAGGTACACGGCCAAGTAAGACTTGCAAACAGATCCTCAAAGTTAGTACCTAAAAAACAGTGCCACAAGCAAGGCTGAGTATACTAATACTCAGCAAGACTGACCCGTCACCGGATATAACATAGCCCGATAACTAGACATGCAAGGCTTTTTGGTTGGTGGGGTTTATTTGCCAAAAACGCCACTAAATGTTGATCCTTATTTTCAGGTTTTACTTAGCCATATTCTAGTTGGATTAATCATTCTAAATTTGCAACTAACTCTACACAAACATGGTAGAGCAACCATTTAATCAACCAGCAGTATTATCATCATCATGTTCCACTTGTTACTCTGTGTGACCGAAAACATTAAGCAATCTCATGCCGTGAGAGGCGGACGATTCCGAATCGAATTTCAACCTGGCCAGGGGAACCTAGACCACACGCATGGGGATCGACTTCGCTCCCGCCCATGCTACAGTTCCCCTTTCTTTCCAGTCCGTGGATCCGGGGCACCCTCCCTGACTACAGAGTCCGACCACTCTGCACCCGTACGTGGCGACAAAAAAAATATAAACCCTACTTCTACCAGGAGGGTGCGAGATCATTCCACTCGCCGGTCCAATCAGGTACTTAAGCTTACCGATTACCATATTTCTCGGTATGTGGCTAGTACTTTCAAACGCTTAACGAAATGAGCCACACACCGCGACCTTGGCCATTTTTGACTACACCAGCGGGGTATCACAACTACACAACCCCGCCCGTTGTCCTTATATTTCAACAGGAATTAAAGTCAGTAAACTCCTATTTGCTCGCGAGAGGCAGTAAACCACTCGACTTCTACCGTACCTATTTAGCATGGCAACTAGTCGATAAAAATATCCGGTATCAAACATAGGTTCCTAGGGATCATGCATCTAAGGTTTTCGATCAACGCCTAGAAAACTTAAATGCAGAAAACAAGATATTACAAAACATTAATAGAAAGATAACTGAATGATAATTCGGAAAACAGTGGGATTCTGCTCCGGGGCTTGCCTTCTTGGGCACTGTCAGCCAGAAAAGCCTCTGGGGCTTGGCCCAGGTCTTGAGACGAGTTAGCACAGTTCAGATTAACCTCCTGCTCCGCACGAGAGTCCGTGGGCACCAGTTCGTAGTCACCGTCCGCGATATTAACCGTTTCTATATGCAATGCAAGATTATGAGTTACTCATGGATAATGATTTCTTTCGTTCACGATAAAGTTGTAGTTCAACAAAGTTAAATTTAGTGATGATTTCACTTTTTATTTCATGGGCAGTCGTTTATAGAGTAGTAAACATAACTACGTTTCTTCATGAATGAGTGGGGGTTTTGGTTTTCTTTTTTTTAAAAAAAATTCAACACATAGCATGCTTTCATTATTTCATAACAACAAAACTACTAACGAGCTAGTGGTGAAAAAATCAAGTAACACAGATCCAAACTTAAGCATTCATGGTATAAATTTCAGCATCTAACCATAAAGCAAAAACTATGACTATTCATGCAAGTGGATTACTCTAGTTGCTTCATCTTTTTGTACAGAACGTTTAATATGGGTTCTGGTGCTACAAATTTTACAAGAGCAACTTCATACCATATACTCAGCACTCAAAATTTTTTCCAGATTTTATACACTTATACTTAAGGGGTAACTAAAAGAACAAAAACAGCAAACCATTTACGAAGATTAAATCTACAGAAAGTTTTACTAGGGATATGGTTCTCAAATTTGTACCAGAGCCTATTCATGAGCTAAACATACACCAGAAAATTGTTCAAGATTTAACTCAATATGATAAATTAGTTGTGCAGTTAACTTAGCATGAATTAGCATAAATTTCTCAAAGTGCATTTAACTAGTACTGCATATGAACTTTTTATTACAGATAGAACATACTCTAAACATGATCATGTCCAAAAATCGAGATCAGTTATGATGTAGATTACTCAGAACAAAAATAGTAAATCTAGCCCTAAGATGCTAAGCATGATTATTCACCAAAGCAAAACTCAGCAACTGCAGCTCAAAATTTTTATACAGGAATACAGAGCTAAAAAGAGAATCCAGAAATAAATACAGATTTTTCTGAGCATAAGAACTATATATGAAGAATTAAGTTGATTAAAAAAAGCATAAATCATGGTATATAGAAATTAACTCTAATAAAACTGAAATTTAGGTATTTGTAGGCATTCAGTGGCACATACATGCAGTAAAAATTCCAAAGCAAGTTCATGTGCATATTTTCCATAATTAAATCGAGAAAGCTAACAACAGATTAGAGAATCTTGATTGTTCCAACAAGATATCTATTTTTTATGGATGTCATATTTTTACTGTGATCTTAATATTCTATTAGTGATAACATATCCTAAAATCAAGGTCATTTGCTGAGTAGAACTTCCTGAACATGCATAAGGTGGTTTTCTTATTCTTTTTCCCAGATTAAAATCGGTTGAGTTTCTGCAGATGTGACTGTTACAAAATTTGTAGATCTTGTTACAAGGATTCCAAATCCGTTGAGTTTGCATTTTTACAATTTTTCTATGATTTGTTCTGCATTTTAGAAGTTCACTGGTATACATTGGAATACTTGCAGAAACACCCTTGAACAAAAAAAAGAATTTACAACCGGGTCCTTCGCCGGCCTTCTCCGCCGTGGCATCTTGCCGGTAGTGTTCTGTGACGCAGGGCTTACCGGGGCTGCCACGGGGAGGCGCGTGGGAGAGAAGGGATCGAGGAACACCTACCCTGGTCGACGTTTGAGTGTTTGGTGCGCGGATTCGAGCTCGTCGGCGTCAATGGCGGGGCGGTTGTTCGGTTCGCCGGCGCTGGAGGTGAAGGAGGGCTCGGGGTAGGGGAACAGGGTGCGCCCGAGCACCGCGTGAGCTGGAGGATGCGCCTGGGGTAGCTGTAGTGCTCGGACTTCTTCTGTGCTGGCCGGTCCGCGGTGAGCTTGAGCTCGCCGGCGGCGACGCATAAGAGGAACGGTGTCGGGAGGAGGTTTGGGTTCGATTCCGCGCACGTGGAGCTTAACTAGGAGGTGGCGAAGCTGCTGCGGTGGTCGGATGGGACAATGTAGGGCTGGGTTAACCGGTCTGCGCGAGCTGGATCTCGGCGGCCATGGCGGAGCGGCGGGAGGAGGAAGAAGGAGGAGAAGGCGCGCGATGGTGGAGTTCTGGGGGTCTTTATAGGCCAAGGAGCTCCTGGGTGAGGTGAGTAGCGCCTGGGGGCGGTGGATTTGGCCCTGGACGGCTCGTCGGCGGGCTGGCGGAGCGGCCAGTCGGCGCGGCGCATGGCGGGGTGTCGTGGCGGCTCGGGGAGCGGCCTGGGACGCGTGTGAGCGTGGGAGGGCGCCAAGGGGCGGGCCAGGTGGCGCTGGGGGACTTCCCGGGTCAATTTGGGCGCGGGCGCGCGGTGGACAAAGTCCACCGGCGGCGTACGGCGGGCGGCGGGCGAAACAGAGCTAGCCGGGAGAGAGAGATGGAGATAGGGGTTTTTCTGCGATTTCTGAAAATTCCAGGGACCTCTCGGTAATATAAAAATATATCCTCTTTAGAAGGCTCAAATGAAAAAGTGTTGAATACCACTTTTGCATAACTTTCCAAGATCTACAACTTTCGTGTTATGCAAATTTTCATTTGAAACTCACATTTCGAACTATTTGTCCATTTGCAAGTTTGCACAAAAGGACTTTAGTTTTAATTAGTTTTTGACTTGATTTTGGCTGAAGTTCAATTGAGCACATGTCAATTGAAGTACCTCTCATAAGCCAACTAAAATTTTGTGCACATTTTTGAATTAAATTTTGAGTAGCTTTTCACTCCTTTTCCTTTCTCCTTTAATTTCTTTTGTATAATTTGTCTTTTATTTGACCCTTTCTCTTTGAATTAATTTCCCAAATTTTTCTTTTTAGTTTAACTAAGGTACATTGATTGTAATTAAATGTACTGACACCTGAAGTGTCACAGCCGTACTCTCCACATTCTTCACATGTAGACCTTGCTTCGGCCGCCTTTAAATCGATGGCTTGGGCTTCTCTCTTTTCCACTTCCATCTTCTCCAACCTTCTCATGAGCGAGTCGATCTTCCCTTCTAGCACTTCTTCGTGTTCCACTTGTAATACACTCTTCGCGGCGCCCACGGATTGGAGTGGTTGTAGGTGCCCCGATGATGCCCATGCGTCATTGTCCGCCACCTTCTTGAATAGCTTGAAAACTTGAGTAGGCGTGAGCTCAATGATAGAACCTCCGGCCGATGCGTCAATGATCCCCCTTGATGCAGTGGTGAGGCCTTGATAGAACTTCTGGACCACATCCTCCCTTGAGAGCTTGTGATGAGGTACGGCGCAGATGTAGTCGTTGAAGCGCTCATAGGCTTCCGCAATAGTCTCCGTCGGGGCTTGCGCGAATGTTGCAATCTTGTTGCGCAGAATCTGGGTCTTGCCCGGCGAGTAGAACTCCGTCATGAATTCCTTCATCAAGGACTCCCAATTTTGCACCGTGCGCGGTGGTATAGAATGAAACCATTGTAGTGCTCTCCCAAGTAGAGAGAACGGAAAGAGCCTCGCTCTTATTTGATCTTGAGTCATCCCTTGCATGTCGAAGGTGCGGCATAGTTGGAGGAACGCTTGAAGATGTAGATTAGCGTCTTCTTTTCCAGTGAAGGGCGAGCTTTGCACCATCCTTATGATTGAAGTCTTGATCTCGAACGGAACTCCGATGTTGTCGAGATTTTGGATCGGCAAGTCTTGAACGTCCGGAGTGCAAAGCTCTCCGATCGTACGCTCCGGCTCCAGTAGCGCCATCCCTTGGTGAAGTGGCGCCTCGTTTGGACTTGTTGGTGGAGTTGCTTGAGGTGAAGACGATGAACCGTCGGCTTCAACTTTTGGATCTACTAGTTCCGGCTTCCTTGATCGTGCTTCTCGTCTCCTTTGCCTGTAAATTTTTTTTGGATCATCCACAAAATTTTTGGGTTTGTTGGAGAGGCTCCCGTCCATCTCCTGTTAGGGGTTAGTGAAAAAGAAAAATATATACGAGATCTAAAAGATGAATATAAAAGAAAAATAAAGCAAAATAAAGCAAACTCTAGATTAGATTGATTTTCGTGGAATAGATCCGTTTTTTTTAGTTAGTTAGCTCAGAAAAATAAGAGATCTAAAAAAAAGTCAAAAAGAAAAATCAAGAAATATTTACGAATGCAAGTAAGATTGGATCTTAAATCGATGGTTCCCCGGCAACGGCGCCAGAAAAGCTTGTTGACGCTCCTTAGCGCCCCCGATTTATATACCGCAAGCGCACGGTTTCGTGTAGCTTTTCCCTTAGAGTATTCCCCCAAGGTTTATCAATCCACGGAACCAAAGAGACAAGAAACAATCTACTAGCATAGAGATTCCTTTGTGTTGAGATGGTGAAAACGAATCTAATCTACTAAAAACGACAAACACCGAAAGTAGCAAGAGAAAGTTAGAGATAACCAATCTAGATCACCTAGATCATGCATATGTTGTAATTCCAGCTAGATGAAGTGAAGCAAGGTAGATGTGAATCTCAATGAAAACCATCTGTAAACCCAAAATCTCCAATCCGATCCCTCGATACTCCGCCTACTCTGTGGAGACGGCCTGTCACGACGCCCCCCTTTTGAACGAAATACCCTGAAGCAAGTCGAACTCCCTTTGGTAGTTCCGCCATGAACCTCTAGCCACCATGACTACAAGATCATGCTAAGCGATCTATCTCGGTAATAGATCTAGGATGAAGCAAACCCAAAGAAAAGAACGAAATCGAAAGAGAGAACATGGTCGCTAAACATTCGGAATCACAAATAACTTCACCATGAATGATTGTACATCACAAGATCACAACCAGGGCCCTACCTTGATCTTGATGATCCTAGCTCCAGAACTCCGACGTGGTCTTCCTTGCAAGGTTCCCACGTCGGCTAGGGCGAACCCTAGACAACTAGCACGACCCTCGGCTCTCCGAGAGGTGTCCCTCTATCTTCTCTGCTCCTTAGCGTCGTCTCCCGAATTGATCTCTGCATGAACCTTGGGGAGGGGTCTTTAAATAGCCTCAGGGAACCCTAGGTCAAAGGGGAGGTCGAACTGACCTAAAAAAGGGCTGTGCCGGCCAGTCCAATGGGCCTAGGCCGGCTAGCCTGGCTCTTTCCTTGGCCATCTCGTGTTCATCTTTCTCCCCAAGTCTCCTGGAATCTTCTAGAGTTTATGTCTTTCACGATTGCACCCCATTAGACGTCGTTATCTTCAAGATTTCTTCGAGGAAAAGGATAGGATGGAAAATCCTTCCTTAAATATCTCTTTGCTTTGCTTAGCCCCAAAGTATCTTGATCTTATCTTGTGGGCTTTGTCCTTTGGGCTTCATTGGAGGGTGGATGTGCATGAACGGGCCTCTAATCATCATGGCCTTCGATCCTTTATTCGGGCTTTGGCCTTCGTCTTTCTTCGTGTCATCACGTGATCGTGGGCCTCGCCATTTCATGCTCCAAAATTGGTCAAAAACCTGCAAAAAAGAAGTACCTCCAAAATATATGTGCAAATGCGAAAACGGCCAATAATTGGGCCGAGGTTAGGATGGTTAGTGATTCTGATATTAAATTTATGCCATTATCAAAGTTAAACAGGGGATAAAATGGATACTTAAGGAACGCCAACAGTGCCTCCTTTTATAGCCCTCCCAAGGTCGGTTCTGGCGGTTACTGCAGGTAACGTCAGTTGGAAGTAGGTAATCTCGTTGCGCTTAACTTCCATGCCAAACCTCGGCCTGAGAGGCCTCCATGTGGGGCCGGCCGGCCTCCCCTAGGTCGACCGGCCTGGGGTTGCCGCCACATGGCCACTGCCTTTCGGACAACGGCTCTGATCCCTTCCTGGAGTCGGTTGACAGTTGGGTTTGCTCGATTGCTGCAGTTGCTAGGCCGGCCGGAGGCCGGCCGGCCTCCCTCTCGCCCATCTCGGCCTCTGACTTTGCCGAGGTTCTGCTCTACTCTTATGCATTCTCTAGGGAAGTGGGTTCTTGAAATACTTGTGACCTTGGGCTGCCTTGTGAACCATTGGATGGATGTTGAAGCCTTTCAGTGTATCCAATTGAACCAAGGCCTAACCCTTGACTCTGAGCTCCATGAATGTGTCACATTGCCCCTGGTTCGAAGTCGGGACCATGTTCTTGGAGGTGCCAGGCCAGCTAGCCTAGGAGAGGCCGGTCCGCTTGGGTTTTTGCCCTTTTCTGTCCATTTTTGGTACACCTGTTCCTGGAATCAAAACTCATCCAAAACTCGTGGAACTCGTTAGAATTAAACAAAATATGAATAGAACATAGTGCAAAGCTCATATTATTTCTGATAAGTTGGCAGCATAGAATGTGAAATTATGGCCGTCAACATAGCCCTATTTTGTGCCATCATAATCCTTCATGTTCGGGTGTGTGACAATAGCCTTATTATCAAAACTTCTGGTTTATCTAGGCAAAGCTGATAGCCCGAAGTAAACAACTAGTGAGCCCTATCTTACCTTTGACTCTGAGCCATAAAAATCCTCTTTGTCCCTTAGCTTTTTGTAGTGTTGTGCCCTTGAGTGAATACGAGCCTTGGATAATATACTCACATTCATCAGTGGATACGATACCCTGAAATACTATTGGGTGAAAGCTCCGACGAAATCCGTGCACTTGTGGATTCTATTCGTGATGCTTTAAAATGTCAACAATATCATTTGTTTTCATGGTAACAATCAACAAGGAAATCAAATTTGGATTGAAAGGCAATAAGATTGAAGGACATTGCTGAAAACTCTGAAAAATACCCTGCACCCTATCTATTCAGAGTAGTTTTTTGGAAAGGTTACATGCAGAATATCAATGCGTGACCTAAACAGAAGTTGTAGGGAAATATAAAATCTGCAACTTTGCTTTTTGGCGATTTTGAATTTTAGTGGAAGAGTTTGGAGAAAATGCAATGCAAGGTTCAGATTCAGAGATGTTCAGATTGAGCTCAACACAAACAACAATGTTCAGAGCTTGTTTTTTGAACAAGTTAGAGTTGGATTCAAATGAAGTGCAAATATTGAAATTTGTAGAGTGATGTAACCTCTGTAAGTTTGGTTTTGGGTAAATTTAGAGTTTACATGCAGAATGGGAAATTACTAGATTCAAAGCAGCAGGTTTGGGTAGTGTTGGCACACCTTAGCCAAAACAAATTACTCCGCAAGCACATAGAGACCGATGTAGCTTTCACCTTGGAGTATTTCAGAGTATCGAATCCACAGGGAATGATAAAGCACGACCAGACCTAGAACTAGTTCAACCAGACCCACCAGGGGAAGAGAGGTAAGTGGGCAGAGGGTCTAACGTCGGTTAGCCAACTCATTACCCAGAAGACTTGCAATTAAACTATCTTGATCTGCTTCGGCGGCCTAAGTGAAGGGCTCAGATAGGGGTGAGAAGGGGCCCAACATACTTTTGGCAATCCTACTGCTATAAAAACACCCAAACATGGTGGACTACAAAGGACGGACAGGGCTGTCACCACCTGCCGCCTACCACTGCGGTACCGTGGGGTGGAACTGTTGGTATTTCTTAGCGTCATCACTAGGAGTGGTTAGTTCCTAGCAACGGCGCCTCAAAAATGCCAGTGTGGTATGTCTTAACGTTTACAGAAGGATCCGCAAGCGCACGGATATACCGTTGTAGCATTTCACCCGGAAGTATTTAGGGTATCGTTATTTATATTTTCCCAAGGGATGGCTAGGTTGTGTAAAGTGTATTTATTTAGTTGCATAACCTTGACACATATGAGCAAGATGAAGACCACTGACTATATTGGTAAGTGATAAATGAGGGATAATCAGGGGTAATGTGACACACACAGAATAGCCAACTCTCAAGAATAAAGAATAAACAAGCAATCCTAAGATTAGTGGGAGCATAGGCAAAGATTCCTAGTATACTATTCATGTTAGCGGATAAGTTACGTTAGCCACATTGCTTAGAGCTGCAGGTGCCGGGAAATTAGGGACATCGGGGAGAATGACCCGCACTGGAGAACCAACAGTCCCGTTTCATCTTTGCATGAACTCCTACACCATACCCAAACGTCGGGGAGTACGCTAACCGAGAAGCTGCTTCCCAATGGACCGACAGGGCTGTCACCACCTGCGGTCTACCCCAGTCACACCATGGAGCACCACCATATCTGAAGGATCCTACATACCCAGGCAAGATGCCCGCATATGAGGTCACTACCCTAGCACCCCCGGGTCCCCCACCCTTCGGATGGACAGGTAAGATGCTAAGGCAAGCCCGAAAGCACAACGAACCGATATCCTTACCCAGATCATCTAGTCTAAGCAAGCAACTAGAATAACTTGGTAAAGCACTGATCAAGGCTAAGCAAGCTACGAACATAGCAAGATAACCAAGAACGAACTCTGAATGAATAGCATAAAGAAAGTCGGAATGCAAAGCCATACCGGAGGCCGAGGATTGCTCGCCGACCCCGAGGACGACTAGATCCACTACCCTAAGGAGTATAAGTCACTAGAGAGTGTAGAGAGAGAGGCTTCCAAGTGGTGTGTGTGGTGTGAGTGGTGGGAGGCCCCTTTTATAGTGCTTGAGGTCGGTTCCCGCAATCTCCTTGTATAGAAACATGGTCAATCGCCTTCAGGAGGATAAAATCGAGCTTCCCGCCAAAACTCAGCCTCGGAGGTTGCCAGGTGGGGTCGGCTGACCCCCCCTTGGCGCCAATTCTCACCGACCTTCTCTAGTACACTGCCTGGTGGGTCCTGATGTTAGATGGTCGGTGCCGGGCCTTGGTTGGTCGGTTTGGTCTGGTTTGTGGGCCTCCTTTGCTCATGTTACGCAGGATACGATCATCTGTGACTTCTGTCTGCGTATTCATCATGTTTTTGTCTTATTTCGGACTTGTGTTTCTGAAATCATAAATTCTTGAAAACAACTGTGGAGCTAGGTTAGTGATACAAATATGCGAGTAAGAGGTATAGTTTTCCTTCTTAAATGAGTATAGTTGACGGTCATATTTCGCACTTAACAAGCTATCAACAGGAACACAACCCTATGTAACTAACCAAGTCTAAGCACCACGCCTAACACTATCGAGTTACGTACTCCTGCGTACCAGCAAGACAGAAAGCACTCTCAAATAAGTAGAACTTGCTACCTACACAGACTAGGGATCCCGCAGATAAAAGACAAAAAGTAAACAAGTAACTGAAGTAAAGAGGAAGACTAGCGAGATACCGACGAGAGACAAGGAACTTCACTCCGAAGATGCTTCATTCCTCTGAGGTGGCTTACAAAAGTGGAGTAAGGCCGAGAGAACTCGGCACCGCTCCTTTACTTTGGCCTTTCGTCAAGACTCTCACCTCACACTCTCCCTATTCTACTAAGATGGACTACATATTTCTTGAGCTCTTTTCTTCTCCAAAATGGTGTGTCTTGAATGAGGAGTGGAGGCTCCCTTTTATAGTGCTTCCAAGGCGGTTATCACGAGGTCGCCTACACTTCACACAAGGAGGTCGGCGTCATAACTTCCACACGAAGGCTGGACACATGGCGTGACAAAGTCAGGCTGGCTAGCCTCCCCTAGGCTGGCCGGCCTAGGAGTCACGCCATCTATCCACCGCTTCGATTCGACGCTCCTGATGCTCCCTGGAGGTCGGTGCAAAAGGCCGTTCGTCAAACCGACGTAGTTTGGGCCGGCGGCCTAAACTTAGGTCGAGCGGCCTGGCTTTGGAAGCTTTTCATCCCTCTGTTGCACCGACACGTTCCTCAATGACTGGAGATCACTCCTGGATGGTTAGTTATCTTGTGCTCTGATCATGGCACATAATTCCTCCATTTTGCCTAATCCGATTCCAACTCGTGCATTTTGGGAAACTACCCATTGGAATGGCTTGATTTCTTCCTCTGGATGATACTGGTAAAATCTCATGCCAAGATTCCAGATAAAGTATGCCGGTCGGCCGGATTCGGGCCTTCCGGTCCAAACAATGTCCGTTTTGGGTCAATTCTGGATATGTTGTTCCTGAGATCAAATATGCACAAAAGCTTATGGAACTCATTAGTAATAATGGTTATGGCATGGTCATGACCTATCTTTCATGAAATCAGGCGGAGCGTTGGTGGCGAAAATCATCAATATCGACTGCCAACAGGTAGTTTAATCGAAACTGAAATTCAGATTAGTTTAGCAGAAACAGGAATATTCATAGTCAGATTTGAGTGGATTAGAGATAGAATCAGAGAAAATGTATAACACAAATGTTGTGGAGTAATGTCCCATATACAATACTTATTTTGGCCAATTTGAATGTGGGTACAAAATATTGAGAGAAAAATGAAGCACCGGTTTCAGATTCATAAAAAGCCGTAACAGATAAGGCCGAGTTTGTTCTTATACTTGCCGTAGCCCGGTTCACGAAAAAATTCAAAGAATCCACATGTGATTTCTGGGAGATGCAAAGAGTAGCTCACATGTTCATAGGTGTTGCCTATCCATCATTCTTTCTGACCTCCACCAGAAATGGTTAGTAACCAAAAATACCCGAATGAAAGCTATATCCTAGAACAAGCTCTTGCATTTTATTAATCGGGAAATAAATAAATGATAATCAAGGTTATCTCCCGGTAGTTTTGTTTATGGTCGTAAGCTTGACCATGGGAGTTCTTGCAGCGTGATGGGTCCTTGTTTCAACACCAATTGTTGAAGCTAGCTACAAGGTCAGTGCCATAGTGCACCCACAGAATCTGTAATGTTTACAATAAACATATACATTTACAACCATTCTTCCAAAGATTTTTTTGAAGAGGACCTTAAGGTGGTTGCAGTCCTCGTGTGTGTGTTGGCATTTCTTACGCTCAATAGAATATGGATTCCATAAGCACACAGAATCACCACTGTAGCAGTTCACCTTGGAGTATTCCAGGGTATCGTATATTTCCTCTAGGAAGCACTAAGGTTAAAGAGCATCGAAGAATTGAATGACAAACTTTACTAAAGATATCAACCAACTAACTTAGTGGGGGTAAGCCTGATATGATAGGATAAGATAATGGCCAACGATGACCGTCTGACACAGGAGACTCTAATCCTTAGAGAGGTAAGCAGTTGGGAGGACAATGAGTGAGAAAGACTCCTAAAACAATTATAAACTATCGAGCTAGCCTCTCTAGACTAAACCTTGATTCTAACTAGTTATCGGGAACCTAGAGCTTACTTCGGCAGCTGGAAGAGGAAGGACTTCAGAAAGGGATGAGAGGGGAGTCCAACGGCAACCTGCAACTACTACTATGAAAACACCCAAATGTGACGGACTACGAGGGATGGACAGGGCCGTCACCACCTGCCGCCTACCACAACGGTTCCGTGGGGTGGAACACACTTTCTAGCTAACACTGAGCTCAGACAACACGTCCATACTCGGTGTTAGGATTTGTCTTGACGCATTCAAGAGAAATCCCCTTCAACTAGGGAACTAACTTGTGCATCCCTAGTCCGGGCGAGAAAACCCGCAAGGTAAGATCCCGATAAACAAGATAGGTACAAAGCCTAAGCTAGAGGAATTACTTCCGCACACAAGTAAGAACTCGATAAGTGCTGCAGATGGGTCCTTTAATCTATGTACAAAGCCTAAGCTAGAGGAATTCACCGACATCTTGATCCAAGGGTCATGAAGTCCATAGTGGTGCTCCGGGCCAAAAGAACTCGGTAAGTGCTGCAGATGGGTCCTTTAATCTATGTGCTAGGCCTTTCAGTCATATCCTTTGTATTTGCTTATATCTCCAGTGCATAGGGGTCCATTGGAGGGTCCCTAATGGTCTTGTGGCAAGGCAATATTTTTTCGGCAAAGGTGCCGGGCCGGCCGGCCTAGGTGAGGCCGGCCGGCCTGTAGCCTCTGCACAACACGAGTCCAGAACTTGTAATTTGCATAACTTTTGCATCCAGACTCCCAATTGGGTGAACCAAATGTCCAATTCGATCATCTCGACGAGCTCTTCAATATGGCAGAGTTAAATTTGGAATTTGACAATGTTTATAATGGTGTCTTCTTATATCCATGTTTCACTATCCTTGTAGATGCTCCATTTAGTGTTGTTTCTTGCATATTCTGGGCATAATCCTACAAAACATCTCAAACCACCAAAACTTATGGAATTTGTTAGAAATAGGTAAAATATGTATGGAACATGGTGCAAGGCTCAATTTATTCCCGAGAAGTTGACGGTCAGAATGGGAAATAATAGCCGTCAACACCCCCCCAAGCTTAAACTTTTGCTCGTCCTCGAGCAAAGCTAAAGCTGAGGCTCGGTGGATCAGGAGTTGCATCAATGCTCATACCCTGCAGAAACCTTATGCACAACTTATTACTCTAACCCATATGTACTTTGAATATGTTGGCTCATACCTTGGTTTCTGGAGATGGGGCTTACACGCATTTCATCCATCGTCTTGGGCGGTTTAGAGACTGAACAACCTTTACCGAAATATTTCCTGCTTCCTGTTCAGGTTCCCATCTTGGAGTTTTGCAAGTTTTTTAAAAATATTTTAAGATTCCCCGATGGTACTCTCAAGTCGCTTAAGGCATATGATCCTCACCATGGTCGGACAATTTGACCATCTTCTTCCTACTATAAGGCTGATATGTGGAGTTTTTTAGTTAGGGAGAGTGTAGCATAACTTGGTTATCTGTGTTGCTGAGCCAAAGAGTGGTTCGCAAAAGGTTGGTACTCGATCAAATCCCTATCTTATGGAAGGTAAATGTTTAGGGGAGAGGGAGGAAATGGACTCACACATAGAAAATTTTTGGTCTTTTTATTTGAGCCCCTTATATCAACTCTTTTGAGTGGAGATATGGGTCTTGTCTCTCCATTTTTTTTCATTGCTTCTGCTCCATTTTTTTTAAGGAAGATGACCCACACTCCATGAGGATAGAGTTATTGGAATGGAGCATTGCTTGGATAGACCATTCGAGATGGATAGGTTCACTGTGGAGATTTTGGGTTTTGTTGTGAGGGGAATTGTCTAGTGAAGGTGGATATCAATACCCGGGGTAGGTAATTGATATGCCAGACATTTTGAGGCTAGCAAAACAATGGGTACGCAAAGGAGAAAGATCGGTAGATGACAAGTTCCTTCCTCGAACGGACTCACCATTCGGCAAAGCTCAAAATAACTCAATGTAGTTTATATCGGTTCATATGATAAAACTTTATGGCTCTGGGTAGGACATGCAAACCAAAGGGGAAATCTTTACCATGTTTCATTTTAAACAAATTCCGAGAGGTTCCCTACTAGAGAGAGCAGGTTTATTCCGATTCGGGCTGTCTCAAATCTCACAGCAACTTAGACTAGGAAATCAAGCTCATGCTCCCATATAACCAGATTTTAGTGGAACTACTCATGTGCCAACTAGTTCAAGTACTAGGAGGATAAAAAGTTGTATACGAGGCACTTGCAAAGCATGGACAGAGCAACTATACATCATTTCCATGATAAGAGCTCACACGGATTTCCACACATAAAAGCTAGGAGTTTTATTCAAAGCATGAAATATTTTTTTGTGCTTTAATTTATTTATTTTGTTTTTGTTTTTATTTTATTTTATACTTTTAATTTTTTTGAGTTTTTGAATGATTTAAACTAACTAATTTTTTTAGGACACAAGACGAAAGGATAGGTCGGATGACTTACCTGGATACATCGGCACCCCCCAAGCTTGAATGAAGCTCAGTAGGTCTGCCATCTTGGCCGATTTTTTTTTGTATGCAATGTAAAGTCGAAAGAATGCATTTGCGAGAATTTAAACATGCCTTGATGTGAAAGGGAAAACTATGCAAGAATATAAACTATCCTATATGCAAATGCAGGAATGGATAACTACCACATACCTCATGGCAAGGGCTCGAGTTTCTCGTCCTGAGCGAGACTATCCATACTTTGGGTTTGGTTGTCGTCACCTGATGGAGACATTGGTGGCGACGCTTTCTTCTGCTACACCTTCCGTGTAGGCAGAGTTACTTCGATTTCTTTCTTCCCAAATTCCAAAAAAATCCTACATTGGATATTTTGCTTCGCGTTCCGTTGGTTATACACCTTAATCTCCTCTCTAGTTCGAAGATTCTCCATGAATTCGAGGAGGGAATATGGCTTCTCCAGCTCTTTCACGGATTCCTTCCGGTTGAAACTTTTGATTTGCGAGCACTTTTCATCCTTCATTCTGAAACTGAATCTCTCCTTCTGCCCATTGATGTTGAGTTGGATTACTCTAACTCCCGCATCAATGTGTGCATTTGTCATACTCAAATATGAGAGGGGTCGTAGTATCGACCTCCATGTCGAGAATGACAAAATCAACGGAGACGGAGAAATTCTGTAGTTTCACCGGAATATCCTCGGCGATCCCCGCGGGATGATGAATTGATTGGTCAGCTAGCTGCAAACACATGGCAGTAGGAGCAAGCGCATGATGGTTAAGTTTATCATAAATTACCTTTGGCATGATGCGGATACTTGCTCGCAGATCGCAAAGAGCGTGCTTAAAGTGTTGAGCTCTAATGGAACATGTGATGGTGGGGCATCCTGGTTTCATCTTCTTCTCCAGGAGAGGATTGAGTATAGCTGCGCTACACTCATCCGTAAGCTGCACGACCTCGGTGGTCGGCAGGACCCTCTTATTGCCAAGGATATCCTTGAGATACTTGGTGTATGTTGGTATTTCTTAATGTTCATAGAATAATCCGCAGGCGTACGGAGATACCATTGTAGCACATCACCCGTGAGTATTCAAGGGTATCATATTTCCACAAGGAACGGAGGTACTAGCCTTCTAACTTATTCGTCCAAGGACAAACAAGAGGTAGGTAGGCGAGGATAGAGAGGATCCCTATGGCTTAGAGTTCTAGCAAAGATAGGTTCTACCTCCACTTGCTTACTTCGGGCACCGGCTTACTCCTGGTCTGCCAGGAGTATCCGGCTATTAGCTCTACACCCAACCCTCACGTGGGGGACTACAAAGGATGGATAGGGCTGTCACCACCTGCCGCCTACCCCAACAGACCGTGGAGAAGGTATGCAAACAACAGTAACCGCTAGCCTAGACACCACATCTACGCTAGCGATTACTACTCTAGCCCCGACTCCGTCCAAGACTTGAGCCATTAGACTAGAGCACCCGTCATGAGGACAGACGATGATCCCGTAAGCAAATAAAGAATAAAACTTAATTTACTAAAAGACTAACTACCATAGAAGATCACAAAGACTTACTTAAGAAAGGAAGCATCCGTCGAGGTACAAGTCGGAGAAGAGCGCCGACAGGCCGGCGCCCCTCCAAACTACCCCTCACATTCTCTCCCCATTTCTAAGCACTACGGAGGCAGGGCTTTGCCTTGGAGTGGAGCTTTGCTCTTCTTGTTGTGTGTTGAATGGGGGGCTCTCCTCCTTCTTATATAGCCCTCCAAGGGTGGATCCTTGAGTCAACTTCCGAGGTGGAACCATAGGGGGCTGGCATAGGCAGTGCGGTGGGAGTCTGCGGGCAAAAGATGGGCCTGTTTGGGCCCAGTAGGGGTTCAAACAACCCAGTGGGTCGGCCGACCCTAAATGGCACCCTCTCAGGCCCACTTTCCTCTGGACAACTGATAGGTGGGCCCTGGTGTTGCCCCTTTGTGTTCCCCTGAAGTTTTGTTTGTTATGGTGTGTCATTTGTCCCTTGTATCCTTGTATCTGCCTCTGATTTGTCAGAAGTGTCTTTTTACTTGGTCTTGGGGGTTGAATTGACTAATGGTTTGTCCCTCCAATTTTTGTGCTCTCATATAATGCTTTGAAGTGTACTTTCATCTTTGTTTGAGCATGGTTTTCCTCTGTATGCAGACATGGTCTCCTGAAAATAGTGATTCACCAAAACTTGTGGAAATGATTAGTATTAAACTCCTATCTCTAGTTTGGTGTTTGTTTTGTCAATGTTCTCGGCAAGAGTTGATGGTAAGATATGGAACTTAAGGACTGTCAACAACACCCCCACACTTAGCCCTTTGCTCGTCCTTGAGTAAAGGTTGAAGGACTAAGGTGGATGCAACTCCCTTGATGTAACCTGCATACAAGTTATTCCAAACTTCTTCTGATCCTTGTGAATCTTTTTGAGTGGCTACCATGCTTTCTTGGGTAATTGAAGAATAGAACAATGCAGATTTCAGGTCCCTAACTCTTCCTGCTTGGAAACTTGTTTTTTATTTTTGAAAACAAAAGCATAGTCTTGCTCCTCAAATTATTCTCTCGAATCACTCTCTTTTTTTTGTTTCTTATCCTCACCAAGGCAAAGTTGTTGCCTTGTTTTCTCCTATCATCTAATTAGGCTTATGTGGAGCTCAGGGTAGGAGTAAACAGGCATGCTTGCTTTGCTTATGTTGCTAAGTCAAAGACTTGATCCAAGAAGAAACATGTCATAAACCTTGATTAAGATGTGCAAGTGTGTGGTTATTTTTTTTCTTTTTGGGTGGATGGTGTATGAACTCCTTTCATTGAATCATCTCTCTCCTTTATTTTTCTTGGATGTGGGCTATCTTTTTCTCTTCTTTTCTCTCTCTTTTTTTTGACATGCCTTGTGGGCTTGTGGCATACCTTTGTTGGGTATGCATCTTTCTTTTTTTTAACATGCTCTATGAGCATGTGGCATACCTTCTTTGGGAATGCATCATTTATTTCTTTTTGCACAGCCCACATCCCTGATGGTAACTTTGGAGAGAGAGGGGGTCATGGTATGGCTTGGAGTTTTATTTTGTGGTGGATGCAAATGCTTGCTATCTTCCAGTGTAGAAGCATAGCATGTGAGTGGACGTGTACGTGATCTTGATCATGGGAGTATGAAAAGTTTCTAACAGGGGTCATAGAATTTGACAAAGCTCAAAGCAATAGACAAGCTGAAAAATCAAAAGGTTTTTTCATGATGCTCAAACTTTGGCTCTGGTAGGAATTTATTATAATTTGAGGAAGCAAGCTATTTATTTATTTTTTTGAAAAGAAACCCCAAGTACTTTGCAAGGAAGAGCATGGTTCCATTCATCTAATCATATCACACTAGTCAATTACTTAGAGAGCACAGGTCCCTATGAAAATAATTGTTCACAAGAACTAGAAAGAATGCAAGGAATAAAGAGTATGCAGATTTGATCGTGGAAGTGCATGGAGTGCATAAGGTAATTGGCAAGGTTCATTGAGTTTATTTTCATTGATTAGTATGAATTCATTTAAACTCAAGAACTTAGGGAGTATGAGGAGTGTGTTTGCACATACCATTGTTGAAGAGGAAGAAGAGGGAGCCGAATGAAGTCAGAGGTGGTTTGGTCGAACCAAAGGTTCAGCCATCCCTCCTTGGATTCCTTCTGTCCTGCTCCTTAGCGTGCTGGATCGTCGATGTTGTGCACATGTTTGGGGGAGAGATCTCGAATGAGTTTGCAATTGGTGATGTTAGAGATCTCCCCCACACTTATTCCTGTACCTGTCTTTATTCAAAAGAAAAACAAAAGTGGAAACAAGAGGGACTCTGCCAGGGTTGAATACCGGGGAGTCAAAACTTCATTGAATCAAAGAATGTTTTTATTTGGAGCACTAAATTTCTATTTTATTTTATTTTGTATTTTGTATTTTTTATTATTATATTTTTTTCTCATGGCAAGCTAAATGATGGGTAACTAAGCAGGGTGGAAACATGAGGCAAGGATGCACGAGTTGTGTGGAATACTTACCTGGAAGAACTTGCCAAGCGATGAACAAAAATGCAAAAGTTAAGCATCATATACATGAAGCAAAGCTTTGCATTCGTTCAGCTTGGTTCCTCATGCATCTGTCTTCTTATCGGACCAAGGAGCGCTGTGTTGGAGTTGGAATTATGTATGCCGGTCCTTGTTCCTTCCCCTTTTTTTCGTTCCTGCAAAAGGTTAGTGGACAACAAATACTTGGGATATGCATAAAGGACTTTGTTTGGATTTGTTGTTCACATCCATGCTTTAAGGAAAGTTCAAATTCAAAAGATTCATATAGCATGGATCCCAAAATGCTTGCCATCATTTTATTTCATTATTATATTTTTTTATTTCGAGAGAGAGATTTATTTTGAAAAGTTTTTTTACTGTTCACCATTTTTTTTCTTTTCAAAAAAGCTCAAACAAGGCTAAGATAAAATTGCATAACATAACAAAGAGGTTTCTAACAATATACTCACTATGATCCTTGAAAGGTGATCTGTGCCTCCTTTGCATGTCATGCAATTTTTGTTGAAGTTCATCCCGGGCCTTGGTTTATCTCTAGTACAAATATAGCTTGAGGACTTACCCATTTGATTTTAAAAATCTTCCTGCATGGGTTAGTTCACAAAAGATATTCAACAAAGTCTATGATTGTATTAACTCTGACAATTCATTAATCAAACTCGACACCATGTCATATTTGATTAAAGAAGGCTTTTTTAACCTAAGCACCATGCTTAATTTAAAAAGCCTATGGATGGCTCTCATGAAAAAGACATCCAAGCCAAAGCATACGAAAATAGACTAAGGAAGCATGCATTTGTATGATCAAGCTAAGCTCATAAAGAGATAAACATGAATAAATGTTAGGTGAACATTATCTTACCTTTGTACATATCTGAGTGTTCTTACAGGCAGCATATGGGATAGAAGTCTTGGAGTTGCTGCAGCGGTGGCGTGATCGTAAATGGGCATCAACGACTCCTCCAGGTTGACGCAGGATGAAAGCGGAGGAAGGCACATGCCCACGCCGACTCAAGCGGACAACAAGGCCAGATCCTATCAGCATGAAGTGTGTAGGGGATCATGGTCCTTGGTGGCATTATCTGGTGGCACACGACTTTAGGATTGGAGACGCAGAGTACGTCTCCTTTCTTGTATGCTAGCATGTGCCAATTAAAGTAGTGCAGCAAGAGCCTAGAGTGGAAGAGGAGCAATTCCTCTTGCTTTGAATGTGCCTGAGCTACTAGACTGAAGCTATGCAAAGCTAGGAGTGGATAGGGGTTATACTAAGGCTTTGCATGCGTAGGTGATAGCAATGTAGGGTGGAGCTGGGCGGCGGGATGATGTCTGCTAGAGTCCAATGCCATGGCCTAGAGGCACGGACATGACGCAGCCTCTGGTCCATGCGGGGCCTGCTAGCTCACTCTCATTTTGCTTTATTTTTCCCTTTTTTCTCTCTCTCTTGTTTTTTTTCTTTTCTTGTTTTCTTTTTTTTCAGCAAGGCAGAACTAGCACCATCCTTGGTATGCAAGGATTTGTTTCTAGGTGCATACCGATCACCCCCACTCTTAGTCTTTCTTTCTTTTTTTTCACGACTCCTAGAGCCAAGTGTGCGAAGCCAGTGTCTCCTACAAAGTGTGTCCCATCACCAAGGGTACCATTGGTGCAGTTCTCATGTTTTCGGGCATCGCATGCCCCTCGTGTTTTAATCTCAACCTGAAAATGGTTAGCGACCAAAAATACCCGAGGGTGCATACTATCCAGACAACATATTCTTGCTTTTATTAGTTTAGTATTTTTATTTTTTTGAAATCCGGGCTATCTCCCAGTAGTGCTTGTTTACAGTCTCAAGCTTGACCAAGGGGGTTTCCCTGTTGCAGCCAGGAAAAGGTGATGTAAACCCCAACTACATCACCTACTGTCGTTCCATCATTTCTAGCTGCAAGGTTAGTGCCATAGTAAAACAAGTTGTGATATGCAAAAGCATTTACATCCTTTCATCAGAAGCATTATGAACTAGTTTTTCAGAGGGATGTACTTGTTGCACTATCCTAGCACAAGGGGATGATGAATATGGAGATTCATGAGAGTTACGTTGGAATAAAAGAGGAACTCTCATGTTCATGAAAAAGGATCTCATCTTTATGGGTCTCCAGATTCGATCACTAAGGTTGTTCATGGCCCTTGAGTTCTCTAAAGAAAATCAAGAAAGGAGTTTGAGGGCCAGAGGAATGAGATTTAGGCTTTGACGAGGGAGGTGATGGCTGTTTGGAGGAGAAAGGGAAACAACGGTGGGTGCAAGGACATCATCTCCTCAAGGTATCACCATTGGTAATTTTAGCTAAGATTGTGGTGGCACCTGATCTCGATCCCTTTTGAGATTGCTCAAGAAGGTTAGTTGGTGCTAAGGGCTTGTCACCTTAACAAAGTGAAAGCAAAAGGGTTAGAAAGAAAATTAGCACCAACAACGAGATCGCACAAAACATCCACCATAGCTCCTTGGATGTGGCATTGAGTGGTTTAGGAATGGGTGCGAATCTGAATTTCTTCAGAAGAAAAAGTCCACATCTTTTGACCACTCTTTGCACAAAATGGTTTTTAAACCCCTCAAGGTTTCCCTTAGAAAGTGTTTTTTTTTAAAGGGTCAGGAGGGATTTTTGGATCTGGTGGTTTGCTTTCGCAAGGGTAATTCGAGGTATTTTCTAAATTTTCGAAAAACTTTACCTCGAATTTTGAAGGGAACTCCGAATAGAGCAACGAGAACATTCATGGCCCCGTAATGAAAGAGGATGTGTAACTCTATGGGCCATATGAACGATTCTGAGTTCGTGTCCCGAGGGAAATGAGTTTCAACTCATCCCTTCCTTAGGAGAGAAACTTCGCATGGCAAAGCAATTCATCCTAAGATTCCAATAGAAGTTCAATTGAAATGAAGTGTGTTTGTAACTTCTATTGGGCATCAATCAAAATCAAGGAGTAAGAAGTGAATTTTGAATCACATGATTTGATTGGCATCAATCGATAATCGAGGATAAGAATGTGATTTTGGTTCACTTGATTCGATCGGCTTAGCCCTTGTGATCCCTTGACCAAAATAATGAGTCGTACAGACTATGAAACGGTGGTCAATGTCGAGGCATATTCCTTGGTGAAAAACACCTCGGATGTTACCTTTGACACGGGAACTTGATGGGATTTTTTTGTTGTTTTTTTTATAGTTCAGAAGAGGTACCATCAACAGAATTTAGATATATTCGAGATGAAAGGTCGAATTCTGATAACGATAGTCCTCGGTTGCTCAAAGCATCTCCTTCTCTCGTAGATGAAGATAGGGATTCTCACAGCTAAACCTTGAGAAGGAGTTTTCCTGAAGTAGCTCTATGAGGGATGAATCTCGCAGCCAGATGAGGAATTGGGTTCCAGAAAGAATGGCTCTAAAGACTCACCCTAAAGTGTCGAAAGGTGTGTACAAGGATAACCTTTATTGGGTAGTAGGGGTAAAGGTAGAGATAAATAAAAGAAAAAGGATATGAGGGTAAATTTGGTAGCGGAGGTGAAGGAAGTGGTAAAGAAAAATAAAACATATTTTTTTTGTTTTGAAAATATATGAGGGCGAACTAGATTCAAAGACAATATAGCAACCGTTTCCCGGCAACGGCGCCAGAAATGCTTGTTGGTATTTCTTAACGTTCACAGAATAATCTGCAAAGCGTACGGAGATACCGTTGTAGCACTTCACCCGTGAGTATTCAAGGGTATCGTATTTCCACAGGGAACGGAAGTACTAGCCTTCTAACTTGTTGGTCCAAGGACAAACAAGAGGTAGGTACGTGAGGATAGAGAGGATCCCTATGACCTAGAGTTCTAGTAAAGATAGGTTCTATCTCCACTTGCTTACTTCGGGCACCGGCTTACTCCTGGTCTACCAGGAGTATCCGGCTATTAGCTCTACACCCAATCCTCATGTGGGGGAAAACAAAGGACGGACAGGGCTATCACCACCTGCCGCCTACCCCGACAGACCGTGGAGAAGGTATGCAAACAACGGTAACCTCTAGCCTAGACACCACATCTACGCTAGCGATTACTACTCTAGACCCGACTCCGTCCAAGACTCGAGCCATTAGACTAGAGCACCCGTCACGAGGACGGACGATGATCCCGTAAGCAAATAAAGAATAAAACTTACTTTACTAAAAGACTAACTACCATAGAAGATCATGAAGACTTACTTAAGAAAGGAAGCATCTGTCGAGGTACAAGTTGGACAAGAGCGCCGACAGGTTGGCTCCCCTCCGAACTACCCCTCACTCTCTCTCCCCATTTCTAAGCACTACGGAGGTAGGGCTTAGCCTTGGAGTGGAGCTTTGCTCTTCTTGTTGTGTGTTGAATGGGGGGCTCTCCTCCTCCTTATATAGCCCTCCAAGGGTGGATCCTTGAGTCAACTTCCGAGGTGGAACCACAGGGGCCTGGCATAGGCAGTGCGGTGGGAGTCTGCAGGCAAAAGATGGGCCTGTTTGAGCCCAGTAGGGGTTTGGGAGACCCAGTGGGTCGGCCGACCCTAAATGGCACCCTCTTAGGCCCTCCTTCCTCTGGACAACTGATAGGTGGGCCCTGGTGTTGCCCCTTTGTGTTCCCCTGAAGTTTTGTTTGGTATGGTGTGTCATTTGGCCCTTGGATCCTTGTATCTGCCTCTGATTTGTTAGAAGTGTCTTTTTACTTGGTCTTGGTGGTTGAATTGACTTATGGTTTGGCCCTTCAATTCTTGTGCTCTCATACAATGCTTTGAAGTGTACTTTTATCTTTGTTTGAGCATGGTTTTCCTCCATATGCAGACATGGTCTCCTGAAAACAGTGATTCACCAAAACTTGTGGAAATGATTAGTATTAAACTCCTATCTCTAGTTTGGTGTTTGTTTTGTCAATGTTCTCGGCAAGAGTTGACGGTAAGATATGGCACTTAAGGATCGTCAACAGCGTACGTGGGAACCTGCATAGTATCAAGAAGTGGTATGTTACCATAAAACTTCTTAGTTACCTCGACAAACTTGCCGAATTGCTCATCGGCCACCGGCCTCCTTCTCTGCTCTAGAAACGGTAAGGCGGTTGTATCATGACAGTCCCGTGAAGTTCTAGGGGGTTCCACGGGGTCTTCCTGGGTAGCAATGGTGTTGGATTTTTCGGCCTCCTCCAGCACCCCATCTTCCGCATCGGTATTCCTGGCGGTTACGGTCTTCCACCGTGTATCTGCATCCTGCGGAAGAGGTGGTTTATGTGCGGATTGTCTTGCCCGCATAGCTACCGCACTCACACTTTCTTTTGGGGTCACTTCCGGTTGCCCGGATAGCTTACCCGTGTCATGGTTATGGCAGGATGGTATACCTGCATCCTGCGGAAGATGTGGTTTCTATGCGGATTGTCTTGCCCGCACAGTTACCGCATTCACACTTTCTTTCGGGGTCACTTCTGGTTGCCCAGATTGCTTCCCCGTGTCATGGTTAAGGCAGGATGAGGCCAACTGAGTTACTTTAGTTTCTATCAATTTGTTCAAACTCAACCGATGTTTAATAACAGAGTTAAACCCATCTAGTTGCATAGCCCAAGACTTAAGAAATTTCTCACTAATGTTGATATTCATTTGTTTTTGGCCATACATGAAGTCTTTAAGCGAGGGCTGAAAACTATTATTAAAATTGTTACCTTGCTATTGACCGAAGGGGAGGTTGGACTTAGAATTCCAACCTTGTTGAGGACGACAATTTGAGTCATTGGGAGTATCATTCCCAATGGAATTCTTGTCCTTTTGAGTGAATGGGCAAGATTTGCCCAAGTGTCCAGTATTGCCACATTTCTCACATGTCATCTGAGACTCCATAGTCTGGTTAACCTCCTGGTGTGGAGATTCCGGCTTTTTCATGAGAAGATCCATCTTGGCTACCAGCATATCGACACTGTCGATTTCATGCATTCCTTTTGCTTGAGCCGGTTGCCTATCTTCCTTCCAACTCTGGTTGGAAGCAAGCTTGTCGATGAGCGTTCTAGCTCCTTCAACATCAAGGGAGACAAATGCTCCTCCCGCTGCTGCGTCCATGTGATCTTGCGATCTCTAGTTCAGGCCATGGAAAAAGTTCTGAATGATAAGCCATTCTTCCATGCCGTGGTGTGGGCATGCTGCAATATATTCCTGAAGACGTTCCCAGGCTTCCGGGACTGTCTCTTCCTGGAGTTGTTCAAAACTAGAAATTCTGTTCCGAAGGGCATTGGTTTTGCCCACCGGAAAGTACTTGACCAGAAAAGCATTGGAGCATGCATCCCAAGTGTCAAACGCATCCTTGTAGGTGTAGAACTACGTCTTTACTTTCCCAAGCAAAGTGAATGGGAATAGTCGAAGACGAACATTATCCATCGTAGTGCCTCTTGGGTTGATTATGCTGCTCACTTCCAGAAATTTCTGTAGATGAGCGTGGGCATCCTCTTATGCCTTTCCGCAGAAGGGACTTGCTTGAACCATGTTGACAAGCCCAGTTTTTATCTCAAAGCCATCAGTGCCTTGGTCATTGTTCAGTCCAGTAGGGATATGGCTATTGGACGGGGTTGAGAATTAACGGAGTGTCTTCTGAGCCATGGGTATTGAATCTGGTGTTGTTGTAACACCCGGTTTGTAAAAGAACATAAACCGAGCAATCATATACGTGCCAGGATCAAGTCACACGTATATACAACAGAATGAACAGTATATCATAGCACATATCACGTAAAAAGACATAATAAAGCGAATACGAATGTTATTTATTACATTAATGACAAAATGTCTGATACAGCGGAAGCGAAGTACAAATACGATAAAAGCTCTCCGAAGCTGAGCAGGGCGCCACAGGGACGTCGACTGGGAGACGAACGCCTAGAAGTCCTCGTAGTCCTGGTAGCGCTGGACGAACTCCCTCGTGTCAGGCAGGAACTGAGCAGCAGTAGCGTAGCCAAGAGGAAAAAGTAGAGAAGAGGCAAGGGTGAGTACACAACTTGTACTCAACAAGTATAACACAAACTATGAGGCTCTAGAGTTGGCTGACTCAACTGCATTAGCTTTTAAGTGTTGGCAAAATTTTATTAAAGCTATTTACTACGAGTTGATGAATTACCATTAACCCAGTTACATAGTAATTAATCAGAATTAAATCAGAAACTACTGAGAACCAAACCGAAACCAAGCCACCCGGGGAAACCTGCCTCGTCAAAGGAAGATAACCCCACTAATCAAAAGGAGGATCTGGGCCGCTCATGACCGTGAGCACGGCTAGTATACCAGTTTTACACTCTGCAGAGGTGCACATCTTTACCCACAAGGGTGGATCGGCGACTATGGAGCAGGTCTAGTGGGCGTCAAGACACGAAGCACAGACGAGGCCACTCAGCACGAGGGCCATAGAAGCTTACCACCCCTGCCCCGCAGGTAAGTTACTCCAAACCAAAAAGATCTAATTATTACGCCAAGTCTATCCCATTCTAGCCTTGTGGTAGCGCTGTTGTCCCAGGTTGTCACTCTATGAACCGGTCCTTATGGAGAGTGGCTAACCAAGCACTAAGCACCGTGCTGGCCCCCTAAACCATGTTTCTAACAAAGCATATTTTAACGAGACGTGAGCCACTCAAGCACGAAGCACAGAGGGCCACTCTCAGAATTAAGTTCAAGTAAACCATTAATCAATTTAATTAAAAAGGACCAAAGTATGTTATAGCGCAGCAACCTAGCACAACTAACCAAAATGCAACCCAAAGGTATATATAAAGGATATAAAGTGGCTAGGAAATCCTTGTAGGCATACAGTATTAAAATGCAGTATGAAAGTGTATTTAAAAGTGATAGGTTGTTCATGTTATACTTGCCTTCCTCGTACTGCTCCTGCTGCTGCTCAAAGTGCTCGGAAGACGGCTGCTCCGGGTACTGGTACTGGGGCTCCTTAGATGGATCAACGTCTACTCACGAACACATGGCCAAAACAATGCACAATAATAAGCATACAAGCAAACACTAATAAAAACTAAGAAACAGTACATCAATACATAAAAACAGCACACTAAACTAGTCTAAAACTATTCTACGCGTTACAACGATCGCGTGGACATAAAGAACGCCTAAAACGGAGCTAAAACGCATATTCTAGGCCAAAAACAAGTTCTAGGGGCTTATTTGTAATAAAAACAGGGTTCCAGGGACTTTTCTGCTAAAACCGAGGGCCTAAACATAATTAACCATTAAATCTATGGGCTAACGTGCAAAACCAATGGCCCTGGATGGCGGGTTTGATTTCTGGAAAGCTCAGGGGGGTCTGTGCAAAGTTTTGGGCTTAACTGCAATTATTTTTGAACTCAGCTGGACTGCGGGTTAAATAAAGAAAACCTCAGGGTCTCTTTAACAAAAATCCCAGGCCGAACCGTTATCTACGATTATGGGCCGTTGGATCGTGATCTGAAGGCTCTGATTCGATGAGATCCAAATCTAATCTTGTGCATCGATTTCAGATCGAACGGCCAAAGAGAAAAGGGCGTGCTGGGGCGGCGGAGCGGCTCGCCGGAGCCCTGCTCCGCGGCGGCGCCCCATCGGAGCAGGCTGAACTCGCCCTTCCCGGGGTCAAATCAACCCGCGCCTGGGGCTGCGGTGATCTACGCGGAGCGTGTAATCCACCTGAGGCCTTTGCGAGCCTCGGGGAGGGTCTGAGCGGTGAGAGCGAGGGCTGCGGCGGCTCTGCACGGCGGGTCTTGCCGGAGTGGACTATAGGCCAAGATATCAAGCGCAAAAGTACCAGGGGGGCTCTGGGGTGCTTACTGAAGCCTTGGGTCGGCCAGAGCTGTACTGCAGGAGGGATCACGGCGAGGTCGGCGGAGCTACTGAGACGAAACACGCGGTCCGGGCGGTGCTGGGCTCGTCCGGGGTCCTGGGCTGCACGGGTCGCCGAGCGATGTCCCTACGAAGCAAAACCCGGGGTCAGCTCGGGCCGATCCGCACTGGCGGCGAGCAATCGAGGCGGCGGGCCGAACGCACCTGGAAAACATCCGGGCGAAAATCCGGTGAGGTGGGGCCCGATGTCGGAGATGGCGGCCTCGGGGGGGGGGGGTTCCTGGCGCACAGGCGAAACTTCTGCGGCGGCTCGGGCTGGCTGTGGAGTGGCGGAGCACCGTTGGCATGGCGGCGCAGGGGCTCTGCGCGGCGATGGCATGACGGAGCGGCGTGCTAGGGTTTGGGCGGCCTTTGGCGTGAGAGTGAGGGTGCAGGGGTCCGCGGGGTGGCTAATTAAAGGCGGCACCGGGGATCTCGGCGTGCGCACCCGATAGGGATGGCCGGCGATATCTTCGGGCGGAGATCGCGGTTGGAGGTTGAAGAAAGGAAGGCGGGGTGGGGCGCTGACGAGGGGGGCCGGCTTGTCAGGGGCACGAGGGCGACGCGAGGCGGGCGGCTGCAGGCGCTGACGTGCGGGGCCCAGTTGGCAGGAGCGGGGGCGCGTGCAGGCCGCTGCTCGCTGGGCGGGCCGAGTGTGTGCGGGTGGAGTCGGCCCAGGAGAGAGGGTGCGCGGGAGTAGGCCGGGCTGTGGTGTGGGCCGTGCGGGAAAGGGAAAGGAGAGAGGAGTGGGCCGCCGGGGTTTGTTGGGCCAAGAGGGGACAGGAAAAGGAGGTGGCGGGCTGGGCCACTTCGGGTTTTGGGCTGGGTGCTGGGTTTGGTTTTCTTTCCATTTCTATTCTATTTCTATTTCAAAACAAACCAAACACATTTGAATTCAAAATCAAATTTGAATTCAAAACACACTCACTCAATTAAAAACTATGCACCAGCATGAATGCAACAACAAAATTTAAACCTATGATAAAATTTTAAATACTTGAGGATCAAACATTAGATTAAATGCCAACTAAACACAATAATCCTTAGAAAATTAATTAAAGCCAATTAAATTTATTATAAAATGTTGAAAATTAAACTAGGGTGTTACAGACCCTACCCCCTTAAAGAAATCTCGTCCCCGAGATTTAGCTGGGCTGGGTAGCAAAGAGATCCGGATAGGTCTTCCTCAGCTCATCTTCTCGTTCCCATGTAGCCTCAGCTTCACTGTGGTGACTCCACTGAACTCTGCACATCTTGATGCGCTTGTTCCGAGAAACCCTCTCTGATGTCTCCAGAATCTTCCCCGGATGCTCAGTATAAGTCAGATCTTCCTGGACATCTACTCCATCCAGTGGTGCCTGCTCCTCGGGTACTCGCAGACACCTCTTCAGCTGAGATATATGGAAAACATCGTGAACTCCTGAGAGGCTGAGAGGTAACTCCAGGCGATAAGCAACTTCGCCTTTCCGCTCTAGCACCTTGAATGGACCCCACATACTGAGGTGCTAACTTCCCCTTGACATTAAATCTGCAGATTCCTCTCATCGGAGACACCTTCAGGTACACATAATCACCGACACTGAATGGTCAGATCTCTCCGTTTGCCATCAGCATAGCTCTTCTGTCTGCTCTGTGCAATCCTTAGATTTTCTCGCACAGCCTGAACCATCTGCTCTGCATCATCTATGATCTTAGGGCCAAAGAGCTGCTTCTCACCAATCTGATCCCAATAGAGAGGAGTCCTGCACTTTCTGCCATACAATGCCTCGAAGGGGGACTTCTTCAGACTGGCCTGATAGCTGTTGTTATATGAGAACTCAGCATAAGACAGGCACTTATCCCAACTAGTACCGTACTGAATGGCACAAGCTCTCAGCATATCCTCCAACACTTGGTTGGTTCTCTCTGTCTGCCCATCTGTCTGAGGATGATAAGCCATACTGAAACGCAGCTTCAGTATCCAACGAATCATGGAGCTTGCTCCCAGAACCGAGAAGTAAACTGAGACCCTCTGTCAGATATAATCTTCTTGGGCACACCATGCAAGCAGACAATCCGAGAGATGTACAACTCTGCAAGTCTAGCACCGGAGTAAGTAGTGTTCACTGGAATGAAGTGAGCAACCTTCGTCAGACGATCCACTACTACCCAAATGGAGTTGTACCCTTTTTTAGTACGAGGCAGTCCAACAATGAAGTCCATAGTGATTTCCTCCCATTTCCACTCTGGAATCTTCAAAGGCTGTAATAGACCTGCTGGCCGCTGATGCTCAGCCTTGACACGGTGACAGGTGTCACAAATAGCCACGTACTCTGCCACTGAACGCTTCATCCCATACCACCAGAAATGTTCCTTGAGATCATAATACATCTTCGTGCTGCCCGGATGAACTGGAGTATGCTGTATCATGGGCCTCACTCAGAATCAACTTCCGGAGATCCTTCACATCTGGCACAGCAGATCCGGTTCTTGTACCACAAGGTACCCTGATCATCCTCTCTGAAATGAGGAGCCTTGCCCTTCTTGAGCAACTCACGGATCTCCTGCAGCTTCTCATCATCTTTCTAATGCTGCCTGATCTCTGACTCTAGAGTCGGTACTGCCTCAAACGCTGCACTGGAGGTATGATGCAAGAAGCCCAGACTCAACTGCTCAAACTCCTCGCATAACTCTGGAGGCATCTAGAAAGCCACGGCCATGTTGACATAACTTCTTCTGCTCAGAGCATCTGCTACAACATTGGCCTTGCCCGGATGATAGTGAATCTCCAAGTCATAATCCTTGACCAACTCTAGCCATCTTCTCTGCCGCATGTTCAGCTCATTCTGCAGTGAAAATGTACTTGAGGCTCTTGTGATTAGTGTAGATATCACACCGCTGTCCATACAAGTAATGTCTCCAAATCTTCAGAGCATGCACAACTGCGGCTAACTTCAAGATCATGAGTGGGATAGTTCAGCTCATGCCGACAGTAACTGCCGTGAAGCATAAGCAATCACTCTGCCCTCTTGCATCAGAACACACCCAAGACCATCCTTCGAAGCATCACAATACACTGTGAATCTCTTCGTCTGGTCTGGCAGAGTCAGGACTGTCGCCGTAGTCAACCTTTTCTTCAGCTCATCAAAGGCCCTCTGACGCTCCTCAGTCCACACGAAAGCCACATTTTTCTCCAGCAAAGAAGTCAAAGGCTTCGCGATCTTGGAGAAATTCTCAATGAACCTCCTATAATATCCAGCTAAGCCCAAGAAAGACCTGACTTCCTTTACTGTCTGCGGTGTCTCCCACTCTAGCACATCCTTCACCTTGCTCGGATCAACAGCAATGCCTCCCTGAGAGATAACATGACCGAGGAATGGAACCTCGTCAATCCAGAACTCGTACTTGCTGAACTTAGCATACAGCTGATGCTCTCTCAATCTCTGCAACACGGGTCTCAGATGCTCCTCATGCTCTTCTTCTGTCTTGGAGAAAACCAGAATATCATCAATGAAAATCACCACAAAGACATCCAGATAGTCCATGAAAACCATGTTCATCAGATGCATGAAGAAAGCCGGGGCATTAGTCAAGCCGAAGGACATGACTGTATACTCATATAGCCCGTACTTGCAGGTGAATGACATCTTCGGAATATCCCCAGGACGGATCCTCAGCTGAAAATAACCCGAACTGAAGATCAATCTTCAAGAATATACGAGCACCTCGAAGCAGATCGAAGAGATCCTCAATACGGGGCAGTGGATGCTTGTTCTTGATAGTGACTGCATTCAGCTCCCGATAATCAACACACATCCACTTCGAGCCATCCTTCTTATCTACCAGCAATAATGGAAAAGCCCAAGGAGAGAAGCTTGCGACGGATATAGCCCTTGGCTAGCAACTCATCAATAGTCTTCTTGACTTCCTCATGCTCTATAGGTGCCATGCGGTAGGGCCGCTTTGCAATGGGAGCTGTGCCAGGCAAGAGATCAATACAAAACTCAATGGCGCGTTCAGGCGGCATACCTGGCAGATCATCCGGAAAGACATCCGGGAATTCAGACACCACGCGAATACCGTCCGTGGGTCTAGCCTCCATCTGATGAAGAAATCCAGAAGGCTCTGAAGCACTGACTGTCAACTCTTGGCCATCAGATGCCAATAAGTGAACTGTCCGCTAAGCACAATCAATACGGACTCCCCATCTGGTAAGTATCTCCATGCCCAAAATCACATCTATCCCCGAGGAGTCAATAACTATCAAGCCAGTGCGGAATTCTACCCCCTTTATGACAATACTAACTCTGGAGCATATAGAACATGTACGAATCTGACCCCCAGGTGAGGTAACTACCATAGCTGTCCTCATACAAGAAACTGGTATACCATGCTCCTCGGCAAATGACTTGGAGATGAAAGAATGAGTAGCACCGGTATCGAAAAGCACTGTAGTGGAGTGAGAGTTGACCATGAACGTACCAATAACCATGTTAGGAGCCTCGGCCGCTAACTCGGCCGTCACGTGGTTCACCCGACCCTGTGCTGGTGCCTTGGGCTGATCTGGGCGCCCCTGCTGTCCCGCCTACGCCTTCCGGGGGCAAGTGTTGGCGTAGTGCCCGCCTGGCCGCAGTGATAGCAGACGCGTGCAAGTGTCGAAGCCTACTGTCTGGTAGGAGCTGCCGGACGTGGAGCCTGCGGTGCTGGCGGAGCTGGTGGAGCACGAGCCGGAGGTGCTGGTAACCTCGGGCCCTGACCTGCCTGCTGTGCTGCTGTCGAGGCGGGTACTGCTGCGGCCTCGGCTGATACTGCTGGGGAGGCCGGTACTGCTGCTGGTACTGCTGAGACGGCTGGAGGCGAGGACTAGTGTTGCTGCCGGAAGCAACGGGGACAATCTTCCTCTTCTTGTCCTCAATCTCCAAGTGCTTGCGCTCAGTGTTGAGCGCGCTGTCAACCAGATGGTTGAAGTCGTCAAAGTGGAGGTTGAGCAGCGCGTACTAGAGGTAGTCCTCAAGACCCTCCATGATGTGCTCCTGCTTCTTGCGGTCATCCGCAACATCGGCAGGGGCGTAGCGAGCAAGCTGCAGAAAGCGATCACGATACTCCGTGACCTGACATAGTCCCCTGAAGTGACAAAGACAGATAGATATCGAAAGATTAACTCAAGATTCATAAGGATAGAACAAGGGGCATTAGCTCAAAAGAAAACGCGGAATGATTATATCTAAGATTACCTGCTTCAGTGCAAGGAACTCCTTCTGCCTTCATCTTCATAACGCCCGCGGGGACGTTGTGGCTGCGAAATGCTCCCGGGACTGGAGCCAGGTGAGAGCCTCGCGGTCCTGAACTGGGTGGGACTCCCACCAGTCCAAAGCTGCCCCTCGCAGCTGTCCTGCTGCGTACAAGACGCGCTCACGATCATCGCACTAGGCGATGTCCAGCTGGCGTTCCACTGCACGGAGCCAGTCGTCAGCCTAAAGAGGGTCAGACGTGTGAGAAAACGTCGGCGGGTGACCCCTCAGGAACTCAGCACGCCTGTCGCGAGGCTGCGGCGGTGGAGGAGGCGGAGGCTGAGTGTGAGCCTGCTGAAGAGCCTGAACAGTGTTGTTCAGGGTGGCCATCATCTGCATCTGGAGCTGGAAGTACTGCTCCGGAGTCAAAGACGGAGGCATCGGGATCCCGGTCCCCTGGGTGTTCTGACCCTGGTTGTTCTGCCCCTGCTGGTCAGAACCACGCCTGGTGTTCACCATATGATTTTGGACAAAATATTTCACGAGTAAGGATATTGCAGGAATAAATTCAGATGGATATGATAACTATTTGCGGAAAAGGACTTAGACATGATAAAGTAGACGAGATAGAGTGGACTGTTTTACCCCCAACGATCTAACTAGTTTTATTAATTAATTAACTTTAACAAAAGAGTGATTTTCTTTAAACAAAATTTAAACTACTAAGCTATGCAATCATTCAAAAATCCAAATCAATCATGTAGCATAATAACAAGCAGACAATTTTCACGACTTAGCCGAGTTTAACATATGACTCGACTAACACAACGCGCCGCAAAACGTGCTATCGTATTATTATAAAAAGGTCACCTAGCTAATACTCATGGTGGTCAGATGACTGATTCAGGCCAAAATCTACGAAAACTATTCTTCAGAGAGAAAAATCAAGGCAAGAAGGGTAAAAGTCATAGAATTCAAGGGGTATAATAGAAAAATAGTTTCAGCAGACAAGGATTGGAGAGAAGAAGTCCTAAAACTCGACCAGTTCTATCTAGGCTTCGTCCTACAGTCGATACGGCTCTGATACCACTCTGTAACACCCGGTTTATAAAAGAACATAAACCGAGCAATCATATACGTGCCAGGATCAAGTCACACGTACATACAACAGAATGAATAGTATATCATAGCACATATCACGTAAAAAGACATAATAAAGCGAATACGAATGTTATTTATTACATTAATGACAAAATGTCTGATACAGCGGAAGCGAAGTACAAATACGATAAAAGCTCTCCGAAGCTGAGCAGGGCGCCACAGGGACGTCGACTGGGAGACGAACGCCTAGAAGTCCTCGTAGTCCTGGTAGCGCTGGACGAACTCCCTCGTGTCGGCAGGAACTGAGCAGCAGTAGCATAGCCAAGAGGAAAAAGTAGAGAAGAGGCAAGGGTGAGTACACAACTTGTACTCAACAAGTATAACACAAACTATGAGGCTCTAGAGTTGGCTGACTCAACTGCATTAGCTTTTAAGTGTTGGCAAAAATTTATTATAGCTATTTACTACGAGTTGATGAATTACCATTAACCCAGTTACATAGTAATTAATCAAAATTAAATCAGAAACTACTGAGAACCAAACCGAAACCAAGCCACCCGGGGAAACCTGCCTCGTCAAAGGAAGATAACCCTGACTAATCAAAAGGAGGATCTGGGCCGCTCATGACCGTGAGCACGGCTAGTATACCAGTTTTACACTCTGCAGAGGTTGCACATCTTTACCCACAAGTCGTGAGCTACGCTAGAGGTTCATCACACTTCCTTAGGTGAGATGACTAGCGACTCACTACGAGGCCTTTACGAAGAATCTCGTTGTTAGAGAGTAACCGCGAGGGTGGATCGGCGACAATGGAGCAGGTCTAGTGGGCGTAAAGACACGAAGCACAGACGAGGCCACTCAGCACGAGGGCCATAGAAGCTTACCGCCCCTGCCCCGCAGGTAAGTTACTCCAAACCAAAAAGATCTAATTATTACGCCAAGTCTATCCCATTCTAGCCTTGTGGTAGCACTGTTGTCCCAGGTTGTCGCTCTATGAACCGGTCCTTATGGAGAGTGGCCAACCAAGCACTAAGCACCGTGCTGGGCCCCTAAACCATGTTTCTAACAAAACATATTTTAACGAGACATGAGCCACTCAAGCATGAAGCACAGAGGGCCATTCTCAGAATTAAGTTCAAGTAAACCATTAAGCAATTTAATTAAAAAGGACCAAAGTGTGTTATAGCGCAGCAACCTAGCACAACTAACCAAAATGCAACCCAAAGGTATATATAAAGGATATAAAGTGGCTAGGAAATCCTTATAGGCATACAGTATTAAAATGCAGTATGAAAGTGTATTTAAAAGTGATAGGTTGTTCATGTTATACTTGCCTTCCTCATACTGCTCCTGCTGCTGCTCAAAGTGCTCGGAAGACGGCTGCTCCGGGTACTGGTACTGGGGCTCCTCAGATGGATCAACGTCTACTCACGAACACATGGCCAAAACAATGCACAATAATAAGCAAACAAGTAAACACTAATAAAAACTAAGAAACAGTACATCAATACATAAAAACAGCACACTAAACTAGTCTAAAACTATTCTACGCATTACAACGATCGCGTGGACATAAAGAACGTCTAAAACGGAGCTAAAACGCATATTCTAGGCCAAAAACAAGTTCTAGGGGCTTATTTGTAATAAAAACAGGGTTCCAGGGACTTTTCTGCTAAAACTGAGGGCCTAAACATAATTAACCATTAAATCTAAGGGCTAACAAGCAAAACCAACGCCCCTGGATGGCGGGTTTGATTTCTGGAAAGCTCAGGGGGGTCTGTGCAAAGTTTTGGGCTTAACTGCAATTATTTTTGAACTCAGCTGGACTGCGTGTTAAATAAAGAAAACCTCAGGGTCTCTTTAACAAAAATCCCAGGCCGAACCGTTATCTACGATTATGGGCCGTTGGATCGAGATCTGAAGGCTCTGATTCGATGAGATCCAAATCTAATCTTGTGCATCGATTTCAGATCGAACGGCCAAAGAGAAAAGGGCGCGCTAGGGCGGCGGAGCGGCTCGCCGGAGCCCTGCTCCGCGGCGGCGCCCCATCGGAGCAGGCTGAACTCGCCCTTCCCGGGGTCAAATCGACCCGCGCCTGGGGCTGCGGTGATCTACGCGGAGCGTGTAATCCACCTGAGGCCTTTGCAAGCCTCGGGGAGGGTCTGAGCGGTGAGAGCGAGGGCTGCGGCGGCTCTGCACGGCGGCTCTCGCCGGCGAGCGGTGTTCTAAGTCCCGGAGTGGACTACAGGCCAAGATATCAAGCGCAAAACTACCAGGGGGGCTCTGGGGTGCTTACTGAAGCCTTGGGTCGGCCGGAGCTGTACCGCAGGAGGGATCACAGCGAGGTCGGCGGCGCTGCTGAGACGAAACGCGCGGTCCGGGCGGTGCTGGGCTCGTCCGGGGTCCTGGGCTGCACGGGTCGCCGAGCGATGTCCCTACGAAGCAAAACCTGGGGTCAGCTCGGGCCGATCCGCACCGGTGGCGAGCAATCGAGGCGGCGGGCCGAACGCACCTGGAAAACGTCCGGGCGAAAATCCGGTGAGGTGGGCCCGATGTCGGAGATGGCGGCCTCGGGGGGGGGGGTTCCTGGCGCACAAGCGAAACTTCTGCGGCGGCTCTGCACGGCGATGGCGTGACGGAGCGGCGTGCTAGGGTTTGGGCAGCCTTTGGCGTGAGAGTGAGGGTGCAGGGGTCCGCGGGGTGGCTAATTAAAGGCGGCACCAGGGATCTCGACGTGCGCACCCGATAGGGATGGCCGGCGATATCTTCGGGCGGAGATCGCGGCTGGAGGTTGAAGAAAGGAAGGCGGGGTGGGGCACTGACGAGGGGGGCCGGCTTGTTAGGGGCGCGAGGGCGACGCGAGGCGGGCGGCTGCAGGCGCTGACGTGCGGGTTCCAGTTGGCAGGGGCGGGTGCGCGTGCAGGCCGCTGCGCGCTGGGCGGGCCGAGTGTGTGCGGGTGGAGTCGGCCCAGGAGAGAGGGTGCGCGGGAGCAGGCCGGGCTGTGGTGTGGGCCGTGCGGGAAAGGGAAAGGAGAGAGGAGTGGGCCGCCGGGGTTTGTTGGGCCAAGAGGGGAGAGGAAAAGGAGGTGGCGGGCTGGGCCACTTCGGGTTTTGGGCTGGGTGCTAGGTTTGGTTTTCTTTCCATTTCTATTCTATTTCTATTTAAATACAAACCAAACACATTTGAATTCAAAATCAAATTTGAATTCAAAACACACTCACTCAATTAAAAACTATGCGCCAGCATGAATGCAACAACAAAATTTAAACCTATGATAAAATTTTAAATACTTGAGGATCAAACATTAGATTAAATGCCAACTAAACACAATAATCCTTAGAAAATTAATTAAAGCCAATTAAATTTATTATAAAATGCTGAAAATTAAACTAGGGTGTTACAGTTGTCAAACCTTGATCCTAAGAAAATTCCTTCTGATAGGACGACTATGCGTCAAATAATTCACCCAATTCTTTCAGGATCTGAGTTGAAGTGATACAGTGGATCGAATCTGGTCCTGCACTGCTATGCAGAAATCACAAAGATACCGAGAGCAATGGTAATCCCGCTAAAATTAGTGGTGATAAATTATTAAATTTTATCAAACTATTGGACGATATCTTTAGCCAATTGCTTCCCCGGCAAGGGCGCCAGAAATGCTTGTTGGCATTTCTTACGCTCAATAGAATATGGATTCCGCAAGCGCACATAATTATTGTTGTAGCACTTCACCTTGGAGTATTCCAGGGTATCGTATATTTCCTCTGGGAAGCACTATGGTTAAAGAGTATTGAAGAATCGAATGACAAACTTTACTAAAGATATCAACTGACTAACTTACTGGGGGTAAGCCTGATATGATAGGATAAGATAATGGCCAACGATGATCACCTGACAAGGAGACTCTAATCCTTAGAGAATACTTAGAGAGGTAAGCAGCTGGGAGGACGACGAGCGAGAAAGTCTCCTAAAACACTTCTAAACTATCAAGCTAGCCTCTCCAGACTAAACCTTGATTCTAACTAGTTATGGGGAATGTAGAGCTTATTTCAGCAGCTAGAAGAGGAAGGACTTCAGAAAGGGATGAGATGGGAGTCCAACGGCAACCTGCAACTACTGCTATGAAAACACCCGAACGTGGTGGACTACGAGGGACGGACAGGGCTGTCACCACCTGCCACCTACGACAACAGTTCCGTGTGGTGGAACACACTTTCTAGCTAACACTGAGCCCAGTCACCACGTCCGTACTCAGTGTTTGGATTTCTCTTGACGTGTTCAAGAGAAATCCCCTTCAACCTAGGGAACTAACTTGAGCCTCCCTAGTCCGGGCGAGAAAACCCGCAAGGTAAGATCCCGATAAACAAGATAGGTACAAAGCCTAAGCTAGAGGAATTACTTCCGCACACAAGTAAGATAACTTGGGAAGATGAAGAAGTGCAGAAAGTAAAGTTGACTCGAAAAGATAAAGAAGATAACTACTATTAATAAATGTCATAGAAAAAGATACAAGAGCTATACCCGACTTCGGATGATGACTCTGGAATCCCAAGACAAGCTCGACTCGACTCTAACTCCCAGACTACCTAACCTACTCTAGAAACTAAAAATGAGAGAAGAGAACTCCTTTTGTGTGTGTCTCATAAGTGAGGATGGGGGCCTATCTATACTAGCTAGAGGTCGGTATTTGACTGAGGCGTCAGGTGTAAGTGTAACACCCAGTTTATAAAAGAACATAAACCGAGCAATCATATACGTGCCAGGATCAAGTCACACGTATATACAACAGAATGAACAGTATATCATAGCACATATCACGTAAAAAGACATAATAAAGCGAATACGAATGTTATTTATTACATTAATGACAAAATGTCTGATACAGCGGAAGCGAAGTACAAATACGGTAAAAGCTCTCCGAAGCTGAGCAGGGCGCCACAGGGACGTCGACTGGGAGACTGAACACCTAGAAGTCCTCGTAGTCCTGGTAGCGCTGGACGAACTCCCTCGTGTCGGCAGGAACTGAGCAGCAGTAGCGTAGCCAAGAGGAAAAAGTAGAGAAGAGGCAAGAGTAAGTACACAACTTGTACTCAACAAGTATAACACAAACTATGAGGCTCTAGGTTGGCTGACTGAACTGCATTAGCTTTTAAGTGTTGGCAAAATTTTATTAAAGCTATTTACTACGAGTTGATGAATTACCATTAACCCAGTTACATAGTAATTAGTCAAATTTAATCATGATACTACTGAGAACCAAACCAAACCAAACCAAAGTAACCTCGAGAGGCACCTCCCTCGTCGGAAGGAGACAACCCCACTAATCAAAAGGAGGACCTGGGCCGCTCATAACCGTGAGCACGGCTAGTATACCAGTTTTACACTCTGCAGAGGTTGCACATCTTTACCCACAAGTCGTGAGCTACGCTAGAGGTTCATCACACTTCCTTAGGTGAGATGACTAGCGACTCACTACGAGGCCGTTACAAAGAATCTCGTTGGTAAGGCGTAACCGCGAGAGTTAGGTCAGCGACGATGGGGCCCACCTCACGGGGGTACAAGCACAGGTACGCAAACCAAGCACAGACCAGCCGGAGGAGCAGGGACCATTGAAGCTTACTACTCTTGCCCCGCAGGTAAGTTACTCCAAACCAAAAAGACCTATTAGTAATCCAAGTCTATCCCATTCTAGCCTTGTGGTAGCGCTATTGTCCCAGGTTGTCGCTCTATGAACCGGTCCTTATGGAGAGTGGCCAACCAAGCACTAAGCACCGGTCTGGTCCCCCTAAACCATGTTTCTACAAAAACCATCTTTAACGAGACTGTGAGCCACTCAAGCCACACAGAGTGCCACTCTCAGAATTAAGTTCAAGTAAACCATTAGTCAAATTAATTAAAAAGGACCAGAGTGTGTTATAGCGCAGCAACCTAGCACAACTAACCAAAATGCAACCCAAAGGTATATATAAAGGATATAAAGTGGCTAGGAAATCCTTATAGGCATACAGTATTAAAATGCAGTATGAAATTATATTTAAAGGTGATAGGTTGTTCATGTTATACTTGCCTTCCTCGTACTGCTCCTGCTGCTGCTCAAAGTGCTCGGAAGACGGCTGCTCCGGGTACTGGTACTGGGGCTCCTCAGATGGATCAACGTCTACTCACGAACACATGGCCAAAACAAGGCACAATAATAAGCATACAAGCAAACACTAATAAAACTAAGAAATAGTACATCAATACATAAAAACAGCAAGAAAAACTAAGCTAAAACTATTCTACGCGTTACAACGATCGCGTGGATATAAAGAACGCGTAAAACGGAGCTAAAACGCATAGTCTAGGCCAAAAACAGGGTTCAGGGGCTTATTTGTAATAAAAACAGGGTTCCAGGGACTTTTCTGCTAAAACCGAGGACTAAAACGTAATTAACCCTTAAATATAAGGGCTAGCGTGTAAAAACAGCAGCTATGGACGGCGGGTCCTATTTCTAGAAAAACCAGGGGGCTTCGTGTAAAGTTCTGGGCTGAAAAGGAATTATTTTTGCATACAGTTGGATGGCGGGTTTATTCCGACAAAACCCAGGGACTCTTATGCAAAAGAGCCTGGCTGAAGCGGTACGCACGGATCTGATCCATTGGATCATGATCCGGCGGCTGAGAACAAAACGGTTCAGGATCTAATCTAAGCCGCAGGAAACAGATCCGACGGCCGGGATCGAACGGGAGCGCGGGGCGGCGGCGTGGCTCGCTGGACAGGGCATCCGCGGCGGAGGGGTCACCGGAGTAGGCCAATCCGGCGTCCCCGTGGCCGATTCGGGCCGCGGCTTGGCTCGGGAGCATGCCCGTGGCACGCGCAAGCCACTGGGGCACTCAGGGGAGGGGATTGGGGCGTGGGACGCCGTGCGCGGCGGCGATGGCGGGCGAACGCGGCAGGGCATCGCCGGGGTGAGTTCGCGCGGCCTCTGGGGTGCGCTACAGATTAAAGTAGCTAGCGCAAAAGTACGGCGGGGCCTTGGGGGTGCTCACCGAGACTTGGCAAGGTCGGAGATGCGGCGCTGGTCGGTCGGCGGGAAGTCCGGCGGCGGAGGGTGCGGCGGATCCCGTGGAGCGGCCGTAGGGGTGCGGCTCCCGGCGTCTTGGTCCCGCGTACAGGTGCGCTGTCGGTCTGCAGAGGCGAACGTGGGGTCAGAGGGGCCAGAACATAACCGGAGGTGTTGGATTGAGGCGGTGCAGGGGCTCACCGGCGTGGAGGTCGCGGCGGCGCTCCGCTCCGAGCAGAGGCAAGACGGCGGCTAGGGTTGTGGGTGGATGGGGGTGCGGAGGGCCACGGGCGGTATTTATAGGGCGGCGGAGCGCCCTTGGCGTGCACGCCCGGGCGGGGAATCACGGCGAGATTCCCGGCCGGGAGTTGCGCTGCGCGGGGACGATAGAGCCGCCATGCGGGACCGGGTCGTCAGCCAGAGGGGAGGGAACGCGTGCGGGGAAAACGGGCCTGCCAAGCGGGCCCGGTTGGATAGAGAGACGGGGAGGGATGTGGGCGTCGCGGTGCGGGTGGCTGCAGGCGCTGGCGTGCGGGCCCGGGGAGTGTGGGAGCGGGGCGAGCGGCCGTGTGGGGCGAGAGGGCGCTGGGCCAGCGCGGGGAAAAGCTGGGCCGCGGGGTGGACTGGGCTGCGTGTGCGGCATGGGCCGGAGCGAGCCTGGGGAGAGAAAAGAGTTCAGGGCCGAGGGGGGAAGGAGTGGGCTGCCTGCAGGGAAGGGAGAGAGTGGGCCGGGCTGGGTTTGCTTTCCTATTTATCTAGGTTTTTCTCTTTTCTATTTCTATACTTTTCCATTCCTAATTCAAACAAGGTTTGAATTCAAATACAAATTTGAATTCAACCACACTCAAATCATTGAAAGTATGCACCAGCATGAATGCATCATCAAAATTTAAAACCTATGATAAATTTTAATTACTTACAGAACAAAAATGTAGATTACATGCAAGTCTAACACAATAAATCTTAGAAATTTAAATAAAGCCAATTAAATTTATTAATAAATGCTGAAATTTAAATTAGGGTGTTACAAACCCTACCCCCTTAAAGAAATCTCGTCCCCGAGATTTAGCTGGGCTGGCTAGCAAAGAGATCTGGATAAGTCTTCCTCAGCTCATCTTCTCGCTCCCAAGTAGCCTCAGCTTCACTGTGGTGACTCCACGGAACTCTGCACATCTTGATGCGCTTGTTCTGAGTAACCCTCTCTGATGTCTCCAGAATCTTTACCGGATGCTCAGTATAAGTCAGATCTTCCTGCACATCTACACCATCCACGGGTGCCTGCTCCTCAGGTACTCGCAGACACCTCTTCAGCTGGGATATATGGAAGACATCATGAACTCCCGAGAGGCTGAGAGGTAACTCCAGGCGAGAAGCAACTTCGCCTTTCCACTCTAGCACCTTGAATGGCCCCACATACCGAGGTGCTAACTTCCCCTTGACATTAAATCTGCGGATTCCTCTCATCGGAGACACCTTCAGGTACACATAATCACCAACACTGAAAGTCAGGTCTCTCCGTTTGCCATCAGCATAGCTCTTCTGTCTGCTCTGTGCAATCCTCAGATTTTCTCGCACAGCCTGAACCATCTGCTCTGCATCATCTATGATCTCAGGGCCAAAGAGCTGCTTTTCACCAATCTGATCCCAATAGAGAGGAGTCCTGCACTTTCTGCCATACAATGCCTCGAAGGGGGACTTCTTCAGACTGGCCTGATAGCTGTTGTTATATGAGAACTCAGCATAAGACAGACACTTATCCCAACTAGTACCGTACTGGATGGCACAAGCTCTCAGCATATCCTCCAACACTTGGTTGGTTCTCTCTGTCTGCCCATCTGTCTGAGGATGATAAGCCGTACTGAAACGCAGCTTTGTATCCAACGAATCATGGATCTGCTCCCAGAACCGAGAAGTGAACTGAGACCCTCTGTCAGATATGATCTTCTTGGGCACACCATGCAAGCAGACAATCCGAGAGATGTACAACTCTGCAAGTCTAGCACCGAAGTAAGTAGTGTTCACTGGAATGAAGTGAGCAACTTTCGTCAGACGATCCACTACTACCCATATGGAGTTGTACCCTTTCTGAGTACGGGGCAATCCAACAATGATGTCCATAGTGATTTCCTCCCATTTCCACTCTGGAATCTTCAAAGGCCGTAATAGACCTGCTGGCCTCTGATGCTCAGCCTTGACACGCTGACAGGTGTCACAAATAGCCACGTACTCTGCCACTGAACGTTTCATCCCATACCACCAGAAACGTTCCTTCAGATCATAATACATCTTCGTGCTGCCCTGGATGAATAGAGTAAGTTGTATCATGGGCCTCACTCAGAATCAACTTCCGGAGATCATGCACATCAGGCACGCAGATCCGGTTCTTGTACCACAAGGTACCCTGATCATCCTCTCTGAAATGAGGAGCCTTGCCCTTCTTGAGCAACTCACGGATCTCCTGCAGCTTCACATCATCTTTCTGATGCTGCCTGATCTCTGACTCTAGAGTCGGTACTGCCTCAAATGCTGCACTGGAGGTATGATGCAAGAAGCCCAGACTCAACTACTCGAACTCCTCGCATAACTCTGGAGGCATCTGGAAAGCCACGGCCATGTTGACATAACTTCTTCTGCTCAGAGCATCTGGCTACAACATTGGCCTTGCCCGGATGATAGTGAATCTCCAGGTCATAATCCTTGACCAACTCTAGCCATCTTCTCTGCCGCATGTTCAGCTCATTCTGCGTGAAAATGTACTTGAGGCTCTTGTGATCAGTGTAGATATCACACCGCTGCCCATACAAATAGTGCCTCCAAATCTTTAGAGCATGCACAACTGCGGCTAACTCAAGATCATGAGTGGGATAGTTCAGCTCATGCCGACGTAACTGCCGTGAAGCATAAGCAATCACTCTGCCCTCCTGCATCAGAACACACCCGAGACCATCCTTCGAAGCATCACAATACACCGTGAACCGCTTCATCTGGTCCGGCAGAGTCAGGACTGGCGCCGTAGTCAACCTTTTCTTCAGCTCATCAAAGGCCCTCTGACGCTCATCAGTCCACACGAAAGCCACATTTTTCTCCAGCAAAGAAGTCAAAGGCTTCGTGATCTTGGAGAAATTCTCAATGAACCTCCGATAATATCCAGCTAAGCCCAAGAATGACCTGACTTCCTTTACTGTCTGCGGTGTCTCCCACTCTAGCACATCCTTCACCTTGCTCGGATCAACAGCAATGCCTCCCTGAGAGATAACATGACCGAGGAATGGAACCTCGTCAATCCAGAACTCGCACTTGCTGAACTTGGCATACAGCTGATGCTCTCTCAATCTCTGCAATACGAGTCTCAGATGCTCCTCATGCTCTTCTTCTATCTTGGAGAAGATCAGAATATCATCAATGAAAATCCATGAAGACCATGTTCATCAGATGCATGAAGTAAGCCGGGGCATTAGTCAAGCCGAAGGACATGACCGTGTACTCATATAGCCCGTACTTGCAGGTGAATGCCGTCTTCGGAATATCCCCAGTACGGATCCTCAGCTGAAAATATCCCGAACGAAGATCAATCTTCTAGAATATACGGGCACCTCGAAGCAAATCAAAGAGATCCTCAATACGGGGCAGTAGATGCTTGTTCTTGATAGTGACTGCATTCAGCTCACGATAATCCACACACATCCTCTTCGAGCCATCCTTCTTATCTACCAGCAATAATGGAAAAGCCCAAGGAGAGAAGCTACGACGGATATAGCCCTTGGCTAGCAACTCATCAATAGTTTTCTTGACCTCTTCATGCTCTATAGGTGCCATACGGTAGGGCCGGTTTGCAATAGGAGCTGTGCCAGGCAAGAGATCAATACAAAACTCAATGGCGCGTTCAGGCGGCATACCTGGCAGATCATCCGGAAAGACATCCGGGAATTTAGACACCACGCGAATACCGTCCGTGGGTCTAGCCTCCATCTGATGAAGAAATCCCGAAGGCTCTACTTGCACTGATAACAACCTCTTGGCCACTGGAAGCTGATAGCAAGACTATCCTCTGAGCACAATCTATCCGGACTCCCCATTTGGCCAGAGTCTCCATTCCCAGAATGACATCAATGCCCTTGGCGTCTAGCACCATTAGATCAGTACAGAACTCTACTCCCCTCAAGGAAACACTGACTCTCGGGCAGTAAGTGTGAGACCTCAACTGTCCTCCCGGTGAAGATACTAACAGGCACCTCTTTAATGTGCTAGTATGAATACCATGATGCTCGACAAAAGACTGAGTAATGAAGGAATGCGTAGCACCAGTATCGAAAAGCACTGTAGCTGGATATGAATTAACCATGAACGTACTAATAACCACGTTGGGAGCCTCGGCCGCTGACTCGGCCGTCACGTGGTTCACTCTACCCTGAAGTGGCGCCCTGGGCTGAGCTGGGCGCCCCTGCTGTCCCGCCTGCGCCTTCCGGGGGCAAGCGTTGGCGTAGTGCCCCGGCTGGCCGCAGTGAAAGCAGGTGTGAGGGGGTCCCTGAGCCTGCTGTCCGGTAGGAGCTGCCGGACGTGGAGCCTGCAGTGCCGGTGGAGCTGGTGGAGCACGAGCCGGAGGCGCCGGTAGCCTCGGGCCCTGACCTGCCTGCTGCTGTCGAGGCGGGTACTGCTGCGGTGGCCTCTGCTGGTACTGCTGAGGAGGCCGGTACTGCTGCTGGTACTGCTGAGGAGGCCGGTACTACTGCTGGTACTGTTGAGGCTGCTGGAGGCATGGACGAGTGTTGCTGCCGGAAGCAACGGGGACAATCTTCCTCTTCTTGTCCTCCATCTCCAAGTGCTTGCGCTCAGTGTTGAGCACGCTGTCAACCAGATGGTTGAAGTCGTCGAAGCGGAGGTTGAGCAGCGCGTACTGGAGGTAGTCCTCAAGGCCCTCCATGAAGTGCTCCTGCTTCTTGCGGTCATCCGCAACATCGGCAGGGGCGTAGCGAGCTAGCTGAAGAAAGCGATCACGATACTTCGTGATCGACATAGTCCCCTGAAGCGACAAAGATAGATAGATATCAAAAGATTAACTCAAGATACATAGGGATAGAACAAGGGGCATTAGCTCAAAAGAAACTGCTAAATGATTTATATTTAAGATTACCTGCTTCAGTGCAAGGAACTCCTTCTGCTTCATCTTCATAACGCCCGCGGGGACGTTGTGGCTGCGGAACCGCTCTCGGAACTGGAGCCAAGTAAGAGCCTCACGGTCCTGAACAGGGTGGGACTCCCACCAGTCCAAAGCTGCCCCTCGCAGCTGTCCTGCTGCGTATAGAACTCGCTCCCGATCATCGCACTGGGCGATGTCCAGCTGACGCTCCACTGCACGGAGCCAGTCGTCAGCCTGAAGAGGGTCGGACGTGTGAGAGAACGTCGGCGGGTGACCCCTCAGGAACTCGGCACGCCTGTCGCGAGGCTGCGGCGGTGGAGGAGGCGGAGGCTGAGTGTGAGCCTGCTGAAGAGCCTGAACCGTGTTGTTCAGGGTAGCCATCATCTACATCTGGAGCTGGAAGTACTGCTCCGGAGTCAAAGGCGGCGGCATCGGGATCCCGGTCCCCTGGGTGTTTTGACCCTGGTTGTTCTGCCCCTGCTGGTCAGAACCACGCCTGGTGTTCACCATCTGATTTTGGACAAAAGATTTCACGAGTAAGGATATTGCAGGAATAAATTCAGATGGATACGATAACTCTTTGCGGAAAAAGACTCAGATCTGATAAAGTAGACAGGATAGAGTGGACTGTTTTACCCCCAACGATCTAACTCATTTTATTAAGTAGTTAACTTTAGCATGAGAGGTATTTTCTTTAAACAATTTTAAACTACTAAGCTATGCAATCATTCAAAAATCCAAATCAAACATGTAGCATAATAACAAGCAGACAATTTTCACGACTTAGCCGAGTTTAACATACGACTCGACTAACACAACGCGTCGCAGAACGTGCTATCGTATTATTATAAAAGGGTCACCTAGATTATACTCATGGTGGTCAGATGACTGATTCGGGCCAAAATCTACGAGAACTATTCTTCAGAGAGAGAAAACAAGGCAAGACGGGTAAAAGTCATAGAATTTCAAGGGGTATAATAGTAAAATAGTTTCAGCAGACAAGGATTGGAGAGAAGAAGTCCTAAAACTCGACCAGTTCTATCTAGGCTTCGTCCTTCTGTAACACCCTAATTTAAATTTCAGCATTTATTAATAAATTTAATTGGCTTTATTTAAATTTCTAAGATTTATTGTGTTAGACTTGCATGTAATCTACATTTTTGTTCTATAAGTAATTAAAATTTATCATAGGTTTTAAATTTTGATGATGCATTCATGCTGGTGCATACTTTCAATGATTTGAGTGTGGTTGAATTCAAATTTGTATTTGAATTCAAACCTTGTTTGAATTAGGAATGGAAAAGTTTAGAAATAGAAAAGAGAAAAACCTAGATAAATAGGAAAGCAAACCCAGCCCGGCCCACTCTCTCCCTTCCATGCAGGCAGCCCACTCCTTCCCCCCTCGGCCCGAACTCTTTTCTCTCCCCAGGCTCGCTCCGGCCCATGCCGCACACGCATCCCAATCCACCCCGCGGCCCAGCTTTTCCCCGCGCTGGCCCAGCGCCCTCTCGCCCCACACGGCCACTCGACCCGCTCCCACACTCCCCGGGCCCGCACGCCAGCACCTGCAGCCGCCCGCACCGCGACGCCCGCATCCCTCCCCGTCTCTCTGTCCAACTGGGCCCGCTTGGCAGGCCCATTTCCCCGCACGCGTTCCCTCCCCTCTGGCTGACGAACCGGTCCCGCATGGCGGCTCCGTCTTCCCCGCGCAGCGCAACTCCCGGCCGGGAATCTCGCCGTGATTCCCCGCCCGGGCGTGCACGCCAAGGGCGCTCCGCCGCCCTATAAATACCGCCCGTGGCCCTCCGCACCCCCATCGACCCACAACCCTAGCCGCCGTCTTGCCTCTGCTCGGAGCGGAGCACCGCCGCGACCTCCACGCCGGTGAGCCCCTGCGCCGCCTCAATCCAACACCTCCGGTGATGTTCTGGCCCCTCTGACCCCATGTTCGCCTTCGCAGACCGATAGCGCACCTGTACGCGGGACCAGGACGCCGGGAGCCGCACCCCTACGGCTGCTCCACGGGATCCGCCGCACCCTCCGGCACCGGACTTCCCGCCGACCCACCAGCGCCGCATCTCCGACCTTGCCAAGTCTCGGTGAGCACCCCCAAGGCCCCGCCGTACTTTTGCGCTAGCTACTTTAATCTGTAGCGCACACCAGAGGCCGCGCGAACTCACCCCGGCGATGCCCTGCCGCGTTCGCCCGCCATCGCCGCCGCGCACGGCGTCCCGCGCCCCAATCCCCTCCCCTTAGTGCCCCAGTGGCTTGCGCGTGCCACGGGCATGCTCCCGAGCCAAGCCGCGGCCCGAATCGGCCACGGGGACGCCGGATTGGCCTACTCCGGTGATCCCTCCGCCGCGGATGCCCTGTCCGGCGAGCCGCACCGCCGCCCCGCGCTCCCGTTCAATCCCGGCCGTCGGATCTGTTTCCTGCGGCTTAGATTAGATCCTGAACCGTTTTGTTCTCAGCCGCCGGATCGTGATCCAATGGATAAGATCCGTGTGTACCGCTTCAGCTAGGCTCTTTTGCATAAGAGTCCCTGGGTTTTCTCGGAATAAACCCGCCATCCAACTGTATGCAAAAATAATTCCTTTTCAGCCCAGAACTTTACACGAAGCCCCCTGGTTTTTCTAGAAATAGGACCCGCCGTCCATAGCTGCTGTTTTTACACGCTAGCCCTTAGATTTAAGGGTTAATTACATTTTAGTCCTCGGTTTTAGCAGAAAAGTCCCTGGAACCCTGTTTTTATTACAGATAAGCCCCTGAACCCTGTTTTTGGCCTAGAATATGCGTTTTAGCTCCGTTTTAAGCGTTCTTTATATCCACGCGATCGTTGTAACGCGTAGAATAGTTTTAACTTAGTTTTTCTTGCTGTTTTTATGTATTGATGTACTGTTTCTTAGTTTTATTAGTGTTTGCTTGTATGCTTATTATTGTGCCTTGTTTTGGCCATGTGTTCGTGAGTAGACGTTGATCCATCTGATGAGCCCCAGTACCAGTACCCGGAGCAGCCATCTTCCGAGCACTTTGAGCAGCAGCAGGAGCAGTACGAGGAAGGAAAGTATAACATGAACAACCTATCACCTTTAAATATAATTTCATACTGCATTTTAATACTGTATGCCTATAAGGATTTCCTAGCCACTTTATATCCTTTATATATACCTTTGGGTTGCATTTTGGTTAGTTGTGCTAGGTTGCTGTGCTATAACACACTCTGGTCCTTTTTAATTAATTTGACTGATGGTTTACTTGAACTTAATTCTGAGAGTGGCACTCTGTGTGGCTTGAGTGGCTCACGTCTCGTTAAAAGATGGTTTTTGTAGAAACATGGTTTAGGGGGCCAGCTCGGTGCTTAGTGCTTGGTTGGCCACTCTCCATAAGGACTAGTTCATAGAGCGACAACCTGGGACAACAGCGCTACCACAAGGCTAGAATGGGATAGACTTGGCTTACTAATTAGGTCTTTTTGGTTTGGAGTAACTTACCTGCGGGGCAAGAGTAGTAAGCTTCAATGGTCCCTGCTCCTCCGGCTGGTCTGTGCTTGGTTTGCGTACCTGTGCTTGTACCCCTGTGAGGTGGGCCCCATCGTCGCTGACCTAACTCTCGCGGTTACACCTTACCAACGAGATTCTTTGTAACGGCCTCGTAGTGAGTTGCTAGTCATCTCACCTAAGGAAGTGTGATGAACCTCTAGCGTAGCTCACGACTTGTGGGTAAAGATGTGCAACCTCTGCAGAGTATAAAACTGGTATACTAGCCGTGCTCACAGTAGCCGTGCTCCCAGATCCTCCTTTTGATTAGTGGGGTTGTCTCCTTCCGACGAGGGAGGTGCCTCTCGGGGTTACTTTGGTTTGGTTTGGTTTGGTTCTCAGTAGTATCATGATTAAATTTGACTAATTACTATGTAACTGGGTTAATGGTAATTCATCAACTCGTAGTAAATAGCTTTAATAAAATTTTACCAACACTTAAAAGCTAATGCAGTTCAGTCAGCCAACCTAGAGCCTCATAGTTTGTGTTATACTTGTTGAGTACAAGTTGTGTACTCACTCTTGCCTCTTCTCTACTTTTTCCTCTTGGCTACGCTACTGCTGCTCAGTTCCTGCCGACACGAGGGAGTTCGTCCAGCGCTACCAGGACTACTGAGGACTTCTAGGTGTTCAGTCTCCCAGTCGACATCCCTGTGGCGCCCTGCTCAGCTTCGGAGAGCTTTTACCGTATTTGTACTTCGCTTCCGCTGTATCAGACATTTTGTCATTAATGTAATAAATAACATTCATATTCGCTTTATTATGTCTTTTTACGTGATATGTGCTATGATATACTATTCATTCTGTTGTATATACGTGTGACTTGATCCTGGCACGTATATGATTGCTCGGTTTATGTTCTTTTATAAACCGGGTGTTACAGTAAGCAAGAGGGTCGGTTGACGTAGCTTCCATGCAAAGATGAGCTCGAGACGCTGCAAAGTGGGGCCAGCTGGCCTCCCCTAGGCCGGCCAGCCTGGGATTTCCTCCGTTTGCAACCGCCCTTCTCGTGGACGCTCATGTTCTCCTCCCGGTGTTGGTTCGGGTTCCGTTGGATTGAAGCTGAAATTTGTAGGCCGGCCCGCCTGGGTTTGATACATCTCGGCCTTCCGTTTCACCGACATCTTGATCCAAGGGTGCATGAAGTCCATAGTGGTGCTCCGGGCCAAAAGAACTCGGTAAGTGCTGCAGATGGGTCCTTTAATCCATGTTCTAGGCCTTTCGGTCATATCTTTTGTATTTGCTTGTATCTCTAGTGCATATGGGTCCATTAGAGGGTCCTTAATGGTCTTGTGCCAAGGCAAGATGTGTTTGGCAAAGGTGCCAGGCCGGCCGGCCTAGGTGACATCGGCCGGCCTGTAGCCTCTGCACAGCACGAGTCCGGAACTTGTAATTTGCATAACTTTTGCATCCGGACTCCCAATTGGGTGAACCAAATGTCCAATTCGATTATCTCGACGAGCTATTCAACATGGCAATGTCAAATTTGGCATTGTACAATGTTTATAATGGTGTCTACTTATATCCATGTTTCACCATCCTTGTAGATGTCCGTTTAGTGTTGTTTCTTGTATATTCTTGGCATAATCTTGCAAAACATCTCAAACTACCAAAACTTGTGGAATTTGTTAGAAATAGGTAAAATATGTATGGAACATGGTGCAAGGCTCAATTTATTCCCGAGAAGTTGACGGTCAAAATGGGAAATAATAGCCGTCAACAGTGTGCACGGGGCACTAAGCGTGGCTGCCACTGGAGAAGTATTGAACAAGTATGGTATTTTAAAAGTGATGGTCCCATGCTCATTTGTGGAATCCTTTTCTTCGGACTCTAGAGTTGGTGTTTCACAAAATTCTATTGCCCATTTATTCTCCATCTGAAGAGATTCATCGTGGAAGATCATAGCCGTATCTCGATTAATGTCGAGAACAACATATTTTGGGCCAGTGGGAAGAGGCTCAAACTCGATCGAGGGGGATGATGCTCGTTCAACTTCACAAAAGTGAAGGGTATCTCCCGAGTCGTACTCTTGAAAGGTGGCAGATTTTGCATCCTCAAGGAGAATAGGCTCGGATGGTACGAATTGAGATATATGCATTATCTACTCGAGCGGGTTTTTCTTAGGAAGGGGCTTTGCCATAGACTCCCTTGATGAGGCGTGAGAAAATTTTCAGGAGGGTAGCCTAGGAGAATATCAAAATTGAATATATCAAAGATGTGAAATTCTAGGCACACCTCGATTTTGTTTATGGTGATAGGCATGTCCATTGCTATCCCCCGACATTCAAAGAAGAGTTCGGAGGGACTTCTTTAGTACTTGTCGAGGTTACAGGCTTGTTACCCACAAGAGTATCCATGAGGCACTCGGGTATAATGCAAACCTCAGCAGTAGGGTCATGAAGTGCTTCTATGGCATTTCCCAGCATAGTACAAGGGATGGCTGTGGATGTTGATCTAATCTGAATTGCTTCAGTAGTAATCCTTGCCTGCATTGACTAATCCACTATGGGTGCATAGTAGGAAACTTCATCGATGGTCTCATAAAGACACAACAATTTCGTAGGCTTCTCATGCCTAAGATTATTCGAGGAATTTCTGATGTTTCCTGAAGAATCATCCTCGAATCAGGAAAAGAACTCCAGAGGTTGAATTTCTTTTCCCTCTGATGTTCCAGGATAGGGCGAGGCTTCAATGGCCAATTTAAGGATGTGGAAGATGAGGGATTGGATTCAGTCACTAGAAGATCCTCTTGCCTTGACTCGCGCTCGTCTTGGATAGGTTCATTATGGTTGGTAGGGAACATAGAGATCTCTAAGAAATAATTTAAGATCTCTCTTCCATCCATTGGAGTTGTATGTGTAATAAGCGAACCTCCGGTGGCAATGTTGAGGTCTAGAGAAGACTTCCCATCTAAACTCGAGCAAAAGATGTCCAATGATACATCATCGGGTATAGATAAGTCTAGGCTAGATGCCAAAAGGCGTAAGAATCTAGCCCATGCTGCTCCTAAAGACTCCTCTAATTACTCGAAGTTAAGGATGTCTTTTGGTAGGGAGTTTATGCGTTCTAAAAGGGAGAATGAGTGACAAAAGTCAGCTCGAAGTTCTACCCAATCATAACTCATACTTCCTATCATTCAGGGGGTACCACTGCTTCGCCCTCTCTGTGAGAGAGAATGAAACAATTTTCACTGCAAGGCTTCCTGTGTCATGCCGTGAATTACAAAGCTCGAACACTATTCCTTGAACACTTACATATGATCATAGGGATCTTCATTGAATGCTCCAGAGAAGGGTTGATTTGGAACCATGGCTTTGAAGGCAGGGCGGGGTTCACCGCTTGCTGAAAGGAATGGATTCGATGAGGATGGGGACTTCCAGAACTCGGCCGTAGGGGTTGAGACCCATGAAATGGATGGCGGCTCCATGGGTAGCGGGGTTAGAGGTAGAACCAAGGAAAATGAAAAAGATACGAGGACGAACTAGGTCCTAAGATAATATAGCTTCCATTCCCTGGAAACAGCATCAAAAAGCTTGTTGGCGTTTGGAGCGTCACAAATAGAATCGGCTAACGCACGGATATCATCGCAGCTTACACCCATGAGTATTTTAGGGTATCGTATCCACTGAGGAACGTGAGTGTATTATCATATCCCTGGTGTTAATCTTTTGTTTAATCGCTAATCTTGTGCTTAAACATGATCATTAGCATAAACAATGTTATTAGCGTTAACTGCGCATGCACAATTACATTTTAAATTGCATGACATCACATGCCTTCAAGTTTAATTATGTTTGTGCAATTTCTGTTAATTGCATGTATGGCCTATGATTTGAAAACTTTGTTTAATTCAAAAACCACAGTCAAAATCCCGTCAAATCCCTGTCTGAACCCCTCTTTGAGCTAAGTCTGAATTTAGCATTGACCCCACTTTATCTCTCAAGTTGTAGCTCAGGTCAACTTTTGCCCGAAAACAATCTTGTTGACCTTTTCATCCTCTACCAGTTTTCTTTTGTCTAAAATTCAAGTTTCAAGGCGAAATTTTGAGTTTTGGGTGCTCAGAAATCGAACTCAGATGATGTTGCTGGCTGGACCGCGACTGGTCGGACCGGCCAGAGCAACCAGTCAAACTAGTGCTCCCTTGTTTGCCATACCGCGCCCATGCCGACGACCCGACACAGCACCGACGACCACCATGCGTTGGTAGCCCGGCGATCCTCGCCCTCCACGCCATGTCGGTTTTTACCACCAAGCCTGCTCAGGGATACCCTTAGTAGTTGGATTGTAGGTAGGGATTGACTACTCTAGAACTCGATGGTGCAAGGAACACAAGGATTTAGACAGTTTGGAGCCGCGAGGTGTGTAATACCATATGTCCTGTGTGGTTGCTTGTATTGCCTTAGGTGTTGATCTTGTTTTGAGGGGGTCCCTGCCCGCCCTTATATATTCCGAGGGGACAGGGTTACATAAAAAGTCCTAGCCGAGTACAGTTGGAGTCCTACTACAACATGATCGGGTAGTTTCCTTGTATTGCAGCTAGTTCCACGCCTGTTCGGGTAGTTACAAGAGAGGTAAGGTACATCCATGTGCTATCCCTTACTCTATAATATTCTATGCCTATAAGCAGTCCCGCTACCCCGGGTCTGACAAGCCCCCGAGCTATTCGTAGCCGAGTCCTGCAGGCGTCAAGTACTTGGCAAGGCATCTTCGAGTATCAAGTAGTCAAAACATTCTTCTGGTTTGTTCCTAAGCCTTCATTCAGATATGTCGAGTAGTCTTCCAAATACTTTCGGTTGCACCGAGGCTGTGAGGTGCTCATGCCCCGAAATCTTAATCATATATCATATGGAGTAGCCCCTGAGCTTTAGGTTGAATCGCAGAATCAGGCTGAGGGTCACTTCAGTCTTTTTCCTTCATTATTTTCTAAAAATTTGAAAAATAAATCATTGATGCTACATATCCCGCAACCCCCGAGCCTTAAATCAAAATCCCGTTTCTTGCGGATAGCCCCCGAGCCAAGATTTGGAATTAAGGATCTAAGACATGGCATCAAATTTTATTCCAAGAATATCTGCAAGTTTATTCAGATCTGATATCTGAAAAGATCTCTTTTTTGGGTAATATCCCAGAAAAATGATACAATTGGATATGCCAGACTGCACTCGTGATATCCTCAAAAATAAAACCCAAGATATTTATCTCTTTACTGTTATCCATGTGAGGATTCACTGTGCAGGGAATCTGCATTATTGAATTTGTGATCGCTGTATCTGTAACGTCACAGGTTGTCCTCCAGTGAAGCCTACGCGGCTATAAAAGGTGGGTAAGAGGCCTTGCCAGAATCACCATCTTTCTAAAGCCATGGCTTGCATTTGGTGTTCTTGCTCTCGCCATCCTTCAAAGTTGTGTAGTGTTTTCCAGGAAAAGATGCTAGAAGAGCGCTTGCGAGTGGCAAGAGAAGTCTCTGTTGCCAAACCCTGCAACCCTTCTTCTCTCAGCGAATCCATGCTGGAAATCGTTTCCTTGCATATTCCAATGAGGCAGGTTCTCTGTGAATGGTTTGCATGTAGTTGTGTCGCACTCTTGCGGTTCCCAGGTTGTGGGTGCCCAAGAACTGACTTCTTTGGTGAGGAGACTTAATCTTGTCACAACGTATTGAGGGGAAAGGAGAAATTCATTTGCATGATGCAAGAAGAGGTCTTGTGAGGCACTTACTATACTCTACCTCCTTGCTCTTGAAACATTTCTCCCAGAATACGATTACCATTATTCCCTTAATGGGAATAACAAGTTTGTGCTTTGTCCCAGCCTCGGGACGATCTACCTGTAGCAGGCCTCGCCCAGGAGATCCAGGAGGTGTGCGTGCAGGTCCGGGTCGTTGTAAAGCTAAGAAGAAGTACTCGAGTTGTAATATTGAGTTGTTTCCTAATACTTGTCGTGCGTGGCATGTTCGCGATTCATACAAATGGAAGGCATCTCTTTTTCTGGAATGTAATCCCAGAAGAAGAAAAGTTGTGTCGAGTAGTTTGTTAGGGGATGTGAGTGTTTTCTCTTCTGGAATCTAATCTCAGAAAAAAGACATATCTTGAAAAAAATATCCCGTTTTTACCGCAAATGGTAACTAACTCTTAAACTTCTGGGTTTTTTAACGTTTTGCCACTGATACTATTATTTAATAGAACGGCAAACTAGGTTTTACCCGACCGGCTGCCATTTTCCCCTCTTTGCTATTTAGGTCTGTTCTCACACCTCTTGCTATTTCCAGATCTAAACTTTTCCCTTGCCTTCTCTGGTGCCCAATTCCTTGGTTAGTGTTAGCCATTGTATGCGCGTGAAGACACCAGTGCATTTCCGTATGGCACCCAAGAAATCGACAAAGGGCAAGGATGTGGCGGCGCAGCCGACCCGCGACAAGGGACGGGTGCCAAGTAAGTGCTCTAACTCCGACTTGGAGGCCCTTGTTTATGCGGGTTTAATACCAACGAAATCGGTTATCCAATGGCGTCCTGCCTTGGGTGAAGATTGTCCATATGAAAATACGGGTGAAATCGTTGCTTTTGTCCCTTATTTTGAACGGGGATTGGGGCTCCCATGTTCTGGTTTCTTCTCTAGCCTCTTGTCTTATTACAAGATCCAGATTCTTTTGTTCATATTTCCATCTTCGTACATTTGTGCGAAGCCTTTCTGGGCATCGATCCCCATTTCGAGCTCTTCCGCTTTCTTTTCCATCTCAAGCCCCAACCAGACTCCGACGATTTAGATGTAGTTGGTGGTGCGGGCCTTCAACTTAGACAGGGGAAGGACAAAGTCTATATCCCCTATAAATTGTCTAGCAAAGTAATCGACTTGTAGCCAAAGTGTTTGTACATAGACAACCAATGGGAGACCCTTCCAGTAATTACCCTAGGCCCCCCAATTCAGATCCCCGAGTTACTCGATAGGATTGCCAGGCTAATGCAAAAGCACACAACTGGGGAAGCTGTCGTATTTGACTATTTGAAGAGAAGGATCCAGCCACTGCAGGCTCGGGAAACATTCGGTTTCCAGTATCAGGGAACAACTGACCCGCCACGGTACTCAGAGAAAGAGATCTCAGATGAAGAAGTCTTCAGTCGAGTACAACGACTACTTAAGAATGTGAATGATGTCCCTATTATTCCTAATATTTTCTCTGCGGCAAATCCTCCAAAGAAGGTATGAGTTAAAGTAGTCGATTTATATTTATCGAGTACTTTGTCAAACAAAGATTCTAATAGAATTTTCTTTTATGCAGGAGGACGTGGAGCTGTATAAGAGCAACGCTCCCTTGCCAGGCACTGAACATCCTTCCCACCTTCTCCCAAGCGCTCTTACACCGCCAACCCAATCCAGAAGAGTCTTGTCTTATGGAAAATTGCGTAGATAGTACTGATATGTGAATTTGGTTGTGCAGATGATGGGGAAAGGTCGAGTGATGACAAAGGTGGGGAGCGTAGCCCCAGCCCGAGCGGGGGGTACCCGGGCGGATCACCCGAAGGGTACCCGATCAGTGGCACGGAAGCGTCCCAGCTCTGCACAGACTACTAGCGACAGGTAAGTGGCTAGTTTTGTTGCAATCGAGTACTTTGTTGAAGTTTTTTCGATTTGCTTTTCGTAATCTGTGTTTTTGCTTTTTAAGTCCGGCGGCTAAGATGCCACGGACTACAACATCTAGGGATGATGCTGGGGTGGGATCAAAGGTCCCTTCCACCCTAGCGGACTCGTCAAAGGGGATGGGGATTACTCAGCTACAGAAATCTGCGTCGGCGAGTAGTTCAAATATCAGTGATGCTGGGAACGCCGGGAGCAGTACTCTAATCAATAAGCCGCTCCCCAATTCACCATGAAAAAGCTCTTCGTAATAAGAGCATCTACGTAAGTTTCTTGGTACTTGTTTGTAGATTTTTATCTTTGTGTCGAGTACATTTTAACTCTAACGTGCATTCTCCGCGATGCGCTCCTTGAGGCTAAGGGGACAACTGAGGTTACTTCCTCAGCCCCCAAGCCCTTGGCTGAAAAGCCCCTCGAGTTCTGCTGATGCAGATGCTCGTGACGTTGAGGAGATGGTGAATTCCATGCTGCAGGATTCACCAATTCTAGATACTGAGAAGTGCAGCGAAAAGCTCCCTGAGGAAGGATGAGGCGAGAAGCGCCCGGAGGAGACCCCCGCAGGTAAGCTTGTTATGCCTTTTCTCCGATTTCTTCATTCTCATTTTATTGGTTTTTGTATCCCAAGTTTTTTCTCTAGATTCCCAAAATCAAGGGAATACTGTGGAGAAAATTGATGAGGCGCCACATACAGAGGTGGGCCCTGCGGTGGGGGCGAGTACTTCCCTTGCTTCACCGGGAAGTGCCCTACCACAAGAAGAAAAGTTGAAGCTTGCGCACAAGCTCTTAACAGTAAGTAATCGAACAATTCGAGTACTTGTGTTTTGTTTGATCGAGTAGTAGATACTGATCTTTTGCCTTTGAACTTGGTAGGAGTTGTTGGACCAGGGGATCAGCCAACCCCGGGACGATTCAGTGCTATTTTCTCTAAGGGAGAAAGTGAGCAAGCGCACGTCTAAGAAGGCTGCTCTCCAGGAGAAGAACAAGAAAATCTCCAAGGCCAAGAGAGGTTAGTCTTTCCTTTTTATATTGTAGTCGACTAGTTTGATTCGTTTGGTATTTATAAGAGTTTTTCTTTTAATCGAGTGCACAACCCTCACAAAATCGTTAAAGATTGAGGAGAGCTTGGTACTGGATCTAAAGATTCTTATGTACCGAAACACAGATGAAATCGAGAAACTCAACAAGATCAAGGCGGACTCTGACAAAGAGATGCTAGAAGCTATGCAGAAGATGAAGGAATTGTCAGAGTCCAAGGACTTGGTGCAGCAGGAGCTTGAGGTGCTTAAAGTTGCTGCTCGAGCTGTGGTGGACATCGTGGAGATCCCGGAGGGGAATGCAGATGAGCCGCTCATGCTGGCTGGGAAGCTACAAAAAGTTCCCGAATGCTTTCAGCAGTACATCTCCACAACCAACCGACAGTACGTGGGACACGTACTCGGGCTGGTTATGTCCTACTGGCCACTCACGCCAATTGATCCACTGGGTGAGGGTTCTAAAGCAGATTGTAGGAATGATCAATTTGATCAATATCTTGAAGAGATCTCGCCCATTGGGGATAAGATAGTGGACAACTTGAGCAAGTCATGATCTTCCTAGATTTTTGTAAAAGGGTAATGTAATGGGCTACTGGTGCCCCAAGTACTCTTGTGTACAAATGTTGTTTCGTCGAGTATTTGTTTGTTTCGAAAGGATTGTAAGATCCTTCAGTTTGTCGAGTAGTGTTACTTAGAAAGTATCATAGAGAGTACTTTATAAGCTCTGGCGGCATTGCGCCTACTCGATCTTAATGGTAGATACAGAGTATCGTACCTATAGGTATTTGCCTTAAGAGGTGGAGTGTACTCGAATTGTGATGAGTAGATTGGTTGTATTCCAGAACTTAGTGCTGACCGGTTAGGATTGTATCTCGTAGGATTAACCAAGTTGGAAAGCATTAGGAGACGATAGTTAGATTGTAGCTAAAAGCTGATTTCCTTTAGAGGAGACAGGGTGTAGAAGCATTGTCCTGTGATCCTGATCGTCCAAGTAAATGGGAAACTCTCGTCAACTACTCGGGGTACCAAGATAAAATGAAACACCATATGAACTTGGTGGCCCGAGCAAGCGGGAGACTCCCGTCAACTACTCGGGGCAGCAAGCCCTTCGTGTAACTCTCTCGGTGGTCCAAGCAAGCGGGAGACTCGCATCAACTACTCAGAGTACCAGGAGCTTAGGTGATAAGTTTGGTTGTCCAAGCAAACGGGAGACTCTCGTCAACTAATCGGGGTACCAAGAGAAAACGAAACACCCTATGAACTTGGTGTCCCGAGCAAGTGGGAAACTCCCGTCAACTACTCGGAGCAGCAAGCCCTTAGTGTAACACTCTTGGTGGTCCAAGCAAGCGGGAGACTCGTGTCAACTACTTGGAGTGCCAAGAACTTAATTTTAATTTTTACTCTGCTCTGTTGTGGAGTAATTTTCAGAGTTCACCGGTTAGGATAGACCTCGTCAAGTCACCCAAGTAGGAAAAACTTTAAAAATATCCATAAAACTACTTGATCTAGCAAGTAGGGTGTCTTCTTTTGAAGATTGGATTCGTCTTTAGAGTTGACCGGTTAGGACAAACCTCGTCAAATTGCTCAAGTGGGAAAAACTCTAGAGATATCCAAGACCTACTTGAGCAAGCGAGTAGGGTGGCCTATCCTAGGACTGCAGTACCTTCTAATAGACATGTTAGGATGAACCCCGTCGGGTTAACCAAGTTGGACATATTTTAGAAATATCCAAAACCTACTCGAGCGAGCGAGTAGGGTGTCCTACCCAAGGACTGGACACTACTACAATTCTAGATTTTACGAGGAACTTAAAAAAGACCTCTGAGGCGTACACAAAAAATTAAATGCCTTTGTTAATGTCTAGCATTAACTGAGGCGGACTTATGTTATTAACTGAGGCGTTTATGAAAACTGCCTTAGTAAATCCATTAACAGAGACGGTCACGTGTAAACTGTCCGCCTCTGTTGATAGGAGCATTTTCAGAGGTGTTCATACGTAATATGACCACCTCAGTTAATGGGTCGAGCCCGTTAAAGCCCACATAAGCCCGGTTGCCCATAGAAAAATGAAACCCTAATCCACCCCACTCTCTCTGCCTCTCTCCTCTCACATGCAAAGGCGGAGGCCCCGAGTCTCCTCCCCACTCTCCTCTCTCCTTCCTCCCTAGCTCCTCCCCCACTGGCGGCGCGCGGCACCGAATCCGCGGCGGCCGGCCATAGGCGGTGAGGCCCCGAGCGCCTCCGGCACCGAGGCGGAGGATCCGACTGGCGACGTGGGCGCGGCGTCGTCGCGGGACCCGGCGGTGTGGCGGACTAGCGGCTCACCTCCTGCAGCCACGAAGCTCGCGAATCCGGCAACGGGGCTCGCGGATCCGGCGAGCTCGGCCACGACGCCGAGTGCGGGGCTTCCACGGCTACGCCCACACGCCCTGCAGCGGGACGGCGCTGCTGTTGGCGTAGAGGAAGTGCATCGCGGCCGGCGCGCCGGGCCAGGCGGCCTGTATGAGGGGCGTCATGCTCTGCCTCCTCGGCCTCGTCGCGGTCATCGGGTTCCTGGGCTCGCACCGGGGCGGCGGCGGCCGCCGCGCGCCCACGACCGGTGATGGCGTCGGCTGGCGGTCGCGTGGAGGCCTCGGCCGTGGGCGTGTAGAGGAGCGGATGAGCGGTGCGGTGCACCGACGAACGGGGCACGCGGAGCGCCGAGCGGCGGCCGGCGGCGGCGGGAAGCCATCGGGTTCAGATGGGCTTTGGAGGGTTTTTCTTTTTTTTTATTCATTTTATTTGATTAACAGAGGCACACGCACAAATGCCTCTGATAATCCTAATTTTCAGTGACCCTAGCTCAGAGGCATTTCCAAAAAATGCCTCTGAAAATCAAATATGCACGCCTCAGAAAAGATGTTTTGTAGTAGTGGGAGTAACTTCTAAAATAGACCTGTTAGGATGAACCCCGTCGGGTTACCCAAGTTGGACATATTTTACAAATATCCAAAACCTACTCAAGCGAGTGAGTAGGGTGTCCTACCCAAGGACTGGAGTAACTTCTAAAATAGGCCTGTTAGGATGAACCACGTCGGGTTACCCAAGTTGGATATATTTTCGAACTATCCAAAACCTACTCGAGCGAGCGAGTAGGGCGGGCTACCCAAGGACTGGAGTAACTTCTAAAATAGACCTATTAGGATGAACCCTGTCGGGTTACCCAAGTTAGACATATTTTAGAAATCTCCAAAACCTACTCGAGCAAGCGAGTAGGGTGTCCCACCCAAGAACTGGAGTAACTTCTAAAATAGACCTGTTAGGATGAACCCCGTCGGGTTACCCAAGTTGGACATATTTTAGAAATATCCAAAACCTACTCGAGCGAGCGAGTAGGGTGTCCTACCCAAGGACTGGGAGTAACTTCTAAAATAGATCTGTTAGAATGAACCCCGTCGGGTTACCCAAGTTGGACATATTTTAAAAATATCCAAAACCTACTCGAGCGAGTGAGTAGGGTGTCCTACACAAGGACTGGAGTAACTTCTAAAATAGACCTGTTAGGATGAACCATGTCGGGTTACCCAAGTTGTATATATTTTAGAAATATCCAAAACCTACTCGAGTGAGCGAGTAGGGTGGCCTACCCAAGGACTAGAGTAACTTCTAAAATAGACCTGTTAGGATGAACCCCGTCGGGTTACCCAAGTTGGACATATTTTAGTAATATCCAAAACCTACTAGAGCGAGCGAGTAGGGTGTCCTACTCAAGGACTGGGAGTAACTTCTAAAATAGATCTGTTAGGATGAACCCCGTCGGGTTACCCAAGTCGGACATATTTTAAAAATATCCAAAACCTGCTCGAGCAAGTGAGTAGGGTGTCTACCCAAGCACTGGAGTAACTTCTAAAATAGACCTGTTAGGATGAACCACGTCGGGTTACCCAAGTTGGATATATTTTAGAAATATCCAAAAACCTACTCAAGCGAGAGAGTAGGGAGGCCTACCGAAGGACTGGAGTAACTTCTAAAATAGACCTATTAGGATGAACGCCGTCGGGTTACCCAAGTTAGACATATTTTAGAAATATCCAAAACCTACTCGAGCGAGCGAGTAGAGTGTCCTACCCAAGGAATGGAGTAACTTCTAAAATAGACCTATTAGGATGAACCACGTAGGGTTACCCAAGTTGGATATATTTTAGAAATATCCAAAACCTACTCGAGCGAGAGAGTAGGGCGGCCTACCCAAGGACTGGAGTAACTTATAAAATAGACCTGTTCGGATGAACCCCGTCGGGTTACCCAAGTTAGACATATTTTAGAAATATCCAAAACCTACTCGAGTGAGCGAGTAGAGTGTCCTACCCAAGGAATGGAGTAACTTCTAAAATAGACCTATTAGGATGAACCACGTAGGGTTACCCAAGTTGGATATATTTTAGAAATATCCAAAACCTACTCGAGCGAGAGAGTAGGGCGGCCTACCCAAGGACTGGAGTAACTTATAAAATAGACCTGTTCGGATGAACCCCGTCGGGTTACCCAAGTTAGACATATTTTAGAAATATCCAAAACCTACTCGAGCGAGCGAAGTAGGGTGTCCTACCCAAGGACTGGAGTAACATCTAAAATAGACCTGTTAGGATGAACCCCGTCAGGTTACCCAAGTTGGACATTTTAGAAATATCCAAAACCTACTCGAGAAAGCGAGTAGTGTGTCCTACCCAAGGACTGGAGTAACTTAAAAAATAGACCTGTTAGGATGAACCCCGTCGAGTTACCCAAGTTGGACATATTTTAGTGGTACTCAGTTGTGTTGGCCATAGCCTTAAAACTACTCGATCGCTGCTCTTTGTTTAGCGAAAGGTTGAGTAGTGTAGAAAGCAGGGTATAGGTCGCATGAGTGAGAGCAAGGTAGTCGATTTGTAAAGAAATCAACTTTTATTGGAAATTGTCGTGATTACAAGAATTGTAAAAATGATAGACTCTGACTCTTTAAGACCTACCCCTTGCTCATAGTAGTAGTAGACACTTAAGCAATGGTTTACATGAATAGACATGAAAGTATTAAGGATAATTCTAGTTAACATAGCAGTCGACTAGATTTTTGGTAAAGTTTCCTTCACCAGGTGTGCTCCGAGGGCTTTACAGTGTGTGTGGCACTCGAAGACTGTGTGGGAGCTCTTTGGATGTATAAAGCACTTGCATAGGAGCATTTTATTGATCATGTATCCTCCAAGAGATGTTTCTCCGTGGTGTTGGGTACAGGGCTTGCCATGAGGATGGGTACTCGCCTAATTGCACTTTTAAAAGATCCAAAGACATTCGCTGGAATGCGGTAGTTGGAAGAAGGGCTGTAAGCCTCTATTTCCTCATGCTCTTTTTTCCTTGAAATGATCACATTGCGTGCATCACGGCCAATGTTGATCACATTGCGGAGATCGCTGTTTGAGTAGTTGTAATTGTCGCCCTATTGTTCTTGTCGACGATTGGCGATGTGCTAGTGCCTGAATGCCCTTTTCGGATTGAGCAGGCAAAGACGCTCGTAGAGGCCCTCCGCCACAGGCTCCTCCTCCAGTTGGACGATTACTGTAATGGCTGGTGAGCTGTAGGAGGGTCTTGCTCGATAGTAGTCTTGACTTATGTGACTGCTGAAGGAGTAGTTTCCACATTGTCGAATAGGTACTCATCGTTGTCATCAGAATTGTAGTCGTCAAGGTTGAGATGCTCCATCGAATGATCATCTGATTCGTGGAGTTCAGAGATGCGAACCATGAGGATTTCGCGGCAGAGATCCTTGATCTCTTGGCTTTGTTTTCTTCCTGACGAATCCAAGGGAGTGCCTTTCTGGAAGGGGAGAATAGCTAGCTGAGGGCTAGGAGCCTCAAAGGGTTGTGGGCATATCTCCTCCAGGCGTACTGTGCGTCCTTGAGGTGTCGCACATATTACCAGGTCGAGCAAGGAGTTCTGATCGGATTTGGGAGTCTTAGTCGAGTTGGATTCGACTTCCTTGCTGTACTAGATTAAGCTATCCAGTTCATCCTCCGAGTTGAAACAGTACTCGGAGTAAGAATCGGTTAGTGATGGAGGTAGATGTGCCGAGTGGGGTCCCCAAACCCGGGTGACTACCCTGCTTGGTGACTCGGCTACAACTACTCGGCGTGCAGGGACTCGGCTGTGCGTAGAAAGGATCTTCAGTATGATTAGGATTAGAGGCTCCAGCTAGAAGCCCGAATATTTAGAGATCTTAACCGACATCCTTCCTTGTAAAACAACCCGAGCATACCTTCCTTGTACCCCTACGACTCCTAATCTATATAAAGGAGGCATAGGCAGACCCATAGAGAGACTTCTTCTTCGCACAATTCGACAAACCCTAATATAACCCCGAACACAGGACGTAGGGTATTACGCATATCGCAGCCCGAACCTATCTAAGTCCCTGCATCTTCGTGTTACCATCGAGCTCTTGGTCCTGAGATCCCCGTCCTAAAACTCTACCGCCGGGTACACCCCTGGTGGACTGGCTAGAATAGAAATCCCACAGTTGGCGCGCCAGGTAGGGGACTCATGGTGTGGTAGAACCAGTTTGAATTACACCAGTTTGAGTACACTAAACATCTAAAAGCACCTCAACCGATATAATCACTGGTCTGTCGGGTAAAATCCAGATGAAACTACTTGATATCGGATCGTAACACAAGTATACATCCCGCACAATGGCGGATCAGAGATACAATAATCCCACAATATTTTACATCCCATAGATAAGAATATAAATTACATCAGAGTTTTAAAGTCAGAAAACTGAGTTTTAGCCTTTACAAACTTATTGAAAAGATTCTAAAAGAGGTAAAAGTAAGCTACTCTTACTTTAGAAGTTCTGTAGTAGAAAGAAAACACGATTATACTAACATAGTAGGGTTGATGTCATGGTAAGCCCAAGCATGACATCATTCAGCCGAGTTATAGCTGGTCAAAGATGGATCCCATTCCAAATACCAGCCAGGAGGTAAAACACTAGGCCAAGTCAAACTAGTGTTTGGGTCTTCCAACGTTATTCCTGAAAACAAGGTCACAAGCAAGCCTGAGTATACTAATACTCAGCAAGACTGACCCGTCTAAGGGAATAAAACATTCCTTTAACTAGACATGCAAGGTTTGGAAAGGCTCTGGGGTTTCTTTTGCTGAAAAGCAACTAAAGGTAAGTCCTTAACATCATGTTTTAGTTTTCAGGTTCTAATTTCATTAACCATTCTAAGTTTGCACCTATCTATACAAACATGGTAGAGAAATTATTTGCATCCAACAAGATTTAGTATCAACTTTGTTCCACTTCTTACTCCATGTGGCAAAGCGATTAAGCAGTCTCAATATCCGTGAGAGGCGGAACAGTTCGAACCGAATTTCATCCTTGCAAGGTAAACCTAACACACACGCTTGGAGCACTGACAAGTCACTCCATAGCAACCTTTGGCTTCTCTTTCTGATTCATGGACAGGGCCACTCTCCCCGACTATAGGGCACCACTCCTCGTCCCTTATAATTGTAGTGTAGCTCTACAATTTAAATGGGCACTAATCTCATCCCTTAATCATGTTATTCATTTTATCCCTAAGAAAGAATTGGAAGTATGTCCACTTGCCAGGCCGAAGAAGTTACTAGGCTTGCCGCTTACCCATAATTCACGGCATGTGGCTAGTACTTTCAAACGCTTAACCACGATCACCAGCACACTGTGGCCTTAGCAAATTTATCAACACAGACGGATTTCAAATGAAGAGGTTGACCAAATCCGTCCATGGTCCTTATAGTGATTGCATAAAGTAAACAATCGACTCCTATAAATCTCGCGAGAGACAGGAAATCCCTCGACTTTTACCGGTCCTATTAGGAAAGCATCTAGTCGAACTCTATTTCTAATGTTCAAACAATAAGTACCTAAGATTATGCATCTAGGTTTTCACTCAACTCCAATAACATAAATGCACAAGAAAATAGTAATAAGTTGCATAAAATAATAGGATTATGCTCCGGGGCTTGCCTGTATTGGTGTCTATAGAGTCAGTGGTCTTTATTTCCTCTGAATCAGAGTTCGGGGCTTCAGGTAATTCAACGTTGGCCTGAGCTTCTGAGAAAATCATGTCTGGTTCCTAGATAAATTTGTATGTTCCGTCGGCTAACGATGTTTCTATATGCAATGCAGTAAAAGTAAATTAGTGAAGTGCTTGAGTATAGCTTTTCCTTCACTAAAAAGTTGTGGTCCAGTAAAGTAAACATTTAAGATCAAACTCATCAGTGTTACTTTACTGGGCAGTCATTTATGGAGTAAAAGTAAACACAGAGGACTCCATAAAACAACAAAACTAGCTACACTAAGAAACATGGTTTGAAGTTAAAAAGGTGATTTATTTCAAAATAAATCACAAAAGGGTTTTTAAATAAATCCTTTTAAGATATAAACACTATAGAGAAGAAAAGATTTTAAAAGCATGATTTAACGTCCTCTAATGTGTTTTGAAAAGTTTGGAAAAGCTTGTCATGCTTCAAAAGTCACATGGTTTAAAATATGACTTCAAAATAAAAGATATATGTTTAAAAGACCTAGGAATTAATTCTATTTTTAAAACTTGCTACACGGTGTTTCAAGACAAACCCAAAGCATCATCAAATAGAGGTACTCATAAGGAACAAAACAAAATTAATTTCACATTTTTCTGATTTTTCTACTATTTTCTAGGATTTTTCAAAGTTCACAAGAAAAACATAAAAGGGTTCTAGACTTTTTGCAAAGAAGACCATATAAAGATTTAAAGCCAAGCAATCGGGTCCCTGGGTCATGGGGAAGAAGAACAAGGGAAGGAAAGGCCGGCTGGTCCCGGCAGCATGGGTCGCCGTCGGCGAGCCAGAGGTGGGGGAAGAGGTGGAGGAGCTCGAGGCGAACCTCAGGGTACTGGTGGCACGGCTGGAGGTGGTCGATAGGGTGGTTGTCGGCAAGGGGGTGCGGGCGGCGGCGGGTGAGCTCATCGACGGCAATGCTCCGGCAGTCAAGAGTGAGAAGGGAAAGGCCGGTGGGCTGCACTGGAGCAAGGTGAAGCTGCTAGGGTGGCTTGGAGGGGCGGAGCAGCTCTGGAGCGATGGGTCCACGAGGAGCAGAAGCTTGCCGGAGAAGAAGGAAGGGGAGGCCGTGCGGTTTGCAGGAATTGGAGGTCCGGCCAGGGCTATTTATAGCCAATGGGCAGGGATAAGCGAGAGGGAAGTTCAGGGAATGAGTTCAGTCGAGAAGAAGGCAAACTCGGGACGGCGGCGCATACCCGCAGGCGGCCGGCGAGGTGGCAGGGTGCGGCGGCGTGGAGAGCATGCGCAAGGCCAGCAGGGGAGAGGAAATGGCGGCGGGGACCCTGTGCGCAACACGTGGAGGTAGCAAGGTAGTGCTTCGAGGCGGCGCAGTGAGCCTAGGGGTGGGGAACAGCGGCTGCGGAGCAAAACCACGGCGGCGGCGGTGGCACTTTGTTTTGGACAGAGAGAAACAGAGGGGAGGAAGAAGATGGGTTGTTTTGTGATTTTTCAAAATTTCAGGGACCTAACTGAAAAGTAAATTTTCCCGTTGATCTAGGGTTCAAATGAAAACGTGACCAACATGGAAGTTGTTCAAATTTTCAAGATCTACAACTTTTATGTTATGCAAATTTTCACTAAATCAAAGGTTTTGAAGATATTTTTATAATTTCAAAAGAACACTAATCCATTAAGGAAAAATACATTTTTATAGCAAAAAATATTATATTTTTGGGCTAAAATGCAACAATGCTATCAAAATAAATAATACTAGCACATTTGCAATAAAGACCATAATAGAGTTGAAAATACTCCCTGAGTCAAAACTTTTGCACAAAGGGACTTATAATTTTTCATAATTACCAAAGTATCCCTACTTTTGCACAAAATATTTTTAACTATCAAACATTAATAAACACAAAATCCACACATTAAACTCTAATTTAGCAGCTAGACACCTGAGGTGTCACACAGGGCTCATACGTTGAGTTCAATGGCTGCCAATACCGGCGTCGTCTTCTCCGCTGGCATCACCACGCAGATGGAGGCGACAGTTATTGGTATTTCTTAACGTTCATAGAATAATCCGCAAGCACACGGAAGATACCCTTGTAACACTTCACCCAGAGAGTATTCAGGGTATCGTATTTTCACAGGGAACGAAGGTGTAAGGATCTTCTAGCTAGTGTACCCTTGAAGAACAAGAGGTAGGAGAGCTTTGGTTAGTGTGATTTATCTATAGATAAGGGTCAAGGTAAGGTAGACTTAGGCTTTTACTCATTTACTTCGGGCACCGGTCTGACCCAGGTACTGTTAGGGACCTCCGGCTTGTGGCTCTACACCATACTTTTACAGGGGGGAGTGCACTAACCATGAAGCAGATTCGTAGCGGACCGATAGGGCTGTCACCCCCTGCGGTCTACCCCGCAATACTATAGAGTATGAGGCAAACAAAGGCAATCTAGGGCCGAGACACCACGTCTAATCCTTCGATTACTACTCTAGCGGCGTACAGGGTTACCCCTCTTTATTAGGGCCCTCTACTAGAATATCTGTTATGAGAATGTATGATGAACCCGTAAATGAAAGAATAACTTAAGAATACTGAACCAAGAACATAATAGAAGATGAACTCTGGATACTTACTCAAGTGATTCGTACCCGTCGAGGTACAAGATGAAGAGAGGATGACAAGTCCGGCTCTCCTCCGATCCTCCTCCTCGTACACTCCCTACTCTAAAGGTACAAGTGGAGTCCTACCACTACTTCTCCAACAAGTGAATGTGAATGGAATGGTGAATGACTTGAGAGGAGTGAGGGAGGCCCCTTTTATATCCCTAATATGTCAGTTCCTGGGTGAGATAAGGGTGGGAATGCTGATAACCGCCTTCTAGAGGATAAGAGGGATCTTCCCGCCAAAGATGAGCCTGAACCGCCTCAGAAGGGGGTTGGCCCATCCATGGGTTCGGCCAAACCCCGACTAAGGTGGTTTGTGCCCATCTTTGGTCGGTGCACTCCTTGTGAGCCCCTTGTTCAGGATTCGTAGTGCCCGGCCTTGGTTGGTCCGTTTGCTCTATCAAATGGGCCTCTTTTGGATGTGTAACGCAGGCAGTGATGTTCTGTGTATTTCTATTGTGTCTTCAGCGTGTTTTCTCCTTATTTCACGTATGGGGTGCCTGCAAATCAAGAATCACCAAAACTCGTGGAATTGATTAGAAATAAGTCCTACAACTATGTTCGGTGATTGAATGATATGAAAAGCTGCAGGAGTTGATGGCTTTATTTCTAACTTAAGTACCGTCAACAACACCCCCACACTTAGCCTTTGCTCGTCCTCGAGTAAAGAGGCGACGACTAAGGTGGATGCAACTCCTTTGAAGAAACCTGCATACAGGTTATTCCAAGTTTCTCCCTGACTTGTGAACTTTTTATGTGTCTACCACACTTATCATGGTAATTGAAACTTGGAATGATTTAAACTTCAGGTTCCTTAGTCTCCCTTACTCAGAAACTTGGGTTTTTTGAATTTTCAAAATCAAACATAGCCTAGCTCCTCAGTTTGTTCTCTTAGATCTCTCCTTTTGATTTTTGGTTTCCTCACCAAGGCAAAGTGTTGCCTTCTTTTTCACCTACCTCTAAAAAGACTTATGTGGAGCTCAGGGTCGGGAAAAAGTTGAAGGTATACCTGCTCCTCATTTGTTGCCAAGTCAAAGACCGGATCCTTAGGAGAAACAAGTCATAAACCTTGATCAAGATGTGCATGTGTGTGGATTTTTGTGTGGATGGTGTATGAACTCCTTTCATGAGCTATCTCTCTCCATTTTTCTTTCGTTGGACATGGACTATCTCTTCTCTTCTTTTGTTAATACATGGACCTTCATGTGTCCAAAATATTTTTTTTCATCGTGCTTTCTTGAGCATGTCTTTTATTTTTTTTGCATAGCCCATGTCCTTTTTCTTTGAAATGATAACTTGGAGAAAGTAAAATACACCAGAGGTCCATCAACTTGTAAGAGGGTGTCATTTAGGTCCATCAACTTTGAAATTGCATTTCTGGGTCCATAAACTTGTAATTTGTGTCACTTAGGTCCACAAACTTTAAAAGTCCATTCCTAGGTCCATAAACTTGTAATTTGTGTCACCTAGGTCCATACCCCTCCATCTAGTCTTCATGCACTAATATCGCAGCAACATGAATTTACAAGGTGTCCACACATTGCTAGAGTTTTGCCAGAAGGGTGAAATTGGAGCCTCGATTTTATAATCAAGTGCATAGGGAGAGGAGAGAGGAGGGAAGTAAGACTTATTTTGTCGGTTATTGACATGTATTAGGATTCAAATGGAGCTTACAGACCGCTATTTTTGAGTTCTAGAACTTAGTTTGACCCCATACTTGGGTGATGAGGAGGGGTGATGGCTTGGAAAAGGTGGAGTAGGTCACAGAGGTACTCAAAAATATGTGTACCATGGAAGGAAACCAGGGGATATTATGTCCTCCGTGGCGCGGGTGGCAGGATAAGGTGGCGCTAGGTGTTTGTGGTGAAAATCTCGCGTTGATGTTAGACTTAGATCAACCCAGATTGGTTCTCGATAAGGGGATTAAAGATACTCGATATCGAGGCAACCTTTGTGGGTGCGTCTATAGCTACACGACTGCTCATGGATAAAAGTTCATTGACCTAAAAATGTACTTTTGGAGTTTATGGACTTAAGTGACACAAATTACAAGTTTATGGACCCAAAAATGCACTTTCAGAGTTTATGGACATGTGCTTTCAAAGTTTATGGACCTAAGTGACACAAATTATAAGTTGATGGACCTAAAAATGCATTTTTGAAGTTCATGGACCTAAATGACACACCCTTACAAGTTGGTGGACCTCTAGTGCATTTTACTCTATTTTGAGGATGGAATAGATGGGTAGGTGAAATATCTTTGCACAACTTCCAGTGTAGAAGTTGGCAAGTATTTGTGGAGTGTATGTGATCTTGATCATGGGAGTATCAAATGTATCTCACAAAGGGTCACAACAATTTTACAAAGCTCAATGAGATAACAGGTTGCATATGTAGAAGGTTTTAAGTTTTGAATATATGGCCTTGGATGGGAATTTCATGGTCAACTGAGGAGCCATGCTATTGAATTTTTAGATTTTATAAAAGAAATCAAAAGTACTTTGCAAGGAAGAACTAGGTTCCATTTGTTTTGACCATATCTTAAAAGTCAATTAGATAGCATGGGGTCCCTATCATGTATTAGTTCACAAGAACAAGGTGAAGATCAAGGAATAAAGAGTATGCAAGTCTATCCATGAAGCGCATGGAGTGCATAAGGCGATTGGCAAGGTTCATTGAGTTTATTTTTAGTGGTTGGCATTGAATTCAATTAAACTCAAAGACTTAGGGAGTATGAGGAGTGTGTTTGCACAAACCATCGTTCGAAGAGGAAGAAGAGGTAACTGAGGGAAATCAGAGTTGGTTTGATCGAACCAGAGGTTCGGTCATCCTTCTCTGGATCCCATCTATCCCGCTCTTCAGCGTGCTAGACCATCAATGTTGTGCAACATGTTGGGGGAGAGATTTCAAATGACTTTGTAAATGGTGTTTGAAAGATATCCCCCACACTTATTTTTACACCCACTTTTTATTCAAAAGAAAAACAATACAAATAAGGACTCTGCTGGTTTTGGATCACCCGGGAGTCAAAATTTTATTGAGGCAAGGTGCATGAAATGCTTAAGTGCCTAAGTTTCTTCTTCTTATTATTTTCATTATATGTTTTTTTTATTTTCTTTTTATTACGGCAAGTTGGGCATCATGGGTAACTTTGCAGGGTGAAGAATTGAATGAGGATGCACAAGGTATGTGGGATATTTACCTGATGGAACTTACCAAGCACTAAACAAAGATGCAAGAGTTTAAGCTTTATATTCATAAAGCCAAACCTTGCATTTTGTTCTGTTTGGCTCCTTGTGTGTCTGTCTCCTTCTTGGTCCAAGGAGGGCTGTATGAGTGTTAGGTTGTTCACGCTGCTCCTTGGTTGCATTCTTTTCATTCCATGCAAAAGGTTAGTGGACAACCAATATTCGAGAAATGTCTAATGATTTTTTTTGAAAGTATTTCATCATTCCCCTTTTTTATTTGTTGTTCATGTCCATGCTTAACAGATTCCAAAGTTCAAATTGCATGGATCCAAGATTGCTTGCCATTATTTTATTTCATTTTTTTCAAGAGAGATATTTCATCTTTTTGTTTATCAAAATGTAATTATTTATTTTTATTGTTGTTCCCCAAATTGTATCTTTAAACAAGCTTGGGATAAAACTTGCACAAATATGGAGGAGCATTTTGACTATATATTCACAGTGCACCTTGGAATGGTGATTTGTGCTTCCCTTGCATGTTGTGCAATTTTTTTGCTGATGTGCCTCCTGCGCCTTTGTTTATCTCCAGTATGAACTTGAGGACATCCCCATCAAACTTTTTTTAAAAAATTTCCTGCAAGGGTTAGTCCACAAAAAGACATGCGTCCAAAGTCTGTGATAGTATTAACTCAATGGTTCATTAACCAAACTCGACACCATGTCTAATTTGATTAAAGAATGTTGTTTTAACCTAAGCACCATGCTTAATTTAAAAAGCCAATGGATGCATCTAGCTAGAAGACATCCAAACCAGAGCATACGAGCAAAAACAAAGGAATCATGAATTTCGAAGATCAAGCAATGTTCAAATGGAGATTGGTGAACTCGGAGTTACATACCTGAGTGCACTTACCATCTGCATGTAGGATGGACATCTTGATATTGCTGCAGTGGTGACATGGTCATATTTGGTTGTCAATGACTCCTCCATTTTTTTATGCAAGCTGAAGTAAAGGAGGACACATAGACCATGCTGACTCAGGTGACAGTAAGGCTGGGTCACACACACGACTAGTGTGTAGGAACCCTGGGCCTTTGTGGCATGATCCCTTGGCACGATGATTGGAGGCACAAAATACGTCTCCTTTCGAGTGTGCGAGCGGGTGCTAAAATGGAGTGCAGGGGTGCCTCGGACCAAAAGAGGGGCATTCCTCTAGTGTGTGAGCTCGGGTTTCTAGAGCGGCGCTTTGCAAAGCTTTAAGCGGATGAGGATTGTGGCGAGGTTTTGCAAGTGCGTGCAAAAGCAAGGTTGGGTGGAGTTGGGCTGCGAAACTGGGTTTTGCTTAAGTATACTGCCACGGGTAGGAGACATGTACACTTGGCAGCCTCTGATTCGTGTGGAGATTGTTGGCCTTCTCTCACTCTTACTCCCTTCCTCGCTCACTTCTCTTTTTTTTTTGTCTATCTTTTTCTATCTTTGTTTTCTGCCTCCATCTCTCTTTTTTTTACTCCCTTCTTTTTTTCAAGTAAGCGAGAGCTGATCCTTATGTAAACTAGGATACTCCTTGAATACAACTCACAGTGATTTGCCCACCAACTTCCCCCACACTTGAACTTTTATGTGTCGGGACACCAAGAGTAAAGTGTGTGATGTTGGTGTTTCCTTCAGAGCAATCCCCAGCATCCAGTTGGAGAAGTTCCCATGTTCTTGGGTGTCGCATGTCCTTCATTCTTTTTAATCTTAACCTGAAAGGGTTAGCTACCAAAAATACCCGAAGGTGCATACTTCCCTACAAACATGCTCTTATTATCTCTTTTTTTAATAGTTGGGTTATCTTCTGGTAGTGCTTTGTTTAAGGTCATAATAAGCTTGACCATGGGGGCTTCTTCCTACAGCTATCATTGGTGAAGTAGCCCCCACCTTCACCATCATTAGTTGATTGTGCTTAAGCTGTAGGATCAATTGGTGAAGTAGCCCCCACCTTCACCATCATTAGTTGATTGTGCTTAAGCTGTAGGGTAGTGCGAAAGTGCTTCCACGAAACCTACTATGCTTACAATAAACGAAAACATCTACAACCACCCTTGTATACATTTTACTAGGAAAGATCAAGAGGTGGTTAGAAACCTGGTGGGAGCACGTGCCTCTAAGCGAGGTGAACTCTGGAGAGTCCATATTTGGGCACGAATCTTGAGGAAACTCAAAGGTTTCATGCTTATTTGTGGACTGTTCTGTCTTGGATTCCAGAGTCTGAGGAAAGTCCATGGAACAAAAGTTCTCCTTTTCAAGAGATTCAAAGCGAAACATTGGGCCAGAGGGACAAGACTTAATCTTACTCGAGGGTGATGGATGTTGTTCAGTTTCATAAAGATGATAGATAAGGTTAGATGAAACGAACAGGGATACGAACTTCACTTCCTCGAGTAGATCGTGGTCAACACGAAGCTCCTCCATTGGAGTTTCTAACCAAGGGATAGGAGTGGTGAAAGCATTTTCCCTAAATTCATCATTGAGGCTTCTTTGTGAAGATTTTTGCAGAAATGCTGCTAACTCAAAGGTTTCTTCCTGATTGTCTTCTTCTAGAATGAAAAGTTCAACATCTTTTCCAAAGAAGACTCATGAATTTCGGTAGGAAAGATAGCTTGCACTTCATTAACTTGTTCTTCTTGGGGCATAGGTTCGGCCAAGGAATCCTTTGGCCGAAGGATCGGTGAGCTAAAAGCTCTACCCCCAAGAGTTACGTTGAGGGTTCCCAATGAGGAGATGATTTGGAACAACTTCTCGATGGGTTGCTCGATTAAAATGTCGAAGTCTTGGACTTCAAAGACATGGAAGTCTAGGGCAATTTCTGATTTTTCATACCAAATGGGTATGTTGTGCAAGATTTTGATCCCTTCCATGGTGGAATGAGGTCCAGCCCATAGGGATCTCAAGGTTGGGAGCAAAGGGTTGTCGCTTAGATGGCTAAGCGCAAAGGATGCAGACATGATGTTTGCTCCAACCGTGGGGCTATAGAGAACTGAGACAGTAGTTCCTTGGATGAAATAGCGAAGGCTGTACGAGGGGGTTTGAATTCGAATTGCTTCGGGTGACATATCCCCTTCGTGTACCCAATTGCTGTTCATGACAGTTGTTACCCCTTTGACCGCCTCTTCTAGGGAAGCTTTATCTAGAGGGGTTATTGGGTCTCTAGGAACTTGAGGTCTCTTCTCACGGGGATACATCGAGGTGTTTCGAAAGTTATGAAAAACATCCTCCTCGATATTGAAAGGAAACTCTGGAAGTTCAATTTCTTATTCCTCCTTCGTTTCTGGTTCGGGGGAAGGTTCGGTGGTTGGCCCTAGGTGAGTGGGAGATTAGGATGTAGAATCAACCAACGGAACTTCCTCATGGCTTGAGGATCCCGCTGCTGGAATGGTTTCAGTGAAGGATATGTTCCCTAGAATACGATCCAAGAGAGCTTCTCCTTTGGCTGTGGTTTTATGTGTGAACGACCCTCCAACGGTGATATCAAGCTGTAGGGCAGATTCCTTGCTAAGCCCTAACCAGAAGTGTTGAAGCAACATGTGGTCAGGGATAGGCAAGTTTGGGCCGACGTGAGTAAGCTGTGAAAAGCTAGCCTAGGCTGCACCTAAGGTTTCCTTCTCATCCTGACGAAAGTCGAGGATCTCTTTTCGTAGGGAAGCAATGCGAGAAATGGGAAAGAACGCGAGACAGAACCTATCAAGTAGTTCTTTCCATTCTCCGTTTACCTTCCCTGCGTTATGGGCGTACCATTGTTTCTCTTTCTCAGCAAGGTAGAAAGGAAACAACTTCCACCGAAGTGTTTCTTGTGCCATGCCTGCGATTGACAGACATGAGCACAGCTGCTCGAACTCTCGTAGGTGGTGGTAGGGGTTTTCATCGTCAAAACCTGGGAAGGATTGTTCCCGAACCATGGCAATGAAGCCAGGGCGGAGCTCGAAGCTAGAACCTGTGATTGGCTTCGAAGATTGTGGTGGCTCTACGAACTCGCCCTTAGGAGCAAAAAGGTTTTGCATAGAAATGTGCTCCATGGTAGAGAGGAAAGGATAGGAAAAGAAATGCTAAAAGAAAAGATACACGGGCAAACTAGGTTCGAAGATAACTACAGCAACCGTTCCCTGGCAACGACGCCAGAAATGCTCGTTGGTATTTCTTAACATTCACAGAATAATCTGCAAGCGCACGGAAGATACCATTGTAGCACTTCACCCGGAGAGTATTCAGGGTATCATATTTTCACAGGGAACAAAGGTGTAACGATCTTCTAGCTAGTGTACCCTTGAAGAACAAGAGGTAGGAGAGCTTTGGGTAGTGTGAGTTATCTAAAGATAAGGATCAAGGTAAGGTAGACTTAGGCTTTCACTCGTTTACTTCGGGCATCGGTCTGACCCAGGTACTGCTAGCGACCTCCGGCTTGTGGCTCTACGCCGTACTCGGACAGGGGGAGAGTGCACTAACCACGAAGCAGCTTCGTAGCAGACCGACAGGGCTTTCACCACCTGCGGTCTACCCCAAAATACTATAGAGTACGAGGCAAACAAAGGTAATCTAGGGCCTAGACACCACGTCTAATCCTTCGATTACTACTCTAGCGGCTTACAGGGTTACCCGTCTTTATCAGGGCCCTCTACTAGAATATCTGTTACGAGAACGTATGATGAACCCGTAAATGAAAGAATAACTTAAGAATACTGAACCAAGAACTTAATAGAAGATGAACTCTAGATACTTACTCAAGTGATTCGTACCCGTTGAGGTACAAGATGAAGAGAGGCCGTCAAGTCCGGCTCTTCTCCGATCCTCCTCCTCGCACACTCCCTACTGTAAAGATACAAGTGGAGTCCTACCACTACTTCTCCAACAAGTGAATGTGGATGGAATGATGAATGGGGAATGACTTGAGAGGGGTGAGGGAGGCCCCTTTTATAGTCCTAATAGGTCGGTTCCTGCGTGAGATAAGGGCGGGAACGCTGATAACTGCCTTCTAGATGTTAAGAGGGATCTTCCCGCCAAAGATGAGCCTGAACCGCCTCAGAATGGGGTCGGCCCATCCATGGGTTCGGCCAAACCCCGACTAAGGCGGTTTGGGCCCATCTTTGGCCGGTGCACTCCTTGTGGCCCCCTTGTTCAGGATTCGCGGTGCCCATCCTTGGTTGGTCCGTTTGCTCTATCAAATGGGCGTCTTTTCATTGTGTAACGCAGGCAGCAATGTTCTGTGTATTTCTGTTGTGTCTTCTGCGTGTTTGCTCCTTATTCCGCATATGGGTGCCTGCAAATCAAGAATCACCAAAACTCATGGAATTGGTTAGAAATAAGTCCTACAACTATGTTCGGTGATTGAATGATATGAAAAGCTGCACAAGTTGATGGCTTTATTTCTGACTTAAGCACCATCAACAACAGTCGGCTTCTCCTTCACCTTCGGAAGCTTCCCGGAAGCCACGGTTCCAAGGAACCCCACTTCTGGCCCCTCGATCATTGAGGGCAACATCTTCACTGGGGTTAGATACAATCTAACCTCCCAGGCCCCCGTCACCTCTCGGATTTCGGAATCTGAGAACTTCAACGCGACGGCCACGCCTACCAGGGTGACCTGTCGCCCTGCCGAATCTGCCGACGATCTACTCTTCCAGATAGATCGCGAACGCGACGCTGCCGAGCATGAGCGACGTCGCCAGTATGACGAGGAACACGGCGTCCTCGACGCCGACCACCAGAACCGTGGCCGCCATGGCAACAACCCTCCTCGGCGACCACCTCGCGACTATTAACTCGGCAATGACCCCGACGGTTTCTCTACCTTCTCCAACCGGCTTGGGGCCATCCAGTGGCTCGCTACCTTCAAGCCAGCTGGCATCGAGAAGTATGATGGTGAGTCGGACCCCAAGACGAGGCTGCGGACCTACTCCATCGCCGTACGAGCGGCGACCGGCGACAACGACATCATGGCTGCCTACTTCCCGGTCATGATGGGCCGTCACGCCCTCAACTAGCTTGAGGCGCTCCCGGCCGGCTCCATCAACAGTTGGCAAGACCTCTGCAGTGCCTTCATCTAGTACTACCAGGCATCATTTTACAACCCAACGAGTCCCTCTGCAACTACATCAATATGTACTTCGCTAACCATAATACCATTACGGAAGTTGATGATAGAGATGTTATCCACCACTTCCACCAAGGCTCCACAGCATTGAACTGTGGAGGAAGATGTTCGAGAGCAACCCCAAAACCATTGGTGACATGATGATGGTCGTCAACAAACACGCCGACATGGAAGACGCCGAGTGAGCCCATCGCCGGCACAAGACCAAGAACAACTCCTCCGAGCATCCCTCCCAGAGGGACAGCTGCCCAGAACGCCGAAGGGACGACCATTCACCTCGCCACGGGAAGAATCACGACCGCGCCGGGTTGTCCAAGAACCGGGACCTCAAGCGTCGCCCCGAGAACACCGTCGCCGTAGCCGAGAGGTCCTAGTTCCGTTCCACCCTCAACCAAGTGGATTTGGATCGGCTCCTTGATGGAAAGTGTCCCTGGCACAAGGATGCGAACTACACCGCACCGGGAGTGCCGAGAACTCTCCAACGGCATCATCAAGGACGACGACTCCAAGCGACCCTGCCGCGACGACCGGGACAGGCCGAGTGGTTCCAGAAGCACTCGGGCGCGCCCACGGAGGCGCATCTCGCCCAGGCGAGATGACGACGAGCAGAGGGAAGATTCCCAAGAGAACTTCCAAGAAGAAGACAGGGCCGTCAAGTTCGTCTTCGGCGGTCCCAGTAAGCCATCATGCCGGTGCAAGCTCAAGCTGGATGATCGTGATGTCAACCTGGTGTTCAAACACCCGGTTGAAACCCTACAGTGGTTGGAGATGCCGATCAGCTTTTACCGCCGCGACCATTGGGTCCACCTGCCCAGGCCGGGTGCTTACCCCCTTGTGGTCAATCTGGTGGTCAGCCAAGTCCGCCTGGCCAAAGTACTCGTCGACGGTGGCAGCGCCCTCGACATCATCTTCGCCAGCACATTGGAGAGCTTGGGCTATGACATGACTACCGTGGTGCCATCCGACCAGGCCTTCTACGGTATCATCCCCGGAGCCGGGTCGACTCCAGTCGGCCGGGGCACCCTGCCGGTCACCTTCAGCACCCGTGACAACTACCGCACCGAGTACATCAACTTCGAGGTCTATAACACCCTAATTTAAATTCCAGCTTTTATAATAAATTCAATTGGCTTTAATAAAGTTTCTAAGGTTTTCCTTTGCATAGCTTGCATTTAATCTACTTGTTTTTCACAAGGTATTAAAATTTTTTGAGGTTTAAACTTGTTTGTGCATGCATGCCGGTGCATAAGTTTTATTTGGTTGAGTGCATAGGAGTTTGAATTCAAACTTGTTTTGAATTCAAATAGATTTGAGTGGAGTTAGAAAAAGAAAAGGAAAAGAAAAAGGAAAGGAAAGAAACCCAAAATCCAACCCAGGCAACCCAGCAGCCTAGTCGACCGGCCCAGCTCCTTTTCGCTTCCACGCGGCCTGCTCCGCTCTGTCCAGCCCAAATTCCGCGCGCGGCCCAGCAAGCCAGCGCCCACAGCCCAGCCGCTCCCCGCGTCGTTTGCTCGCTCCGCCTGCTTCGCACGCGCGCCCCCGACTGACAGGGTGGGCCCGCCTGTCAGCCGCGCTCCCCGCAGGTGCGCGCTCGCCTGCCCCCCGCTCCTCTCCCTGCCGACGCTGGCCCACCCGTCAGTGCCCATTCATCCACCTTCCTTCCTTCTCCCCCCCCCGCTCCGAACGTCCTCTGCTCCGCTCAGCTCGCCGCTGCACTGTGGACCTCCCCCGCACCGTGGACCGACCCCGACCCCCGCAGGCCCACTAGTCAGCCCGACCCGCACCTTGAACCGGATCACGCCGAGCCGTTGGGCGATCCGCTTTACCCGCGCACAGATCATGGCCGTGATCCTCGCCGGCCTTCCTTTCAGGGCATGCCCGCCCAAACCCTAGCCGCCTCCTTTATTTGGCATCGCCGCACCCTTCTGCGCACCCATCTCGCCACGCCATCGCCGCCACGGCACCGCAACATCATGCCTACCTTGCTCCGCCAGAGCAAAGCTCCTTGCTCTGCCGCACCATAGCTTTCCCAGAGCCGCGCAGCAGCTCCGCCCTGTGCCCAGGACCGCCCCGGGCTTGCTACCCTGACCTCGGACCTCGCCTGCGCCGGAATTTCACCGGAGCGCCATCACAGGTAACACGGCCCGCTGCCGGAATTGCTCGCCGTCGTAGAACCATGGACCCCTCTGACCCCTTGTGCTTCTCCCCAGCGATGCCGCGAGTCGAGCCCTGTAGCCCAAACACCCAGAGGACCACCGCAGCGCCCCGGTCCACGAGCTCCGCCTCCGCTCCACCGCCGGTCAATGTCACCGTCGACTCTGCCCGGCCTTCCAGCCCGATCTGCACCATTAGTGAGCACCAGCATCCGCTCCTAATCCTTTTGCGCTAGTTAGCATCGCCCGTGGTGCACCCTTTTTGCCCAGACCCCGCATGCCGACGACCCAGAGCCGCCGTGCCACGGCGAGCCAACGCTACGCTGCACGATCAGCCCCACAGAGCACATTATAGGGCGTGTCGCATCTTGCGCATGTGCCCTGACCCTTTTGCACACTAAACCCAGCACTAGCACGGCCCGAACACCCCACGCCGGTGGGCTCCTAGCACCCAGAGCTGCTGCCGCCGACGCATCCACTCCCCTGAGCCATCCCGAGTCTAGCTGATGCCACAGGTGGGTCACGCATGACGCGTAGATCCTCCCTGACTCAAATCCCGGCCATTTTGACTCCCAGATGGCCAGAAATGGCGAACTCCAGCGACCCCCGCTACCGTGCGCCACCGCGCGCCAGTGCTTCCGCCGCCGCTCCCGCGCCCAACTCTCCCGACCGTCCGATCCAAAGCCGACGTGTGAGATTAGATCGTGCCCCGTTTAGACCTAAGCCGCCAGATCTGGATCCGGTGGCCCAAAATAGAAGATACCGCTTCGCTCTGGTCTTTTTGCTAAAGAGTCCCTGGACTTTTCAGGAATCAACCCACAGTCCACATTAGTTCAAAAGTATTTACAGTTATGCCCTTTTCTTTACGTTTTAGACACTGAGCTTCTGAAAAATCGTGCCCGCCGTCCCTAGACGTATGGTTTTGCAGCCTAAACCCTAGATCTATAGTTTAATCACATATAGGTCCCTGGTTTTTGTTCCTGAGCCCCTGCAACTTCAGTTTTCTTGCAGATAGGTCCCAGGAACCTTGTTTTAGCCTTATCTTTGTCGTTTTAAATCCGTTTTAGGTGGTTTTTGCGCTCACGCGATCGTTGTAATGCGTAGAATAGTTCTAGCTCTGTTTTGTTTGCTGTTTTTATGTAATGTTGTACTGTTTCTTAGCTTTTGCTTTTGTTTGCATGTATGTGTATGTGTTGGACTTTGTTTTGGTGTTGCGATCGTGAGTAGACGTTGAGCAGTCAGAGGAGTACCAGGAGCCACCCTCCGCGGGACACTTTGAGCAGCAGGAGCGGTTTGAGGAAGGCAAGTATAACATGAATATTCCTATCACTTTTAAATACATTTTCATACTGCATTTTAATATTGTATGCCTATAAGGACTTTCCTAGCCACTTTATATCCTTTATATATATCCCTTAGGTTGCATTTTAGTTAGTTGTGCTAGGTGCTATGCTCTCACACATGATCCTTGTTAATTAAATTGTTAATGGTCTTATGCAACTTAATTCTGAGTGTTACCCTCTGTGCTCTGTACTTGAGTGGTTTATGTCTCCTTAAAACATGTTTTTCTAGAAACTTGGTTTAGGGGGCTCGCACTGTGTTTTGTGCTAGCTACTCTCCATAAGGACCGTATGTCATTAGAGCGACAACCTGGGACAACCACGCAACCATAAGACTGGAATGGGACGGTCTTGGCTTACTAATTAGGTCTTTTTGGTTTGGAGTAACTTACCTGCGGGGCAAGGGTGGTAAGCTTCTATGGCCCTCGTACTGAGCGGCCTCGTCTGTGCTTTGTGTCTTGACGCCCACAAGACCTGCTCCATAGTCGTTGATCCAACCCTCGCGGTTACTCCTTACCAACGAGATTCTTTGTAACAGCCTTGTAGTGAGTTTGCTAGTCATCTCACTTACGGAAGTGTGATGAACAACTAGCGTAGCTCACGACTTATGGGTAAAGATGTGCAATCTCTGCAGAGTGTAAAACTGGTATACTAGCCGTGCTCACGGTCATGAGGGGCCCGGATCCTCCTTTTGATTAGTGGGTTACCTTGGTGGTTTCGGTGTGGTCATCAGAAGTTCTTAATTAATTTGATTAATTTCTATGCAACTGGGTTATGGTAATCTCATCAACTTGTAGTAATTAGCTTTAATAAAATTTTGCCAAGATTAAAAGCTAATGCAGTTGAGTCAGCCAACCTTAGAGCCTCATAGTTTGTGTTATATTTGTTGAGTACAAGTTGTGTACTCACCCTTGCCTACTCTACTCTTTTCCTCTTGTTCTCTTTGGGGATACCCTACTGCTGCCCAGTTCCCGGCGACGCAAAGGAGTTCACGCACAGCTACCAGGAGTACGAGGATTTCTAGGCGGTCGTCTCCCAGTCGATGTCCATGTGGTGCCCAGCTTCCGAGTTTCGTACTTGTTTTACGCTTTCGCATACTCTGTATCAGACATTTGTCACTTATGTAATAAATAAGATTCGTACTCGCTTTATTATATCTTTTTATGTGATATGTGCTGTGATATACTGTTCATTCTGTTGTATAGACATGTGACTTGATCCTGGCACGTATATGATTGCTCGGTTTATGTCCTTTCATAAACCGGGTGTTACAGAGATGTATCAAAGCTATATCGACTGTAGGACGAAAGCCTAAATAGAACTAGTCGAGTTTTAGGTCTTCTTCTCTCTATCCTTGGTTGCTGAAATTATTTTGCTATTATATTCCTTGAATTCTAAATTTCTTACTCGTCTTCCTTAGATTTTTCTCTATAGAATTAGTTTCTGTAGATTTTGGCCTGAAGTAAGTTGACTGACCATCAATGGTGTAAGCTAGATGATCCTTTTCAATAGCACGATAGAACATTTTGCGATGCGTTGTGTTAGTCGAGTGGTGTGTTAAACTCGGCTAAAGTGTAAAATTTGTATGATTGTTATTATGCAAATGTTTGATTTGGATCTTTGATTGATTGCATAGCTTAGTAGTTAAATTTTTTTAGTGAAAACCAGCTCTTAAGTTAAAGTTTAATTAATTAATAAAATGAGTAAGACCGTTAGGGTTAAAACCATGCACTCTATCTTGTCTACTTTATCATGCCTAAGTCTTCCTTGCAGAAAGATATCAAATCCGTCTGAAATTATTTCTGCAATATCTTTGCTCATACATCTTTTGTTCAAATTAGATGGTGAACACCAGGAGCACCGGTTCCGGTTCTGGCCAGCAGGGGTAGAACAACCATGGTACCGGAATTCCGATGCCTCCACCCTTGACTCCGGAGCAGTTCTTCCAGCTCCAGATGCAGATGATGGCCACCCTGAACAACAACGTTCAGGCACTGCAGCAGGTCCACGCTCAGCCGCCGCCTCCGCCTCCACCATCGCAGGCCCGCGACAGGCACGCGAAGTTTCTGAGGGGTCACCCACCGATGTTCTCCCACACATCTAACCCACTCCAGGCGGACGACTGGCTCCGTGCAGTGGAGCGCCAGTTGGACATCGCATAGTGCGATGAGCGGGAGCGTGTCCTGTACGCAGTAGGGCAGCTGCGAGGGGCAGCTCTTGACTGGTGGGAGTCCCACCGGATTCAGGACCGCGAGGCTTTCACCTGTACCCAGTTCCAGGAGCGGTTCCGCAGCCACCACGTCCCAGCGGGCGTGATGAAGACGAAGAAGAAGGAGTTCCTTGCGCTTAAGCAGGTAAATCCAGATATAATCCTTCAGCATTTCCTTTTGAGCTAAGACCTCCCTTGTTCTATCTTTTTGAAATAGGAAAAGCTAAGCTAATCCTTCGTCATACATCCTTCTTTTTCACTTCAGGGGACTATGACGGTGACGGAGTACCGTGACCATTTCCTTCAGCTTGCTCGCTACGCCCCTACCGAGGTCGCGGATGACCGCGAGAAGCGGGAGCACTTCATGGATGGTCTTGAGGACTACATCTAGTACGCACTGCTCAACCTCCACTTCGATGACTTCAACCATCTGGTTGATAGCGCGCTCAACACGGAGCGTAACCACAGGGAGATGGAGGATAAGAAGAGGAAGATCACTCCAGTTGCTTCCGGCAGCAACACCCATCCCCGCTTCCAGCCGCCATAGTAGCAGCAGCAGTACCGGCCGCCCCAGCAGTACCAGCAGCGACCGCAGTAGTACCCGCCTCGACAGCAATAGCAGGCGGGCCAGGGTCAGAGGTTTCCAGCACCTCCGGCTCGTGCCGCTCCACCAGCACCTCAGGCTCCATGGCAGGCAGCTCCTCCTGCCAGATAGCAGGCTCCAGCACTCCCCCGCTCGTGCTATCACTGTGGCCAGCCGGGGCACTACGCCAACTCTTGCCCCCGGAAGGTGCAGGCGGGACAGCAGGGGCGCCCAGCTCAACCCAGGGCGCCACTTCAGGGGAGGGTGAACCACGTGACGGCTGAGTCAGCAGTCGAGGCTCCTAGCGTGGTTATTGGTACGTTCATGTTCAACTCCCACCCTGCTACAGTGCTTTCCGATACCGGTGCTACTCATTCATTCATTACCAAGTCATTTGCCGAGCAGCATCATATACCAGTTTCTTGTATGAGGACAGCTATGGTAGTTACCTCGCCTGGGGGCCAGATACATACCTGCTCTATATGCTCCAGAGTTAGTATTATCATAAGGGGGGTAGAATTCTGCACTGGTTTGATCGTCATTGATTCCTCGAGGATAGATGTGATTTTGGGCATGGAGACCCTTACCAGATGGGGAGTCTGTATTGATTGTGCTCAGCGGACAGTTCACTTGTCAGCATTTGATGGCCAAGAGGTGACAGTCAGTGCTACACAGAATTCTGGATATCTTCATCAGATGGAGGCTCGACCCAAGGATGGTATTCGCATAGTGTCTGAAATCCCGGACGTCTTTCCGGATGATTGGCCAGGTATGCCGCCTGAACGCGACATTGAGTTTTCTATTGATCTCTTGCCTGGCGCAGCTCCTATTGCGAAGCGGCCCTACCGTATGGCACCTATCGAGCATGAGGAAGTTAAGAAGACTATAGATGAGTTGCTAGCCAAGGGCTATATCCGTCGCAGCTTCTCTCCTTGGGCTTTTCCGGTGTTGTTAGTGGAGAAGAAGGACGGTTCGAAGAGAATGTGCGTCGATTATCGGGATCTGAACGTAGTTACCATCAAGAACAAGCATCCACTGCCCCGTATTGATGATCTTTTTGATCTGCTTCGAGGTGCTTGTGTATTCTCGAAGATTGATTTGCGTTCGGGTTATTTTCAGCTGAGGATCCGTCCTGAGGATATTCTGAAGATGGCATTCACCTGCAAGTACGGGCTGTATGAGTACACAGTCATGTCTTTCGGCTTGACTAATGCCCCGGCTTTCTTCATGCACCTGATGAACAAGGTTTTCATGGATTATCTAGATGTCTTCGTGGTGATCTTTATTGATGATATCCTGATCTTTTCCAAGTCAGAGGCAGAGCATGAAGTTCATCTGAAGCTCGTGTTGTAGAGATTGAGGGAGCATCAGCTGTATGCTAAGTTCAGCAAGTGTGAGTTCTGGATTGACAAGGTTCCATTCCTCGGTCATATCATCTCCAAGGGAGGCATTGCAATTGATCCGAGCAAGGTGAAGGATGTGCTCGAGTGGAAGACACCGTAGATGATGAAGGAAATCCGGTCATTCTTGGGCTTAGCAGGATATTATCGGAGGTTCATTGAGAATTTCTCCAAAATCGCGAAGCCCTTGACTTCTCTGCAAGATAAGAGTGCGGATTTCATATGGACTGATGAGTGTCAGATGGCCTTTGATGAGCTAAAGAAGAGGTTGACTACGGCGCCCGTCCTTACTCTACCAGACCAGAGCAAGAGGTTCACGGTGCATTGTGATGCTTCGAAGGATGGTCTTGGTTGTGTTCTGATGCAGGAGGGCAGAGTGATTGCTTATGCTTCACGGCAGTTACGCCGGCATGAGCTGAATTATCCAACTCATGATCTTGAGTTAGCCACAGTTCTGCATGCTCTGAAGATTTGGAGGCATTACTTGTTCGGGCAGCAGTGTGATATCTACACCGATCACAAGAGCCTCAAGTATATTTTCACGCAGAATGAGCTGAATATGCGGTAGAGAAGATGGTTAGAGCTGGTCAAGGATTATGACCTGGAGATTCACTATCATCCGGGAAAGGCCAATGTTGTGGCAGACGCTCTGAGCAGAAGAAGCTATGTCAACATGGCCATGGCTTTCCAAATGCCTCAGGAGTTATGCGAGGAGTTCGAGAAGTTGAGCTTGGGTTTCGTGCATCATACTTCGAGTGCTCATTCGAAGCCGAACCCACCATTGAGGTAGAGATCAGACAGCATCAGAGTCATGATGAGAAGCTTCAGGAGATCCGGGAGTTGCTCAAGAAAGGCAAGGCTCCTCATTTCGGAGAGGACGATCAGGGCACTTTGTGGTACAAGAACCGGATTTGTGTGCCAGAGGGGAATGATCTCAGGAAGTTGATTCTGAGTGAGGCTCATGATACGGCTTACTCTATTCATCCGGGCAGTACTAAGATGTACTATGATCTTAAGGAGCATTTCTGGTGTCCCGGGATGAAGCGTTCAGTCGCCGAGTATGTGGCCATCTGCGACACAGGTCAGCGTGTGAACGCAGAGCATCAGAGGCCAGCTGGTTTGTTCCAGCCGTTGAAGATTCCCGAGTGGAAATGGGAGATCACGATGGATTTCATAGTGGGATTGCCTCGTACTCCGCAGGGGTACAACTCTATATGGGTAGTAGTGGACCGTTTGGCGAAGGTTGCTCACTTCATTCCAGTGAACACTACTTACTCCGGTGCCAGACTTGCAGAGTTGTACATCTCCCGGATTGTCTGTCTGCATGGTGTGACCAAGAAGATCATATCTGATAGAGGATCTTAGTTCACTTCACGGTTCTAGGAGCAGCTTCATGACTCTTTGGATACGAAGCTGCATTTTAGTACCGCTTACCATCCTCAGACAGAGAGAACCAACCAAGTGTTGGAGGATATGCTGAGAGCATGTGCCATTCAGTATGGTACCAGTTGGGATAAGTGCCTGCCGTATGTTGAGTTTTCATATAACAACAGCTACCAGGCCAGTCTGAAGAAATCCCCCTTCGAGGCTCTGTATGGTCGGAAGTGCAGGACTCCTCTGTATTGGGATCAGGTTGGAGAAAAGAAGGTGTTCGGACCTGAGATTATTGAGGATGCAGAGCAGCTGGTACAGGTAGTGCGGGAAAATTTGCGGATCGCACAGTCTCGGCAGAAAAGCCATGTAGACGGTAGCAGAAGGGATTTAACCTTCAAGGTGAACGATTATGTGTACTTGAAGGTGTCACCAATGCGGGGAATCCGTAGGTTTAATATAAAAGGGAAATTAGAACCAAGGTACATTGGTCCATTCAAGGTGCTGGACGGGAAAGGCAAAGTTGTTTATCGCCTAGAGTTGCCCACTGATCTCTCCGGAGTACATGATGTCTTCCATATCTCTGAGCTGAGGAAATGTCTGCGAGTACCTGAGGAGTAGGCACCACTGGATGGGTTAAAGGTGCAGGAAGATCTAACCTATACTGAGCATCCGGTGAAGATTCTGGAGACATCGGAGAGAGTTACCCGGAACAAGCGCATCAAGATGTGCCAGGTCCAATGGAAGCATCACAGTGAAGCTGAGGCTACATGGGAGCGAGAAGATGAGCTGAGGAACACATATCCAGATCTCTTTGCTAGCCAGTCCAGCTGAATCTCGGGGACGAGATTCCTATAAGGGGTAGGGTTTATAACACCCTAATTTAAATTCCAGCTTTTATAATAAATTCAATTGGCTTTAATAAAGTTTATAAGGTTTTCCTTTGCATAGCTCGCATTTAATCTACTTGTTTTTCACAAGGTATTAAAATTTTTCTAGGTTTAAACTTGTTTGTGCATGCATGCTGGTGCATAAGTTTTATTTGGTTGAGTGCATAGGAGTTTGAATTCAAACTTGTTTTGAATTCAAATAGATTTGAGTGGAGTTAGAAAAAGAAAAGGAAAAGAAAAGGAAAGGAAAGAAACCCGAAATCCAACCCAGGCAACCCAGCAGCCTAGTCGACCGGCCCAGCTCCTTTTCCCTTCTGCGTGGCCTGCTCCGCTCTGTCCCAGCAAGCCAGCGCCCACAGCCCAGCAGCTCCCCGTGTTGCTTGCTCGCTCAGCCTGCTTCACACGTGCGCCCCCGACTGACAGGGCGGGCCCGCCTGTCAGCCGCACTCCCGCAGCTACGTGCTCGCCTGCGCCCCGCTCCTCTCCCTACCGACGCTGGCCCACCCGTCAGCGCCCTTTCTTCCACCTTCCTTCCTTCTTCCCCCCCCACACCGAGCGCCCTCTGCTCCGCTCAGCCTGCCGCTGCATTGTGGACCTCCCTCGCGCCGTGGACCGACCCCGACCCCCGCAGGCCAACTAGTCAGCCCGACCCGCACCTCGTTCCTTCTAGAAGCCGCACCCCTTGAACCAGATCATGCCGAGCCGTTGGGCAATCCGCTTTACCCGCGCACAGATCACGGCCGCGATCCTCGCCGGCCTTCCTTTTGAGGCACGCACGTCCAAACCCTAGCCGCCTCCTTTATTTGGCATCGACGCACCCTTCTGCGCACCCATCTCGCCACGCCATCGCCGCCACAGCACCGCAACATCACGCCTACCTTGCTCCGCCGTGCCACAGCTTTCCCAGAGCCGCGCAGCAGCTCCGCCCCGTGCCCAGGACGGCCCCCGGGCTTGCTGCCCCGACCTCGGACCTCGCCTGCGCCGGAATTTCACCGGAGCGCCATCATAGGTAACACGGCCCGCCGCTGGAATTGCTCGCCGCCGTGGAACCATGGACCTCTCTGACCCCCTTGTGCTTCTTCCCAGCGACACCGCGAGTCGAGCCCTGCAGCCCAGACGCCCAGAGGACCACCGCAGCACCCCGGTCCATGAGCTCCACCTCTGCTCCGCCGCCGGTCAACGTCACCGTCGACTCTGCCCGGCCTTCCAGCCCGATCTGCACCCTCGGTGAGCACCAGCGTCCCCTCCTGGTCCTTTTGTGCTAGTTAGCATCACCCGTGGCACACCCTTTTTGCCCAGACCCCGCGCACTGGCGACCCAGCGCTGCCGCGCCACGGCGAGCCAACGCTACGCTGCACGATCAGCCCCACAGAGCACATTATAGGGCGTGTCGCGTCTTGCGCGTGTGCCCTGACGCTTTTGCACGCTGAACCCAGCACTAGCACGGCCCGAACACCCCACGCCTGCAGGCTCCCAGCACGCAGAGCCGCTGCCGCTGACGCATCCACGCCCCTGAGCCACCCCGAGTCTAGCTGATGCCACGGGTGGGTCACGCATGACGCGTAGATCCTCCCTGACCCAAATCCCGGCCGTTTTGACCCACAGATGGCCAGAAACGGCGAACTCCGGCGACCCCCACTACCGTGCGCCGCAGCGTACCAGCGCTTCCGCCGTCGCTCCCCACGCCCAACTCTCCCGATTGTCCGATCCAAAGCCGATGTGTGAGATTAGATCGTGCCCCGTTTAGACCTAAGTCGCCAGATCTGGATCCGGTGGCCAAAAATAGAAGATACCGCTTCGCTCTGGTCTTTTTGCTAAAGAGTCCCTGGACTTTTCGGGAATCAACCCATAGTCCACGTTAGTTCAAAAGTATTTACAGTTATGCCCTTTTCTTTACGTTTTAGACCCTGAGCTTCTGTAAAATCGTGCCCGCAGTCCCTGGACGTGTGGTTTTGCAGCCTAAACCCTAGATCTATAGTTTAATCATGTATAGGTCCCTGGTTTTTTGTTCCTGAGCCCCTGCAACTTCAATTTTCTTGCAGATAGGTCCCTGGAACCTTGTTTTAGCCTTATCTTTGTCGTTTTATATCCGTTTTAGGTGGTTTTTCGCGCCCACGCGATCATTGTAACACGTAGAATAGTTCTAGCTCTGTTTTGTTTGCTGTTTTTATGTAATGTTGTACTGTTTCTTAGCTTTTGCTTTTGTTTGCATGTATGTGTATGTGCTGTGTGACACCTCAGGTGTTAGCACCTTTAAATCCAATCAATGTACCTTAGTTAAAGTTAAAGAAAAATTTGAGAAATTAATTTAAAGAGAAAGGACCAAATAAAAGACAAATCATACAAAAGAAATTAAAGAAAAAAAAAAGGAGTGAAAAGCTATTCAAAATTTAATTCAAAAATGTGCACAAAATTTTTGTTGGCTCATGAGAGGTGTTTCAATTGACATGTGCTCAATTGAACTTCAGCCAAAATCAAGTCAAAAAAAACTGAATAAAACTAAAGTCCTTTTGTGCAAATATGCAAATGTGCCAATAGTTCAAAATGTGATTTTCAAATGAAAATTTGCATAACACAAAAGTTGTAGATCTTGAAAAGTTATGCAAAAATGGTATTCAACACTTTTCCATTTGAGCCCTCTAATTAGGAGAAAATTTTAGTTTACCGAGAGGTCCCTGGAAATTTCAGAAATCACAAAAGAGCCCCCATCTCCATCTCTCTCTCTCCCGGTGCTCTGTTTTCCCCGCCGCCCGCCGTACGCCGCCGGTGGACTTCGTCCACCGCGCGCCCGCGGCCAAATGGACCCGGGGAAACCGTTTAGCGCCACCTGGCCTGCCCCTTGGCGCCCTCCCACGCCCACACGCGTCCAGGCCGCTCCCGAGCAGCCACGACGCCCCCAGCCATGCGCCGCGCCGCTGCCTCCTCCGCCCGCTCGCCGTCGACTCGCCCAGGCCGAATCGACCGCCCCCAGTCACTCCTTTCCTCACCCAGGAGCTCTGTGGCCTATAAAGACCCCCAGAACACCCGCAGTCGCGCCCCTTCTCCCCTTCTTCTCCTCCCGCCGCTCCGCCATGGCCGCCGAGATCCAGCTCGCGCGGGACCGGCTAGCCCAGCCCCACATTGCCCCCTCCGACCACCGCAACAGCTTTGCCACCATCCCAGTTACGCTCCACGCGCGCAGAATCGAACCCAAACCCCCTCCCGACGCCGTTACCCTTTTGCGCCGCCGCCGGCGAGCTCGGGCTCACCGCGGACCCGGCCAGCTCCGGGGAAGACCGAGCCCGATAGCTACCCCAGAAGGCATCCACGAGGCTCACGCGGTGCTCGTGCGCGCCTTGTCCCCTACCCCAAGCCTCCTTCGCCTCCAGCGCCGGCGAACCGAACAACCGACCCGCCATCAACGCCGACGAGCTTGAACCTGTGCTCCAATCGCTCGAACGTCGACCAGGGTAGGTGTTCCTCGATCCTTTCTCCCCCCACGCCGCCTCCCCGTGGCAGCACCGGTAAGCCCTGCACCGCAGAACACCACCGGCAAGATGCCACGGCGGGAGAAGGCCGGCCGAAGGACCCGTTTGTAATTTCTTTTTTTCGTTCAAGGGGTGGTCTCTGCAAGTTTTTACAGTGTATACCAGTGAACTTCTAAAATGCGAAACAAATCACAGAAAAATCAGAAAAATGCAAACTCAAACTGATCTGGAATCCTGTAACAAAATCTACAAATTTTGTAACATTCACATTTTGCAGAAACTCAACCGAATTTAATCTAGGGAAAAGATTAAGAAAGAAATCACCTTATGCATGTTCATGAAGTTTCTGCTCATCAAATGACATTGATTTTTGGATATGTTTATAACTAAGTGGGATGCTAAGATCACAGTAAAAAAATGACATCAAACCCAAAACAGTTATCATGTTAGAACAATCAAGATTCTCTAATCTGTTGTTTAGCACTCTCGATTTAATTCTGGAAAATATGTACATGAACTTGCTCTGAAAATTTTACTAAAGTCTTGTGCCACTGAATCCCTGTAAGTCTCTAAATTTCAAATTTATTAGAGTTCATTTGCTATATACCATGATTTATGCTTGTTTAATCAACTTAATTCCTCATATATAGTTGTTATGCTCGGAAAAATCCATATTTATTTCTGAGTCTCTTTTTAGCTCTGTGTCCCTATGTAAAAATTTTGAGCTGCAGTTACTGAGTTTGGCTTTGTCGAATAATCATGCTTAGCATCTTATGGTTAGGGTTACTATTTTTGTTCTGAGAAATCTACAATGTTTCTGATCTTTATTTTTGGGCATGATCTTGCTTAGAGTATGTTCTACCCTTGATAAAAAGTTCAGATGCAATGCTGGTCAAATACATCTTGAGAAAATTATGCAAACTCATGTTAAGTTAACTGAATAACTAATTTAGTATAGTGAGTTAAATCTTGAAAAATTTTCTGGAGTATGTTTAACTCAGTACTAGTCTCTGGTAAAAATTTGAGAACCAAATCCTTAGTAAAACTTTCTGTAGATTTAATCTTTGTTAATGGCTTGCCGTTTTTAATCTTTTTATCACCTCTGCTATATAAGTGTATAAAATCTGGAAAAATTTCAGTACTGAGTGTATGCTTTGAAGTTGCTTGCATAAAATTTGTAGCATCAGAATCCATGTGGAACATTCTGTACAAAAATATGAAGTAACTAGAGTAATCCATTTGCATGATTAGTTATAGTTTTTGCTTTATGGTTAAATGCTGAAATCTATACCATAATTACTTATTTTGAATCTGAGTTACTTTAGTGTTTATCACTAGCTCTTTAGTAGTTGTGATGTTAAGAAATAATGAAAGCATGTTATGTGTTGAAATTAAAAATGAAAACCCAAAACCCCACTCATTCATGAATAACCATAGTTATGCTTACTACTCTATAAACGATTGCCCATGCAATGAAATGTGAAATCGGCACTAAATTAACTTACGTGGACTACAACTTTATCGTGAAGGAAAGAAATTGTTATCCATGAATAACTCATAATCTTGCATTGCATATAGAAACGGTTAATCTCGCGGACGGAGACTACGAACTGGTGCCCGCGGACTCTCGTGCGGAGCAGGAGATTAATCTGAACTGTACTAACTTGTCTCAAGACCTGGGCCAAGCCCCCGAAGTTTTTCTGCCTGACAGTGCCCAAGAAGGCAAGCCCCGGAGCATAATCCCACTATTTTTCCGAATTACCTTCTGTTATCTATTTACTAATGTATGGTAATAGTTGGTTTTCTGCATATAAGTTCTCTAGGCGTTGATCGAGAACCCTAGATGCATGATCCATAGGAACCTATGTTTGATACCGGATCTTTTTATCGACTAGTTGCCATGCTAAATAGGCACGGTAGAAGTCGAGTGGTTCTGCCTCTCGCGAGCAATAGGAATTGTACTGACTTTTATTTCCTGTTGAAATGTAAGGACAACGGGCGGGGTTGTGTAGTTGTGATACCCCGCTGGTATAGTCAAAATGGCTAAGGTCGAGGTGTGTGGCTCATTTTGTTAAGCGTTTGAAAGTACTAGCCACATACCGAGAAATATGGTAATCGGTAAGCTTAAGTACCTGATTGGACCGGCGAGTGGAACGATCTCGCACCCTCCTGTAGAAGTAGGGTTTATTTTATGTCGCGACGTACGGGTGCAGAGTGGTCGGACTCTGTAGTCGGGGAGGGTGTGCCGGATCCACGGACTGGAAAGAAAGGGGAAAAGTAGCGTGGGCGGGAGCGAAGTCAATCCCCATGCGTGTGGTCTAGGTTCCCCTGGCCAGGTTGAAATTCGATTCGGAATCGTCCGCCTCTCACGGCATGAGATTGCTTAATGATTTCGGTCACATAGAGTAACAAGTGGAACAGATGATGATAATACTGCTGGTTGATTAAATGGTTGCTCTACCATGTTTGAGTAGAGTTAGTTGCAAACTTAGAATGGTTGATTCCACTAGAATCTGGCTAAGTAAAACCTGAAAGTAAGGATCAACACTTAGCGGCATTTTTGGCAAACAAACCTCTCCAACCAAAAAGCTTGCATGTATAGTTATCGGACTATGTTATATCCGGAGACGGGTCAGTCTTGCTGAGTATTAGTATACTCAGCCTTGCTTGTGGCACTGTTTTTCAGGTACTAACTTTGAAGATCTGTTTGCGAGTCTTACTTGGCCTTGTACTCTGCCTCCGGGTTGGTCGGTTGAGTGGGATGGCCCTTCAGCTAGTGCTAATCACCCTCCCGCTGAGTGACGCATTCGTACGGGCTTTACCGATGCGTCACGTTTTTCGTTAGTTATCTTTTAATGCTTCCGCTGAACTTTGAGACTTGAATAATTTGAGGAGTTGGAACTCCTTAGTACTTCACTAGTCTGAACATGGTTTGTAATAAATTTTTCTTTCCGCTGCAATCACTCTGAGATGTATGAAATGGTTTGTGTTGTAATCTCTGGGCTCACCTTCGTGTGAGTGTTGTCTGCTGATCCTGGAATAGCGTGGCTTTTATCGAGGCTTCACTCGAGGAACTACCGGTGAGTGCCAAATTGGGTCAGAGTTGCTTAGCAACGAAGATCAGTGCACCCGGGCCCAGTAGTTTTGGGTGGTTCCGCCACAGCTGGCATCAGAGCTCGCAGACAGCCTACCAGAGATGACAGCCTCGGTTTTCAAAACAATAAATCAAAACTTGACTTCAAAACTACTAAAGTTTTTGAAAGAGTTTAGGATCTCCAAGGACAAGTCTAGGACGTAAAGCCCTAGGGGATCTTATGGGTATAATCAGGTGGCTTATTTTGTATGGCTAACTTCCAGCACATTACTTTTCAGTATTTAAATTCCGCAATTTAAATTCTGCAACTACATCGTCGCTACGAAGGTATGCTTACTCAGTCAGCTGAGGGAGTCTGACCTTCCCGTCGGTGATGCGAGCCGAACGCTGAAGCTCAAGCAGTGGCCTACTTGAGCTGCTGCCCATATACCAACTTCGGTTGAGTATATGGGGAGTAATGGTTCGAAATTGGAATTCAATTCCCCGTCAAAGACGGTACTCAGTCAATACGTTGTTTCGATAACGTATGCTTAACGTTGTCCATACGGCGGTAATAGTATGGATGCCGATTCTATAAGTGATCGGTAATGTATGGGGACGCTTTCGTGAGTGCTGGCACGAAGGTTCATTTTATATGCTGTCAATCTTCTGCAGGTACGCTAACTGAAATCGAATTACAGGCTATCTAGCTATATCGAGTAGCTATATAGTGAGAGACGTAATATGTATGCCACCAAAGTCATTGCGTAAGACCAAGATTACTTGGCGATTTTTCCTTGGTGAGGACGTATAGGTTCTGCATTCATTCTCAAAAAGATTAGCAAATAAATCTCTGGGGAAATCGCAAGCAAATCAGTTAAAACACTATCCTAGGAGTATCCAGAAGTCTGCCACCTGGTTTCCACGAATTTTAACCTTCTGATAAGTTACTCAAATCGACTTGGGGTAGTAAGACTAAATGATGTTTCCTAAGTTATCAAGCTGCTGTAAAAATTTGAGAATTTTGAAGCCTTCTAGCATGGTATTTGTATTTTTGGATCAACCCTGTGTAAAACTGTTAACTCTGAACAGTCTATACAGACGAAATTTTTCGACCATTATAAGTTGTTCAAACTAAAAATCGTTCAACATGAAAGTTGTAGACAACTAAGTGATGAGCTTACCATAAAAATTTGAAAAATTTTTGACGTCTGGGTTGAGAGTATAGTCAAAATACACCCTCTCTGGACACTCCAGTTTTCCTGGTTGACATCACTCTGAATACCTGAGCATATCACCCCCATGGAATCCGAATTGAGCTTAGTGATGACTAGGTGAATTGTTCCTTAATATCAGAGGGATCTTGTGTAAATTTTTGAGAATTTTTGAAGCAAGTTCTCTACAGTTTTGGCCATTTCTTTCACTGTTCCAGAGTTAGTAGTTCTTGTTACCATCAGCTGATCTATCGGTCTTTTGTTGGGACAGATGGAAGAGCTGCTGGTCGTTGACGCGCAGGGGCACGTGCACTCCGCCTGCCTGCACTGGGACGGGTTTCCCCGCCGTCTTTGGGAGCTTTTGAGTGCAGCCGGTTACCTCCAGCCACCGGTTTACGATGGCCACGAGTTTGTTGAGGACGGAGTTCGTCGCTGCAGTGTGACGATGGTGATCCCGCAGCACCGCTCAACGGGTGGGAGCCGATCGTGACTCAGATGGTCGGTCACTATCTGCTGGACACCTGGGAGCTTACCGCCATGAGGGCGATGACCACCTTTTGCTCTTCGCACCCTCTGGAGGTGGTTCTGACCGCGTTCGGGTTGTTCCCTGCACCTGACCCGGCAGACCCGCTTTGGCTCGACCGGATGGCACACGTGGACGTGGTCGCTACCCTTGACCCGGTCGGGGCACTTCGGACGACAGCGATGTGCTTGGACGGCCTCTACAGGCTTCACACTTACCAGAGTTACGCCGTCGCTCAGTTGGTGGACCACGCTCAGGCCTTGCACCTGGCAGTCCAGCTGAGAGATGGGCAGCTTCAGGAGGCTAGTACCGAGCTCGAGAGCAGGGCTACTCTTATCGCCCAGCTCCACGGCCAGGTTCACGAGCTTCAGGACACTGTGTCGGATCGTGACGCTACGATCAACTTCCTGGAGGACCAGTTTCACGACCTGCAGCTTGAGGTGGACGAGGCTCAGGGGCAGCTCCACGCGATACAGCACGCGCAGGATGCCCTTCACGCACCTCCCGACGAGATGCAGGTGGACGAGGAGGACGAGCCCCAGGAGATCGAGGGCTTTTCAGAGATGGACTCCGAGGACCAGGCGCCGCAGCCCGCACCGGTTGAGGTTCACACTCCCGCGGCGAGTGAGGCATCGGTCAACATGTAGACCGAGGCGCTGTTTCTTAGCTTTTGTAGACTCCTCTTAGTGTGGCCTACTTTTGGATCATGGCTACTAGGCTAACTTAGAGTTGAGTAACCCCCTTAGTACTGATGTTAGGAGTGACCAAGTAGAAATGAGAGAACGATAGATGTAATGAACCCCTAATGCTACTAGTGTTAATTATAAGTGATCTGCAAAAAAAAGCTGAAGGCAGCAGCTAGTTCGAATTTTATCCTCTTTTCCTTTCGGATTTAGCTCCTTGAGTTGAATACCAAAGTTGTTCCAAATTTCATCAGGAACCTACTCGCAAAATTTCAGCCAAACGGATTGGTATTGCAGGAGATAATCGCAATTTACAGAAGCTCTGTTTTCTGTGAAGCAGAAAAACCAGAGGAGGAGTAATGAATTTTTCGACTAACCTACTCTGGAAATCTGACTTTGTGATGACTACCAAAGTTGTAGATCATGAAATTATCTATCTCTTGTAAAAATTTCAAGTATATCATATACCGAACTCCAGTTATGAGCGTTTTCGTATCGCTGGTTTTGCTGCACAACCTTATTAAGCAATTTCCAGTATTCCATGTCATGTTGAGTTGTATATTCCATTTGAAATGATGATAATGATGAACCTAATGCAAAAGTACTCACATTTCAGATGGTTGGATCAACTCGAGGCACCCCTAGTGGTTTTGGAGCCGGAGGGAATGGCGATCCACCTCCACCTCCTCCACCAGTGGGTATTGCTGAGGTTCTTGCTGCCCAGACAGGATTTTGCGGCAGTTGGTTCAAGCTCAGCACAACCGCGGGGTGGGCATCATGCTCATCACGCACAAGAGGCGAGCTACCAAGATTTCCTCAGTACTCAGCCTCCGCTGTTCAATAAAGCGGATGAGCCTCTGGACGCTGACGCTTGGATTCGCACGATCGAGTCCAAGTTTTCTCTATTGACTACTCCTTGTTCCGAAGCGAACAAACTCGCTATGCCGCGCAGCAGCTTCGCGGATCAGCTCGTATGTGTGGGATCATTACCACGGGATGCTACCGGCTGATCATGTGGTGAATTGGAATGAATTCAAACTGGCTTTTCGAGATCATCATATTCCAGCGGACTTCTTGACCGTAAGCTCAACGAGTTCTTGGCCTTGACTCAGGGCACTCGTACTGTGGTGCAGTATGCCCAAGTATTCCATCAATTGTGTCAATATGCTGGACATCACGCGGATACCGACGCTAAGAAGCGTGAACGCTTCCGTCGGGGCCTAGTACCAAGTTACAGGAGAGGCTAAATCTTGTCCGTGCGGACTCCTTCAATGAATTGGTGAATATGGCTATATCTCAGGAGGATCTGATTTCTGCACACCGCGCTGAAAAGAAGCGCAAGGCACCTGCTGGACCCTCGAGTGCCTCTGCACCGAGGTATCGTATTGTGCAAAATACCCACCCGCACCTCTCAGAAGGCCCCTCAGCCAGGGCGTTGGATTATTAGGCCTCCTCAACAGCAGCAGCAGACTCGATTCGGGCTTCCCCAGCAAGCTCGATTTGCACCTCAGCAGCAGCAGAACGGCCCTAGGCCGAATGCCAGCCAGCCGCTCGCCCCGATAATAATAACCGCTGTTTCAGATGCGGGAGTCCGGATCACTTTGCCAAGATGTGCCCCCAGGCGGGACAATCTCAAGGGCAGGCTCCTCGCAGAAACGATCAGAACAAGGGCAAGAGGCAAACCATCCAAGTCAGGCAGGGCCGACTTAACTTCACCAACCTTGCTGAACTACCTGAGGGAGCACCAATCATGTCGGGTACATTCTCTATAAACCATCACCCCGCAGTCATTTATTCGATTCTGGTGCATCTCATAGCTTCATTAGTTCTAAATTCGGAGCAAGGGTTGGGTTAGATTTTTGCCACACAAAAGGGTCATTCATGATATCTACTCCGGGTGGCAAAGTTGCATCAAACCAAATCGTTAATAATGCGCCACTAAGTTTGGGTAGTAAAACTGTCCCTACCACTTAATATTGCTGCCACTAGAAGGTATGGACATTATTCTGGGAATGGATTGGATGAACAGGACATGGGGTAATGTTAGATATCTCTTCCCGAGCTGTCGAAATAAATTCTCCAACTCATGGTCATTCGGTTCTATATTTATCTCATCACCAATGCAAGAACTCTTGTGCCTATGCCATGAAAGATACTCGTCTCGAAGATATTCCGGTAGTCCGTGAATATGCAGATGTGTTTCCGGATGATTTACCTGGTATGCCGCCAGACCGGGATATCGAATTTATCATTGAACTTCAGCCTGGTACAGCCCCTATTTCAAAAAGGCCGTATCGAATGCCGCCCAAAGAATTAGCCGAATTAAAAATCCAGCTGCAAGAACTTCTGGACAAGGGTTTTATTCGCCCAAGTGCTTCACCATGGGGTTGCCCAGCACTGTTCGTAAAGAAGAAGGATGACAGTCTGAGGTTGTGTGTTGACTACCGGCCTCTCAATGCGGTGACCATCAAAAATAAATATCCACTTCCCGCATTGATGTACTGTTTGATCAGTTGGCTGGGGCAAAGATCTTCTCCAAGATTGATCTCCGTTCGGGGTATATCAAATTAAAATCCGGCCTTGTGATATTCCCAAGACCGCCTTCTCAACCCGATATGGTCTCTATGAGTACTTGGTTATGTCTTTCGGTCTCACCAATGCTCCGGCTTATTTTATGTATCTCATGAACTCGGTATTTATGCCGGAACTTGACAAGTTTGTCGTTGTTTTTATTGACGACATTCTGATCTATTCCAAAGATGAGGCGGAACATGAGCAACATCTGCGCATTGTTCTTCAACGTCTCAGAGATCATAAGCTGTACGCAAAATTCTCCAAGTGTGAATTCTGGCTGGACACAGTCAAATTTTTGGGTCACACTATATCTAGTGAAGGCATTTCAGTTGATCCCAGCAAAGTACAAGAAGTGATGGACTGGAAACCTCCTACTTCAGTTCATCAGATCCGCAGTTTTCTCGGCTTGGCGGGGTATTACCGCAGATTTATTCCGGACTTCTCCAGAATTGCTAAGCCCATGACAGAACTACTAAGAAAGATGTCAGGTTTAAATGGAACACAAAGTGTGATGAAGCATTCCATACATTGAGAGCACATCTAACCACTGCACCAGTCTTGGCTCAACCTGACAACAATAACCATACGACGTTTATTGTGATGCTTCAGGCACTGGTCTTGGTTGTGTTCTAATGCAAGACAATCGGGTGATAGCTTATGCTTCCCGAGCTCTTCGACCCACGAGCTAAATTATCCCACTCATGATCTGGAACTAGCCGCCGTTATTCATGCTCTCAAGCTTTGGAGACATTATCTTATGGGCACCCATTGCAATATCTATACCGACCATAAGAGTCTCAAATACATTTTCACTCAAAGTGAGCTGAATATGAGGCAACGAAGATGGCTGGAATTAATCAAAGATTATGATCTGGAGGTTCATTATCATCCGGGCAAGGCAAATGTGGTAGCCGATGCGCTCAGTCGCAAGGTTCACTGCAATTGCCTTTCAATGGAGTCATATAATGACACATTGTGTGCTGAAATGCAAAGGCTGAAATTAGAAATTATTCCTCAGGGCTCTTTGAATCATATTTCGGTGGAACCGACACTCTATGACCAGGTCATCATGGCACAATTACACGACAAAAGTGTTGGTATCATCAAGCAGCAAGTAGTAGAAGGTGAAAATAAATATAAGTGTTTCGAGTGGACCATAAAGGAATTTTGTGGTTCGAGGATCGCCTAGTCGTTCCCAAAAATCCTGATTTGCGGAAACAAATCCTAGACGAAGCACATCTCTCTAAATTTTCTATTCATCCGGGTAGCACCAAGATGTACCAAGATCTCAGACAAAATTTTTGGTGGACTCGCATGAAGAGAGAGATTGCCAAATATGTCTCAGAATGTGACACCTGTCAGAGAGTGAAGGCTAGTCACTTGAAAGTTGCTGGAGCTCTCCAACCTCTACCAATTCCGTCTTGGAAATGGGAAGATATCAGCATGGATTTCATCGTGGGCTTACCAAATACTTTTCAGCACCATGATTCCATTTGGGTCATTGTTGATAGGCTCACAAAGACTGCTCATTTTATTCCAGTGCATACTGAATATCGAGCCAAGAAATATGCTGAGATCTATATTGATCGAATTGTCTGCCTACACGGTATACCCAAAACAATTATATCGGATCGTGGTCCTCAGTTTGTGGCAAGGTTTTGGGAGCAACTCCAAGAGGCTCTCGGAACTAAATTAATTCGAAGCTCAGCTTACCATCCACAGACTGACGGGCAGACCGAAAGGGTTAATCAAATTCTTGAAGATATGCTTCGAGCATGTGTCATCCATTATGACAAGAACTGGGACAAATGTTTATCCTTGGCGGAGTTTTCTTATAACAACAGCTATCAGGCCAGTCTGAAGATGGCACCCTTCGAGGCCTTGTATGGTCGACGGTGTCGAACTCCTTTGAATTGGTCTCAGACTGGGGAACGTCAAATATTTGGACCCGAATTAGTGGTCGAGGCTGAGGAGAAAGTCAAAATAGTACAAGCTAATCTCCGAGCAGCTCAGTCCCGGCAAAAGAGTTATTTCGATAAAAGAAGGGATCCTTTGAAATTCATGGTTGGTAACCACGTCTATTTACGAGTGTCTCCAACTCGAGGCGTTCAACGTTTCGGAGTTAGGGGTAAGCTCGCACCTCGCTATGTCGGGCCATATGAATCATTGAAGAATGTGGACCCGTGGCTTATCGTTTGCGACTTCCTTCACGACTTGCCGCCATCCATAATGTTTTCCACATATCCCAACTCAAGAAATGTGTTCGAGTTCCTACGGAAATCATTGATCAACAGGAAATTTTAGTGGAGCCCGATCTCTCATATACCGAATATCCACTCAGAATTCTGGATCAAAAAGAGAGAGGTACTCGTCGAAAGGTGGTAAAAATGTATAAAATTCAGTGGTCTCATCACACTGAAGAAGAAGCCACTTGGGAGACGGAGGATTATCTTAATCGACACTATCCGGGTTTCCTTAGCTCTACCTCAGGTATATCATTTTCCCCACCTCAAATTCAATCATCCAATCTCGGGACGAGATTCTTGTTAAGGGGGGTAGGTTGTGACACCTCAGGTGTTAGCACCTTTAAATCCAATCAATGTACCTTAGTTAAAGTTAAAAGAAAAATTTGAGAAATTAATTTAAAGAGAAAGGATCAAATAAAAGACAAATCATACAAAAGAAATTAAAGGAAAAGAAAAAGGAGTGAAAAGCTACTCAAAATTTAATTCAAAAATGTGCACAAAATTTTGTTGGCTCATGAGAGGGTTTCAATTGACATGTGCTCAATTGAACTTCAGCCAAAATCAAGTCAAAAAACTGAATAAAACTAAAGTCCTTTTGTGCAAATATGCAAATGTGCCAATAGTTCAAAATGTGATTTTCAAATGAAAATTTGCATAACACAAAAGTTGTAGATCTTGAAAAGTTATGCAAAAATGGTATTCAACACTTTTCCATTTGAGCCCTCTAATTAGGAGAAAATTTTAGTTTACCGAGAGGTCCCTGGAAATTTCAGAAATCACAAAAGAGCCCCCATCTCCATCTCTCTCTCTCCCGGTGCTCTGTTTTCCCGCCGCCCGCCGTACGCCGCCGGTGGACTTCGTCCACCGCGCGCCCGCGGCCAAATGGACCCGGGGAAACCGTTTAGCGCCACCTGGCCTGCCCCTTGGCGCCCTCCCACGCCCACACGCGTCCCAGGCCGCTCCCGAGCCGCCACGACGCCCCCAGCCATGCGCCGCGCCCTGCCTCCGCCCGCTCGCCGTCGACTCGCCCAGGCCGAATCGACCGCCCCCAGTCACTCCTTTCCTCACCCAGGAGCTCTGTGGCCTATAAAGACCCCCAGAACCCCCGCAGTCGCGCCCCTTCTCCCCTTCTTCCTCCTCCCGCCGCTCCGCCATGGCCGCCGAGATCCAGCTCGCGCGGACCGGCTAGCCCAGCCCCACATTGCCCCCTCCGACCACCGCAACAGCTTCGCCACCTCCCAGTTACGCTCCACGCGCAGAATCGAACCCAAACCCCCTCCCGACGCCGTTCCCCTTTTGCGCCGCCGCCGGCGAGCTCGGGCTCACCGCGGACCGGCCAGCTCCGGGGAAGACCGAGCCCGATAGCTACCCCAGAAGCATCCACGAGCTCACGCGGTGCTCGTGCGCGCCTTGTTCCCCTACCCCAAGCCCTCCTTCGCCTCCAGCGCCGGCGAACCGAACAACCGACCCGCCATCAACGCCGACGAGCTTGAACCTGTGCTCCAATCGCTCGAACGTCGACCAGGGTAGGTGTTCCTCGATCCTTTCTCCCCCCCGCGCCTCCCCGTGGCAGCCCCGGTAAGCCCTGCACCGCAGAACACCACCGGCAAGATGCCACGGCGGAGAAGGCCGGCGAAGGACCCGGTTGTAATTTCTTTTTTTCGTTCAAGGGTGTCTCTGCAAGTTTTACAGTGTATACCAGTGAACTTCTAAAATGCGAAACAAATCACAGAAAAATCAGAAAAATGCAAACTCAACTGATCTGGAATCCTTGTAACAAAATCTACAAATTTTGTAACATTCACATTTGCAGAAACTCAACCGAATTTAATCTAGGGAAAAGATTAAGAAAATCACCTTATGCATGTTCATGAAGTTTCTCATCAAATGACATTGATTTTTGGATATGTTATACTAATGGGATGCTAAGATCACAGTAAAAAGATGACATCAAACCAAAACAGTTATCAGGTTAGAACAATCAAGATTCTCTAATCTGTTGTTAGCACTCTCGATTAATTCTGGAAAATATGTACATGAACTTGCTCTGAAAATTTTACTACAGTCTTGTGCCACTGAATCCCTGTAAATCTCTAAATTTCAAATTTATTAGAGTTCATTTGCTATATACCATGATTTATGCTGTTAATCAACTTAATTCCTCATATATAGTCTTATGCTCGAAAAATCCATATTATTTCTGGAGTCTCTTTTTAGCTCTGTGTCCTATCTAAAAATTTTGAGCTGCAGTTACTGAGTTTGGCTTTGTCGAATAATCATGCTTAGCATCTTATGGTTAGGGTTACTATTTTTGTTCTGAGAAATCTACAATGTTTCTGATCTTTATTTTTGGGCATGATCTTGCTTAGAGTATGTTCTACCTTGATAAAAAGTTCAGATGCAATGCTGGTCAATACATCTTGAGAAAATTATGCAAACTCATGTTAAGTTAACTGAATAACTAATTTAGTATAGTGAGTTAAATCTTGAAAAATTTTGGAGTATGTTTAACTCAGTACTAGTCTCTGGTAAAAATTTGAGAACCAAATCCTTAGTAAAACTTTCTGTAGATTTAATCTTTGTTAATGGCTTGCCGTTTTTAATCTTTTTATCACCTCTGCTATATAAGTGTATAAAATCTGGAAAATTCAGTACTGAGTGTATGCTTTGAAGTTGCTTGCATAAAATTTGTAGCATCAGAATCCATGTGGAACATTCTGTACAAAAATATGAAGTAACTAGAGTAATCCATTTGCATGATTAGTTATAGTTTTTGCTTTATGGTTAAATGCTGAAATCTATACCATAATTACTTATTTTGAATCTGAGTTACTTTAGTGTTCATCACTAGCTCTTTAGTAGTTGTGATGTTAAGAAATAATGAAAGCATGTTATGTGTTGAAATTAAAAATGAAAACCCAAAACCCCACTCATTCATGAATAACCATAGTTATGCTTACTACTCTATAAACGATTGCCCATGCAATGAAATGTGAAATCGGCACTAAATTAACTTACGTGGACTACAACTTTATCGTGAAGGAAAGAAATTGTTATCCATGAATAACTCATAATCTTGCATTGCATATAGAAACGGTTAATCTCGCGGACGGAGACTACGAACTGGTGCCCGCGGACTCTCGTGCGGAGCAGGAGTTAATCTGAACTGTACTAACTTGTCTCAAGACCTGGGCCAAGCCCCCGAAGTTTTTCTGCCTGACAGTGCCCAAGAAGGCAAGCCCCGGAGCATAATCCCACTATTTTTCCGAATTACCATTCTGTTATCTATTTACTAATGTATGGTAATAGTTGGTTTTCTGCATATAAGTTCTCTAGGCGTTGATCGAGAACCCTAGATGCATGATCCATAGGAACCTATGTTTGATACCGGATCTTTTTATCGACTAGTTGCCATGCTAAATAGGCACGGTAGAAGTCGAGTGGTTCTCTGCCTCTCGCGAGCAATAGGAATTTACTGACTTATTTCCTGTTGAAATGTAAGGACAACGGGCGGGGTTGTGTAGTTGTGATACCCCGCTGGTATAGTCAAAAATGGCTAAGGTCGAGGTGTGTGGCTCATTTTGTTAAGCGTTTGAAAGTACTAGCCACATACCGAGAAATATGGTAATCGGTAAGCTTAAGTACCTGATTGGACCGGCGAGTGGAACGATCTCGCACCCTCCTGGTAGAAGTAGGGTTTATTTTATGTCGCGACGTACGGGTGCAGAGTGGTCGGACTCTGTAGTCGGGGAGGGTGTGCCGGATCCACGGACTGGAAAGAAAGGGGAAAAGTAGCGTGGGCGGGAGCGAAGTCAATCCCCATGCGTGTGGTCTAGGTTCCCCTGGCCAGGTTGAAATTCGATTCGGAATCGTCCGCCTCTCACGGCATGAGATTGCTTAATGATTTCGGTCACATAGAGTAACAAGTGGAACAGGATGATGATAATACTGCTGGTTGATTAAATGGTTGCTCTACCATGTTTGAGTAGAGTTAGTTGCAAACTTAGAATGGTTGATTCCACTAGAATCTGGCTAAGTAAAACCTGAAAGTAAGGATCAACACTTAGCGGCATTTTTGGCAAACAAACCTCTCCAACCAAAAAGCTTGCATGTATAGTTATCGGACTATGTTATATCCGGAGACGGGTCTTGCTGAGTATTAGTATACTCAGCCTTGCTTGTGGCACTGTTTTTCAGGTACTAACTTTGAAGATCTGTTTGCGAGTCTTACTTGGCCTTGTACTCTGCCTCCGGGTTGGTCGGTTGAGTGGGATGGCCCTCGCTAGTGCTAATCACCCTCCCGCTGAGTGACGCATTCGTACGGGCTTTACCGATGCGTCACGTTTTTCGTTAGTTATCTTTTAATGCTTCCGCTGAACTTTGAGACTTGAATAATTTGAGGAGTTGGAACTCCTTAGTACTTCACTAGTCTGAACATGGTTGTAATAAATTTTCTTTCCGCTGCAATCACTCTGAGATGTATGAAATGGTTTGTGTTGTAATCTCTGGGCTCACCTTCGTGTGAGTGTTGTCTCTGATCCTGGAATAGCGTGGCTTTTATCGAGGCTTCACTCGAGGAACTACCGG